>NC_142741.1:25476912-26080662 GCF_051943395.1 Hippocampus bargibanti
CAAAGCGGCGACGTGAAAAAGGTGAAAAATTTATAATCATGGGCCAAATAGAACGTTTGAATTAAGGTAGAGTGTCAGAAATGCTTTATCGGACACCGCGGACGAAGGCTCGGACCCAGAAAGATTGTCTTTTACTGCCGGCAGGAGACGCAGACATTCATGACAGACCTCTGCCAAGCTATTTATTGAGAGTCTATGCAAATTAAAGTGACACATTAGTAAAACATAGTTTTCCTGATTAGAATACTACGCCCCTGTGCGTTCAAAGCGCGAACAATAAATACATGGTCTCTTCCATTAACTGATAAATTTGTAACCTGGCTAATGAGCTCTTCCTGTGAAGGAGTTTCAAGTCGTAAATTGCTTCTGTGATAAAGGAGTTTCCCAAGTCCTAAATTGTGTCCAAGGCCAGATCTCCTAGTTGAAGATGACAGTTTAACTTGCTGTGTCTGTTGACCTCAGATTGACCCCAGGTTGTCTGTGCTTCAATTGCGTATTCAGTCACACATGTTGACTAAGCATATAACAGCATGAAACTTTTAAATACGATGACTTCTTATTCTGTCTAATCTTTATCAAAGAGTTCGAGATAATCAGTGAGGAAGGAGCTGGTCTACATAAAAAAAGTGAATCACGTGTACCTCTAACGACAAGGGAAAAGAAAAAAAAAGAAGAGGGAAGGTGAGAAGCAGTCTGGCAGAAAATTGAGACTGCTGGCCATTTTCAACTGGCCCTCATCCCTCTGGGTTTATAGCCCGTGAAGCCTTTTGTCATTGGGACTCGTCAGAGGACCCAGTTAACGGGCCATGTCTTCGCCTCAGCAGTACACAACAGATTCCTCTTCATCATGAACCAACCTTACCTCCAACAACATCATCATACACAGCTGAAGCGTCCAAAGACAAAATGACAACCGCATCCGCCATGTCCACAAATCCCGACATAGCCGAACAGCATCAACGAAACAGTCGACGTGGCAAAGGAAACATTGTACAAGTCAGAAAAGTCAAACGTGAAACATGACCATATATATATATATATATATATATATACCAGCAAAATTTTAGTTCGCTGACGAAGCTTCTCAGATGAGGAGCGAAACATCCAACACATTCAAAGTACAGATGACAGCTGAAGAAACCTTTTCATCGATGGACCACTCCTGTACGACTGAGAGCTTACACAGACATTTCCAATTGCTACAAGCCAGTCGACATTATTACTATTGCATTCCCATGTCCATAAATTGACATTCCGCTATCGAACCTAGCAAAATAGACAGAGTTGGGGTTTGACTGTGACGTGGGTGAATAGGTTGAGGAATTTATCTGTGTAAGGCAAGTCATTCTTGAAGCATTGGCGGCAATGATGGGCTGTCGGCATCAATAATTAAGTCACTATAGCCCAGTCAATGTGCTCCCTTGAGATTTAGGAGGCCATAAGCAAATGCCCTGTGACTCCTGGCCCTGCTGACGGGTCTCACATGAATCATTGAGACTGCTGCATGGGAATGCATTATAAGCGCGCATACCGTCATCGTGCATCCCGGTTACACATCCTTAAAGAGACGCACGCATGTTTACAGTCATTTGGATTCAAGAGCATTTGAAAAAGTTTTGAGAAAGGCAGCTCAACAACAAAAGCAGAAAAATGGACGCCAAATGTCGTTCGTTCGTTCGTTCGTCCGTCCGTTCGTTCGTTCGTCCGTCCGTCCGTCCGTCCGTCCGTCCGTCCGTCCGTCGTTCGTTCGTTCGTTCGTTCGTCCGGTCTTTAGTTTTCATTCGTTCTTTCATTCGTTCGTTCCTTCGTTCGTTCATTTAGTTATTTGCTCCCCTGTCAATTTTCGTGGCATTTTCGTGTTTATTATGTTTGTTAAAGTGATTATAAGTGCCTTGCACGCTCGGTCCGAGAGGCCAGTCATTTCATCTGTGCTGTATGTCATGCATATTAGCATATTTGACAATAAAGCTAACTTTGACTTTGTTTATTTATCTGAAGTGTGCAGCAATTGGATGCCGTCATGCAAGTATAGTTTAGGAGGTTCAACTGAACGGTACCCTTGAGGAATGAATAAAAGATAGAAATGATTATTTATTCATTGTACACCATTAGTTTAAGTCGAAAGCAAATTGGAAATTTATTGGGTCATTTGATGCTTGAGATTAACATCCCTTGTTTTGCACAAATAGACATCAAAGTTTCTCTGGAAGATTCTTTGGGTTATCTTGCCACTTCCCTGTGATTCTGTTTTGATCACAATTAGTGTTATCCTTGGATTTTAAAACTAATTGTATCCCGGCGGAGAGAACAGAGACATCTACGGTTTGATCAAGTCCAGTATGGCCAAGGGATTCTTTCGTGAGCAGTACCACTTTTAACAAATGGGACAAAAGGTCATTTAGAAAATTGCAAGTCATGAGGATTAAAAAAAACGCGAGAATACATAAACATTTCAGAATACAGACACTCCCCTACTTACAAACATTCGAGTTACGAACAACGGTACGTACGATCATTTTTGTAGTAACATGTCGTATTGTCTCAAGTTGTACATGTACATATCTTTATAGAGCATATATTTGATTGAATGTTTATTTTTCAGTACAAACCAATAAAGGTTACTTATATAAGCCTTAAAGAACAACAGACACCATTTTTTTTGTTTCCTAACTGACATTAGAAAAACGTTTTATAGCATCGAAAATACCCAAAATATGCAAAACACCAATAAAAATGACTTAGTGTCACAAAACTGCCACAAAACGAGCTTGAAACTGGGCAGATTCAGAAAGTTTGTGATGTCACGACAGGATACTATTTCACAAACTGCCTTGCTCCAGAATCAAAACAATGGCTTCAGAGAGTTCATATTCGGAGAAGATGCTTTCTTGTTACTCATCCAGTTATGAATATGATTCAAATAGTTCTGAAGAGGAAAGTATCAATGTTTGCAATCAACTAAAGAAGTCCTCCCGTATCAATTTGAGCCGTCAGGACTCCAATGTAGCGTCCCAGAAAATGCACAAGATGGCGCCCAAGCTCCGTTGGAAATGGGCTGATTTGTCTGCTGGGA
Organism: Hippocampus bargibanti; assembly: GCF_051943395.1. Lineage (NCBI taxonomy): Eukaryota > Metazoa > Chordata > Actinopteri > Syngnathiformes > Syngnathidae > Hippocampus > Hippocampus bargibanti. The sequence continues at coordinate 25,479,986 of NC_142741.1, forward strand.
ATTTGTGTCAACTAGTATCAAATAGTAGTACATGTACATAGTAGTAGTATCAAATAGTAAAAGTTTTCAGACCAAACAAAGTACGTCTTTTTTAATGATTTCTTATGGGAAATAAATGTTTGGCAGACAAACGTTTTGCCTCACATACACTACCTGGGAAGGAAAACCGGGATAGACGGAGGACATTGATTCGCTGTGGTGACCCCTGAGGGGAAAAGCCGAAAGGAAAAGAAGAAGACGCTATCTGGGAACCAATTAAGTTCGTAAGTTGAGGTATCACTGTATGACATTTCACAATGTAATAATCGATTTGTCAAATCACTTTCTTTTCACAATACAGAACCGATTCAATCTGCGCAACAAAAAAATGTGTTGAAAAGATTTGAAAATGCCATTTGCCAGATTATCAGAGAGAATCGAGACAGACCATAATACGAAATGTTTTCACATTGCGAAACTGTGGGTCCATCTGTCCGCCATCTTGTTCTTTTCCTTTGGGATAAACAAGGGTCGGTTTTGGGCGGGAGTGTTTGAAGAAAAGATGCTAAAGCTTATCATGTACTATTGACACGCTTACAAGCTGCTCTTCACTGTCGCCAAAGCGACAGCTGATGTCATCGTTGAGGCACACGCCAACATGCAATATATTCCAATGTCCATCTGGGATTCCAGTGACTTCCTTTTTTTATTAACCAAAAAAATGGCTATTTAATTTGAAAATACGAAGGGTACAGAAGAGATGTTGCTGCCATTGACGAAGTCTTCCCATTCACCTGCCAATAAAGTCTTCGACACGAAGCCAATACCCTCAAGCATGTTGTCTGTTGGTCTTCCCAAATGTTTGCGTTGTTCCTGCGATTGGCTGGCAACCGGTTCAGGATGTCCCCCACCTACTGTCCGAAGACAGCTAGGATAGGCTCCATCCACCCCCGCGACAATTGTGAGGATAAAGTGCTTCAGAAAATGGATGGATAGATGGACTTTCAGGGTTAACGGAGGCGCTGAAGGCCGTGTTCAAAATAGTGTCGGCCATTGATTTTCATATCGTGTTATGGTATTTCGATGCCCTCAAGTTTGTAAAAATAGATTTAACTATCTAGCTATATGGCTAGCTGGCTTGTATACAATGCAATCATCCACCTTTTATGGTTCATTAATGGAAATGGATGATTTATTTTTTAACCTCAGTGCAATGAGGCCATCAGGAATGAAGAACCAGCAGCTGTTGGAGTGCTGACGGTTTCAACTTCTAGTCACTTCTTGAACCCGTCTTTTTTTCCCCTGGAGTACAGCTTGCAAGAGAGCTTCTCAACATCTGTGTTGGGATGCGCAGCTGGGGAGTTCCCATCCACCTGTTAAGCCCGTGGTGGCGTTTTACCTTGCCAAAACATGCCCTCGTACATCAGATGTGTGAAGTTCTTGCACAGAACACAAAAACTACACAGTCTGCGTCCATACTCTTACAAATGAACGTTTCATTGGACAGATGCTCCCCAACTTACGAACGAGGTTTGTTCCAAAAGGGTCGTTCGGAAGGTGAATTTGTTTGGAAGTTGCTTCGGTGCTATATTTTGGATGAAATGTATGTTTAAAGGACAACCGACGTCTCCGGACAAATTGTGTCTATAATTTGTAAAATCACTTCAAATGACTTCTACTGAGCGTTTTTTACAAAAATTCCACCACATATAGCTATATTTTACATTTTAAGACTCGCGCTGAATATTCCGGAAGTCTTGTTTCCGAGTTGGTGACGATTCCTGACGTGACATCACGTTTGGAACGCCCCTGACAAAGAAAGCGACACACAATGCATTTTGGGTACTTTGTTTGGTCTGAAAATTTCATGTTGATGCCGAAACACATAAATAACGCAATGGTGAATCGTTGTGTGTTGCACCAAGACGACTATTTGATATTCGCTGACACAAATTCCCAGGAGACATAGTTTCACTGCTATATCCGCCCTCCAACGGGAAGACGCAACTCCAAATTGGCCTGCGACTAAAAGGTGTTTAACACCCCTTGTAAGAACTATAGCTGTACCATATTCAACGTAACACATGTCATGTTGGGTGAGTTGAAGCGACTGAGCCATAACATAATTCGTATTAGCCGTCACCTGCGTCTCTTTCATCAGACTGACTCCATGCAAAGTCTACATCTGCCCCGGGGGCATGCTGCGGGGACCCCCTATCATCTCATAGCATATGTTGCTGTAGTACTAAGGTACAATGTACTAAACTGTTACGAGGGCGCATTCAGACAATGACATCAGAGTCAAATTTGATAACCTCGGAGGGGTGAGGAGTTTAAAACGGGTGCTTAACTCATTCACTGCCATTCACAGTGATACCTCGGTTTACGAACCCCTTGGCTTACAAACTTTTCGGTTTACGAACATTAAATTTATGAACATTTGAACATATGAACAACACAGGCTTCGGTTAAAGCCACGTAATTGGTCAAGAACGCAGCAGTGAGGGGAGGTGGTTTAAACATTAAAGAGAGAGGCAGACTACAGTGAGAGACTTTCAACTTTGAGTTCAAAGGCTGTAGACTGCAAGGTTAAAATTCCCATCAATCAGGCTCCACAAATAACCCGCACAGGCCATCTGTACACTTGATGCAAAAAGCTATCAACCCAGCTAAACAGAACACAATTGATGAGGAACTAGGTAAAATTATGGCAGAGAAAGCACCTACAAGGGATCATTCCTCAAGATGGTGAAAGAAGGCTACGTTCCTCATCAAGTGTTTAATGCTGATGAAATCGGCCACTCCATTCCATCAAGCCATCAATGACCATCACAAAAGTAAATCAAAACGACTTTATTATTTAGTACAGTTTATTTCTTTAATTATAATACCTTAGCACATTTAGTATAAATAAAATAAGGTATATTTTAGGGAGGTTTTAAGGCTTATTTAGTAGAAAATGATGTTTTATGGGGACCTGTGAACGGATTATTCTCATTTTAATGGTTTCCTATGGGAAATTACTTTTTGGGATACACACTTTTCGCCTTACACACTCTCTCTGGCAACCAATTAAGTCCGTAAGCCAAGGTATAACTGTATTTCATTGTACATTGGACAGCTGCCCTCATTTCAAGCTCATATAACTCCAGACTCATATAATTTAGTAATTAACTATTTTTTTTCTAATGAAAGAAGAGAGAGAGTCTAAGGTTTCTTGAAAGTTTATGTAGTCCTAAAAATATTCTGTAGGTCCTGGAATTCGAATGACAATGATAAAAACCCTGGCGCTGGAGTGGCCACATTTTTGCACCTATGGCAGTGAATGAGTTAATATTCGTTGGCATGGGAACAAAGCAAAGCAAAATACTCCACCTATTTTTTCAAATCCATTTATTTTTCACAATAAAGGGAAAATGATCGACCTGACTATTTTTTGTAGTCCTGCATAATTATTTGAAGAACTGGCTTGGCTGCAAAATTAATGTGTGATTTTTGTTGTTCTGTTGCACAATCATTTGTGATAATAATTGCGTGACTCACAGAACTGCTACAAGTCTAACTTTTTATCAGAGACAAACAATTCATGTTTTTAATCTTTTTTTTAATAACTGCTTTCCTCTTCAGAACTATTTGGATCATATTCATAACTGGATGAGCAACATCAAAGCATCTTCTGCGAATCTGAAGCCATTGTTTTGATTGTAGACAAGACGTGACGTCCTGTCGTGACATCACGAACAAGGGGGCGGGACCTTCTGAATCTCGCCATTCCAGAGGTCAATTTGAATTAGTTTTGGCACATTTTAAGTCATTTTTATTGGTGTTTTGCATTTGACTAAAAATATCAGCCAGCGTGTTTTGGGTATTTTAGATGCTATCAAACGTTTCACGAATACGATGCACTGAAACCGCTAACGGGAAAGTCGGTTGACTAATGAATGATATGACTGCCATGATATAAGCAGAGACAAATTTCATTCAGCATCAGTGCCTTAGAGGGTTTGGGGGGGGGGGGGCAGATTGCTGCTCAGATGGTCTCAGTTGGCCACCCGATAATCCTTGACATCACATCCGTTTGGCACATGCTAGCAAACATGCAGATGACAGCAAACGCACAGCCAAGTGTGTCCAATCCAAGAGAGACAAAACGAATTGTCAAACATCTGCTTCACTTTTCAACAATTCCCGTTCGAGTCGTTCACTGACTTAATTACTTCTAGGTCTCCTGTTTGGGATCACAGGTGAGCTGAGCTGGAGACCAACCAGCCCGGCTGACTATGGCCAAGAGGCAGGGTACTTCCTGGATTGGACACCAGTCAGTCATGGGGCAATAATTTAATTTCGAGCATGCATGCACAGTCACACACAAACAGTCACACACACACACACACATTCCTGTTTTAAAGGTTTTGTGAGGTCTTTATACCTCCAGATAAGGAGTGAGGACCACCGTTGCTGATAATTTTAGAGAAAAAATAGTGTTACATTTGAACACTAAATGTCAACCCATTTCCCACTTCAATTATTTAAAAACAAGACAATAAAAAGTGGACTTGAAACTGAAATAACCGCAGGAGTGAGGACTCTGAATGGGTACATCCAAAGTCCTCACACCTGTAGTGAATTTGGTTAAAATACCGTTTTACTTTTTGTGGTATGAACTTTTTTAATTAAACACACACACACACACACACATGAACACACACAGTGAGTAAAAAAAAATGTGTGTATCCAAGTGAAATGAAACACACCAAAAAAATCATTCTGGGTGAATTTGTGAGGACCTCTCTGAAATTTTAACAGATGCATATATAGACCCTCTGGAAGTCTTTAGAATGAAACATTTGTGAGGACTGGCCAAAAGGTCCTCACTTGTCAAAAATGTCCTCACTACGTATGGTATAAAATGTTAGTGGTCCTCACAAGACTAGTCATACAAACAAACACACACGCACACGCACACACACACACACACACACACACACACACACACACACACACACACACACACACACACACACACACACACGCGCACACATTCCTGTTTCAAAAATTTCGTGAGGTCTATTATTATCATTATCATTTGTGACGTAACTCCAGATAAAGAGTGAGGACCGCCGTTGCTGATAAGTTTAGAGAAGAACGAGTGCTACCTTTGAAGACTAAATGTCAACCCATTTCCCACTTCAACTTTAAAAAAAAGAAATAAAAAGAGGACTTGAAACTGAAATAGCAGCAGGAGTGAGGTTTCTGAATGGCTACATTCAAAGTCCTCAACCATTTGAATTGAGTCTAAATGAAACGTGTACAGTGAGACCTCAACTTACAAACTTAATTGGTTCCCAGACAGAGTGTGTAAGGCGAAAAGTGTGTATCTCAAAAAAAGAATTCCCATAGGAAACCATTAAAATGGGAATAATCCGTTCCCGGGTTTCCATAAAATATACTTTTCAACTACATAAGCCTTAAAACTACACACAACATACCTTATTCTATGTATAGTAAATGTGCTATTGTATTGTAATGAAAGAAACACACTGCATTGTATCATAAAGTCACTTTATTTACATTTGTGACGGTCATTTATGGCTTGATAGAATGGCGTTGGAGATCGAAGGTCAAAGGGAATTGCTGTTTGGAAAGAGAGGCGCATTACATGACGACTGTAATAAAGAAAGTATAAAGAAATAAACCGTGCTATAAAATAAAGTTTTATTGACCTTTTTGATGGTCGTTGATGGCTTATGGAAGGAGAGTCACCTTCCATAAGAACTGTTGGTAACTTAACCTCCGAAGATCACACCGCCAGCCGTGGTGGGTGTGTATTATGAAAATAGTGCTTATTATAAGGTTTAATTTTCATAAATTTGACGTTTGTAAGACGAAAAGTTTGTAAGTTAAGGTGTTTGTAAGTTGAGGTCTCATTGCATTTCAATCCCAGTCATGTGTTTTTGAAAAGTTCCCCTTCATTGTGTTGTAAATTCCCACAGCTGTCATGAATGACGAGTGTCGCTTAATAAAATTGGTTTCAAATCCATGTCTGCTTTTCTTTTGCGGCTTTTGTCACTTGTGTCTGAGAGCACACCACCACGTTGCCCCGCGTCTGACCCTCCGCTGCCACGATATGGCTCATAAACCTCAATGAGAATAACGCAACCCCATGCCCGGCGGGGCCCAACCGACGCCAACATTCAAGCGTTTCCCATGCGGCAGCACCTCAGTGGGTACGGTACAGTGGTGGCCTCAGCCACTTGAACACAACTGACCAAACTCAATTACATGTGCCATTTATCTCCACCGGGGACGTTTGGCCCCACGGCTTGAGTGTAAATCTCTGGTTCCAGTCAATAATCTATTCTACAACTCGTCCAAGGGCCCCCTCTTGTTATTTGACATCCGTTTGGCAGTTGAACGATGAATAGTGGGCGTGGAAAGTGGCTGGGAAAATAGAAGTGGGTGAAAGCAAAGTTGTAGGAGGTTATGGGAGACTGCGAGGCCAATGGTCATCCATCTACCAAATAACGTCACGGTACAATGAAGGTTCTGATGTATCCCGGCATCGCACATGGCCACCAATAAGCCATCGTGGTGGGGTACTAAGGTCACATTAGGGCCCCGGAAAAGCTCGACACGTTAAAGGACAACCGACACCATTTTTTTGTTTCCTAACTGACATCAGAAAAACGTTTTATAGCATCTAAAATAGCCAAAACACGCAGCCTGATATTTTTAGTCAAATGAAAAACACCAATAAAAATGACTTCAAGTGTCCCAAAACTACTTCAAAATGACCTCGGAAATGGCGAGTTTCAGAAGGTCCCTCCCCCTTGTACGTGACATCACGCCAGTACGTCTTTGCCTTGCTCTAGAATCAAAACAATTGCTTCAGATTCGGAGAAGATGCTTTCTTGTGACCAGTTATGAATATGATTCAAATAGTTCTGAAGAGGAAAGCATAAATGTTTGCATTCGATTAAAGAAGTCCTTCCTGTATCATTTTGAGGCGTCTGGACTCCAATGTAGCGCCCAGAAAATGCACAAGATGGCGCCCAAGCTCCGTTGGAAATGGGCTGATTTGTCTGCTGGGAATTTCTGCCAACTAGTATCAAATAGTAGTCTTGGTGCAACACACAATAATTCACCATAGCGTTATTTGTGTCTAATTTTGCCATCAACACGGATCAACACGATGTTTTCAGACAGAACAAAGTACCCAAAATGCATTGTGTGTCGTTCCTGACGTGACATCACGTCAGGAATCGTCACCAACTCGAAAACAAGACTTCCTGAATATTCAGCGCTAGTCTTAAAACATAAAATATAGCTATATGCCGTGGAATCTTTGTAAAATGCGCTCAGTAGAAGTCATTTGAAGTCATTTTACAAATTATGGACACAACTTGTCCAGAGGCGTCGGTTGTCCTTTAAGACTGCAAGTGAAAAGCATCTACAAGACATCTCGAAAAACATGTCAAAATGGTTACAGGACATCAAAAGTTACATATTTGACTTTCTGGACATCTCGAAGGGGACTAACTTTGATAAAAACAACCGTCCTTCTCCCAAATCATCTTGCAGTGTTCCCATCGGAGGTGATGAGCTCAAACATGGACAGCAAACGCAAAGAAACCGCAGGATCGGATGTGAAACCAAACTTCTCATATTGTCTGTATAATTACAGCAGCTATATTGGCATCAGCCATTGTTGTGCTTTCCCATATATTGTAGCAAAAAGCGATGTAATTAAAGCATGAAAGGGCATATTCATTCTGTTGTCTGAGACTCCACTGGTGATGGATGGGATAATGAGTTTCCTGAAGAGCAACAGACTGGGATAATGAGTTTTATCCAGGAGAGGCTTCAGGGGGTACTCAAGGGGAGCTACTGCAACCAAAACTCGGTGACAAACAACTCAAAACATTCAGTCAAGTATGAACGTAAAGAAATTATACATCAAATATCAGAACGAAAACTGCTAGGCTGTTAAGCGTATTATTAAAACAATATATGCCAGCAAATGATGGTGAAGGTGCTTTGCGGTATGAGCCAAATACAGACGCTCTCCACCTTACGAACGAGATACATTCCGAACGGTCGTTCGCAAGGTGAATTTGTTCGTAAGTTACTTCAGTGCTCTATTTTGTATGGAATGTATGTTTAAATCAAACACTGAACGGGGAAGTATAAGACACAGACGCTCTAACAGTTGTAAAATAAATACACATCTACTGTAGTACAACGACATATATCCTTGGGTCTTCAATAAGCCATTAATTACTGAATAATGAGCCAACAGTCATTACTTTTTGTTATACATCGCATCCTCCTGGAGCGTCAACTGGGAAGAGGGATTTCCTCCCCGCCCACATACTCTACGCAGCCAATCGTAAGCGAGTAAAAAAGCAGTGGTCAGAATAGATTTGTATGTCCTGGTGGTGCTTTTTACATATAATCAGACTTAATCAATCTAAGTATGCAAAGTGCTGTTGTCACGATCTGGTTGGCGACCAACGGGTGGCGCTGTCGGCCCCGCCAGCACCTGAACAGGTGATGGTCGTTCCAATCAGTGGCAGTTAAAAGGACTCCCGGCACGACCATTCGTTGATCGGGTCATTGTATGTTTTTGCTTCACCCTGTCAGATTTTGTCCCTTCTGACTTTATTTAATGCAATTTGTCAATTACACCCAGGTGCTTCCTCCTGCCAGCTTTTTTGGGATCCACCACCATGACGACGATGTAAAACGTCACAGCTGTCTGCAACAAGCATTCTGATTGGGTGTTCGCCAGCAAATGCAAATGAATACAAGTCAACGTCTCGTAAATTGGTGTGTTGAGTTTAGTGTGCGGTGGATGTGTTTCGTGTTGGTTCTGGATATTTACGGTAGCACGAGTAAGCGTGTCCGAAAGACAAATGACTTCAGAGTTACGGAGAACTCAGAGTTTATCAGCCCTTCTGATTCAAGTTCAAAAGATGGCTATGTTTAGGTTTGGAAAGGCTCATCTATCTCGGAAAGGACTACATAAAATTGAGTAAGAGTTGAATGCTTGAAGAAAACAGTTCAAGGGGAATTTTGTGGTTCCACCATTTGATGGGTTAAAAGTGATCTTTCTCCCTGTTTCATGGCTCTTCAGGGTGTTAGAAGTGGATGGTAAAATCAGCAGGAACCCAGGTGTTGAACAGAAGAAGTTGTTTTAATCTTGTCGACAGCAAGGACATTGTGAGGTCGGTTGAGGAGGGACAGAGAGAGAGAGAGATAGACGTGTTGGGAGAGCCTTTTATAAAAGACGGACAGGATGCGATGTATAGGATGTGACGTCATGTAAAGGCGGGCAGGATATCACGTGTCAGGAAGTCCAAGAAAATGTGCAAAATGATGCAAAAAGATGTTGAAAGATGTTCGTATAGCGAATTGCCCCGACACCAGTGACCAAATTGAATTGATTGAGGTACAATGACGTGGCCCCAGTCATGTCCGACAACCGAGTCTAACGCTATGGGCTTGAATCGTGAGAAAGGACTCTTTCTCAAGTCCACAATCAGAATCAGAATCAGAATCAGAATCATCTTTATTGCCAAGTATGTAGAACACACAAGGAATTTGTTTCCGGTAGAACACGCTGCACTAGTATCGTCGTCAAAAAAACTGCTAAGTGGCACTATACAGTTCCATTTTGGCTACTGTTGAAACTGTAGTACAACGATATCCTTGGGTCTTCAATAAGCCATTAATTACTGAATAACGAGCCAACAGTCATTACTTTTTGTTATACATCGCATCCTCCTGGAGCGTCAACTGGGAAGAGGGATTTGAAATCAGACCTCAAAAATATTCTTGTCTGAATGGACAACTGTCACAGTCTGTAGAAAGTCGTCACGGGATCGGGCAGTGTCGAATGGGTGAATCGCATGGAATGAAGGATCATTCGCAATCGCAAACATTGGCTGATAGCTAACATTGTCGGTCGGGCACTGGCATGAATAATGGCAAAGGCGATTGTCAGCATAAAAGTAAATACGGGAAAAGCTAATGACACGGTGTGCTCTCAATGGAGACAAGTGTGACAGAATGAAGCAAGGCCAGCAACTTTACAGTGGTCGTAAACGGACAATGAAGAGACTTCTTACTGCCGCCTCCTGTCAGCTGGCAGATGCTGCTGGTTCCAGCATGTGCCAGTTACGGACAGGCAGGGCAAACAACAGCCGGAAAAATTCTCACAACTTGTTTACTGAGACGCAGTGTGAACCGCGCAGTGTACGGGAGGCGTGAAGGCGGGGGATGGTGAAGGGGTGGAGTTAAACATTTAAAACGAGAAGGAAGAAATGGCCCCTTTGAAAGGAATCAGCTAGCTAGCTAGCTAGCAAGGGAGACAGTCACACCCATGGATGGATGAATAAAAGACACTTTGACGTTTGTTTCACACACAGCAAGTACATTCAGGCCAAATTTGACACCTGGCAGTTTATTGTGAAAAACCTTCTTCTTGTAATTATCATGTCTACTATTTACAAATGAGATGGTATTCCAGTTTAGCTCTTAGCACAATTTCATAGTCTCTCAAGTAAAGTGACTTTCATTGATTGTGTTTTGGTTATTTTTTTTAGTTGGAGATATAATGAGAATGTATTTTAACCTCAAAGCAATGTTTAAAATGTGCATTTGATACACTTTCTGCATTTTTTTTTTAAAGTACATACATTTTTTTTTGCCTGTTGAGAGCTCTCCGCTTATAAGCTGTTTGATGAATCATGCTGTCCTATTTGAAAAGCTCCAACAGCTTTTTAACTCTGATTAGTCATCTAGCGTCTTCCCTCAAAAAAGCATCAGGGATTAAAAGGTGCTTTCGGGCTTTGAAAAGCAAAATAATAAAAACAAATACAGTGATACCTCGGTTGACAAACCCCTTGGCTTACAAACTTTTTGGTTTACAAACGTTACATTTATGAACATTTTACCTTGGCATACAAAGTATTTTTCGGGATACACACGGAGCGCCACAATGAGTGATGTGTCGTTGGCGAACGAGCCAATTCTCCTAACAAGAAAATGGCAGCCGACTGTTTTTGTCCTCTATTCTATTATGTAGTCCTAAAGCGCAATATTCTATGGGTCTGTCAGAAATGTTCGATCGGACACTGTGGATGAAGGCTCGGAACCAGAAAGATTGTCTTTACTGCCGGCAGGAGACGCAGCCATTCATGACAGACGCCTGAATTATGCAGGCCTCTGCCAAGCTATTTATTGAGAGTATATGCAAATTAAAGGGATACATTAGTAAAACATAATTTTCTTGATTAGAACACTTCTCCTCTTGAGTTCTAAGGACAAACAGCTGTAAGCAATAAAACATTGTCTTTTCCATGAACTGATACATTTGTAACCTGGCTAATGAGCACTTCCTGTGAAGGCGTTTCAAGTTGTAAATTATTGTTTCCCAAGTCCTAAATTCTGTCCAAGGCCAGATCTCCTAGATGAAGATGACAGTTTAACTTGCTGTGTCTGTTGACCTCAGATTGACCCCAGGTTGTCCGTGCTTCAATTCAACTACAATTTGAGTAAAAATGACAAAAACCCAAACATCATCTGCCAGTGAATGAGTTAATCGTCACCTTTTCATGCTCTCCATCATGTGTGGGCCTAAAGGCTCTACATCTTCTGGATGTCCTGGCCTCCACCTGCAGTTCCGTCTATCTGCGTATAAATATATATTGCCTTCTTTCTCACTACAGGGATGGTAATGAAAATCTTTGCAGAAGTCTGATGAAAAGGACACTTCCTCCTCGGAGACCAAGCAACAGTTTCCCCTTTTTCTCCCCTTCTGTTCCTCAGAGCACCAGAAACCTTGAGCACGGGAACAGAAGAGTCTGATATGAGACGGGCGCAGTAAAAGCTAATTAAATTAAGTTTCCCTCTCAATAAAAGAGGAAGTGAACTTGGCGCTTTTATCCCAACTCTGCCATCAAAGGAGGAGAGGGAGGGAATGCTGCAGCACATCCCGGAGATGGGAATTGCTTCCCGTTACATTACATCCATGGCAATGTTCAACCGCATACAGGATGTCAATGCTGCTGATACATTCGTTTATAACTGCTATCCCATAGTTGACCAGCAGATGGCTGTGCTTTATTTTTCTTGACATTACGTTGGGTTGTTGTCACTTCCCTTACAGCTTTTACTTTCCGCGGTTCTTGAAGTTTCACGCTCACTGAGAAGACGTGGAGAATGGACATGCTTTATCGCTGTACCGTTTAGTTAAAAAGGATGAAGATCAAAACTTCCATTTCGGACGGAAAGCAGGAAAAGTGGTTTGTACGATTTTATTGCACGTGTTTTATTTTATAATAATAATAATTACTATTACTAATAATACCTTTCATTTATAAGCGCCTTTCAAAACTCTCAAGGACACTTTACAGTGACAGGATATTTTTTCTGCAGGTGAGCAGCGGCAGCCACACGCACCAGCGTTTACTCAACCCGGAAGTAACTCAAATAGATAGGAAGCTAGCTAGCTAGCTAATAGATACAGTAATAACAATAATAATAATAATACATTCCATTTATAAGTGCCTTTCAAAACTCTCAAGGACACTTGACAGTCACAATATATATTTTTTTTTCTGCGGGTGAGCAGCGGCAGCCACACGCATCAGCGTTCACTGAAGTAACAAAGAAAAAAAATAACAAAAAAGTAAATAACAAATAATATGACAACACAAAGACACAAATTGGGCGACGGCGCGCTTAATATTCATACACTTTTTGAAAAAGTGTATTCATGCTACCTCGATATCCCGAAAAACAAACACGGAAATATATACAATACATTACAATACAGAATGATTTATATAGTGCTATAACAACAGCTGCAGTAGTAAGATAGCGCTAAACATAGACAACTATCATAGACAACGATCATAGACAATAATGTTAGGGTTTTAATAATAATAATACATTTCATTTTAAGTGCCTTTCAAAGCTCTCGGGGACACTTTACAGTCACAGACAAGTATAGGTACTATAACAAATAAAATACAATAAATAAAAGACAGTTGTAAATAGAAACAAGAGAAAGAGCGACACAGAAAATGCCATTGTAAGTACGCAATGTTAAAAAATAAATAAAATAAAGGATTTACTTTTCATTTAAATCCGCAGGGCTGAGACTGCTCAGGGGAAAATAAACAAGCTTCAGTTTAAATACGGTGATACCTCGGCTTAGAAAATTAGAAAGTAGAAAATGATGTTTTATGGGGATCTGGGAACGGATTATTCTCATTTTAATGGTTTCCTATAGGAAATTATTTTTTGGGATACACACTATCTGGGAACCAATTAAGTTCGTAAGCCAAGATATTACTGTACAGTCAAAGTTGGCATTGAAGGGCTACTGTTTGCGGCGTGTATTGAATTGTAATGACTTGTACGAGACAACATTAGAAAGAAATAAAAGTAAAATCACAAGGGGATTTTTTTTTTTCTTCTTCTTCTTTTGGTTCAAGATTACGTGACCGTTAATGGTTTATGCACTCGCCTCAGCCCCGTCAAAATAAAGGTTTGCGCACTTAACATAATGAAGTTGGAGACCTAGTTAAAATCCTTTTATCTTTGTGGCCAGAGGGGTTCCACTATTTTGGATGGCGGACGCTTGCCGGAAGGCTGGAGAAACACAACTTAGTTCAAATCGTTCTACACCTTCGCTTTGATCAAGGCTCAACGTGTTTCTCGCACACGCTTCAGATTTAAAATCTTTCTAGTGAAGCAAAAAAGTCTTTCGTCAGAGTCCATCATTGTTTCCTTCAAGGGGGCGGGGGGGCACGAAAGGAAGGTCAAAGGGATTATCATAAATTTACATGATCAAACTTTTTTTTAAACATATATGGTATGCATAAAATATAGCTGAATGAGAATAGTTGAGAATTTGCCCAAAGCAAAAGCATGAGTGACATGGAGAGAATCAGCGGTAAATTGCTCTCATTAAAAAAAAAAAAAGAACTTGCTTTGGAATTGAAAAATAATAATAATAATAATAATCATAATCATAATTCAACAAATTCTTGAAAGGACAACCGACGCCTGCGGACAAGTTGTGTCCATAATTTGTAAAATTATGGACATTTGGATGGATGGATGGACTCACGCTGACTATTCAGGAAGTCTTGTTTTCCAGTTGGTGACGATTCCTGACGTGACGTCACGGAAGGAACGCCCCTGACTGAGAAAGCGACACACAATGTATTTTGCGGTACTTTGTTTGGTCTGAAAACTTCGTGTTGATCCGTGTCGATGGCAAAAATAGAAGGAAAACGACATAAATAACGCAATGGTGAATTGTTGTGTGTTGCACCAAGACTACCATTTCATACCAGTTGACACAAATTCGCAGCAGACAAATCAGCCCATTTCCAACGGAGCTTTGGCGCCATCTTTTGCATTTTTGGGGACATTACGTGCTGTCTTTGACGGCTTGAATTGATACGGGATGACTTCTTTAATCGATTGCAAACATTTATGATTTCTTCTTCAGAACTATTTGATACTAGTTGACACAAATTCCCAGCTGACAAATCAGCTAATTTCCAATGGAGCTCTGGCGCCATCTTCTGCATTTTCTGGGTGCTACATTGCTGTCTTTGACGGCTCGAATTGATACGGTAGGACTCCTTTAATCGATTGCAAACATGTATGCTTTCCTCTTCAGAACTATTTGAATCATATTCATAAAATGATGAGTAATAAGAAAGCATCATCTCTGAACCTGAAGCCATTGTTTTGATTCTCGAGCAAGGCAAGATGTCTTGGCGTGATGTCACGAACAAGGGGGCGGGACTTCTGAAACGGAAACTTTCTGATGTCATTTTGAAGTAGTTTTGGGACACGTTAACTCATTTTTATTGATGTTTTGCATTTGACTAAAAATATCCGCCTGTGTGTTTTGGCTATTTTAGATGCTATAAAACGTTTTTCTGATGTCAGTTCGAAACCAAAAAAATGGTGTCGGTTGTCCTTTAAACGTGCTCCTAATGAATACTTGCAGCCTATCTCCGTTCCGTGTACGCGTCAGGTGATGCGCAGCATGAAACGGTGCTGCTTTGATTTGGCCAACAATAGAGATTGATGGAGAATGGCTGGGAAGAGTAAAAAAAAAAAAAGAAAAGGGGAAAAAAACCCGAGGAAAGAGCTGCTCCTCTCATCCTCATTATGTAAACGAGGTGCATGACTGTTCAGTGTGTCCCTTGAGAGTTAATTACCAATGGCTTCTCAGCTTAATTGGCTGAAACTAAAGAATTTGCCATTTCTTATTCCGATGCTCACTCTACCCGGTCGGTCCATTTTCTTCTTCCTTCATATGAGGACAGGCTGCCTTTTTTTTTTCCTCTTTTTCACCAACTTGTTTTGTTTTCTCCTTCCTCAGCATCATCCCTTCGTTTTAGCTCGACGCCAATCCAAAATCCGCCACTAATGCTTCATTTGAGCATCTGCTCCAGTTGGCAGATTATAAATCGTTGCACCTCCACACGGTACATTCGTCTAATAATTTATCTTTTTTCATTGCTTTGTTCATAAATGATGCGAAATGTACATTTTTAATCCCATAAAGGACATTGGAGTTAGTTTGCTGCAAATGTGAGTGATGTCATTCATGTAGAGAATTCTATTATATACACATATATATACACATATATACACACATGTATACCCACATGTACACCCTCATATATACCCACATATATACCCACATATATATGCTATTACTTCACTCGGATATCATCAAGAGGCAACTACATCAACGACCATCACAAAGGTAAATAAAACAACTTTATTATATAGTACAGTTTATTTATTTCATTACAATACAATAGCGCATTTATTATACATAAAATAAGGTCTATTTTGTGTAGTTTTAAGGCTTATTTAGTAGAAAATGATGTTTTATGGGGACCTGAGAACAGATTATTCTCATTTTCAATGGTTTCTTATGGGAAATTACGTTTCGGGATACACGCTTTTCGCCTTACACACTCTGTCTGGGAACCAATTAAGTTTGTGAGCTGAGGTATGACTGTATATATACATATAGTATATGACTACCTTTTCAAAATCATGAGCTTGTGTCACTGCAGCAAAGATCGAATGGAGCGAGAGTGCTATGTCCAAGGCTATCTCTAAAGCTTTGATCTTTTGTTGTGTTTATGCCATTAGCATGGCGAGACAAAAAAAATGGAGGCCTTCTGCCACAAGGCTGTTACATCTAAATAAGGAGGACAGCCCACGTCGTCCTTAATAGAATCTTTCCTCTGTGTCTGTATCGACTTCAAACAGACGCAAAATGACGAGAAAACAATGTGAGTCTGAAATCGTGGTGCTTTATTCGACGTGCTGAGCTACAGGGTCGTACAACCACACTGTCCAAGATCAAAGTTAAATCTCCCTCTTAATTAAGCTTAAAATTGGACCAGGAGCAAGCAGGCTTCGTTTTGTTTTCGTGCCAGCAAACTTTCCACGTCTGTTTTGAGTGGACGAAGGGCGCATTCGGGCTAGCGTGTCGCCTCAATGGCAGAGTGATTGAAAAAGAAGCACAGCGGCGCTTCATAACCAGACGCCTTCTGCCGCTCGCCTCGCCTTTTCATGGCCTTGCGTTGTGATGCTAATGAGCGCGCGCGACCGCAGACGTCCCCTTTAATTGTCCTCTTTGATCTAGCGCTAATTCCGCTAATTAGCAGCCCAACTTTTCCAGTTAAACGCTTTGCTTCCACCTCTAACGGTGCAGGCGTGCGCACGTTGGCGAGCGCGTGGCAGTCGGCGAGTGTAAAAAGCTAACAAAGGGCATGAAGAGAATTCACGCTTTCGTGTTTGGAAGCGATGATGACATTTACTTAATGACTGTTAAAAATACAGTAAAGTCTCGTTATATCGATATTCAAGGGAGTCCAAAAAATATCGATATAACCGGGACTATCGATATATCCGACCCTGTTTGCATGTAATTTTCTCCGTGCGTGCATAGAAATAGTATCGATATAACCGGGACTATCGATATATCCGATATCGATATAACCAGACTTTACTGTATAACAAATAGTTTGTGTGATACACAGATAGTGCTGAAACATTTCAGGGAAATAATTAAACTGTGATTTGAACTCCCCTTACATTCCGACCCGAGACAAAATAGGTAGAGATAGAGGAGTGTACAAAGTTACCGGTACAGTGATACCTTAGCTTACAAACTTAATTGGTTCCCAGACTGAGTGCGTCAGGCGAAAAGTGTGTATCCCAAAAAAAAATTTCACATAGGAAACCATTAAAATGAGAATAATCCATTCCCAGGTCCCCACAAAACATAATTTTCTAATTTTCTAAGCCTTAAAACTACACAAAATACACCTTATTTTATGTATAATAAATGTGCTATGGTATTTTAATTAAAGATATAACCTGTACAGTATAATAAAGTTGTTTTATTTACCTTTGTGATGGTCGTTAATGGCTTGATGAAACAGAGTGGCCGTTTTCATCAGCATGAAACACTTGATGAGGAACGTACGCTTCTTTCACCATCTTGAGGAATGATACCTTGTAGGTGCTTTCTCTGCGCTAATTTTACCTTGTTCCTCATCAATTGTGTTCTGTTTAGCTGGGTTGATAGAATCAGTATCAGAATCGGAAAAGCTTTATTTGTCCCACAATGGGGAAATTTCCAGTCCATAGCAGCAATTTGAAAGGGGAAGGGGGGTGAAAGGATAGAAAACAAGATATTTGTAACGTTCGTAAACCGAAAAGTTCATAAGCCAAGGGGTTCGTAAACCGAGGTATCACTGTATCAACAAAAAATCCAGATAACACTTTATTTTGAAAGCACATTTTCATACAAAATAGACCTCGAGTAGTATTGTAGTAAATGGAAGGAAAGAAAACGGAAGGGTAGAAAAGTTGACAGCACAGCCGGGGGAATCCCATGGCAATCGGAGCACGGCGGCCCTTGAGCTCAGCGTTCTTTCTGGGATGCCAGTTTGACGGACGATGCTGGTCTTAGTGACATTTCTCCGGGGTAGAAAAAGGAAGACAAAAGTGTTCGAGAGAAAGAAAGAAAGAAAGTGAAGAAGGCACAAAGCAGCTTCCACTAGCGATGTGTGCTTGGAGGGGCATGAGTGTCTATTATTATTATTGGTATCAACTCAATAGTTCCTCAAAATGGGGACACATTTTATCTGAAAATCTGAAGCCATAAAGAATATTGTCAAGATTAACCCTTTCACACATTCGGTTGTCTGAAAAGGCTAAAAGGGAAACTGAACAGGGCTTAAATGCTACTGCGGTCAGTTTGTAAGCCCTTCCCCCCATCCCTCAAATCACTGATGGAGAATAAGAAGAAGTTATCATATTTAAAAGTTTCATGCTGTTATATGCTTAGTCAACACGTGTGACTTGAAGACACAATTGAAGCACAGACAATCTGAGGTCAACAGACACAGCAAGTTAAACTGTCATCTTCATCTAGGAGATCTGGCCTTGGACAGAACTTAGGACTTGGGAAACTCCTTTATCAGAATCAGAAAACCTTTATTCGTCCCACAATCACCGAAGCAATTTACGACTTGAAACTCCTTCACAGGAAGAGCTCATTAGCCAGGTTACAAATTTATCAGTTCATGGAAAAGACAATGTTTTCTTTCTTACAGCTGTCCGTGCTTAGAACTCAAGAGGTGTGGTATTCTAATCAAGAAAACTATGTTTTACTAATGTATCACGTACATTTGCATATACTCTCAATAAATAGTTTGGCAGAGGGCTGCAGAATTCAGGCGTCTGTCATGAATGGCTGCGTCTCCTGCCGGCAGTAAAAGACAATCTTTCTGGTTCCGAGCCTTCATCCACAGTGTCCGATCGAACATTTCTGACAGACCCATAGAATATTGCGTTTTAGGACTACATAATAGAATAGAGGACAAAAGAAAGAAAACTATGTTTTACGAATGTATCACGTACATTTGCATATACTCTCAATAAATAGTTTGGCAGAGGGCTGCAGAATTCAGGCGTCTGTCATGAATGGCTGCGTCCCCTGCCGGCAGTAAAAGACAATCTTTCTGGGTTCGAGTCTTTGTCCACAGTGTCCGATCGAACATCTCCGACTCACATATACATTAATTTATTCATCATACAAATTCCACTGGGAAAAAAAAAAAAAAACGTGTGGATCCGTGAGTTGGTTGAAGGCAGAATGCAGCCCACAAGGCCACCGAGGCCCTTTGGCGTTTAGGTCTCCATTAGGCTGATGAGTTTGGCAGCCCCAAGTAGCTGGAGTTGCCGTTGAACTTCAGCCTTCCTAATTAAACCTCAAATTCATCCCTGATTTAAAGATAATTAGCCGGAAGGGATCCTTAACCAGGGGGTGCAAAGGGAAGGGTGTAAAATGTGCATTCATGTGCTTTTCGGCGGCAGCAAAAATAATAAAATAAAGGGCAGATTATACATGCCCGTCCGTGTGTGCTTTAGTCTGACGGCATAAACACATTTTCATAGATCGACCTAAATTGGATGTTGTCCCTCTCAAACTGCAAATGGAAAGTTAACCTTTGTGAACTTGCAAAACCGCTTCGACATTTTCGACATTTGATTTTGTTTTGGTTGGGTCTTTTTTTTTTTTTTTTTATTTACATACATTAAAATTCTGAATTAACACATTTTCTTCCGACCACAATTTAAAGCCCCATACATCTTCGAATCTGGCTCTCTGGCTCTCTGGCTCAGTGCTTAGTGGTTCAGTGGTTCAGTGGATCAGTGGCTCAGTGGCTCTCTGGCTCACTGACTCAGTAGCTCAGTGTCTTTCTGGCTCTGTGGCTCACTGGCTCATTGGCTCTCTGGTTCACTGGCTCAGTGCTTAGTGGTTCAGTGGTTCAGTGGCTCAGTGGCTCAGTGGCTCTCTGGCTCACTGACTCAGTAGCTCAGTGTTTTTCTGGCTCTCTGGCTCACTGGCTCTCTGGCTCTCTGGCTCACTGGCTTTGTGTCTCTCTGGCTCACTACCTCAGTGGCTCAGTGTCTTTCTGGCTCTCTGGTTCTCTGATTATCTGGCTCTCTGGCTCACTGGCTGAAAGGCTCTCTGGCTCACGGTCTTTGTGCCTATCTGGCTCTCTGAATCACTGGCTCTCTGGCTCCCTTCCTATCTCCCTCTCTCCAAAAAAAAACATTTTAGTTCAATTCATATCCCTCTTATGACATTTTTCTTGGCCTTAAAATGACAGACACAAACAGGTGCAAGTGCAAAATGCATTCACTACATCATGCTCTTGAGGTCACGTTTGTAGCTGAAAACAACTTGTGAGGAGTCAGGATGTGTGTGTGTGTGTGTGTGTGTGTGTGTGTGTGTGTGTGTGTGTGTGTGTGTGTGTGTGTGTGTGTGTGTGTGTGTGTGTGTGTGTGTGTGTGTGTGTGTGTACATTTTAACACCTGAACCTTGGGATTGCTCTTATATTTTCCCATTAAACTACCCTGACAGCATGACATTTCCCAAGGTAGAAGGCTCTGATTCGGGGATGTTTTATGCATCCTATTGACTTGTTCAACGCTGCCGTCAAATGAGTGCAAATGTCTGAAAGTGTGCAAGGTGGCTCTTGGGTGTACTATTGAGATCACCAGATGAGACTCCAAAGATTGACACTGAAGTAATCTAACCATCACTACGCAGACAGGGTGATTGCAAAACATTACTTCCATTGTTTTTGGATTGACACAAACAGAAAAGAGGACGCTACCACCTCCGATGTGTTTTTGTTCTTTGAGACAGAAAGGACTTTGGAAAAACAGCCGTCATTTTGCATGCGTTTACCGAAGGATTACGATGCAGTGTTGCTCCGATTGAGTGTGCTTTTCTGCTTTCTCCAGAAGCATTTTCAAGATTGAAGAAAGTTTCCCAAAAGAATTCTAGAAGCCAACACTACTTAGTTAAAAATATATATATATATATAAATATTGAGTAAAGTCTCGTTATATCGATATTCTCGGGAGTCGGAAAAAATATCGATATAACCGGACTATCGATATATCCGATCCTGCGGCATGTAAATTTTCTCCTTGAGTTCATAGAAATAGTATCGTAATAAGCAGTACTATCGATATAACCGATATCGATATATAACGAGACTTTACTGTATATATATATATACAGTGATACCTCGGTTTCCGAACCCCTTGGCTTACAAACTTTTCAGTTTACGAACATTAAATTTATGAATATTTTACCTTGTCATACAAACTATTTTTCGGGATACACACGGAGCTGCCACAATGAGTGATGTGTCGTTCGCGAACGAGCCTGTTCTCCTAACAACAAAATGGCGGCCCACTGTTTTTGTCCCCGCCCCCAGTTTTCAGTTAAAGCCACCTTATTGGTCAAGAACGCAGCAGTGAGGGGAGGTGGTTTAAACATTAAAGAGACAGGCAGACGACAGTGAGAGAGACTGACAAAATGGATAGAAAACAGTGAAATTAGGACTCGTTTAAACTTTGATAGTTCAAAGGCAGAGTGTAGACTGCAAGGTTAAAATTCCCATCAATCAGGCTCCACAAATAACCCGCACTAGCCATCAGTTCAATTTGAAATGAAAAGATAAGCAAGGGAACGAGCTATTAATGATGTTTCTAGTGTGTCTGCTTGCATGTGTTGCAATATCACAACTTCCAAGATGTACAACCCAGAGCTCCTTGAGACACTTTATGCAAAAAGCTATCCATTCCATCAAGTCGACCATCACAAAGGCCAATAAAACCACTTTATTATACAGTACAGTTTATTTCTTTAATTATATTTATATATATATATATATATATATATATATATATATATATATATATATATATATATATATATATATATATATATATATATATATATATATATTAATTAATTAATTAATTAATTAATATATTATATATTTATATATATTTATTTAATTATAATACCATAGGACATTTACTATACATAACATAATGTATATTGTGTGCAGTTTTAATGCTTATTTAGTTGAAAATTGTTTTATGGGGACCTGGGAACGGATTATACTTATTTTAATGTTTCCTATGGGAAATTAACTTTTGGGATACACACTTTTCGCCTTACGCACTCTGTCTGGAAACCAATTAAGTTGGTAAGCCAAGGTATCACTGTATTGAATATATGCGACCTGATGCGCCACCGAGAGGAGGATTTTTCCAGTTATTAGTGCACATGGACTCCACTTATGAGGCAAACCAAGGCTAATATGCTAACTTTTCTCTCCCTGTGAAGTCCACATTCATCATTGGATTGGTTCTCAGGAATTCAAACATCTGCCCAGTGAGTATATTTAGCTTCATGGATCAGGGGTTGAATGATGACTTGGGTGAGTTCTATGGGATTCATACCACAGCATGGGAATTTCTCAATTGTGAGACTTATAAAGGTTATCTTAGCTGATATTTTGATGACAGAATGACAGCGTAACAAATGGACCTTTCATGTTTCTCTTTACTACAACAACCTGATAACACGGGTTATAAAGTCAGTTCTTTTAAAACGTGAATTCCACATTCAGAACTTTCTTTCTCGCTTAACACTACTTCTTAGCATCTGGAATTGTCCATGTTTTGTATTTATTGCACTGTATTTGTGATTAATTTATGATAGTAGCTATGGTTGTCTGTGACTGTAAAGTGTCCTCGAGAGCTTTGAAAGGCGCTTAAAATGTTATTATAAAAGAACGACACGCGGAACCGTGAAACCCGTAAATTAACGATCAATAATAAAATAGACGATTATTCCAAAGCTCTTCCAAATCCGTTTCAACATTCCCACCACCGACAATTTACAGGTTCGAGTAGACACCAAAGAAGATTGCCAGTCTAACTCGTATCATATCATCACGCTGGGATTGCAGAACGGGCTTGCTCAGAACACTTTGCCAATCACGCAACGTCTGCGCTGATATGATATGATATGATATGATATGATATGATAGAAAGCCGTCGGAGAGGAATGGTTAAGCAAAAACGCAGACGTAGAACCACAGGAATGGTGAACAAGGCTCGTAGTGTCTCCTCGTTTCCTTTCCACCGATGCTTTGTGGTGGAAGCTCCCGCTGGGGTTCTCACGTGACCCGCCTGGTGATGAGAGGACGTACTTGGACGTTTCGTGGTTATTGTGGACGGGATGGATCATGGTTATTCAACGATTCGGGCATAGACAAAACTGGTGTGAAATACAATTTAAAATGTCCGCTTTGGAGATGACAAATGAGAGACGAAAATATTTTAAATGTTGTCATTAGTTCAGAAGGTTTTTGGGGATTTTGCTATACTGTATTTTACGGTGTATATGGCGCACTGGAGTATATTATAAGGCGCACCCCTAATGAATGGTGTATCTTCAAACCTTTTCCCATATACAGTAAAGTCTCGTTATATCGATATCGGATATATCGATAGTCCCGGTTATATCGATATTTTTTCGGACTCCCTTGAATATCGATATAACGAGACTTTACTGTATATAAAGCGCAACGGACTATAACACGTCTTCCTACTATTCTATGAGAGGAAGTGAGACATGAAAAATAATAAAAATGAACATTTTATACTGCCTTGAATTTACTAGCAACCCCGGCAAAACTAACGGTGAACAGGGTCATCCCCCCCCTTTCCGTTTTTTCATCTTTAGCTTCCTTTCCTTTGCTCCACTGAAGCATGTGGCTGATTCCTACTATTGTCCTTGCTCTTAATGCCCTGGAGCGAAGCGGCCCATGTCAAACCCCAAACCCATCAGTCACTCAGCAGCAGCTGTGGGGAATAGCGAAAGGGAAATGAAGGGATGAGCGAGGAGAAGGAGGGAGGTGCAATTCGGGCGAAGTACTGCCACCGGTCTACCGTGGTTTGCCTTATACAGTGATACCTTGGCTTACCAACTTAATTGCTTCCCAGACGGAGTGTGTAAGGCAAAAAGTATGTATCCCAAAAATTAATTTCCCATAGGAAACAATTCAAATGAGAATAATCCGTTCCCAGGTCCCCGTAAAACATATTTTTTTACTAAATAAACCTTAAAACTACACAAAACCTACCTTATTTTATGTATAATAAATGTGCTATGGTATTATAATCAAAGAAATAAACTGTACTGTATAATAAAGTGGTTTTATCTACCTTTGAGATGATCGTTGATGGCTTGATGGAATGGAGTGGCCGCTTTCCTCAGCATTAAACACAACATTGATGAGGAACGTAGCCTTCTTCTTTCACCATCTTGAGGAATGATCCCTTGGAGGTGCTTTCCCTGCGATAATTTTATCTAGTTCCTCATCAATTGTGTTCTGTTTAGCTGGGTTGATAGCTTTTTGCATCAAGTGTACAGATGGCTTATGTGGGTTATTTCTGGAGCCTGATTGATGGGAATTTTAACCTTGCAGTCTACACTCTGCCTTTGAACTATTAAAGTTGAAACGAGTCCAAATTTCACTGTTTTCTAACCATTTTGTCACTCTCTATCGTCTGCCTGTCTCTTAAATGTTTAAACCACCTCCCCTCACTGCTGCGTTCTTGACCAATCACGTGGCTTTAACCGACGACTGGGGGCGGGGAATAGAGGACGAAAACAAGCCAGTTGCCATTTCCTTTTAGGAGAACGGGGTCGTTTGCGAATGACACATCACTCATTGTTCGTGTGTATCCCGAAAAATAGTTTGTATGCCAAGGTAAAATGTTCATAAATTTATCGTTTGTAAACCGAAACGATCGTAAACCAAGGAGTTTGTTAACCGAGGTATCACTGTATCGCCGACAAACAACCCCTCCCTTCTCATTTTCTCCAGTCACAACAAACTTCAACTCCGACAGAGTTTGGACCCGGCTGTCAAATCTCACCAGATTACTCTCAAGTGATTCAAATCAAGAAGAAAAGCGAACACAAAGTGAGGAGTGGAAAAAGGATAGTAGAGAGCAGTCGGAATAGGGAAAAGGGGGGATGGAGGTGGGGGTGGGGGTGGGGCACGTCACCAGAAGGGGAAACAAATGAAGTGGAGAGTCGAAGCGGTAGGTGAGCCTCCTGCTGCCAGCAGGCAGGTGAAAGTGTGTCGGCTGCAAAATGAAGTGTCCCTGTCAGAGCCCCGTTTCACCCTCTGGGCCGCTGCCGATTAATTGTCCATCGAGCTCCTGTGATAGCCAACACTTTAACCAAGACTCCCAGGACGGTTGGGGAACCTTTCTCTCTTCCCATCCTTTCTCGATGCAGACCACAACAAATAATCCTACATCAGCAAAGCATTCACCTTGCCATCGGGGGGATAATGCGTCTCTGCAGGAGAGAGATTTTAGAACAACGGCTGAAAGCAGCATGATTTAAAGTCCCTCCCGCCCCCATCAACTCTCACTTCCTGTATGTTTACTCATAGTGAGTCGCTGAGATAAAGCGCGCCCCGTTTCAGGTAAATAGTCTACCACAAAGGGGCGGGTTGAAACGGCGCATTTGACTTTGGTACCGGACGGGAGCGAGTCGGCTTACGCTTATAATTGATTTGCTCCGTACTCTTGTCCTCTTTCATAAATTCCCGCTCGCACGTAAACAAAATACTGGAATGGATTGAATGAGCCTTTATTAGTCTCGCAGTGGAGACATTGACATTTGACAGCAGCAAAGTGATGAAAGTAAGAGGAAAGGAAAGGAAGAAGTAGAGAAATGAAAAAAACAGGAGCGGCTGTAAAGGCAGCCACCTCTCGTCCACGCCATCTTGAAGTCAAAATGAAGAATGAATGACTTTCTGTGCCGTTGTGATGTCATATTATTTGTTATTTTTCACTTTATGTGACTTCCCGGTTGAGTGAACGCTGGCGCGTGTGGCTGCCGCTGCTCACCCGCAGAAAAAAATATCCTGTGACTAAAGTGTCCTTGAGAGTTTTGAAAGGCACTTGACATGTATTATTACAGTAAAGTCTCGTTATATCGATATTCAAGGGAGTCCGAAAAAATATCGATATAACCGGGACTATCGATATATCCGATATCGATATAACCAGACTTTACTGTATTATTATTATTATTATTATTATGATTATGGACAGTCCAATGGCACTGACGTTCCTCCCAAATCAAAAACAGTGCTGGGATATTCGCGCTGCCGTGTTAATGGCCGCCATTGTCTGCGTTAGCCATTTCGCCACGCTGCAAAATCATTGGGTAGGCATTCAGGGACTACAACAGCCCCTAACTGCCAAAAAACAAAGCAAGCAAGGTCAATTGTCTTGCGGGCTCTTCTCATCCTGTGTTTTATGAACCTTCACATCCAGGAGAAGAGAACCGTGCTTTTTTTTCTACTGGGTCCAAGGTGACTGCGCCAGTGACAGCCCGCCGATTACTGCCAAGCAAGGAAATCAATTTCCTTTTATCAGCGGTAATGGCGAGATGAGTCAATTAAAGAGATATTCATAGCTTCGTACACAATGCAGAGTTTACCAGATGGAAATGTCACACCTGAACAGTCAAATTTAAAGCGACATTTCTATGTAGTAAGATGCCGTGTTCCGAAATCAGACAAAGCGCAATTTCAAGGACAACCGACACCATTTTTTTTTTACATCAGAAAGGGATTATTTCGTGAGCAGTGCCACTTTTAACAAAAGGGACAAAAAGTCATTTAGAAAATTGCAAGTCATGAGAATAAAAGAAAAACAAGAATACATAAACATTTCAGAATACAGACACTCCCCTACTTACGAACATTGGAGTTACGAACAACGGTAAATACGACCATTTTTTGTGTAACATGTAGTATTCTCTCATGTTGTACATGTACATATCGTTATAGAGCATATATTTGATACAGGTTACTTACACAAGCCATAAATATACTTATCTTAACCTTAAACATACTTTTATAAACCTTAAAGGACAACCGACACCATTTTTTTGTTTCCTAACTGACATCAGAAAAACGTTTCATAGCATCTAAAATACCCAAAACACGCAGTATGATATTTTTAGTCAAATGCAAAACACCAATAAAAATGACTTAAAATGTCCCAAAACTACTTCAAAATGACCCTGGAAATGGCGAGTTTCAGAAGGTCCCGCCCCCTTGTTCGTGACGTCACGCCAGGACGTCTTGCCTTGCTTTCGAATCAAAACAATGGCTTCAGAAAGTTCCGATTCGGAGAAGATGCTTTCTTGTTACTCATCCAGTTATGAATATGATTCAAATACAGTAAAGTCTCGTTATATCGATATCGGATATATCGATAGTCCCGGTTATATCGATACTATTTCTATGCACGCACGGAGAAAATTACATGCAAACAGGGTCGGATATATCGATAGTCCCGGTTATAGCGATATTTTTTCGGACTCCCTTGAATATCGATATAACGAGACTTTACTGTAGTTCTGAAGAGGAAAGCATAAATGTTTGCAATCGATTAAAGAAGTCCTTTCAAGTTCAAATTCAAACCGTCAGGACTCCAATGTAGCGTCCCAGAAAATGCACAAGATGGCGCCCAAGCATCGGTGCAGTCGATTGGCAAGATCCAGCTCACTGGTTGTCAATCAAACAAAAGCCTGACCCGCCCGCCACTGGCCTCGCAGGATAACAACTGGCGCCCACTGCACTTGTCAAAATATGGCAAGAATTCTTATTCCGCGCGATCTCTTGACAGAGTTGTTTACAATGTCACGAAAGCGTCAAAATGTTCCCGTCACGATCTGGTTGCCGACCAACGGGTGGCGCTGTCGGCCCCTCCCGTACCTGCACAGGTGTTGGTCGTTCCAATCAGTGAGAGTTAAAAGGACTCCCGGCACGACCATTCGGTGTCGGGTCATTTTATTGCATTGTATGTGTTTTCTTCACCCTGTCGGCTTTGTTTCATCGTGGCAGATTTTTACTCGTGGTTTTCTCATTGTCTCCGATGTATTCAAACACGCAAATGACAAAAATGAAGATTTTGAAAGCTGTGTTCAGCCTGCTTTATCTGCCATCACTCAAAGGCCATCTGTAATGACATCATCTGTAATGATAAATGTAGCTTAGCTGTGAATATTTTAGAAGGCTAAAAAAGACAGAGGATGAAGCCATTGGAGAACCATTTGAAAGCCCCCACAATGCGCAAGACAATTTGAAAAGGCCCACATGAAGGTGGAACTCGTCTTTTCATGGCGACTTGTCAGCTTGTTATCATCCTTTCATATGTTGCCGACAATTATGAACGGCAAACGAGGAAAGGGAAAAAAAAACAAGAAAATGACAATTAAAAGTCTACGCGGCCGCCATCCAAAATTAAAGATGAAAAGAACACATTAAAAATATGAAGAACGACACCCCCAGAGAGAGAGAGACAGAGAGACAGAGAGACAGAGAGAGAGACAAACACACACACAGGATGTCATTCTGTCAGTCACCATCCAACCGTCACGGTCCTACGCAGACAAACATTGACAGCTATCAAAGACACACACACACACACACACACACACACACACACACACACACACACACACACACACACACACACACACACACACACACACACACACACACACACACACACACACACACACACACACACTGCAGCTATTGTCAGCACGTTTTGAAACTTGTCCGTCAAAGATTTGATTGGTTGACAGCACGTCTCCGCCCTCTGCGAAGATGACCAAGTCAGATAAAGTCGTTTTATTGTGTAGCGACGGATGCTACAATAGCATCGAGGATCAAAAGTCGGCGAAATTGAGAGACAGACGTCACATGCTTGGAGATTTTGTATTTTTTTATTTATTTATTTTTTTTTTGAAAGGGTTCGAGTGTCACTTGTGGCTTTTGCATTTTAGACTACCGTATTTTCTGCACGATAAGGCGCACCTAAAAGAAAATATTTTTTAAAAGGCTGATACCTCGATTTACAAACCCCTTGGCTCACGAACTTTTCGGTTTACGAACGTTAAATTTATGAACATTTTACCTTGCCATACGAACTTTTTGCGAACACTGAGCTGCCACAACGAGTGGTGTGTCGTTCGCGAACGAGCCCGTTCTCCTAAAAGGAAATGGCAGCCGACTTGTTTTGGTCCTCTATTCCCCGCCCCTAGTCGTCGGTTAAAGCCACATGATTTGTCAAGAACGCTGCAGTGAGTGGGAGTGGTTTAAACATCAAAGAGACAGGCAGACGACAGTGAGAGAGTTTCAACTTTGATAGTCCAAAGGCAGAGTGTAGACTGCAAGGTTAAAATATCCCATCAATCAGGCTGCACAAATAACCCGCACAAGCATGTATATATCTGTACACTGTGTATATCTGTACACTTGATGCAAAAAGCTATCAACCCAGCTAAACAGAACACAATTGATGAGGAACTAGGTAAAATTATAGCATCTACAAGGGATCATTCCTCAAGATGGTGGAAGAAGAAGGCTACGTTCCTCATCAAGTGTTTAACGCTGATGAAAGCGGCCACTCCATTCCATCAAGCCATCAATGACCATCACAAAGGTAAATAAAACAACTTTATTATGCAGTACAGTTTATTTCTTTAATGATAATACCACAGCACATTAATTATACATAAAATAAGGCATACTTTGTGTCGTTTTAAGGCTTAGAAAATTACAAAGTAGAAAATTAAGTTTTATGGGGACCTGCAAATGGATTATTCTCATTTTAATGATTTCCTATGGGAAATTAATTTTTGGGATACACACTTTTCGCTTTACACACTCTGTCTGGGAACCAATTACGTTCGTAAGCCAAGGTATCACTGTACAGTGTGCGCGTCAACTCCGCAAAATGTCGATTTGGTCAATATGTGAACCGGAACCCAGAATCCATGCACAGCACAAAAGTTATTTGGGTGTTTTTTTTTTTCTTTTTGCAAAGACAATTCCACATAATCCTGCCTCATCTTATAACAGGAATAAGAAAAAAAAACTAAAGGGAGTGAAACCCCCCCCCCCCCCCCCCCAAAAAAAAAATGGACCTAGTCTGTTTGATGAGCTGCCATAATCTTGTTTGCATTCTTCAGACGCATCATTTTGAGGAGGCGGGATGCACCAATCGCCTATTCCCGAAATCCTTCACAGAAAGGGGGGGGGGGGGGTCCTCGAAAAGCCGAGAATAATGATGATGCATAGCCTAACGTATGGACTTGCGTTTTCCTTGTATAAATGTATCTGACAAATGATCTTAGAAGGCCGATAAAGGTCACATAAAATATGATCCGATCACTTGTGCTGCCAGCAGACAGTCTAAATGTTGATGAAGACATCGACAAGTCAAAACCAGGGGGAACAAAATATCCTCCAGTATAAAAGGGGGACGACGGGGGAGGGGATGTGATGAAATACATGATAAAGTAAAGAGGGCTATTATGCTGAATAGCTAAGGCATGATTCAATATAATCACACACAGTCAGACAAACGGAGATAGAGAAAATATACAGACTCTGGAACCCCGTTGTTCGTTTCCGGGATCTTGTCATTACCCAATTGGTGTTTTTCTTTCAATGTACAGTGAGACCTCAACTTACGAACTTAATTGGTTCCCAGACAGAGTGTGTAAGGCGAAAAGTGTGTATCTCGAAAAAAAAAATTCCAATAGGAAACCATTAAAATAGGAATAATCCGTTCCCGGGTTTCCATAAAATATACTTTTCAACTAAATAAGCCTTAAAACTACACACAACATACCTTATTCTACGTATAATAAATGTGCTATTGTATTGTAATGAAAGAAATACACTGCATTGTAACATAAAGTCACTTTATTTACATTTGTGATGGTCATTTATGGCTTGATGGAATGGCGTTGGAGGTCGAAGGTCAAAGGGAATTGCTGTTTGGAAAGAGAGGCGCATTACATGACGACTGTAATTAAAGAAATAAACTGTGCTGTAAAATAAAGTTTTATTGACCTTTTTGATGGTCTTATGGAAGGAGAGTCACTGTTGGTAACTTAACCTTTGGTGCTGTTCGGTCGTGTGCTTCCGCCGAAGATCACTCCGCCAGCCGTGGTAGGTGTGTATTATGAAAATAGTGCTTATTATAAGGTTTAATTTTCATAAATTTGACGTTTGTAAGACAAAAAGTTTGTAAGTTGAGGTGGTTGTAAGTTGAGGTCTCACTGTATTAAGATGACAAGTGAACATCTCTCGGGTCATGTCGACCCAGAAAAAAAAAATACAGTGAGACCACTGCGTATGAATGCTTTAGCTAACGAACTTTTCGCCTTACGAACATTAAATTCGCGAGAAAATAATCTTGGCATACAAACTACTTTTCGGCGGACGAACCAAACCACGGTGGCTGGCGGACTAGTTTTCATCACCACTTTCCTAGAGTGCAGACGCGGTTTGTTATCAAGGGAACTTTTGCTATTACAGGACCGAAAAAGACCCCACCACAGGCTAGTGTTAAGAAATTACGGTGGCGCAGAAGAAGAACATGAACGAGGTGTGCGTTTGTGTGACTTAGCGTCCCAGTACCATAACGCTAAGTCGACCATTGCTATGTGTAGCTAAGGGTGTTTCTGTGTTGTCTTAGCAACGGTCTCAGGCAATAGAAGAGGTTGAAAAAAAATACTCACAATGACCCCTGCAGCTATCGGGGGTCATTGTGAGTATCATCAAGAGGCAACTACATCAACGACCATTACGAAGGAAAATAAAATGACTTTGTTATACAGTACAGTTCATTTCTTTAATTATAATACCATAGCACATTTATTATACATAAAATAAGGTATATTTTGTGTCGTTTTAAGGCTTAGAAAATTAGAAAATGATGTTTTATGGGCACCTGGGAACGGATTATTCTTATTTTAATGGTTTCCTATGGGAAATTATTGTTTGGGATACACACTTTTCACCTTACCCACTGTCTGGGAACCAATTAAGTTCGTAAGCCAATGTATCACTGCATACATGTCCACTTTCACTCCGCCGACATCAAAACAGGACACTGATTAAAAAATGTGGATGTCACGCTGATCCACATGATTACATTCACGTAACCACTTGATGAAATAAAATTGTGTATATTCAACAACAACAACAACAACAACCATTTTTTTTTCCTTTCCGTTTCTATCCAGCGGATGGCCGCTACCACTTCAAAAATCAATGATTTCATGCGAGGCAGCATAAAGCTAGTTTTTTTTGCTGCAAATCCAAAACCCTACAGCAATTGCAAAATAAACAAATAATTTAGAAAAAAGCTGGAAAGTATAGCTTATACACTTTACCCCCACATTGCACCGCGTCTGCTAATTGAAAGAGCCCACGCAAATGCACACACGCCGGATGTTCTGCCTCCACCGTCTCCTGTACTGTACATGGACAAAATGAATATTCATAAAAACATCTTAAATGAGGCCATATGCTACGCAAATCGGCAGCTATTTTCAGATCCCTTGCTCTCGTATTTAGCATCTCTTCTCATGAAGAAGATGCTGCAGTGCAGGAACTCCGCGACCGACCACTCAACAGCCTCCACACATGCATCCTAGCGACAAGTTTGGCTGCTCAAGTGACAAAGTGTTTTCATTTCCAGCAAAGGACTACACAGCCCGAGAAACCCTTCCATTTATTTTCTGTGGGACAACAATTCAAGGGGAAGATAAATCAGCAGACGTGGACATATTAGAATAATCTGCACATACTGAACGGCTCAAATAAAACAAGGTCCAATCAAATAAAGCTCATGAAAAAGCAATTGAGCAGGGGGGCGGGGGGGGCAAGTGCGGGCATGCACATGCGTTGCTTTCCACATTAGCAACCTCCAGGTCCTTGGAATCGCACTAAACCAGTCATGCCATCACAAGCGTGCACACACACGCGCAAACACACACAGACACACACACACACATTCCTGTTTCAATGGTTTTGTGAGGTCCGCATAACTCCAGATAAGGAGTGAGGACCACCGTTGCTGATAAGTTTAGAGCACTAGTGTTACAATTGAACACTAAATGTCACCCCATTTCTCACTTCTTTAAAAACAAAGTAATAAAAAGTGGACTTGAAACTGAAATTTGAATGGGTACATTCAAAGTCCTCACCCCTGTATGAATTTGGTAAAAATATCGTTTTACTTTTTGTGGTATGAACTTCATTGCACACACACATAAACACACACACAGTGAGTAAAAAGTGTGTGTATTCAAGTGAAATGAAAATACACACCAAAAAAAAAATCATTTTGGGTGAATTTGTGAGGACCTCTCTGAAACTTTAGCAGATGCATGTATAGACCCTCTAGAAGCCTTTAGAATGAAAAACTTGTGAGGACCGGCCAAAAGGTCCTCACTTGTCAAAAATGTCCTCACTACGTATGGCATAAAATGTTAGTGGTCCTCACAAGACTAGTCATACAAACACACGCACACACTTCCATCTCGTTAGCCTCTCCGAATTACGATGTACGAATTAACCAGTGTTTACACAATCCTATTTGCATAATCCATGCTTTCTACAGCTATGTGCGGTTTTGAGTTGGTTTAACTTGACGTGGAACATCCTTGGCGGTGCTCTTTCTGTTAATGATAATAATAATCATAATAATAAACATTATCAGAATAGTCATAATAATAAACATGTCAGGTAACTGAACACCTAAAAACACCCATCAAAATAATCTGTTGTAAATTAGATATCATGTAGACAGGATGAACTTAATACAACTAACATAATATTAATCATTATGATTATTATGATGATTATTATGCTGATTGTGATGATTATTATGATGATTGTTAATGATGATTGTTTATGATGATGTTTATGATGATGTTTGATGATATTTATTATTAGCATTATTATCATTATTATGATGATTATTATGATGATGATTGTTTATGATGTTTATTATTATCATTGTCATTATTATCATTATTATGGATCCCTCCATTTTCCAGACCGCGACCATCATTAGGGCCGCGGGGATTATTATTATTATTATTATTATTATATTTAGTATTATGGCTATTGTTATGTATTATACATTATATTTAATATATTATATTTTTTTATTATTATTATTGCATTTCTTATTATTATTTTTGTAAATAAAACTCATTACTTATTGTAACAATCTGGTTGGATTGGCATTTATTCATAGTCATACGGCAAGCGTTATTTTTTCATGAACATGTGATCTCAATGTTACAAGGAGAGTAGAATATTATTTTTAATATACTGTATAGAAATTCCATTCCTGACTGACCTACTGCGGTTGTTGAATCAAGACTCGAATCTTTCTTTACACATGTCCAATTCAATCAAAAAGATCAACAATTCAATATTTACTATCTAGCTCACATGAATGGGGGGACAAAATATGCCTGAGATGTATTTATAGTTGATATTATTTAATCTTGTGTTTTACGTCTGCAGCGGTGTAAGTCGTTTATGGGATGCCAACATTCCACATCCTGTTTTCATGTCACTATCGTCTTGTATGAAATGATCTTATGTAGTAAATACAACCCGTCTTTTTAAACGGCTGTCGTGAAAAATGCAACTTGAACAAGTGCGTGCGTTGGTGCGAAAAGGTAAGGTGCACATAGACCCCTCTGGAGGGGTGGGGGGGAGGGTCTGTAATAAAATAAAATGGTGTAATTTCACGGTAAACCGCTTTAATAACAAATCATTTGCATATTGCATATGGATTGGATCACGCAGATCATCGCTGCATTCACGTGCTTTCGGTATTCGTATCTCGAACATATTTGGGTGCATTATGATCTACTGAACGCAAAGTACGTCGTCTTATAATCACATATTGTCTTCAATAAAAATTAAACTTTTTGAACGATGTGCAAACCACTCAAGTATATATGTGCAACTATTTCCACGACCACCATTCTAACTGCAAAGAAAACGAGATATAGGTCTCAGTTTGTCCAAAAAAAAAGACACATTTTGACGAATATAAGTTGTTTATCGTATATGTCTAAATGTAATAAGCAACCCCCTACCCTCCCGGGTTGTAATAAAATAAAATGGTCTAATTTCACGGTAACCCGCTATAATAACAACTATTTGCATATTGCATATGGATTGGATCACAGATCATCGCTGCATTCACGTGCTTGCGGGAATCGTATCTCGAACATATTTGGGTGCATTATGATCTATTGAACGCAAAGTACGTCGTCTTGTAATCACGTATTTTGTCTTCAATGAAAAATACACAACTTTTTGAACGATGACCAAACCACTCAAGTAAATATGTGCAACTATTTCCACGAGCACCATTCTAACTGTAAAGAAAACGATATATAGGTCTCAGTTTGTCAACAAAAAAAAGACATATTTTGACGAACATAAGTTGTTTATGGCGTATGTCTAAATGTAATATGCAATTCACCGTGATCCATGTGCTCCACGCGTCACTTCGAAGCCGACAAGCAGTGCGCTCGCGTCGGCTTCACTCACCTGATTGTGACGAGCTGGACCCAAACAAGAAGCACGTTAGGAGAAAGTCGAAGCAGTACAGGACGGTCGCTTGTTTCATGGTTGCGCTTGCCAGTTATTTCCTTTTAAATTCACATGTCCAACAGCGTATCCTTGTTTTTTGAAGCACACAAACAAGGCTTGCTTCTTTTTCGGGAGCCAAATCAGCGTCACTTTGAGACTTGGAGGAGGTGGTGGTGGTGGTGGTGGGGGTCGTTCTTTTTACTAGATCTCCTTTTCGATTAAGTTTGTCGAACTGTGCTTTCGAAATGGAGATTGGTTGGCTGAACAAGTTTCCAACCGGCGCGCACAGTAAAGCTTGTCTAAAGAGTAAAAGGCTGTCTTCATGGCATTTCTTCCCCCACTTGTACTCAGTATGCGGCGCCACACTTGATTTTTCCAGACACTCCTCCGAGCACTTGAACTCCTCCTACGCAGGCTGTGATTGGCACAGGTGGGTCGACTGTGGCTTGGCTTCCCCACCGGACACTCGCACGCGTGTTTTGCCATTGGTTGATTTAACACGTCACTTTATTTGAAATTCGTGGATTGCACCTGTCACGTCGACAAGCTCCAATTTCATTTTGGATGATTACTCCGTAGTGATGGGAATTCCGGCTCTTTTTAGAGAGCTGGTTGTTTTGGATCGGCTCATTAAAACGATACGGCTCTTTTGGCTCCCAAATGGCTCCTTAGTTTGTTTGTTTTTGTTGCTTAAAGGACAACCGACACCATTTTTCTGTTTCCTAACTGACATCATAAAAACGTTGTATAGCATCTAAAATACCCCAAACATGCAGGCTGATATTTTTAGTCAAATTCAAAACACCAATAAAAATGACAAAGTGTGCTAAAATTGCAACAAAATGAGCTGCGAATTGGGGATTTTCAGAAAGTCACGCCACCACTTCATGATGTCACACCAGGACGTCTTGCCTTGCTCTAGAATCAAAACAATGGCTTCAGAGAGTTCAGAGTCGGAGGAGATGCTTTCTTGCTACTCATCCAGTTATGAATATGATTCAAATAGTTCTGAAGAGGAAAGCATACATGTTTGCAATCGATTAATGAATTTATTCCGTGTCATTTTGAGGCATCTGGAGGGGAAATGTAGCACCCAAAAAAAGGCAGAAGATGGCGACAAAGCTCTGTGGAAATGGGCTGATATGTCTGCTGGGAATTTGTGTCAACTAGTATCAAATAGTAGTCTTGGTGCAACACACAACGAATCACCATCACGTTATTTCTGTTTTTTCCTTCTAATTTCGCCATCAACACGAAGTTTTCAGACCAAACAAAGTACCCAAAATGCATTGTGTGTCGCTTTCTCGGTCAGGGGCGTTCCTTCCGTGACGTGACATCACCAACTCAAAAACAAGACTTCCGGAATATTCAGCGCGAGTCTTAAAAGGTAAAATATAGTTATATGCGGTGGAATCTTTGTAAAATAGATAGAAGTCATTTGAAGCCATTTTACAAATCATGAACACAACTTGTCGTGAGGCCTCGGTTGTCCTTTAAGTTCGCAAGATGAGGTATCACTGTATCATCAATCTGGTGCTTCAGAAGATTTTTTTTGTTACTTTTCATGCTTCACATCACTTAGGAATGCTCTCACAAAGTCCTAAAAGTCATTTGTAAAGTCAAGTTGTACCACAAGAGATTTGCGTCAGAAGGGCATCTGTACGCTTTTGTTTTGTTTTTTTCTTGTTAGCTGTTTTGTTCTGAAGTTACCACGTGTAAATAACAAGCAAAGTCATTTTTGTTGTTTATCCTCCAGGAAAACAATGTGACACCAGGTTATTACCTTCCGGACCAGATGCTGCTTACTTTTCCCGAGTCTCAATATGTCCACACATCTGGACATTAATCATGCAGTCTTGACTGCGACCTCGCATTCACGTATACACACACCACTTTACAAGTTAATCACATTTAGTATCATCACATCAATTAAAAATGTCTTTAGGTTTGGATTGGATTAGCATTTATTAGTCTCGCAGTGGAAACATTTACAATTCACAGCAGCAAAGTGATGACGTTGAAGGAAAGGAAGAAGTAGAAAAACCAAATACAGGAGCTGCTGTATCTTGAACTCAAAGTCATAGTAAGCTTTATTGTCAAATATGCTAATATGCATGACATACAGCACAGATGAAATGACTGTCCTCTCGGACCCAGCGTGCAAGGCACTTGTGACTTTAACAAACATAATAAACACGAAAATGCCAATTTGAATGCCATACAGCACAGATGAAATGACTGTCCTCTCGGACCCCGTGTGCAAGGCACTTAGAATGACTTTAACAAACATAATAAACACGAAAATGACAATTTGAATGCCATACAGCACAGATGAAATGACTGTCCTCTCGGACCCTGCGTGCAAGGCACTTGTGACTTTAACAAACATAATAAACACGAAAATGCCAATTTGCCGGGAGAGGGAAGCCGCTGCGTGTTCACGCGCCGCCATCTCGGGGGAAAAAAAGATGTAAATTATATTTAAAAAATATATAAATTATGTGAGTTTTAATACACACAAAGACAGATGGATTTCGTGCTTTTCTATCAAATACACATATATTAAAACTATTTTAAAATGCAGATAAATTATGTAAAAATTATGTGATATTTTAAGACACAAAGACAGATGGATTTAGTGCTTTTCATTCAAATCGACATGTATAAAAAAATCTACAATATTTTTATAATTGATAAAAAAAGATAAATTATATAACAGTGATATAAATTATATACAAGTTATATAAATTATATAAAAATTATGTGATATTTTAATATGAAGACAGATGGATTTAGAGCTTTTCAATCAAATAAAATATATAAAAAATATCTACAATATTTTTAAAAGGTATAAAAAATATATATAATTATACACAATAATAATAATAATAATAATAATAATAATATTTACATGAGACAGGAGATGTGAGACAGTCTATTTATAGCTGCGTGTTTGCCTTTCATCATTTAGCTTGTACCAGACGTGCACATTCCACCATGACGTTCCTGATCCACTGGTGAAAAGGACGCTGTGATCCTGTCCTCTTTCATCTCGAACTGCCATCTCGACAACAAAGAATGTTTTATTTAATTTTTTGTTATTTTGTGTTTATGTAAATTAGGATGTAAAAAGTTCTTATTTCGTGACTGTTAAGCTGTAAAATAAAGTTTTATTGACCTTTTTGATGGTCGTTGATGGCTTATGGAAGGAGAGTCACCTTCCATAAGGACTGTTGCTAACTTAACCTTTGGTGCTGTTCGGTCGTGTGTTTCCGCCGAAGATCACTCCGCCAGCCGTGGTAGGTGTGTATTATGAAAATAGTGCTTATTATAAGGTTTAATTTTCAGAAATTTGACGTTTGTAAGACAAAAAGTTTGTAAGTTGAGGTGGTTGTAAGTTGAGGTCTCACTGTATTAAGATGACAAGTGAACATCTCTCGGGTCATGTCGACCCAGAAAAAAAAAATACAGTGAGACCACTGCGTATGAACGCTTTAGCGAACAGACTTTTCTCCTTACGAACATTAAATTCGCGAGAAAATAATCTTGGCATACGAAGTACTTTTCGGCGGACGAACCAAACCACGGTGGCTGGCGGACTAGTTTTCATCACCACTTTCCTAGAGTGCAGACGCGGTTTGTTATCAAGGGAACTGGCCCTTGAGAGTTTTGAAAGGCGCTTAGAAATTAAATGTATGATTATGATTATTATTATTATTATTATTATTATTAAAAGGGATCAATCCTTGTGCTCTTTTACCGCAACATACGTGACGCTATGACATTGAAACGTTGTATTGTTGGTATTTTAAGAGCCATAATTATCTTGATGTTCTCCTGAAATTCTTTATGAGCCGCAATAAGGCTGAAGGAGATGGCTTACCTTCCACTTTACTCCGCCGACATCAAAACAGGACACTGATTAAAAAATGTGGATGTCACGCTGATCCACATGATTACATTCACGTAACCACTTGATGAAATAAAATTGTGTATATTCAACAACAACAACAACAACAACCATCCGATACATCAAAGTATTTGCCCGAGCGCTCCGTAAACATCCTTCCTTTGCTAGAAGCAGGGTTGTTCTCTCCTGAGATTTCGTTTTTCAAGGCTTTTGTTTAGCTCTAAATGATTTCCAGCAAAGGACTACACAGCCCGAGAAACCCTTCCATTTATTTTCTGTGGGACAACAATTCAAGGGGAAGATAAATCAGCAGACGTGGACATATTAGAATAATCTGCACATACTGAACGGCTCAAATAAAACAAGGTCCAATCAAATAAAGCTCATGAAAAAGCAATTGAGCAGGGGGGCGGGGGGGCAAGTGCGGGCATGCACATGCGTTGCTTTCCACATTAGCAACCTCCAGGTCCTTGGAATCGCACTAAACCAGTCATGCCATCACAAGCGTGCACACACACACACACACACGCACACATTCCTGTTTCAATGGTTTTGTGAGGTCCGGATAACTCCAGAAAAGGAGTGAGGACCACCGTTGCTGATAAGTTTAGAGCAGAACGAGTGTTCCATTTGAAGATTAAATGTCAGCCCATTTCCCACTTCAGCTTCTTTCAAAACAAAGCAATTAAAAAGTGGACTTGAAACTGAAATAACAGCAGGAGTGAGGTTTCTGAATGGCTACATTCAAAGTCCTCACCCCTGTGTGAATTTGGTTAAAATATCGTTTGACTTTTTTGTGGTATGAACTTTTTTCTCTCATTAAACACGCACGCACACACATAAACACACACACACAGTGAGTAAATAGTGTGTGTTTCCAAGTGAAATGAAAATACACACCCAAAAATCATTTCGGGTGACTTGTGAGGACCTCTCTGAAACTTTAACAGATGCATAAATAGACCCTATAGAAGCCTTTAGAATGAAAAACTTGTGAGGACCTGCCAAAAGGTCCTCACTTGTCAAAAATGTCCTCACTACGCATGGTATAAAATGTTAGTGGTCCTCACAAGACTAGTCATACAAACACACGCACACACTTCCATCTCGTTAGCCTCTCTCAATTACGATGTACGAATTAACCAGTGTTTACACAATCCTATTTGCATAATCCATGCTTTCTACAGCTATGTGCGGTTTTGAGTTGGTTTAACTTGACGTGGAACATCCTTGGCGGTGCTCTTTCTGTTAATGATAATAATAATCATAATAATAAACATTATCAGAATAGTCATAATAATAAACATGTCAAGTAACTGAACACCTAAAAACACCCATCAAAATAATCTGTTGTAAATTAGATATCATGTAGACAGGATGAACTTAATACAACTAACATAATATTAATCATTATGATTATTATGATGATTATTATGCTGATTGTGATGATTATTATGATGATTGTTAATGATGATTGTTTATGATGATGTTTATGATGATGTTTGATGATATTTATTATTAGCATTATTATCATTATTATGATGATTATTATGATGATGATTGTTTATGATGTTTATTATTATCATTGTCATTATTATCATTATTATGGATCCCTCCATTTTCCAGACCGCGACCATCATTAGGGCCGCGGGGATTATTATTATTATTATTATTATTATATTTAGTATTATGGCTATTGTTATGTATTATACATTATATTTAATATATTATATTTTTTTATTATTATTATTGCATTTCTTATTATTATTTTTGTAAATAAAACTCATTACTTATTGTAACAATCTGGTTGGATTGGCATTTATTCATAGTCATACGGCAAGCGTTATTTTTTCATGAACATGTGATCTCAATGTTACAAGGAGAGTAGAATATTATTTTTAATATACTGTATAGAAATTCCATTCCTGACTGACCTACTGCGGTTGTTGAATCAAGACTCGAATCTTTCTTTACACATGTCCAATTCAACCAAAAAGATCAACAATTCAATATTTACTATCTAGCTCACATGAATGGGGGGACAAAATCTGCCTGAGATTTATTTATAGTTGATATTATTTAATCTTGTATCTTACGTCTGCAGCGGTGTAAGTCGTTTATGGGATGCCAACATTCCACATCCTGTTTTCATGTCACTATCGTCTTGCATGAAATGATCTTATGTAGTAAATACAACCCGTCTTTTTAAACGGCTGTCGTGAAAAATGCAACTTGAACAAGTG
The DNA here is from genome assembly GCF_051943395.1 of Hippocampus bargibanti. Classification (NCBI taxonomy): domain Eukaryota; kingdom Metazoa; phylum Chordata; class Actinopteri; order Syngnathiformes; family Syngnathidae; genus Hippocampus; species Hippocampus bargibanti. Next base: position 25,521,601 of record NC_142741.1, read on the forward strand.
CGTGCGTTGGTGCGAAAAGGTAAGGTGCACATAGACCCCTCTGGAGGGGTGTGGGGGAGGGTCTGTAATAAAATAAAATGGTGTAATTTCACGGTAAACCGCTTTAATAACAAATCATTTGCATATTGCATATGGATTGGATCACGCAGATCATCGCTGTATTCACGTGCTTTCGGTATTCGTATCTCGAACATATTTGGGTGCATTATGATCTACTGAACGCAAAGTACGTCTACTTATAATCACATATTTTATCTTTAATAAAAAATAAACTACTTTTTGAACGATGAGCAAACCACTCAAGTATATAGGTGCAACTATTTCCACGACCACCATTCTAACTGCAAAGAAAACGAGATATAGGTCTCAGTTTGTCCAAAAAAGACACATTTTGACGAATATAAGTTGTTTATCGTATATGTCTAAATGTAATAAGCAACCCCCTACCCTCCCGGGTTGTAATAAAATAAAATGGTCTAATTTCACGGTAACCCGCTTTAATAACAACCATTTGCATATTGCATATGGATTGGATCACAGATCATCGCTGCATTCACGTGCTTGCGGGAATCGTATCTCGAACATATTTGGGTGCATTATGATCTATTGAACGCAAAGTACGTCGTCTTGTAATCACGTATTTTGTCTTCAATGAAAAATACACAACTTTTTGAACGATGACCAAACCACTCAAGTAAATATGTGCAACTATTTCCACGAGCACCATTCTAACTGTAAAGAAAACGATATATAGGTCTCAGTTTGTCAACAAAAAAAAGACATATTTTGACGAACATAAGTTGTTTATGGCGTATGTCTAAATGTAATATGCAATTCACCGTGATCCATGTGCTCCACGCGTCACTTCGAAGCCGACAAGCAGTGCGCTCGCGTCGGCTTCACTCACCTGATTGTGACGAGCTGGACCCAAACAAGAAGCACGTTAGGAGAAAGTCGAAGCAGTACAGGACGGTCGCTTGTTTCATGGTTGCGCTTGCCAGTTATTTCCTTTTAAATTCACATGTCCAACAGCGTATCCTTGTTTTTTGAAGCACACAAACAAGGCTTGCTTCTTTTTCGGGAGCCAAATCAGCGTCACTTTGAGACTTGGAGGAGGTGGTGGTGGTGGTGGGGGTCGTTCTTTTTACTAGATCTCCTTTTCGATTAAGTTTGTCGAACTGTGCTTTCGAAATGGAGATTGGTTGGCTGAACAAGTTTCCAACCGGCGCGCACAGTAAAGCTTGTCTAAAGAGTAAAAGGCTGTCTTCATGGCATTTCTTCCCCCACTTGTACTCAGTATGCGGCGCCACACTTGATTTTTCCAGACACTCCTCCGAGCACTTGAACTCCTCCTACGCAGGCTGTGATTGGCACAGGTGGGTCGACTGTGGCTTGGCTTCCCCACCGGACACTCGCACGCGTGTTTTGCCATTGGTTGATTTAACACGTCACTTTATTTGAAATTCGTGGATTGCACCTGTCACGTCGACAAGCTCCAATTTCATTTTGGATGATTACTCCGTAGTGATGGGAATTCCGGCTCTTATTAGAGAGCTGGTTGTTTTGGATCGGCTCATTAAAACGATACGGCTCTTTTGGCTCCCAAATGGCTCCTTAGTTTGTTTGTTTTTGTTGCTTAAAGGACAACCGACACCATTTTTCTGTTTCCTAACTGACATCATAAAAACGTTGTATAGCATCTAAAATACCCCAAACATGCAGGCTGATATTTTTAGTCAAATTCAAAACACCAATAAAAATGACAAAGTGTGCTAAAATTGCAACAAAATGAGCTGCGAATTGGGGATTTTCAGAAAGTCACGCCACCACTTCATGATGTCACACCAGGACGTCTCGCCTTGCTCTAGAATCAAAACAATGGCTTCAGAGAGTTCAGAGTCGGAGGAGATGCTTTCTTGCTACTCATCCAGTTATGAATATGATTCAAATAGTTCTGAAGAGGAAAGCATACATGTTTGCAATCGATTAATGAATTTATTCCGTGTCATTTTGAGGCATCTGGAGGGGAAATGTAGCACCCAAAAAAAGGCAGAAGATGGCGACAAAGCTCTGTGGAAATGGGCTGATATGTCTGCTGGGAATTTGTGTCAACTAGTATCAAATAGTAGTCTTGGTGCAACACACAACGAATCACCATCACGTTATTTCTGTTTTTTCCTTCTAATTTCGCCATCAACACGAAGTTTTCAGACCAAACAAAGTACCCAAAATGCATTGTGTGTCGCTTTCTCGGTCAGGGGCGTTCCTTCCGTGACGTGACATCACCAACTCAAAAACAAGACTTCCGGAATATTCAGCGCGAGTCTTAAAAGGTAAAATATAGTTATATGCGGTGGAATCTTTGTAAAATAGATAGAAGTCATTTGAAGCCATTTTACAAATCATGAACACAACTTGTCTTGAGGCCTCGGTTGTCCTTTAAGTTCGCAAGATGAGGTATCACTGTATCATCAATCTGGTGCTTCAGAAGATTTTTTTTGTTACTTTTCATGCTTCACATCACTTAGGAATGCTCTCACAAAGTCCTAAAAGTCATTTGTAAAGTCAAGTTGTACCACAAGAGATTTGCGTCAGAAGGGCATCTGTACGCTTTTGTTTTGTTTTTTCTTGTTAGCTGTTTTGTTCTGAAGTTACCACGTGTAAATAACAAGCAAAGTCATTTTTGTCGTTTATCCTCCAGGAAAACAATGTGACACCAGGTTATTACCTTCCGGACCAGATGCTGCTTACTTTTGCACTTTGAGAGAAAGACAAATACCACCCCGAGTCTCAATATGTCCACACATCTGGACATTAATCATGCAGTCTTGACTGCGACCTCGCATTCACGTATACACACACCACTTTACAAGTTAATCACATTTAGTATCATCACATCAATTAAAAATGTCTTTAGGTTTGGATTGGATTAGCATTTATTAGTCTTGCAGTGGAAACATTTACAATTCACAGCAGCAAAGTGATGACGTTGGAGGAAAGGAAGAAGTAGAAAAACCAAATACAGGAGCTGCTGTATCTTGAACTCAAAGTCATAGTAAGCTTTATTGTCAAATATGCTAATATGAATGACATACAGCACAGATGAAATGACTGTCCTCTCGGACCCCGTGTGCAAGGCACTTAGAATGACTTTAACAAACATAATAAACACGAAAATGCCAATTTGCATGACATACAGCACAGATGAAATGACTGTCCTCTCGGACCCCGTGTGCAAGGCACTTAGAATGACTTTAACAAACATAATAAACACGAAAATGACAATTTGAATGCCATACAGCACAGATGAAATGACTGTCCTCTCGGACCCAGCGTGCAAGGCACTTGTGACTTTAACAAACATAATAAACACGAAAATGCCAATTTGAATGCCATACAGCACAGATGAAATGACTGTCCTCTCGGACCCTGCGTGCAAGGCACTTGTGACTTTAACAAACATAATAAACACGAAAATGCCAATTTGAATGCCATACAGCACAGATGAAATGACTGTCCTCTCGGACCCTGCGTGCAAGGCACTTGTGACTTTAACAAACATAATAAACACGAAAATGCCAATTTGCCGGGAGAGGGGAGCCGCTGCGTCTTCACGCGCCGCCATCTCGGGGGAAAAAAAGATGTAAATTATATTTAAAAAATATATAAATTATGTGAGTTTTAATACACACAAAGACAGATGGATTTCGTGCTTTTCTATCAAATACACATATATTAAAAATATTTTAAAATGTAGATAAATTATGTAAAAATTATGTGATATTTTAAGACACAAAGACAGATGGATTTAGTGCTTTTCATTCAAATCGACATGTATAAAAAAATCCAATATTTTTATAATTGATAAAAAAAGATAAATTATATAACAGTGATATAAATTATATACAAGTTATATAAATTATATAAAAATTATGTGATATTTTAATATGAAGACAGATGGATTTAGAGCTTTTCAATCAAATAAAATATATAAAAAATATCTACAATATTTTTAAAAGGTATAAAAAATATATATAATTATACGCAATAATAATAATAATAATAATAATAATAATTACATGAGACAGGAGATGTGAGACAGTCTATTTATAGCTGCGTGTTTGCCTTTCATCATTTAGCTTGTACCAGATGTGCACATTCCACCATGACATTCCTGATCCACTGGTGAAAAGGACGCTATGATCCTGTCCTCTTTCATCTCGAACTGCCATCTCGACAACAAAGAATGTTTTATTTAATTTTTTGTTATTTTGTGTTTATGTAAATTAGGATGTAAAAAGTTCTTATTTCGTGACTGTTAAGTGCCCTTGAGAGTTTTGAAAGGCGCTTAGAAATTAAATGTATGATTATGATTATTATGATTATTATTATTATTAAAAGGGATCAATCCTTGTGCTCTTTTACCGCAACATACGTGACGCTATGACATTGAAACGTTGTATTGTTGGTATTTTAAGAGCCATAATTATCTTGATGTTCTCCTGAAATTCTTTATGAGCCGCAATAAGGCTGAAGGAGATGGCTTACCTTCCATTTTACTTATCCGATACATCAAAGTATTTGCCCGAGCGCTCCGTAAACATCCTTCCTTTGCTAGAAGCAGGGTTGTTCTCTCCTGAGATTTCGTTTTTCAAGGCTTTTGTTTAGCTCTAAATGAGAAGTGGTCGAACACACACAAACACACACACACACATCATGAAGGCACATAATTCTACACAGTGAAGCTATAACAAAATTTCAAAGCAGATGCAAAGCTAAGTTAAGAGGCTTTCTGTCCATTCTTTTCCCCGTTGCAGTATGAATAACGCACTGATGTGTGAGGGGCACATTTTAGAACCCTCCCGTCGCAGTATTGACCCCGAACCAGTGGGTGGCAGTCTATCTCACCTCCAGGGTCACCTGATCAGCAGACTGACTCCACGGGTGGTGAGCGAGCCAAGCTGCCCCCCAACTCGCTTTCTGACATTGTCTTCCTAGCCCATATCAGCCCGAATAAATATTCCTCAACTATTAATAGCACTGACGCCGCAAATTTATTTGCCATTACCTCGGTTTACGAACCCCTTGGCTTACGAACTTTTCGGTTTCGGAACGGTAAATGTATGAAAATTTTACCTTGGCATACAAACTATTTTTCGGGATACACACAGAGCTGCCTCAATGAGTCCGTTCTCCTAACAAGAAAATGGCAGTCGGCTTGTTTTGGTCCTCTATTCCCCTCCCCCAGTCGTCGTTTAAAGCCACGTGATTGGTCAAGAAATGTAAATGGAGAGAAATCCTGTAAATGGATTTAAACTTTGATAGTTCAAAGGCAGAGTGTAGACTGCAAGGTTAAAATATCCCATCAATCAGGCTCCACAAATAACCCTCATAAGCATGTATATATCTGTACACTGTGTATATCTGTACATTTGATGCAAAAAGCTATCAATCAAGCTAAACAGAACACAATTGATGAGGAACTAGATAAGATTATCACCAAGGATCATTCCTCAAGATGGTGAAAGAAGAAGGCTACGTTCCTCATCAAGTGTTTAATGCTGGTGAAAGCGGCCACTCTATTCCATCAAGCCATCAACGACCATCACAAAGGTAAATAAAACCACTTTATTATACAGTACCGTTTATTTCTTTAATTATAATACCATAGCACATTTAGTATAGATAAAATAAGGTATATTTTGTGTAGTTTTAAGGGTTATTTAGTTGAAAATGATGTTTTATGGGGACCTGGGAACGGATTATTCTCATTTTAATAGTTTCCTATGGGAAATTAATTTTTGGGATACACACTTTTCGCCTTACACACTCAGTCTGGGAACCAATGAAGTTCGTAAGCCGAGGTATCACTGTATCTAAAAATGAGAAGCGGCAACTTGCTACGATGGGTTAGCTTCGGCTCAAAGGACTAGCGTTTATCACTCCTAATCCCGTCATAACCCAATTTGGGGAGGTGATGTTTTCATTGAACATTATGCTTGAGGAGACACCTTCTGACAGTATCGCCCTAATGCTGTCAATAAGGCATTTTCTTACTGTGTGTTGTGGCAAGCATTGAGCCAGAGCTTCAAGTGTCCTTTCCGACATTCCCCGGCGTCCTCTGTACGACTAATCGAATACATAACCCCCTGATTTGTTTAACGGATGAACCTTTGCCGCGGCCAATAAAAACCGAGGCCTTCCGGAAGCTATCGTGCCTCATAATGACGCCAGACGCACATTGTGAGGGTTATCAAGTCATTTTTTATCATCCCGTAGATTGTTTTGCTCTGCTGGTGGCGAGCAAGTAAAAAGTAATTTTATCCTTGCACACGGAAGGAAATAAAAATGAACTATCAGTCGTGTGTGGCAGGCCGAAAGATCACTTTTGGACAACAATAGTGTCTGTTTCTATTAGCTGAATGATATTCATCGAAAAAAAAATGGTTGAAACGCTTCAACTCACGAATTTTGCGCCTCATGAACATTAAATTTGCCAGCCTATAGTCTTGGTTGACAAACTAGTTTTTGGCGGACGAACCAAACCACGTGGCGCCACCGTGGCTGGCGGACTAGTTTTCGTCACCTCCTTTCTTTGAGTGCAGACGTGGTTTGTTATCGAGTGTAGTACTTTTGCTATTATAGGACCGAAAAAGACACCGCTACAGGCTAGGCTAGTGTTAAGACGAAGAATACACAAAAGAAAATTACGGTCGAGGTGTGCGTTTGTCTGACTTTGCGTCCCAGTACCAGTACGCTAAGTCTACCATTGCTAACATCCTTAAAAACAAGGAAGCTATAAACGAGTGTGGCTAAGGGTGTTTCTGTGTGGTCTAAGCAATGGTCTGGGGCAATAGAAGAGGTTGAAAAACTTCTGTTGATTTGGATTAACGAAAAACAGCTAGCAGGGGACAGTGCGAGTGAAGGTATTATCGCTGAGAACTTCACTCGGATATCATCAAGAAGCTGCTACATCAATGACCATCACAAAGGTAAATACAAATTTATTATACAGTACAGTTTATTTCTTTAATTATAATACAATAGCACATTTATTATACATAAAATAAGGTGTACTTTGTGTAGTTTTAAGGCTTATTTAGTAGAAAATTATGTTTTATGGTGACCTGGGAACGGATTATTCTCATTTTAATGGTTTCTTATGGGAAATAAATGTTCGGCATTATTATTATTAGTAGTATTAGTATTAGTATTATTATTCATAAACCCTTTGTGAAAACAATTTTTTTTCCAATTCAAGACATTTAAAAAAACATCAAACAGGAAACAAAAAACATTTATTTAAAAACCCTCTCCATACATAAGATGCACCGCATTATAAGGGGCACCTTGAATGAATGACATATTTTGAAACGTTTTACATACATAGGGCGCACCGGATTATGAGGCGCATGGTCAGCTTTTGAAAAAAAAAAAGCTTTCCTTTTGGGACTTTAGGTGCACCTTACAGTGCAGAAACGACGATCGATTCACGCGACAGGTCTTCACCAATCTCGACCCGCTGAGATGAAATGAGCAAGACAATCCAAGCGAGTGTCCATTTTCGGAAACAAACGCTATTCCATTTCTCATCAAACTGGAAAGTACGTCTGCAGTCTGGCTCAGTGAGCAATGAGCAACGTTAGTCCATTTACGCACACATGATTACGTGGCCCTTTCCTCAACCAATGAGACTCATCGCAAAGTCACCAAGTGTGTAATTGTTTGCCATTAAGGAGGGGAAACATCCACTTGCCAAAGAGTTGCTTCTCACTTTAGAGTGAGCTGATGAATGCGGGAAGGAAAGCAAAAAAAAACAAAAAAAAACTGCTGTGGGCTGGGATGGAATTTGTAAAAAGCTTCGTTAGTCTGAAGGTGAAAGTGATTCATCTATCGTAGACATTGGCAAACTACGGCCCGCGGGCCACATACACTTCTTTAAAGGACAACCGACGTCTCCGGACAAGTTGTGTCCATAATTTGTAAAATGGCTTCAAATCACTTCTACCGAGCGTATTTTAAGAAGATTCCACCGCTTATAGCAATATTTTACGTTTTAAAACTTGCGCTGAATATTCAGGAAGTCTTGTTTTTGAGTTGGTGACGAGTCCGTACGTGACGTCACGAAAGGAACGCCCCTGACCGTAAAAAAAGATGCATTGTAGCGGTCCTTCCATCACGTCAATGTATTTTGCTGTACTTGTTTGGTCTGGGGACCTCGTGTTGCACCAAAAAGCCGCCAGAAGAGGGCGACCAAGCTCCATATAAGGAATTTATCAGCCTGTGGAAACGGAGGTGGCCACAGGAGGTCGCCATTTTGTGCCTCTTTTTCGTTGAGACGTCTCCCCTCAATGTTGCCTCATAATGGCACGGAATAAATTATTTAATCGATTGCAAACATGTATGCTTTCCTCTTCTTGCTTTCTTGTTACTCATCCAGTTATGAATATGATTCAAATAGTTCTGAAGAGGAAAGCATAAATGTTTGCAATCCATTAAAGGAGTCCTTCCGTCTCAATTCGAGCCGTCTGGACTCCAATGTAGCGCCCAGAAAATGCACAAGATGGTGCCCAAGCTCCATTGAAAATGGGCAGATTTGTCTGCTGGGAATTTGTGTCAACTAGTATCAAATAGTAGTATTGGTGCAACACACAATGATTCACCATCGCATTATTTATGTGTTTTCCTTCTAATGTCGCCATCAACGCGGATCAACACGAAGTTTTCAGACCAAACCGTGATGTCACGGTAGGTCTCGTCACCAACTCAAAAACAACACTTCCTGACCACATTTATTCCAAATTGTATATTTAGATTGACATTATTTTGGGACTTACACAAATGATCTCTGGGAATGTTTCAGGCGCCACCTTAGAGTACACGAGACTTGACACCTAAGGACAAAATAGAGAAAAGCAATTTGGAGTCATTAGCCGTTCACTAATCAATCAAACGAGCGAGTCGCCATCAATTGATTAGAGGCAAGACTGCCGCCCAAATAGTCGTTTGTTTTTACCTTTTACGATGGTGACATCTGGTGGACAAAGAGAAGACTACAACCATTTTCTTTAATAAAAAAGCTTATAATAAAATAATAAAAATACATTTCATTTATACGAGCCTTTCAAAACTCTCAAGGACACTTGACAGTCACAGGATATTTTTTTCTGCGGGTGAGCAGCGGCAGCGACACGCGCCAGCATTCACTCAACCCGGAAGTAACATAAAGTTAAAAAAAAAACTAAATAACAAATAATAAGTATTAAAGGATTCCCAAAAAATAGATTTTAGTCATATTTTGAAAATTAGAAATGTATAGTACTACTACTACTACTACTACTACTACGACTACTACTACTACTACTAATAATAATAATAATAATAATAATAATAATAGTAAGGGAAGTAACAAAGTAAAAAAAAAAACTACTAAATAAATAAGTATTAAAGGGCGCTGCACTATCTGAAACTCGCTATCTCCGAGGTCATTTTGAAGTAGTTTTGGGACACTTGAAGTCATTTTTATTGGTGTTTTTCATTTGACTACAAATATCAGCCTGTGTGTTTTGGCTATTTTAGATGCTATAAAACGTTTTTCTGATGTCAGTTAGGAAACAAACAAAAGAATGATGTCAGTTGTCCTCAAAACGTCCATTTTCCAATTTCTTGAGTATTACCTGGTTGTTGTCTTGCAGGCTCTTGTCACCCACGAAATAAATGAGCACGTCGGAGGCCACCGAGTTTTTCTCCTTGTCCTCGTTATCAGCGGGTGCTTTAAAAAGAGTGTCCTTTATTTAGCCTCCCGCAGGCAGGGAGGTGGCCCAAAAAAAAGAAATTCATAATTTGTCTCGTCACCATTAATCCCGAGTCTGCCTGGCCCGGCGGCGACTTCCTGTGACAGGTTGTAAATTATCGTATTTCCTATTTTGGTTACATTCGCGTAGTTCTATTGGTTTACAAATGATATATATCGAAAATGTTTATTTAAACATGGAACGCCTGCTTCGGTTCATGTTTCGTGTCGGACCGATTTAGATCGTTGGACCGGAAATTGTTGTGCGCGTACGTTTGCATTAGATCGGGGCATTCGAAGTAAACCACTGTTGAGTCAAGACGTATCACATTGCTTGTCTTGTGGTTTTTTTCCTGGATCCCACAACACCGTATCTCCCTTACTATAGTGGAGAGCGCAACATTTTGGAGGCACCGCTGGGATATTTGCGTTCGAGTGTTGTCTACTCGCCGTGGGTAGAAGCTCGCGCCGAATATCCCCAATCAACCCAGTCGGAGTGGCGTCGCCGTTTACTGGTTTGTTTCTACATGTGCTCTAGTTGCATCTCTGTGCGTACAGCCACCACTAGAGGGCACTGGAAGACTTTGAAGTGAATCCGGCCAGCTGAACTGCGTCTACCCTCTCGAAAATGGCGTTGGAGGAATTACAGTTGGACATCAAAGGCAAGTTATTTGGACTGAATTTTCGACAGTTGTCAGAGTTATGTGCTGAAATCCAAATATCTGGACTGGAAAGAGAGCAACTTACAGGAAAGACTCGAGGCCAACTAATTAATATTGTGTCAACCTACATTGAAAGAGCTGAATTAGAGCTAGAAGATGGAGGAATGTCAGATTTGCTACGTGTAAAGGACTTGATTGAAAGTATAAAAGATTTTGAACCAGGAATAGCCAAACCAAGTGAAAAAGGTCGGGATGCAGTGCGAAAGAGAAGCATAGTGCCCCCAGACACTGCCCCCTGGCGCAAAGATTTCAAAATATCTGGACAAATAGGTGAACTCGGACAAAAAGATAAACTCACATTTCCTAATTTGGTCAGACAGATAGAAAGTGGGCTCAGTAAAGGCTACCAGGGGGATGAGATCATCGATGCAGTGGTTCGTGCCATAACACCAGGTCTGCAGTTGAGAAGCTACCTCGAAGGGAAAGAAAATCTTACCCTAACTTCTTTACGAAGGATTCTCCGATCTCACTATCAAGAGAGAGGAGCCACTGAGTTGTACAAGCAGCTCTCATCGGAAGTGCAGACTAATAAAGAGTCCCCACAGAAATTTCTACTGCGTGCAATGGATCTTCGTCAAAGGATTCTTTTTGCATCTCAAGAAGCTGAATCAGAGGTGAAGTATGATCCCACGTTGGTCCAGAGTTTATTCCTGCACACAGTTCTGACGGGGTTACAGAGTGACAATGTAAAGAGTGACATGCAACCTTTCCTCCTGCTAACCACCACATCAGATGAAGTACTGTTAGAAAAATTAAACATGGCATGTGCAAATGAAAAAGAGCGACAGGAAAAAAAGAAAAATGCTGCTGCACGGGTGACAACGCTGAACACTGTCCAGGTAGATGACACACCAGTCCCGATTGGGAAGAAGACAGTCTTAAAGCAGAATACTGTTACTGTGCCGAATGAACTCCTTTCAGAGATCAAAGAGATGAGGTCAGAGATGATGCTGTTAAAAGAGCTGCGTGCAGAAGTGTCCCAGATCAAAGAGACTATTCAGAAACCAACAGCCACTTCTCAGCCCACCAGCGGAGGACCTGAACGCCTGCCTGACCACTACCCTGAACAGGTCGCCTTCACTCCACCTTCACAATATCAGGTAGATCCACCAGCCAGGCACTACTACACCCAGCACTCCCCATCAGCTCTTCAGCAGTACCACCCAGCACCAGGGCCCAGGCCGATGAGGGGGGCAGCACAGTTCCAGCAGCGGTTCGCCCCTCCGCAGTACTACATGCCCCGTCCTCAGCCCAGGTGTTATTCTTGTATTCAGACAGGTGAAGAATATTGTCAGCACTGTTTTAAATGTGGAAGTAGTGAACATTTCAGAGCAGGCTGCAAAGCACAGAACTCAGCTAGGAACCATGCTTTAAACTAGAAAGGGTTACTCCAGTGGGACATGGTGTGACCACAGAGACAGATAGGTCCCAGTGTTACAGTGGTGCTATGAAAATGGAATGTAAGCCCCACACACGTGGCCCCGTTCAGAAGAGACATAAGCAGTCATTTGTCGAGCGTACAGATAAGAAACAGTGTGGCAAATTACCTTCGGTCAGGGAGTTAGTGGGAAAGAAATGTCTTATTCGGTGCTTTTTGGGTAACAAAAGGGTTGAAGCACTCTGGGACTCGGGGTCCCAGGTGTGTGCTGTAGATGAGTTATGGAAACAAACAAACTTACCTGACGTGTCATTGAAAAATGTGAATGAACTTATTGACCCTGATAACACTCTCAATATTGTGGCAGCTAATGGAACAGATATGCCTTATGTAGGATGGCTTGAGATACCATTTAAACTTGGTGCTAATGATCCAGGGCTACTTGTACCAGTATTAGTACTAAAAGGTGACCAGCAACAGTGTCCTATCATAGGGTTTAATGTCATTGAGCGTCTTGTGTTAGATAGCCTCTCTAATGAGTCACAAACAGGGGATACAGAAAAGCTCTTGAAATCGGTTAGACTAGCTTTTCCCCACCTTAAGCGCAATAAAGCTGCCACTTTCATAAAAGCAGTTAGTCTGGGACAAGCACATGAGTACCGTGTAAAAACAACAAATGAGAGATTCACTATAGCCAGGCATAGCTCACTTATTATTCCATGCAAAGTACAGGCTAAGCCCTTTAAGGAAGATGTTACATTGGTTTTTGAGCCAAGTGAAAACCCACAGTGGCCAGATGGCCTCGAGCTTTGTGACTCGTTGGTCTCAGTAAAGGCAGGTTCCATCCCTAGGATAGTTGTTAATGTCCAGAACCCTACTAATCATGATATTAGGTTTCCAGTAAAGGCTATTATTGGTACAGTGCAGTCAGTAGGGTCTGTCTACCCAGCTAACATATTTAAAAGGGACCTTCCTTCAGCGGTTGTCAATGAGGTCCATGTCCAGAATACCACCATCGCTCTCAGTGAGCAGTGGGACCCCCCAATTGACCTTTCTCATTTGGACGAAGATAAAAGAACGACCGTTCAGCAGATGTTGAGAGAGGAATCGGCATCATTTTCAAAATCGGACGACGACATAGGGTGTGTGGAAAACCTACAAATGGACATTTTGTTGAAAGACACTGAGCCCGTTTCAAAGACATATATGTCTGTCCCAAAGCCAATGTACAGAGAGGTGAAAGATTATTTACAGGACTTGATAGCGCAGGGGTGGGTGGAAAAGTCCACTTCCTCCTACTCATCACCTGTCGTCTGTGTCAGGAAAAAAGATGGTACACTGCGCTTATGTATTGATTACAGAGAGCTGAACCGGAAAACACACCCTGACCGGCACCCCATCCCACGGGTACAGGACGTGGTGGATAGCCTTGGGGGTAACACCATCTTCTCGCTGCTGGACCAAGGCAAAGCATACCACCAGGGGTTCATGTCCAAAGGGAGCCGACACCTGACTGCCTTCGTGACCCCTTGGGGCCTTTATGAATGGATTCGAATTCCGTTTGGACTCATGAATGCACCAGCAGCGTTCCAGCGGTGTATGGAACAATGTCTGGAGGGGTTACGGGACGAAATATGTGTCCCCTATCTTGATGACATTCTTGTTTTCAGCGGGACATTTGACAACCACGTTGAGGACGTCAGACGAGTGTTGCGACGTCTCAGGGAAAATGGAATAAAACTCAAAGCCCGAAAGTGTGACCTCTTCAAGCCGGAAGTGAGGTACCTCGGCAGGATTGTCTCTGCTGAGGGGAGCCGAATGGACCCGGCAGATACAGCAGCAGTGCGTGCCCTGAAAAACAAGCAGCCAGGCACTGTCGGTGAGCTTCGAGCCATTTTGGGACTATTAAGCTATTATAGGCAATACATCAAAGATTTCTCTTGTATCGCTAGTCCCTTGTATGCTTTGCTTAAAGCCCCTCTGAATGTTGAGACTCAGCAGCATCAAAGACAAAAATGGAAAGTGAGACATAACAGTGTGTCTTCCAACACACGTATTGAGTGGAGTGATGAGCATCAGTCAGTGTTAGAGCAGCTAATAGACTGTTTAGTTCAACCACCAGTTTTAGGTTTTCCTGACTTCGCGCATCCTTTCATTTTGCATACAGATGCCTCTAACCGGGGTTTAGGTGCTGTGTTGTACCAAAGACAAAATGGCAAACTTCGCGTGATAGCCTATGGCTCTCGGACATTAACTGCAGCTGAGAAGAATTATAATTTACACTCGGGCAAGTTGGAATTTTTGGCGCTTAAGTGGGCGATCACAGACAAGTTTCGTGATTATTTGTACTATGCACCATTCTTCACTGTGTATAGTGACAATAATCCACTCACGTATGTACTGTCGACTGCTAAGTTAAATGCAACTGGGTGCAGGTGGGTCGCAGAACTGTCTGATTTTAATTTTACTGTTAAATATCGTCCCGGTAAGGAAAATGTTGATGCAGACAGTTTATCTAGGATGCCCCTTGATATGGTAACATATATGGAAGGATGTACAAAAGAAATGTCGTATGATGCTGTGAGTGCTGCCGTACAAGCGGTTGACCAACAGAACGAGTCTAGTGCAGCTTGGTCTATGGGAATCTCAGCTATGTGTGCCGAGGTGTCACTAAACACACCGATAGCCCCATTGACTGTTGGACAGATCAAGCTAGATCAAGAGACTGACCCCATTATAGGACATATTATTAGATACAAACTGGCGGAGACGAAACCGCTAGGTACTGAACTAAGAAAGCATTGTCCTCAAGTTGTTTGTCTTGTGAGGGAATGGGACAAGCTACACTTTAATGACAGAGGTGTTTTGTACAGAAAAACGGCAAACAGAACCCAACTACTGCTTCCTGAAAAACACAAGGTGACAGTGTTAAAAGAGCTGCATGATGAAATGGGCCACCATGGTGTAGAAAGGACTCTTTCCCTTGTAAGGGATCGTTTTTACTGGCCCTTTATGCAAAAAGAAATAGAGGACTATGTACTGAGAGAGTGTGTGTGCCTAAAACACAAAAAGCCCAACCGTGAGACCAGAGCCCCTCTCACTAATATTGTGACTACTCAGCCTTTTGAACTTGTCTCCGTTGACTTTTTGCATCTTGACAAATGTAAGGGTGGTTATGAATACGTGCTTGTGCTAGTAGACCATTTTACACGTTTCGCTCAAGTTTATGCTACAACGTCCAAATCTGGCAAAACAGCGGCAAACAAAATATTTAATGACTATGCTTTAAAGTTTGGGTTCCCCCTTCGAATTCACCATGATCAGGGTGGTGAATTTGAAAATCAACTTTTTGCTCAACTGAAGGAATATTGTGGGGTTGCGGGTTCAAGGACAACCCCCTACCATCCACAGGGAAATGGACAAGTTGAACGATTTAATCGAACACTGATCCAGATGTTAAAGACACTGACAGAGAAACAAAAGAGTAACTGGAAAGACTCACTAAACAAACTCGTTTATGCTTACAACTGTACCAAAAGTGAGGTGACAGGGTTCTCACCTTTTTACTTACTTTATGGACGTTCACCACGTTTGCCAGTTGATATGTTGTTTAGTTTGAATCCAGACTCGAACCAGGGTGAAACCAACCAGAAGGACTATGTGAAGAAGTGGAAACAGGGCATGGAGGAAGCGTATGCGATCACGCAAGAAAATAACAACAAAGCTGCTGCCAGGAGTAAGAGACTATATGACAGTAAACTAAAGTATTCTACCCTGTTGCCCGGTGATCGTGTTCTGGTTCGAAACTTAACCCCACGTGGAGGTTCAGGCAAACTGAGAAACCACTGGGAGGATGTTGTTCATACAGTGGTTCGTCAAGTCAGCCAAGACATTCCAGTTTATGAGCTGAAACCTGAGAGGGGGAAGGGCAGATCTAGGATACTCCACCGCAATCTCTTGCTGCCATGTGATCATTTGCCATTAGAGACTTCACTACAGTCCCAGTCCAAGGAAAAGTCCACTCGGCAACGACCGAACAAGATGCCGGAAATGGATCCGGAAGAGGATGATGAGGAGGATGAGTATTATCCAGTGTTGCATCGCCAGAGCACCCGACCAGACTCACCAGAACCGCGGGACGTGAGCTTTGTGGAGACAACCCACCATGATGACAATCAACTGGGGAATGAACTGCCGGGGACGGAGCCGGGAGCTGCGGAAGTTGACCAATCTCAGGAGGGCAACATTGGTCCGGAAAATGATCCACCTGTGACAGTGTGTCCCCCTTTTCCCCAGCCACCCCCCAGTAATCCTGATATTGGGGGAAATCAACGGCCACGACGAGAACACAGGAGACCCAAGGTATTCACGTATGATCGCCTTGGTTCGCCATCTTGCTACAATGTAGGGACAGTACCATATCATGGTGAACAGACAATGCCTTGGATGTATGGCGCACACCCCTATTATGCCACGAAATACTACAGAAATGGTTAATCGACACTTCGGTTTAATAGAACAGTGAGATGGAAACAAGAAGACCCCGATGAGCCCTGTATAAGTAAAACGGAATGTATGAAAAGAGTTCCAGTCTGTGAATTGTTGATTGTTATAATGTAAACAGAATGTATGAAAAGAGTTCCAGTCTGTAAACTGTTCATTATTATAGTTCATATTTGGATGCAGTTCATAATACCGTGCGTCATTGTTTTGGGCACGTCGTCCAGCGTATTTATGTATTTACTAGTACATATGTTGGGGACAACATCTATTTTGAGGGGGAGTATGTGACAGGTTGTAAATTATCGTATTTCCTATTTTGGTTACATTCGCGTAGTTCTATTGGTTTACAAATGATATATATCGAAAATGTTTATTTAAACATGGAACGCCTGCTTCGGTTCATGTTTCGTGTCGGACCGATTTAGATCGTTGGACCGGAAATTGTTGTGCGCGTACGTTTGCATTAGATCGGGGCATTCGAAGTAAACCACTGTTGAGTCAAGACGTATCACATTGCTTGTCTTGTGGTTTTTTTCCTGGATCCCACAACACCGTATCTCCCTTACTATAGTGGAGAGCGCAACATTCCCACCATGTCCTGTTTTGACTCAATTTAGCGGGCAAACAGTAACTCTATTTTCAGGCGCATGCGTTGGGCGTCGCGAGTTTCACCTGAAGGTCGATTAAACTTACTTTTCGTTCAGTCTCAGAACCCCATAGAGTATTTTTTCACGGCGTTCAACGTGACAACACGCGTCCAACACGCTCTTGACGTGATCAGCGATTTAACAAGCGTGATTCACTCGTTCATTAGTGATGTGTCGTTCGCGAACGAGCCGGTTCATAGAGCCTGTTCTCTGAAGTGAGCGAAGAGAGCCGGTTCCTAACAAGGAGCTGGAAATGGGAGCCGATTTTTTTTTGTCCTCTATTCCCCGCCCCCAGTGGACCAAAACAAGCCAGCTGCCATTTTCTTGTTAGGAGAACGGGCTCGTTCGCGAACGACACATCACTCATTGTGGCGCTCCGTGTGTATCCCGAAAACTAGTTTGTATGCCAAGGTAAAATATTCATAAATTTAACGTTCGTAAACCGAAAAGTTCGTAAGCCAAGGGGTTCGTAAACCGAGGTATCCCTGTATTTTTAGGCCAGCGAAGAAGGCTTTGCAGCCCTTGATGGTCCGTCACTGTTTTTTTTTTGGGTACTTCCCTGAAATGTATGCAGTTATATAACGTAAATAAATCGCTCAATTTATGCCTTTCACATATTTTAGTGAGATTGACAAAAAAATACATAAAAGTTTGACACTTCATCCTATTACTTGTCATTTTTGCTGTTCTGCGCAACCTTTGACATCGTCAACACAAAGGGAACAGAAACTGTGCCGCTTGCTGCATATTGTTAGCCGCTAACTTCGCGAGCAGGTGCGTGTTGCTGTTCCTCAAAAACGGTCACGTTTTATGGCACACGTTCTTTATCTTCATGTGTTGAACGTTTCCTGTTAAGCAGCAGCTGCGCTCTGGTTGTTTTTCTCTTACGTACGTATGACTTTCCGATTCTGCTTTACCAGGATGGGATTTTTTAATTTTTGGTTGTTTTTCTTTTGCCGCCCAAATGTCAGCTGGCATTCTCCCCCGTGGCTCATTTGACATAATCACACTTAATGGCGTCACGCGTCAGACTTGCTTTTAGTGTACCTCTCAAATGCCGTTCAGTGCACGTGTTCACCACACAACCGGACTGCGTCTTGCGGCTAAGTCGAGGAAGGAAAGTGGAAGTTCCCCACAGGCTGGCAAGCTAGCTAGCTATTAGGTAACTAGCTGGCTGGCTATCTATTAGGTATCTTTTGGCTATCGATTGGCTAGCTAGCTGGCTTTCTATCTATTGGAGTTACTTCCGGGTTGAGTGTGGCTGCCGCTGCTCACCTGCAGAAAAACTGATCCTGTTACTGTAAAGTGACCTTGAGAGTTTTGAAAGGCGCTCCTAAATGAAATGTATTATTATATTATATTAATTATATTATGTTATGTTATATTATAGTGACTGTAAAGTGTCCGTGAGAGCTATGAAAGGCACTTAAAATGAAATGTATTATTATATTGTTATTATTATATGTGTCTAGCCTACTAGCTAAGTAGCTAGCTAGGTAGATATGTATCTAGCTAACGAGCTAAGTAGCTAGCTAGGGAGATATGTGTCTAGCTAACTAGCTAAGAAGATTATTATTATAAAATGTGTCCAGCTAAGTAGCTAGCTAGATTGGTAGATGTGTATCTAGCTAACTAGCTAAGATGATTATTATTATTATTATTATTACAATAAAAGAAATGACATGAAAACTCACAACCACAATTTCCCAAGTATTCTCCATACACACTTAACATGGAAAACATGCCATATGTATATATGTATATACATAGCATTTTTTTACAGAACAACATTTTCCAGAATAAGCTAAGTAAGTGTGTTTGTGCAACTGTGCATGTAAAGTTTTTTTTTTTTTTTTTTTTTTAGGGCAGGGCTAGCATCCACCACGACCTGGCAGGAAAAACAGGAATAGGCCTCGTCGTCTGACGGTGACTCAACCGTGCTTAGGATTCTCACTTGGCTTAAAAAAATAAATAAAATTAAAATAAAAAAGGGCAACAGGAAGTGTTCCTTGTTCTGTAATTTCAAGCCATCCAAAAAAGTCGCACCACCTCTTTTATTTCCAAAGTGTTTGTTTGACTGCTTGATGCTATATATCTCATATGAAAATATCAAATAATGTAATAGGAAACAGTTTCGTAGTTTAATTTTTTTTTTTATTGTAACAAAGTTTGACTTTGGCAGAACAGCAAAGCCAGAATTTAGTTTTCAATGCGACAAAACCCCGTTGCTTCAAAATATAATGTGTCTTTATTTTAATTGATTTTTATCCCAATCCTCCATTCGACATTGATGGGCATTATTTGATCAATCAATGCAATTTATTGGGAAATAAAAATATGCAAGCTCTGCAAATACCTGAGCTCCTGTTCGAGTGCCGTTTCATTCATTGCACTAATGTAATTACATCATAACACCACCCCCCCCCCCCACCCGACCCCACAAAAAAAAGTTTTTAAAAAATGGAGCAATTATACTGTTGAATGTCCAAAAATAACATATGTGTACATATACATACAGTGATACCTTGGCTTACGAACTTAATTGGTTCCCAGACAGAGTGTGTAAGGTCAAAACTGTGTATCCCAAAAAATGATTTCCCATAGGAAACCATTAAAATGAGACTAATCCGTTCCCAGGTCCCCATAAAACATAATCTTCTAATTTTCTAAGCCTTAAAACTACACAAAATAGACAGTATTTTATGTATAATAAATGTGCTACGGTATTATATTTAAAGAAATAAACTGTACTGTATAATAAAGTGGTTTTATTTACCTTTGTGATGGTCGTTGACGGAATGGAATGGAGTGGCCGGTTTCATCAGCATTAAAAACTTGATGAGGAACGTATCCTTCTTCTTCTTCTTTCACCATCTTGAGGAATAATCCCTTGTAGGTGCTTTCTCTGTGATAATTTTATCTAGTTCCTCATCAATTGTGTTCTGTTTAGCTGGGTTGATAGCTTTTTGCATCAAGTCTACAGATGGCTTATGCGGGTTATTTGTGGAGTCTGACTGATGGGAATTTTAACCTTGCAGTCTACACTCTGCCTTTGAACTATCAAAGTTGAAACGAGTCAAAATGTCACTGTTTTCTATCCATTTCGTCACTCTCTCTGTCGTCTGCCTGTCTCTTTAATGTTTAAACCACCTCCCTCACTGCTGCGTTCTTGAGCAATCACATAGCTTTAACCGACGACGATAGAAGACAAAAGCACTCGGCTGCCATCTTGTTGCTAGAAGAACGGGCTCGTTGGCGAACAACACATCCCTCATTGTGGCGCTCCGTGTGTATCCCGAATAATAGTTCGTATGCCAAGGTAAAATTTTCAGAAATGTAACGTTCGTAAGCCGAGGGGTTCGTAAACCGAGGTATCACCGTACTTCTTTCTCTATAATCTTTTTTTTTTCTGAGTTGACTTGTGCCGGTTAGATAACAGAAAACGTACATTTTCACAGGTTCAAGGTGTAAACAAATTTCTGTGCCGTGGTTTGCGCACGTTAAAAGTTGGGTGGCTGTTGCTTAGCACCAGAGAATAAGATGAAGAAAGAAAAAAAAGTGTGTGTGTGAGAGAGAGAGAGAGAGAGAGAGAGCAAAAATAAAAAGCTGCCTTTTGATCAAGATATTACAGTAATATCTTGGCTTACGTACTTAATCGTTTCCCAGACAGAGTGCGTAAGGTGAAAAGTGTTTATCGCAAAAATGAATTTCCCATAGGAAACCATTAAAATGAGAATAATCCGTTCCCAGGTCCCCATAAAACATAATTTTCTAATTTTCTAAGCCTTAAAACGACACAAAATATACCTTATTTTATGTATCATAAATGTGCTGTGGTATTATAATTAAAGAAATAAACTGTACTGTATAATAAAGTCGGTATGGCCGGTTTCATCAGCATTAAACACTTGAGGAACGTAGCCTTCTTCTTTCACCATCTTGAGGAATGATCCCTTGTAGGTGCTTTCTCGGTGATAATTTTATCTAGTTCCTCATCAATTGTGTTCTGTTTAGCTGGGTTGATAGCTTTTTGCATCAATTGTACAGATGGCTTGTGCAGGGGTTTGTGGAGCTTGATTGATGGGATATTTAACCTTGCTGTCTACACTTTGCCTTTGAACTATCAAAGTTGAAACTCTCACTGTCGTCTGCCTGTCTCTTTAATGTTTAAACCACCTCCCCTCCCCTCACTGCTGCGTTCTTGACCAATCCCGTGGCTTTAACCACAGACTGGGGACGGGGAATAGAGGACAAAAACAGCCGGCTGCCATTTTGTTGTTCGAAGAACGGGCTCGTTCGCGAACGACATCACTCATTGAGGCAGCTCGGTGTACGAAAAAAGTTTGTGTGCCAAGGTAAAATTTTCAGAAATGTAACGTTCGTAAACCGAAAAGTTCGTAAGCCAAGGGGTTCGCGAAACCGAGGTATCACTGTACATGGAAAGAAAATTTGAGGTGAATTAAGTTGCTGTGTTGCCCTCTGAGGATTTTGGTCTACTTCCAAAACTTGCCGCCACAACAAAATGATGTATCAGGTCGACTCGGAAACTGACATCCGATCGTTTCCGCAGAAGCTTTCCAAAAGTTTACTTTTGGTTGCAGGCTTGGAAAAAAATGGTTCTACGTACCTTGTTGCAAGTGCGTTGGCTAAAGTGCAAGGTCAGCTATACATAACACATCATTTCTTCACACAAGTTGCAGCAAGGCCTCTCTGAGGTAAAATTCCTTCTTCTTTTTTTTGTTTCTTTCACAGTGCAAAGCAGTTTTGCTTCAAATTGGATTTGCATTTTGTACCTAGCGCTTTTGTAGCATCTAGAATTGATTGTCCATCATCTTTTTTTTTTTTGCAGTATAATTAATCAACTCAAAATGATATGCAGGCAAAGTCCACATATGTCAGGTCAATGACATCCCACCTAAAAAATAAAAAAAAATGAAAAAAAGATGATGACTCATATGTCCATTATCTAAATTCCAGGTGTCCAAACTTTAAGGCATCATGTATAGAAACTATTTCACAGAGTTGAAAAAGTACATTATGTTTGATACGATATACAAACAGGGTGCAATATATACAAAAACGCTCTTGACGAAAAACGTAAACTCCCCACATGTAAAAATGAACATGAGCTTCATACCAAAAGCTACAGCCGACTAATATTGATTAATCTTTTTTTAATCTGAGAGCAAATAATCTTCTTAATGCGTGGGAATACAATCATGAGACGTACTGTCACCGATATTTCAATGAAAAAAAAAAGGGATGCGAAAAACCTGAATTTCAGAATTTGACATTTTCACTATATACACCTGTATATACACTTGTGTGTGTGTGTATATACGTATGTATACACGTATACGTATGTATACACGTATACGTGTATACGTATGGTTACACACGTATACGTATGTATACACACGTATACGTATGTACACGTATACATATATACACGTATATGTATGTATACATGTATATATACATGTATATGTATGTATACATACATACGTATATGGACACATACATACGTATATGGATACATACATACATACATACATACATACATACATACATACATACGTACATGCATACATACATACGTACATGCATACATACATACATACATGCATACATACATACATACGTATATATAAATGTATTTTGCACCTATTTTTTTCCTTCTATTTTTCAGTGTAGTTTCGCATACTCCTTCATATTTTGGAAATAATGAGCGTGACGATGGCGAAACGGAAGGACCAACCTACAAAAAAAAAAAAAAAAAAAAAAAAAACCTTGAGTTCTGTTTTTGTCCCGCTTTTTTAAAAATACTCTCGCTCTAACCGATTTGATCTTGTTGATAGCAGCGCACGACTGCCAGCAAGCCTTCATTTGGTTTCTTCGCTCTTCAAATTCACAGCGCTTGTAGCTGAAAAGCTTGTACGAGCGCTACATGGGTCTGTAGCAAGGTTAAAATAAAATAAAATAAACAATAAGAAATGAGAATGAAAATCTTCCTCTTACTTTTAGTCTGCTTCCTTTCACGGGAAGGTATGTTCACCTCGAACGATATGCGAGGAGAACTCGTACCGGTCTTTGCTGTGGTGACCACAGATGTTACATTCCAGCGGATCCCTGTATCCATGGCAACCCATGTGGATGGTGTACATGACGTGGTCCAGGAAGAGCACTTGGCAATGTTCGCATTGGAAGGCCCGCAACTCCCGACCTTCCCGTCCAAACACCCGCACTCCTTCTTGGGCGCCGGGCCTCTCTCCGCATTGTCGCGACAGCCCGCTCGCAGCTCCTGGTCCCGTTCTGGGCGACACGTCCGCCACGCGGTCGCCCGAATAGACCGCGGGGCTGGAACGTGACCCGAGACCGGACGGGAGGCTCCCGACGGGGTTCGGGTGGCGCTCCGGAGGACCGCTACCAGCCGACTCGGGCGATTCTCCTCCGCTGTTGCTCGGCGACTCTTCCTGCGCCGACTGGGTGGGCCGGCCGTGCCGAGGCAAGGAAGCAGGCCCGTTGGCGACGCCGTGGCCGGGGAAGTCAGAAGGGATCGTGGGATGCGGGGGCAGTGAGTCGGTATTCCTCGAACGCTCCGCTCTCTGGTCAAGAGGCACAACGTGATGGTAGAGAGGGTTGACCACGGGCACCACGTCCCTCATGGAGATGTGGTGACCCGCGTGATGAAGAAGGGGCCGAAGCGTTTCGGATCCCAAGTAGGTCAGGGCGTTGCCCATGGATTGCTCCATCATGTGGGCCGACAACAGCTCAGGCTGCTTCTCAAACTTCAGGCCCATCTCATATCCCATTTCGGGGTAGCTGTAGCGCACCATCTTTTCACCTGTTGCAAAAACAGAGCGGGATGATAAACCGGCACAGGCGTCAAAGTCGAGGCCCGCGGGTCAAATCTGGCCCGTCACCTCATTTTATTCGGTCCGCGAAAGAAAATCAAACGAGGGGAAATTCCAAGTCCGAACCCAAATTTCATGTAAACCATAAGAACAGTCAGTATTTTTTTACTTCAAATTTGGAAACAATTTTTTTTGTGTTCTCTATATGTTGTTGAGGGGATGATAATAATGATAATGATAATAGTACATTTAATTTATAAGCGCCTTTCAAAACTCTCAAGGTCACAGGATAAGTTTTTCTATGGGTGAGCAGCGGCAGCCACACGCACCAGCGTTCACTTAACACGGAATAACACAAATAGAGAGAAAGATAGCGAGCCAGCTAATAGATAGCTAATAGATAGCTATCTAGCTAGACAGCTAATAGATAGCTAGATAGATAGCTAGCTATCACTGTATTTGCTATCCGTTGGCTGGATAGCTAGATAGCTAGCTAGCCGGCAGTGATACAGTGATACCTCGGGTTACGAACCCCTTGGCTTACGAACTTTTCGGTTTATGAACGTTAAATTTATGAACATTTTACCTTGGCATACAAACTATTTTTCGGGATACACACGGAGTGCCACAATGATTGAGGTGTCGTTCGCGAACGAGCCCGTTCTCCTAGAAAAAAAATGGCAGCCGTCTGTTTTTGTCCTCTATTCCCCGCCTCCAGTTGTCGGTTAAAGCCACGTGACTGGTCAAGAACGCAGCAGTGAGGGTGGGGTTTACAGACAGAGAGAGTGAAGCAGTGACATTTGGACTGTTTCAACTTGGATCGTTTAAAGGCAGAGTGTGAACTGCAAGGTTAAAATATCCCATCAATCAGGCTCCACAAATAACCCGCGCAAGTCACTTTTCACCTTACACACTCCGAGTATGATTATAATTAAGTTCGAAAGCCAAGGTATCACTGTACTTTATATTTGAGTTCAAAATGGCTTTTTTTTGAGTTTGGCACCCTTCTTTTGACACTGTCAAACCATTTGAATGATGGTACTTAGCATGATTAGAGAAACCACACACATGAAAAAAAATGTATCACTCAGCTCAACCCCTCCAGCATTTTAAAGAGCCGCAAATCCAGTAAGTCAAAAGCCAAAACTGCCTGGTTGGGATGTACTCAAGCAGGTTTGTCACTGACATGTTTGACTTCATGTTCAAGTTGTAAAAGTATGAAATGTGGAAAGCCCCATCCATCTACGAATGGAGACCAAACCTTCCAGAGCAGGGATGCGCTGAGCTGTAAACACGATTGCAAGTAGCAACGTTACAGCTGTCGCTTAACCGCAAAATGAAAAGCATTTCCTTGCCATTCTGTCCTGAGGCTGCGCTAACTTCCTCAATCTGTGTATCGTAGATCTGGCAAAACAAATAACAGTTCTGGCTGCTCTTTCTGCCATTTTTTTTTCAGATTTTGTCATTTGAATATGTTTTTCCACTCTTTGGTATGTGGATCGTATTTTCAAATTGTGGTCTCAAAAGTGTCTATCTGCACGCTCCATGCTAGCAAGCACCCAGTAATTTATGTTTCCATTCATCCTCTGAGTTTAAAAGGCAAGACCAGGTTTTCACCTGAAGGATAAGGAACCCTTTGAAGGACAACCGACGCCAAGTCGTGTCGATAATTTGTCAAATCACTTCTACTGAGCTTATTTTACAAAGATTCCACCGCGCTGAATATTCAGGAAGTCTTGTTTTCCAGTTGATGACGATGCCTGACGTGACGTCACGTCTGGAACGCCCCTGAACCGAGAAAGCGACACACAATGCATTTTAGGTACTTTGTTTGGTCTGAAAACTTCGTGTTGATGGCGAAATTAGAAGGAAAACAAAACATAAATAACGCGCTGGTGAATCGTTGTGTGTTGCACCAAGACTACTATTTGATTCTCAATTGCAAACATTTATGCTTTCCTCTTCAGAACTATTTTTTGTCACGAACTGGGGGCTGCATTTGACTAAAAATTTGACTAAAAATATCATCCTGCATGTTTTGGCTATTTTAGATGCTCAAAAACGCTTTTCTGATGTCAGTTAGGAAACAAAGAAATGGTGTCGGTTGTCCTTTAAACGAGCTGACGAGCTGCCTGTGTTGTTAAATACTCACCAACAAATTTCTGCGGTGTAGTACTCTTCCTTTTTCCAACGGTGCTGTTTAGTCTTTCGATCACGAGCGGACGCTCAAATGCCGTCATGGGCCTCGGCTCTTTTGGAATTTCATCTGGGAAAATAATAAATAAAAAAAATCAAGATAACTAATTACTTTCAGAGGAGGCAGAAATGACAGTGGAAACATTTTAATGCATTATTGTTTAAAAAATGACCTGGTTTATGGTAAATGTGACCTAATGCTAAAGCTAAGCTAACGAAACTAGCATTGATGTAGCTGTAGTTTTAACTCTTAAAACCAAACATTGGGTTTCGTACCTGGCCATGCAAAGTGACTCCTGTAGACTATTTTATTGATTATCAGAGTTACAAAGAAGTTATATTTTGATATACTGTATTAATTTTGTCCAAAAAGTAACATGATAGGAGAACTAGGCCCACGAGCTAACCAGTTTATTTCTTTAAAAAAATGTTTGTGGGGCTTATTTGAAAAGAGGAACTCATGGAATAATGAAACATGAGAAAAGCCGACAACGTTCAAGAAAAACAAAGCTGTATTTAAGACCTCCGACTTCCCACCCCATTCCATCAACGACATCACAAAGGTAAATAAAACGACTTTATTATACACTACAGTTCATTTCTCTAATTACAGTCCTTATGGAAAGTGACTCTCCTTCCAAACAGCAATTCCCTGCCCCCTCCGACCTCCCACCCCATTACATCAAGCCATCAATGACCATCACAAAGGTAAATAAAACAACTTTATTATATAGTACAGTTTATTTATTTAATTACAATCCTTATGGAATGTGACTCTCCTTCCAAACAGCAATTCCCTCTGACCGCCCTCCCCATTACATCAAGCCATCAATGACCATCACAAATGTAGTGAAAAAGTGTATTTCTTTCATTACGATACAATAGCATTATTATACATAGAATAAGGTATGTTGTGTGTAGTTTTAAGGCTTATTTAGTTGAAAAGTGTATTTTATGGACACCCGGGAACGGATTATTCCCATTTTAATGGTTTCCTATGGGAATTTTTAAAAAAACAACATTTTAAAAAAAACAGAGGCCGCTCTTTGTTGTGGTTATAACATGATGGGCAGAATTTCCCTCAGCTGGTTACATATTTACAATTCCTCAAAATATAAATGACCTGCATAAGGTCCCGTGTTGCCAGTTGGGTCCAAACCGATGCTCTGCAGGTAACCGTGGCAGCGTTCTTTGTGCTCCTCAAGGGAACTGCGCTGTTTGTAGCTCCGCCCACAGTAGCTGCACTTGTGCGGCTTGCCAACTAAAAATGAAACAACATGCACGAGTCAAGAGGTGCACCTTTTAATTCATTCACGTTTGCACAGAATAAGAATGCAGGAATTCGGCGGGACAAAAAGCGACTATGCATCCCACTGTCTGTCAATAGCAAATGTCTTTTTCTTTCTTTCCAACAGACGCGCGGCATGTCGGTTGAACTGCGAAATCAGTCTATGTGTGTATAAATGATGTATACAGTGATACCTTAGCTTATGAACTTAATTGGTTCCCAGACAGAGTGTGTAAGGCGAAAAGTGTTTTATCCTAAAAAATAATTTCCCATGGGAAAGCATTAAAATGAGAATAATCCGTTCCCAGGTCCCCATAAAACATCAATTTCTAAGCCTAAAAGCTAAATAAATATACCTTATTTTATGTATAAGAAATGTGCTCTGGTATTATAATTAAAGAAATAAACTACAATATAATAAAGTTGTTTTATTGACCTTTGTGTTGGTCGTTGATTACTTGATGGAATGGAGTGTCCGGTTTCATCAGCATTAAACACTTGATGAGGAACGTAACCTTCTTCTTTCACCATCTTGAGAAATGATCCCTTGTAGGTGCTTTCTCTGCCATAATTTTATCTAGTTCTTCATGAATTGTATTCTGTTTAGCTGGGTTGATAGCTTTTTGTATCAAGTGTACAGATGGCTTGTGTGGGTTATTTGTGGAGCTTGATTGATGGGAATTTTAACCTTGCAGTCTACACTCTGCCTTTGAACGATCAAAGTTGAAACTCTCTCACTGTCGTCTGCCTGTCTCTTTAATGTTTAAACCACCCCCTCACTGCTGCGTTCTTGACCAATCACGTGGCTTTAACCGAAGACTGGGGGCGGGGAATAGAGGACAAAAACAGTCGGCTGACATTTTGTTCGCAAACGACACATTACTCGTTGAGGCAGCTCCGTGTACGAAAAAAGGTTGTATGCCAGGGTAAAGTTCATATGTTAAGGTAAAATTTTCATAAATGTAACGTTTGTAAACCGAAAAGTTCGTAAACCAAGGGGTTCGTAAACCGAGGTATCACTGTATTAGAAAGGAGCTTTATCGGCAGATAAAAATATTGAATGAATTCTGTCGGTGCTGCATTGAAACCATAGTGAGGCTTTTTCGTTCACCAAATAGGTGAACTAGGATTGAATTATAGGAATTTTAGACAAGGACGTGGCATGACGGAAATGAATGAATCAAGAAATTCCATTCCTTTGATTACTTTTCAGAGTGCAAGTGGGAGGAATTTAGTCAATCTGAAATGTTACGGTCTTTATTAAAAAAAAAAAATGTGCGTCAAGTATGGAGTTGTTTTTTTTTTACAAATAAGGGCGAGTTTCAATATGACTTGAGTGTGGATGCATGAGAGACATACCATTTTATATTTAGCAACACACCAACATAAGACACCAAACGGATGTTGGAAAGACCTTTCGAATTAACCTTTCAGAATGCTTCTCAATTATTCATGCAGATAAAGTAGAAAATTATGTTTTATGGGGACCTGGTTACGGATTATTCTCATTTTAATGGTTTCCTATGGGAAATTATTTTTTGGGATACACACTTTTCGCCTTACACTGTCTGAGAACCAATTAAGTTTGTAAGCCAAGGTATCACTGTACAATAAAAAAATAGCAACCCCAAGCATAGTAAACAAAATGACACACAGGGGTTGACTACTTCCTGAAACTGGAAATGACTTTGATTTTGGGAAATGCAAATAACGGGAGAGCAAATGGTCTCTGATAGGAAAGTAGGTTACAGTTGACAGACCCCACCTTCGCCTCCCCCCCAGGTGGAGTCAAGTAAGACGAAGAAAGAAAACAGCACGTCCTTGGTTCCTAGCAACAAAGCTTTTACAGGAAGAAAGATAACTGCATGTATACTTCACAAACACAAAGAGTACCTGCGGCCTTGGTGACCGCTGTCGCTGTGTCATCGCATACTTATTGATTTTATTCTATATTTATTGCATTTGATTTCAAATAGATTGGTGTGGTGTTAGGATCCTCCAAAGCAGTTTTTGCAAAACTCGTATAAAAGTTGAATTAAAAATAAATAAATGAATACATAAACGAATGAACGAATAAATAAATAGACAGCTAGATAGATAGACAGATAGCAAAATAAATAATGACACATACATAAATAACTAAACAAATAGATGGATAAATAAATAGATAGACAGATAAAGAAGTAAACACATAGACAAATAGATAAATAAATATATAAACAAATAAGTAAATAAATAAATACACAGAAATTAATGAATAAATAGACGGGGAGATAGACACATAGATACACGAATAAATAAAGAAATAGATGGACAGGTAAATAAATAGACAAATAAATGTATAAAGTGAACAATAAATAAATCATACATACATACTGTAAATAATTAGATAGAGAAATACATAAATAAATCATACATAAATACATAGATAAATAAATAAATAAATAAATAAATAAATAGATAGGTAGATAGACAAATAGATAATAAAGAACTAAACAAATAATGGTACATAAATAAGTAAAGAAATAGATTCACAGATAAATAAGTAAATACGGTAAATAAATAGACCAATATAGAGATGGGTAGATAGACAGATAAATAAATAAACAAATAAATGGACAAATAAATAATACACAAATAAATAGATAGATGAATAAATAGATAGACAGATAAATAAATGGAGAAATAAACAAATAAATGCTTGTTTGACAAAACACTCAAAATAAATAAATAGATAACTAAATAAATAATACATAAATATTACATACATCCACAAACAAACAAACAAACAAACAAATAAATAGTAAAGTGTCTCAGAGTTTGGAAAGGTGCTTAAAAATAAAATGTATTATTATTATAACTAACTAACTAAATGAATGAATGAATCAATAAATAAAATGGGAGTGTTGTGTTGGGTTGCCAAGAAAGATTCTTACCGGCATGTGTGCGCAAATGCCCCGTGAGTGCATCACGACGGCGACATGCGTAGCTGCAGAAGGGACACTTGAAGGGTTTTTCGCCCGTGTGCAACTTAATGTGCCGCAGCAGATTTCCCTTCTGAGTGAAGGAGACACCACACTGGTTGCACTGGAACGGCCGCTCACCTGAAGGAGGGAGGAACACACAGCAATTCACCTCAGCGCACTTACTCTCAAAATATTAATGTAAACATCAATAAGATCGTCATTTTACAAATATGACATCACAACGCGGTATTTCATTGGTGAAGACCGAACGGCAACGTAAAGAAGGAACGACCTCACGCAAGTCAGCGGTGCGCTTACACACCACCGTGATGAGGTTCAGAAATGTGAAAACGGAACGCATCTAGAATGTAAACAACCGTGTAGTCTGCCTGCATTTTTTTTGCAGTACAGTGATACCTCGGTTTACGAACCCCTTGGCTTACGAACTTTTCAGTTTACCAACGTTAAAATGTATGAAAATGTTACCTTGGCATACAAACTTTTTTCGGGATACACACGGAGCTGCCTCAATGAGTGATGTGTCGTTCGCGAACAAGCCCGTTCTTCTAACAACAAAATGAAAACATAATTTTCTACTTTATAATTTGCTAAGCCTTAAAACTACACAAAATATACCTTATTTTATGTACAGTAAATGTGCTGTGGTATTATAATTAAAGAAATACACTTTACTGTATAATAAAGTCATTCAGATAAACAGAACACAATTGATGAGGAACTAGGTAAAATTATCGCAGAACAATTGATGAGGAACTAGGTAAAATTATCGCAGAGAAAGCACCTACAAGGGATCATTCCTCAAGATGGTGAAAGAAGAAGTTTACGTTCCTCATCAAGTGTTTAATGCTGATGAAAGCGGCCACTCCATTCCATCAAGCCATCAACGACCATCACAAAGGTAAATAAAACCACTTTATTATACAGTACAGTTTATTTCTTTCATTATAATACCATAGCACATTTATTATACATAAAATAAGGTATATTTTGTGTTGTTTTAAGGTTTAGAAAATTAGAAAGTAGAAAATTATGTTTTATGGGGACCTGGGAACGGATTCTTCTCATTTTAATGGTTTCCTATGGGAAATTAATTTTTTGGGATACACACTTTTCGCCTTACACACTCTGTCTGGGAACCAATTAAGTTCGTAAGCCAAGGTATCACTGTACTGTGACAACACCGTTCTGATGGAAAATCTTTTGACCAACAGTCAAGGTGGAAAGGAGAAATGTGATCCTACGTTGTGACAACCCACGTCTGTCATGGCGACGCTCGGAACAGGTTACGGGGGATTCCGAGGATATTTTTTTTCCCTGATAAAAATTTCAAGTCTGAGTTGTTGTCTTGGAAGAAACAAAAAAAAAAGGACGGCTCCACACCCTGTTTTTTTTTTTTTTTTTTTTTTAAAGAAAACAGCAAATGACGTCCGACTCCTGATGAAAAGGTGGTGTGCCTACAATACCATTTGGTGGTCGACTGGATGCATCCACGGCCATCTTTTGTCCAGAAATGCCATCCTGGGCATGACTTGGGCTCCGTGCCATCGATTCCCTCACAGATGTCCGTTCTTCTCCGGTTTGGGGCTCGCACCCCGGACTCGCGTTGTCGGCCTCTTCGCTCGTGTCTTCTTGCTTTATCTGTTTATCGCTCATTTCTTCAACAACAAAAAAAAAACAAAAAATAAAACAAACAGAGGTTTAGTTTGCATATTTGAACACAGAACGGCCATTTTGTTTGATGAAAACTAATCCCAACTTCAATTTCCACAGGCTGATAAATTCCTTATATGGAGCTTGGATGCCCTCTTCCGGCGGCTTTTGGGTGCAACACGAGGTTGTCAGACCAAACAAGTACAGCAAAATACATTGACGTGACTACCATGTGTCTTTTTTTCGGTCAGGGGCGTTCCGTTAGTGACGTCACGTAAGGACTCGTCACCAACTCAAAAACAAGACTTCCTGAATATTCAGCGCGAGTTTTAAAACGTAAAATATAGCTCTATGCCGTGGAATCTTATTAAAATACGCTCAGTAGAAGTCATTTGAAGCCATTTTGACACAACTTGTCTGGAGACGTCGGTTGTCCTTTAAAATGTAATGTATTCTTCTTCTTCTTATTGTTATTTGTCGATTTGGTGGGAGAATAAACAGTAACCCGGCAACTGAATTGGGAAGCTTTAGGATGGACTGTCACAATGCCAAAAAAAAAAAAAAAAGAGAGAAGCTAAATCTAAACAGGCTGGTCTGGTTTGGGGCTGTCTCCAGGGAAAGAAGGAGTGTCGAAGACCGTGTCGTTTATGGCGCCTTCCCGGTAATGGACACGAGCCCAGCGATAAGAACAAGACATTGCGCAATTGTGTGTCTGGGGGGTGTGGAGATGGCACGTCTACGTGTCGCGAGTTGCACCCGCGTCCGATTGGGATCGAGCTGATTGCACAAGAGCGGCTTGCCTGGAGGGAGGCCTTGCGTCAATGAGTAGACCACAAAGGCACTGGGACATAAATCTCGATCAATTAAACAATCAGGTATGAGGCGTGAGCTCTTAATTCCGGCTGAAACGTAATTATGGACTTACATTTGGGACAATTAAAAGCGCATAACTTTGTGCGAGTATTTTTGGGTGGGGGAAATTTGTGAGGTAGGGTTTTTAGTTCTTGGTTATTAGTGGTCATCTCCTTATTTTCTTCAGTGCTATAATTTCTTTCGTGATTGCTCCATTCTAAAATTTCCTGATAATTTATTTGTACTTCCAAGTACTAGAAATCAGAAAATCTCATGCAGTGTAAATTTAGGAGCAAAAAAACTATATAAACATATGTATGTACGTACATACGTGCATACGTTCATGCATACATACATACATACATACATACATACATACATACATATACGTACAGTTACATTATAGGTACAGTTATATAGTAATAAAAATCGATAATATGAAATATAAAATGATAAAAACAACACTAAGGTAAGTATAACATTTATAAATGAACTGTGCAGTAAACTGTTTTGTATACATTAGTTACAGTTATACAGTCATAAAAATTGATAATACGAAATATAAAATGATAAAAATGACACTAAAAGTTATAAAATGTATAAATGAACTGTAAAAAGTTTGGTATATAATAGTATTCAATAGAAAATGTTGCATAAAAACAACAGATTGACATCGTATACTATCCTGTCGTGTAAACGTCACGTCGGCCATTTTGAATGGATTTCGACTTACGACCGTTTGACTTACGACCATTTTGTCAGAATCCAATGACAAAATTTTATTCAAGAAATATTTGTTTCATAATAATAATAATAATATTCACCCATCCATTTTGAATGGATTTCGACTTACGACCGTTTTGTCAGAATCCAATGACAAAATTTTACTCAAGAAATATTTGTTTAATAATAATATTCATCCATCCATTTTGAATGGATTTCGACTTACGACCGTTTGACTTATGACCGTTTTGTCAGAATCCAATGACAAAATTTTATTCAAGAAATATTTGTTTAATAATAATATTCATCCAACCATTTTGAATGGATTTCGACTTACGACCGTTTGACTTATGACCGTTTTGTCAGAATCCAATGACAAAATTTTATTCAAGAAGTATTTGTTTCATAATAATAATAATAATAATAATAATAATAATATTCACCCATCCATTTTAAATGGATTTCGACTTACGACCGTTTGACTTACGGCCGTTTTGTCAGAATCCAATGACAAAATTTTATTCAAGAAATATTTGTTTAATAATAATATTCATCCATCCATTTTGAATGGATTTCGACTTACGACCGTTTGACTTATGACCGTTTTGTCAGAATCCAATGACAAAATTTTATTCAAGAAGTATTTGTTTCATAATAATAATAATAATAATAATAATAATATTCACCCATCAATTTTGAATGGATTTCGACTTACGACCGTTTGACTTACGGCCGTTTTGTCAGAATCCAATGACAAAATTTTATTCAAGAAATATTTGTTAAATAATAATATTCATCCATCCATTTTGAATGGATTTCGACTTACGACCGTTTGACTTACGATCATTTTGTCAGAATCCAATGACAAAATTTTATTCAAGAAATATTTGTTTAACAATAATAATAAGTTTAACCACCTGGCTATGTTCCTGTAGTTGTAATTTTCATGCTCAATGTTAACAATATTTTAAAGATAAATATTTGCTGACAGCATCCAGCAATGAGTTCTTCCTACAAAAAAAAAGTTTTTTTGAATAATGCATTTCAAGAAGTCTGTGCATTTGTTTGTTGTTCCTTTGACTACATTTGCATCCCCGGTTCATTTCTTTCTTTTCTTCTCATAAAGGTACGTTTCGTCTGCAGTGAAATGTCACCAATGGTATAAAGGGGCTTTGTAGTTTGGATCGTGTGTGTGTTTGTGTTTGTGTGTGTGTGAGAAAGTGGCAGGACATAAAACTTACTGTTCCAGATGATCCGGTTTTGGGATTTACAACAGCAAAACAAACGGCGTGACTACATTGGATTGTTGAACTTCCAATCTGACTACAACCTTCAGCATGTCCCTTCAGGCGATTCCATTTAACCGTTTCAACTTTGGTCCGAGGCGTTGAATGAGGAAAGGAAGAAATGAGCGAGAGAAAAAAAAATCCTACATAGCTTCTAAAGCTTGCAATTTATATTTCTACTTTCGGAAGAAACATCTTCAACAAGCCTCATCTTCCCATCCGTATCCTGGCAACAAGGAGCAGACCTTGCATCTTTACATCTGTCTCCTCTCGGTGTGACTGAGTTGGTGATGTTTCAAGTGGTCAAGAGAGGATTACTTGAAACTATTTCGGCTATAAATGTATTTGGCATTTGAAGAAAATTACCGAGCCAGGCTGAACGCGACACATATGACGAATGGGGTGGGGGTGTGGGGGTAAAGGGTTCGCAAAGAGACAAAAATGACATTTAATGGTATATATATATACTGTATTTAAACTGCATAGCTATCTAGCTATCTAAATCGACAGATACAGACAGAACTTCCTGAAATTTAACAGCGAAAAAACTGAAATTCTCCTCGTTGGTACCAAATTAAGCAAAGCCAACAGTTTCTCTCTCACCCCATTTCTCCCTCCCATCAGGTGAAAAGCCGAGGTGTCATTCTTGACAGCACACTAACTTTCCACTCCCATATAAATAGGTTTAACCCAATCTGCATACTTCCACCAACGCAATATCAATCGTCTTTGCCCGTCTCTCACTCCTCACACCACTGCTCTCCTCGTTCATAGTCTTGTCACCTCCCGGATTGACTATTGCAATTCACTTCTCCTTGTTGTCCCTCAGAAACATCTCCACAAACTTCAACTGGTCCAGAATTCTTCAGCCCGGATCATCACCAGAACCTCATCCTTTCACCACATCACTCCCGTCCGTCCTCCAAGAACTCCACTGGCTCCCGCTCAAATATAGAATCAACTTTAAAATTATTCATTATACATTTTGCGCTATCCATAACCTTGCTCTCTCTTGTTTCTATTTATAATTGTATTTTATTTATTGTATTCTATTTGTAATTGTATTATATTTGTAATTGTATTGTATTTAATATAGTATCTATGCTTGTCTGTGACTGTAAAATGTCCTTGAGAGCTTTGAAAGGTACTTAAAATAAAATGTATTATTATTATTATTATTATTATTATTATTATTATTATAAAAATGTGAGCACTCACCGCTGGGGGAATGACAACCATAAGGCTCATTTGGTCCATTGGATATTGACATTCTTGACTTCTCTTTACCCGGAGAGCATTGGCCATTACCTAAAAGACCAAAAAAACCCGCAAGTCAGCAGTTTTCACTGTGTTGTTTCATGGACACCAGTGGTCGGTCACTCTATATATGGCGGCAGAAGGTGCAGTTCCCCAAGAGCTCCACTAGGAGGAAAGCGTTTCCTGTAATTGTGAAATTTTGCGCCGAACTAAAATGACCTCGTCCTTCCAGTGTAGTATTGGTGTGATGTAATTTTGCGTGTCTGACTTCACTCATTCGCAAATTTATTCGGGAATTGAAAATGCTGACGTTGAGCGACAGTCCCGAATTTGTTCGGGTTTTGGTTCTTGCGAGGGGTGCCGATAAAGCACTGGTCAGACCTCTGACAATGATTTTCGCTTCAATGAGGGAGCAGCATTTGTCTTTTGTCCGTGTTAGCGCTTTGTTATAGCTTCAGGCATTGCTGAAGCGCCATATAAATCAATATGTATGGATTGTATTGTACAGTAAAGTCTCGTTATATCGATATCGGATATATCGATAGTCCCGGTTATATCGAAACTATTTCTATGCACGCACAGAGAAAATTACATGCAAACAGGGTCGGATATATCGATAGTCCCGGTTATATCGATATTTTTTCGGACTCCCTTGAATATCGATATAACGAGACTTTACTGTATTTTGTACAGCCGCCCCCATTTCAAGCTCAGATCACTCCAGACCCATATAACTTAGGAATTCCCTCTTTTTTGATGAAACAAGAGAGGCTAAGGTTTCTAACACTGTATCAAACATTTATGTAGTCCTAAAACTCAATATTCTGCGGGTACTGGAGTGAACACATTTTTGCACATCGTCTGGCACTGAATGAGTTAATGATTCCGTTGGCTTATTTCTAAGGGTGCAGTATTTTTAGCCCTTTGTTTACCATTCACAGTGGGCAGAATTGATTTCAGCTTTCAGGTAGCTTTGAATTCAGTCTACAAATTGGGTGAGGTCACGATTTGGTGTACATTTGATGATCAGTTTGGGGCCTCTGGTATACGGTTACGTTTTACGATGTACTGAATTGTCTTTTGTGCAATTAAATTGAACTTTGCCACGAGTTGACATGTAGGGACGAAACAAAACCGACGAGAAAAACACCTCATTCATAACGTCAATGAAAAAGGACAATGAGAAGAATAAAAATTGGGAGTCAAGCCAGACACTGTGTGAAAAAAGGACGCATTGGCTCGTACGTCTCAGGTGAGGAAAACAATTAAGCAGTGATCGGAATGCCTTCGGTGAAGGGCAGTAAAGGTCACCGAAAAAGCATTGAATTTCTCCCAATACATGGCATACATACTTCACATACCGTACATCTGCGCACAGAAGGCTTTCTTTATCAGAGTTAAATAAAGCACAGACCATTTTCTTTCCGCTTTTGTGTCTGAATGGCGACCGTTGAAGGTAACACCGCTTGAATGGCGAAAGGAAACCAAGTCAAGCGACCTTGTGTAACGACGCTATCCTAATGTCCGGTACAAATGGATCGGATTGCAACCTCTCGGCGGCTCAGGCTACTGATAGCCAGTGTCCACTTAAAGGAGAGGGAAAAGCAATCCCTTCTTCTCTTACGGCCTCTTCCATCGAGGGGGGTCACTTGACCAATAGGACGGCTAGCGGCAAACGCTACAACTAAAGAAGCAAAACGTCAAATCCTCATTGCTAGGCCGAAAAACTCGACGAATGACTTTGAATCAGAAAAAGAAGGCTACGTGATGCCTCGACTGATTTGAACTCATTTAGCGCCATTCCCAAATTTTTCGGCAATTGAAAAGCATGACGTGGACCGCCGTTCTCCAATTTGTTCGGGTTTTGTTTTTTATCTTGTGCGAATCAAACTCCGGTCAGACCTCTGGCAATGTTTTTCCATCACACGAAGAGACAGCATTGGCCCTTTTGTACAGCAATAAAACATTGTCTCTTCCATGAACTGATACATTTGTAACCTGGCTAATGAGCTCTTCCTGTGAAGGAGTTTCAAGTCGTAAATTGCTTCGGTGATAAAGGAGTTTCCCAAGTCCTAAATTCTGTCCAAGACCAGATCTCCGAGATGAAGATGACAGTTTAACATGCGCCTTATAGTCCGGTGCGCCTTATACAGTAAAGTCTCGTTATATCGATATTCAAGGGAGTCCGAAAAAATATCGATATAACCGGGACTATCGATATATCCGACCCTGTTTGCATGTAATTTTCTCCGTGCGTGCATAGAAATAGTATCGATATAACCGGGACTATCGATATATCCAATATCGATATAACGAGACTTTACTGTATATGGAAAAGGTTTGAAAATACACCATTCACTAGGGGTGTGCCTTATACTCCGCTACGCCTTATATACCGGAAAATATGGTAAATGTTTTATTTCTATGATCGATTAATATTAATAAACAAAATAATCAACATATTAATCGTTTCTCAAAATAATTTCAAGTTATTTCAAATTGTATTGATCTCATCCTGACATTTCACACTCATATCATTAAACAATCATCCATACAGTTGAACATGTTTCATATTCTAAATCTCATATTTACAATATGTATTCATCGCACCACAACAACCATCTTATGAAGGTCCGCTCCCGTTTACGCCTCGAGGGATTTTACATTCCTCTTCTTTGATAAATGTTCCCAGTTGAGTCACGATACTTTTCTTGACTTGGCCCGAAAGGGTTTCATTGTTCAGGTACACGCTAACTTGAACTATGTCCGTTGATGTAAACACGGCTTTGTGTTCATTAAAGTAAGACTCGAGCCACACTTGTCTGACAGGACACAATCATTCTCCTGTGTGGTAGGGATGTGGTTTTTCCTGTCAATCGCCCCCTCCAACCCTCCTCCCTCTCAGTCTTCCATCCACTCCAAACACACACACACACAC
This sequence comes from Hippocampus bargibanti, assembly GCF_051943395.1. NCBI lineage: Eukaryota > Metazoa > Chordata > Actinopteri > Syngnathiformes > Syngnathidae > Hippocampus > Hippocampus bargibanti. The sequence goes on from NC_142741.1 coordinate 25,560,675, forward strand.
ACACACACACACACACACACACACACACACTCACACACACACACACACACACACACACACACACACACACACACACACACACACACACACACACACACACACACACACACACACACACACACGTACATGCAACAGATAATACTGGTCTTGCAACAAACTCTGCTGATATAAATTATGACTTGGTGTTTTACCGAAGAATTGAAGCACTACACCACAAATGACTATATTTTCCAGTGTATTAGGCGAACCCAAAAGCAGTGTCTGAAACTCAGGACAAAAAGTTAGCGGACACCAGGTCAGACAACTCTGAAAAGTTGCCTGCCCTGCCATAAAGTTGCCTGCCCCGTTTTTCACAACTTGAAACGCAATAAGATGACTAATCGCAAAAAAAAAAAACACATTATTGCCAAGTATAAAGGATTTTTTTTAAATTAAGGAAGTACCTAGCACAAATGCTCCCTTGCTTAATTGATGGTAAGTATCATTGCTGAAGATTTTGCTCCAGTTGTCGTTTGTCGTTATGGTGCAACAATGCAATGTTTGTGTTGGATTGGATACTAAAAGCCATGTGGACTCTTCTTTCTAAGCGCCTTTCAAAACTCTCAAGTACACTTTACAGTCACGGTATAGTCCGAAGCACGTAACAGGCTTCTGATTGGCCGAGTATGCAAATTGCCAAACAAACCTTCGTTGCCAAATTGCCAAACGAACGTTCGTTAGGCAATTTGCATACTCGGCCCGGCAGCCAATCAGAAGCTTGTTTCGTGCTTCGGACTATACCGTGACTGTAAAGTGTACTTGAGAGTTTTGAAAGGCGCTTAGAAAGAGGAGTCCACGTGGCTTGTAGCGGTTTGCTTGTAGCTTTTGCTGTATTCAATAAAGCAAACGATTGATTTGAAAATAATCTGGTTTTTTTTCTTGAAGAAGTTGTCGGCCACCTGGGCCAAGACGTTTTGAAAGTTGTACGCCAGACGTAAAAGTTGTACGCCCCGGGCCTCCGGGCAGACGTTATTTCAAACACTGCTTTTATATGGAAAAAGTTTCAAAACACACCATTCATTGCGCCTTATACTCCTGTTTGCCTTATACACCGGAAAATACGCTATATTGGAATTCAACGCAACACAGTCACACACACACGCACAGCAAAAGTAGCAATTCCTCGTGACGCAGATTGCAACGATCAACATTAGTTCATACTTGCCAACAGTGTCGCCAAAAACGATTTGGTTTTTGTGACATGGATTGAGAATTCTGCCAAATAATTGCAAAATGTCAAATATTTTTACATTGTTTTGTCACATTTTTTTCGTTTTTGTGGTTGTTTAGACTTCGAGATGGCACCGCGAGAGTGGCAGCTCCTGTATTTTGTTTTTCTACTTCTTCCTTTTCCTTTCATCACTTTTTCTGCTGTGAAATGTAAATTTCTCCACTGCAAGACGAATAAAGGCTAATCCAATCCAATCCGTTGTTATTTTGCTCTCACGTTAAAGGACAACCGACATTATTTTTTTTGTTTCCTAACTGACATCAGAAAAATGTCATCCAGTTATGAATATGATTCAAATAGTTCTGAAGAGGAAAGCATACATGTTTGCAATCCATTAAAGAAGTCCTTCTGGGTCATATTGATGCGTCAGGACTGATGTGTAGCGTCCTAGAAAATGCACAAGATGGCGCCCAAGCTCCGTTGGAAATGGGCTGATTTGTCTGCTGGGAATTTGTGTCAACTAGTATCAAATAGTAGTCTTGGTGCAACACACAACGATTCACCATCGCATTATTTATGTTTTCCTTCGCCATCAACACGGATCAACACGATGTTTTCAGACCAAACAAAGTACCCAAAATGCATTGCGTGTCGCTTTCTCGGTCAGGGGCCTTACTTCAGTGACGTCACGTCAGGAATCGTCACCAACTCAAAAACAAGACTTCCTGAATATTCAGTGCGAGTCTTAAAACGTAAAATATAGCTGGAATCTTTGCAAAATAGGCTCAGTAGAAGTCATTTGAAGTGATTTTACAAATTATGGACGCAAGTTGTCCGGAGGTGTCGGTTGTCTTTTTGAAATTAAACAGATTTTTTTTAAAGAATGTTTTATAGGAAGAGCCATTAAATGCATCAAGTTCGTGTCAATAACAAACAGGAATCATCACATGAATAAGACAGCATCAAGTCCAAAGTTTAAGACATTTTCAGTAAAAATATATAGATATATTTCTGGAAGATTCTGCCTCAGGCAATAATTTAGAAGCTAATTTGGCACTCGTGTGACCTCAGATCAGCGAGTGTGTGTCCCATAAACTCTTTTTTGTTGTTGTGTTTTTGATGTGAATACCAACACACCCTGAATCTGTCACTGATGGCGAGGAGGAAACTGAACTTGTGATTTTAGAAAATGACCAGTTCTGGTTCCTCAGTAAAAAAAAAAAAAAACAACAATTTTAAATAATGTTTCTTTGGTGACAATACCTTGACGGGATTATGAAAAGAACAAGTTCTGGAATCCTGCCTCTGCATGTTTTCCAGCATGCCATCTGTCTGTGTCATCAAGGTAAATGGTGCATTTCATCCATGTTTGCTCCACCTACATTATCCGAGGGTGAGCAATACTTCATTTTATTTATTTTTTAGTCATCCTCTAATCAAAAGTTCTTCTTTTTAAACTTGTTTTTATTTCGCAAAGAATGACTGGCTTTCACAGTTGGCATTATAACAGCAAGAGTTAGGCAGAATAAATGATATCAATATCCATGATGTCCAATTGAGGAAAAAAAAAAATCTCAAAACTTTAAAGGACAGCCGACACCATTTATTTGCTTCCTAACTAACGTCATAAAAACGTTTTAGAGCATCTAAAATACACAAAACACGCAGGATGACATTTTTAGTCAATTGTAAAACACCAATAAAAATGACTTAGTGTCCCAAAACTACTTCAATTTGAAACCAGAAGTGGCCAGTTTCAGAAGGTCCCGCCCCTTTGTTCGTGATGTCACGCCAAGACGTCTTGCCTTGCTCTAGAATCAAAACAATGGCTTCAGATTAGAAGAAAATGCTTTCTTGTTACTCATCCAGTTATGAATATGATTCAAATAGTTCTGAAGAGGAAAGCATAAATGTTTGCAATCGATTAAAGAAATCCATACGGATCAATTCGAGCCGTCAGGACTCCAATGTAGCGTCCCAGAGAATGCACAAGATGGCGTCCAAGCTCCGTTGGAAATTTGTTTCAACTAGTATCAAATATTAGTCTTGGCGAAACACACAATGATTCACCATGGCGTTATTTATGTGTTTTCTTTCTAATTTCGCCATCAACACGAAGTTTTCAGACCAAACAAAGTACCGCAAAATGCATTATGTGTCGCTTTCTCGGTCAGGGGCGTTCCCTCCGTGACGTCACATCAGGAATCGTCACCAACTGGAAAACAAGACTTCCTGAATATTCAGCGTGAGTCTTAAAACATAAAATATAGCGATATTCTGTGGTATCTTTGTAAAACACGCTCAGTAGAAGTCATTTGAAGTGATTTTACAAATTATGTCCTTTAAACAAATTCACAGTTTACCAACCTGAGAAGTTTGAAATTCCCGCCAAGCCACCCATCATAAAAAGCACATCACATTGAGTGAGTTCAGACACCGAAAAACACAGTTGAAGATGCTTTTCAAACATGCTCACTTTGATGAAATTTGCTTGACATTAACTAGAGTGTAGATGCAAGCTAACTTACTAGCAGCGTAGCCATTGAGTGCCTCCATTTCCAGTGCTGTGGTGGTTCTGTTGAGAAGAAGACAATAATGGCGTCATTAGAATCCACTTTTTGCAAAGACGCACATTTCTTCTTACTACTCTGCGACTATACAGTGGTAATGATGCATCGTGTCAATTTGAATGACACACCAATCGCTAACGTACTGTCACAGAGGTCATAGGTAACACATACCAACAATTGAATGGCACAGAATTGGGGCCTTGGACTTAATATCCGAAGCGTTAGAGTATATTTATATCCAACTGCATTTTAAATATATAACATCAGTGTACAATTGAGTTCACTTATCATAATTTTTTTTTTAAATCACTGCAATTTAATGTGTTGTCATATTTGTGATTTTTTTTTTCCCAAGATGGCGGCGCGTGAACATGCAGCCCTCTCTCTCCCGGCAAATTGCCGTTTTCGTGTTTATTATGTTTGTTAATGTGATTATAAGTGCCTAGCACGCTGGGTCGGAGACGACAGTCATTTCATCTGTGCTGTATGTCCTGCTTATTAGCATATTTGACAATAAAGCTGACTTTGACTTGACTCATTAATTAATTCCATACTGTTCCATTCTGATCATTTTTTTCCATTCCAATCATATTTAAAAATATGTGTTTAATTAATTTGCATGAGAACTCTTCTCATACATTTTAATTACAATTGCCATCAGAATCAGAAAAGCTTTATTCGTCCCACAATGGGGAAATTTGCAGTTCACAGCAGCAATTTGAAAGGGGGTGGGGTGGGGGGGGTTAAAAGGATAAAAAACAAGATATTCTAAGCATAACAAAACAAAATAAACATGTCAACAACTGTATACTGTGCAAATGTAAATGTGCAAAACCGTTTCATAAAAAAAACTGTACATAGTGCAAGTATCATCATATAGTGCCATCATCTAATTATTGTACCCAAGTTGAACTTTTTCTACCTGAAAAAATCAATTAAGAGCAATAATTGAGTTATCTGAACCTTATAACAGCTTAAAATATACATTTTAAAAATAAAGAAGAAAGAAGAAACGATTACCTTCAAGTGTTTCCCCCCCTGAGCAAAATTACTTGGTAAATTCAGTCGAGAATTGAATGAGGGGATGGTTGGTCGTCTCCACCTCCCTTTTTTAAAAGACCCCCAAAAAGTCCAAATCGCTTAATTCCTCTCGTGATATTTAAATAATGCAGGGTAGCTCTGCATTCTTCAATAAAGCTATTAAAGAAACCCGAACAGGAACGTGATGACAGCAAGTTTTAGAAAGACATGGAAGAAAACTTAAGGAGTGCATCTTCCCTCAACGTGTTCCGACGCTCGGTTTGCAGAAGATTTAAAAACACAAAAGTTCGACACGGACGCGACTCAACGTGACGCACAACAGGGACGTCGGAAGAGGGAAGACTCGGCGGCCAGCAAAGAAGGAAAGAAGCCGAGGGATGGATCAAACTGGATCCACCGGTTCCGAAGGAATTAGCCATAGCGACAGGGAGCACCCAGTCACTTTTCAAGGGACTGGAAAATCCGTTGGTTCAATGGCTGTTGTCGAAAGAAAGCGAGCAAGTGTTGAGGATGTGACTCACTCGTACTGGGAGGAACTGCAGCGCCACGCGCCGTTGTGATTCGAATTGAAACCAAATTGGGGCGCGAGGTAAAGGAGGGCCACGCCATTGGCTTCGACGGCAGATTCGAATCATGATGACGGGCAGTTTAGAAGGATCAATTAAATTAAAAACAAAAATTTCAAGGTAGTCCGTAATGTCGCGTTTTTTTATTTAAAACATATAGTCTGTAAACTTGCGTTTTGTAATTTAAAAAAAGAGTAGTCTATAATCTATCGTGTTTTTGTATTTTAAAAAGTGTAGTCTGTAATCTCGTGTTTTTTTATTTTAAAAAGGGGTAGTCTGTAATCTCGCGTGTTTTTTATTTAAAAAAAAAGGAAGTCGGTAATATCGCGTGTTCTTAATTTAAAAAAGGGTAGTCCGTAATTTCGCGTTTTTTTTTTTTAAAAAAAAAGGAAGTCGGTAATATCGCGTGTTTTTAATTAAAAAAAGGGTCGTCCGTAATCTCGCGGTTTTTTTAATGTCAAAAAATGGTAGTCTGTAATGTTATTTTTTTATTTTTTTTAAACACTCTACATCGTGTCATTTTACTGCTGTGCCACCCGCGTTTCCTCTCTGGAATACTGACAATGTTTTCGAATTAAATATTATAAATTAAATATCATTTAGAATACGGAATTTCCGGTCGTTCCCGGTGCTGCGTCATTAAATGAGGAGACAGTGGAATGTGCCCAAAAGTATGCACTGTTTGTAATCAGCTGGCTTTTTGTAATATTCTGCTGTTTGTATTTGCGCAATGAGTTAAACGAAATATAATTAAAGTGTTGGAGTGCATTAAAAGCAAGGTTGTGTTGGATCCATGTCCTTACTTATAATTTGTTGTCGGTGTCGCCCGTTACATCCCATGAAGCACCTCGGTCAGCGAGTTAGCTAGCACTTTAGAAAATTGTGCATTGAATGTTGCTTTACTATTTTGTACGAGCCACGATTGTCACGCTTAAGTGCAAAACTTTGAAATGAAGTTGTTTATATGGGTTTTTAGCACCTTCTCGGGATAGCTCGTGTGAATTGCCATGCAACAGGTGCTTGGATTGAGCCACTTTGTTACCTCACCACCATGCATTACATCACATAACTATGTCGAATGTGCATTGTTGTTTTTTTTTTTTACTGCTCTTCGATTCTTTTTCTTTCTTTACCTGAATCCTACGTCTTCTCCCATTAAGCTGCACGGCGATCCAGAGTGAGTGTCATGGTGCAGATCAGACTTCATGGTTGCACCATGCAGGGAGAGACAGTAAACCCGAGTCGGTTCCGAAGCTCCAGCAACAGTAATCCCTTGTTAAAGGTCCACCGCCACCTCACGTCTCCATCTCCCGCAGAGAGCGCCTGTAGAGTGACAAGTGCCACTTGTGACGCAAGCGATGTTGTTTGGATGTTTTTTTCTGACACCGAGAAATGGACCGCAGGGTATTGCGGAACCATTCTGGAAGGCTAAAACAGTCAACGGTTCATTTACCACAAACAACTTAGTCGGAACAGTGGCGCTCATATACGGCAAACTGTCATATTACGACTCAGGAATGTTGATTTTTATGTTTCAATTTGGATGTTAACAAATTAATAGAGAAAGATTAGCAGGTAATTAAGTTTTTATTTATTTGACGCAATAACTTTGGTAATTTACGTTCCCAAATGAGGTAAGAGTTAAAAAAAAAAAAAGCTTTTAATGGGGCGCCCTCTTGTGGAGAGGAAGTGATAGTACAACTTCGTGCATTTGCGTACGTGGAACCTTTAAAAAGGAAGTTACAGCCATACAATAAACCCACTAACAATAATAATAATAATAACAATAATAATACATTTGACGTATAAGAGCCTTTCAAAACCATCGGGTGAGCAGTGGCAGCCACACGCGCCAGCGTTCACTCAACCCGGAAGGAACTCAAAGCGAGCTATCTAGCTAGCAGATAGCTAACAGATAGCTATTAAGACTGCTAGATCGCTCATAGATAGCGAGCTAGATAGCTAGAAGCTAGCTATTAGATAGCTATCCAAATAGCTAGCCAGATAGCTAATAGATAGCCAGCCAGATACTTTGCACATGTATTACTTGCAATCAACGATGATGGTGATAATGATGCTCGTTTGGCGTACGGACCTAAGCGTCTGTCACTTTATTACCCTTTTTTTTCATTCTCACACATTTTTTTAATTGATTTTTTTAAACACTCACTGTCAGTTAGTTACGTACTAAAAACGTACTAAAAAACACATTCTGAAGTGAATGATGGCAATTTGTGGCCATTTCTTATGGAAAGTCAAACCTGTTTTTTTTAAACATATAAACTAATTTGGTCGAAAACCGAAACATTTCCCATTTATCATTTTTTTAATCTTGATTGAATAATACACACACACCTGCTCGTAATGAACATTACACGAGGATAATGCGTCAGTCACAATGAGACGCGAAGGAGGAAGTGACGTACTTACACCACTAGATGACACTAATAGCATAAAAATGAGCTAATAATGAGAGGGGGGGCGACTGTTCACATGCTTCGCCCACATTTTTATTCAGAACTGTACAGTACTAGATAAAAACCACCAAGTTGTTTTTTTTCTGTCAGGAAGTATTTATTCAGTGTCTTTCTACCGTACCTCAAAACAGCTAAGAGCTAAATCTACTCTCTTGACTCCGACTTTTCCCATTTCCGCATTGTGAATTATTGATGTTTCTTTTCAAGCTATTCCATCAATTTTGTCTGCGGGGCGATTAAAGCGGCTAAGAAAATACCAGTCAGGGTATAAAACAGTCCCAATATAGCGCACTCCATAGTCCATCCTCCACGATTCATCAATTATTAACATTGGAAAATGATGACAATATGATTAAACCAATGAAACAAAATGCCTCATTCAGGATAATATTATAACCGGTAACAGAAAGAGTAGATATTATTTTAATGAAAATTATTTACGATACATAAACAAGAAAAATAAATACATCTGTGTACGCTCTCGCTTGTCTGCTGGGAAGTGGTGTCAACTAGTATCAAATAGTAGTCTTGGTGCAACACACAACGATTCACCATGGTGTTATTTATGTGTTTTCCTTCTAATTTCGCTATCAACACGAAGTTTTCAGACCAAACAAAGTACCCAAAATGCATTGTGTGCCACTTTCTCGGTCAGCGGGCGTTACCTCGGTGACGTCACATCAGGAATCGTCACCGACTCGAAAACAAGACTTCCTGAATATTCAGCGCAAGTCTTAAAAGGTAAAATCTAGCTATTATGCGGTGGAATCTTTGTCAAATACGCTCAGTAGAAGTCATTTGAAGAGGCGTCGGTTGTCCTTTAAGGGCCAACAAGATGCATGTCACAAATATGACATTCTAATAATTAGCAGTCATCCAATTTGTATCAGAGCCATGAGATGACATCAGCAGCTTTGGGATCAGGGCAGTTGATGATGTCAGCGTCAGGAAGCCATTTCACATCATGCCTTTAAATCAGGAGACTTGAATGACAAGTGTCACGGTTGGCCTCTGCTTCCCTGGGCGGTGGGTGACATCGTTGTCATCTCATGGCTGTTTTTTTTTATTAACACCGTTGGCGCATGAAAGCATCTGAGGGTCGCTAAGGTATTTGACAAATTTAACGAATGATCTTGTTTTGCCAGAATGCAACAGGAACTTATCTTACCGACATGTTCACCACAGGAAATAAATACCTGGATACTTTAGTTAAGAGTTAGTGAGAAAAAAAAAAAACTTAAAGGACAACCGACACCTCCGTAATTTGTAAAATCACTTCAAATGACTTCTATTATACAAATATTCGACCGCATATAGCTAGATTTTACCTTTTAAGACTCGCGCTGAATATTCAGGAAGTCATGTTTTTTTAGTTGATGCCGGAAGTGACGTCACTGAATGAACGCCCCTGACCGAGAAAGCGACACACAATGCATTTTGGGTACTTTGTTTGGTCTGAAAACCGTGTTGATGGCGAAATTAGAAGGAAAACACACAAATAACGCAATGGCGACATGTTGTGTGTTGCACCAAGACTACTTTTTGATACTAGTTGACACAAATTCCCCGCAGACAATTCAGCCCATTTCCAATGTAGATTGTGCGCCATCTTGTGCATTTTCTGGGACGCTACATTAGAGTCCTGACGGCTCAAATTGATACAGAAGGACTTCTTTAATCGATTGCAAACATGTATGCTTTCCTCTTCAGAACTATTTGAATCATATTCATAACTGGATGAGTAGCAAGAAAGCATCTTCTCCCAATCTGAAGCCATTGTTTTGATTCGAAAGCAAGGTACGACGTACTGGCGTGATGTCACGTACAAGGGGGCGGGACCTTCTGAATCTCGCCATTTCCGGGATCTTTTTGAAATAGTTTTGAGACACTTTAATTCATTTTTATTGGTGTTTTGCATTTGACTAAAAATATCATCCTGCGTGTTTTGGGTATTTTAGATGCTATCAAACATTTTTCTGATGTCAGTTAGGAAACAAACAAAAGGGTGTCGGTTGTCCTATAAAAGTCAGACTATGTGAACCTGACAGAAGCAAACATTTTGTCGGTGTTTTTAAGGCTTGAAGGAGCTTTTCGGGAAGTTTTATGATCACCACTGAATAAAAACCGTAAAAGCTTCATCTGCTATCACGTCGACTCGTAACTGATGCTGTTGTGTTGTCTGATTTGTTGTTGGAAGTACCGCTTGGTCCGATTGGAGTTGTACGTTTGCTTTTGAGTCCTCTATCCAAACAGTCTTAAGCGATTTTCTCCTTGGCGTTTCTTTCTCCAAAACGTCATCCCGGATTTGTTTCAGCAGCACTTTCTTAGCTTGTGTTCTTATGTCTTCCTCTCGTTTGAGCTCCTCCATGTAGAAGTCAAGATACTTCTGAAATTTGTCACGCAGTTGCTTCTCCTCTTGTCTTTGTGTTTCTTGCTGCTGTTTTTTCTTCTCCTTGACGTTGTCGTCGTTCCAACCTTGGGAGTGAAATCGTCTCGGAGTAGCGGCGGTGCGTGGCATCGCTTCCCAAAACCAGGGTTCTTGACTTCTCTCTTCAAATGCTCTGTTTCCTTGATCATTTTTCACCGACTGGTACTTGTAGCTTTCGATTGGTTTCTGGTTCGTAATGGGCTCCCTGGCCGGCACGTTATAGAAGAACGAACTGGGATTTCCTCGAACAAATGGGAGGGGTTTATTGGCTTTCTCTGCCTCCTTTACTTTTTCTGGTTCCTTCGCATTGACCAGTGAAACGTGTTCTTGTTTGTTTGCTGACAAAATGCAGTCCTCTGCTATCGAGTCTTTGGTTTGAGTGCATCTAGTCGTCTGCATTTTGTATTCAAATCCTTGCTTGGATAGCTTTCAATCGCCGTTTTGTCCAATTGGCAGAATTTGGTCGCAGGTATCTCCACGAATCAGACTTTTGAGTCTCGGCTACTCTGTGATGTCACTTCCTCCTGTGTCAGCGCCGCTGGTGATCTCGCGGTCATCTCAGCTCGTCACATCATTTGCTTTTAATAAGAGCGAGTCAGAACTTTGATTCAAATTGGAAGCGTGGGTCAGGTGAATAGGAAGATTGCTCGAGCGAAGAATTGGACGTTCAAGGCACTGAAAGGCGCCATGAATTATCCCGTCTCGACTCTTCTAGCACCCTGGACGAAGCACATGGTGCAGGATTGTTTTGCAGATATAACAAGTGATGGACAATCGATTGTGGCAAGAACTTGCAATGGACGACGCCTCCCAAATGGAAGAGTGCCATAACGATCCTTTTGACTTCAGTCCGTAGCTACTTTGCATTCCACATGTCTTCCCCATCCGTGGCAGAGTCTGTCACAGATTGCTGAGCCGTTTGATCTCCAGGGTTGTAGTCGAAGATCCATTAACCTCAACCATGATGAGTCACCCGAGCCAGTCTTGTCTCATTGATCTAATCATCGCTCATTTTGCTCATTACTTTACGACCTGACAGACGGTACGTACATAAAAGCATGGCAGATAAAAAAAAGATTCAATGGCTTCAGAAACCTGAGGTCAGTTCCATCTTGACTGCATGTCTATGATTGAAGGAGACAACTTCTGATTTTGGATTTGTATTGCATTTTTTGTGGTTAGCGTCCAGGAACATTTCTGACACACCAAGTCTTTGGTCATGACATAACTGACCTGAAGCATATTCAAGCGTCAACAGACAAGTGGAATCAAACGACGGCCTGCAAGTAAATTGGTAGTAAAGGAAGCGTAAAATAAGGCCACGTGGAACTCATGATCAAAGTAGAGTCAAGATGAGGTGCAAAAATAAAGATACATTGTAATACATTGTAACTGGGGCATTGCGATGCAACAGGTTATGAATTTCAATCCGCTGAGGCTTTCCTGAAGGCGTTTCTTTGTTATCCTTGAGCTTGCAGTATAACAATTGCATTTGCGGACTATGTTTACTGTGCATAATAATAAGAGAACTTGAGAAAAACACCAGTGGCCGTTTTTGTCAGAAAATCAAAATAAATAGATGCTGAAAATTCCCAGGCATAGTTCAATACAGTGATACCTTGGCTTACGAACTTAATTGGTTCCCAGACAGAGTGTGTAAGGCGAAAAGTGTGTATCCCAAAAATTAATTTCCCATAGGAAACCATTAAAATGAAAATAATCCGTTCCCAGGTCCCCATAAAACATAATTTTCAAAATTAGGAAACTACTACTTCTTAAAACTACACAAAATATACCTTATTTAATGTATTAAAAAATGTGCTATGGTATAATTAAAGAAATGGACTGTATAATGAAGTGGCTTTATTTACCTTTGTGATCGTCGTTGATGGCTTGACGGAATGGAGTGGCCGGTTTCATCAGCATTAAACACTTGTTGAGGAACGTAGCCTTCTTCTTTGACCATCTTGACGAATGATCCCTTGTAGGTGCTTTCTCTGCCATAATTTTATCTAGTTCCTCATCAATTGTGTTCTGTTAGCTGGGTTGATAGCTTTTTGTATCAAGTGTACAGATGGCTTGTGCGGGTTGTTTGTGGAGCCTGATTGACGGGATATTTTAACCTTGCAGTCTACACTCTACCTTTGAACTATCAAAGTTGAAACTCTCTCACTGTCGTCTGCCTGTCTCTTCAATGTTTAAACCACCGCCCCTCACTGCTGCGTTCTTGACCAATCACGTGGCTTTAACCGAAGACTGGGGGCGGGGAATAGCGGACAAAAACAGTCAGCTGCCATTTTGTTATTAGAAGAACGGGCTCGTTCGCTAACGACACATCACTCAATGAGGCAGCTCCGTGTACGAAAAAAGTTCGTATGCCAAGGTAACATTTTCATAAATGTAACGTTTGTAAACCGAGGTATCAGTGTAGTTTCAAGACATAGCGGTACATAGGGCAAACAATAGTTTAGAGAACATGGAAGATGCCATTCTTTCCATTTGTTTCTTCATTAAATGGAATGTGACAAACAAAAAAAGAAGGAAAAAAAAACACTGAAAATATCAAATTTCCCTCAGGTGTTCTCGAACATACAGATCCCGCCCTCCCTACCCCTCCATCCAAATTAGGTTTTAATTCATTTTCATGCCAAATACTCTTGAGGGAATTGAAGACCATTTGGTGATTGCAAGCAGAGTGACTTCCAAGCGCCGTCCAGATGGAAGCCATTCTGGACCGCCGTTGAAATCCTCCCGATGGCTCAACCCTTCTGTCCAAATAAAAGGCCTCAAGTGTGTCATTTAGCGTCAACGTATTGAAGACCACTTATTTTTTTGTCTTTAATTCGGTTTGGACCGATGATTTCAATGCATTAGTTACCAAATCATCAGAAAACCTTTTACCCCGGGAATCCTTTTTATGAAGTGAAAGCATTCGGCATCCCTTTTTTTGGGTTAGAACTTTTCAAAAAGAATCCTCTATGGCATAGGTGTCAAAGTCAAGGCCAGGGGGCCAAATCTGGCCCGCCACACTTTTTTTCGGCCCGCGAACGCAAATCAAACTTGATGCTTAGTAACATTCTAACCAAAATTTTATATTTTTGGATGTAATCCACAATAACATCATTATTATTGACTTCAAATTTGAAAACTAGTTATTCATGAATTCTTGTGCGCTCTCGATGTAATATGTGGGGGGATTAAACCCCAAATTCATAACGACAAAAAAAGTCGGCAGCCATCTTCTTTTTGGAGAACGGCTTTGCTCTCTCTCTCTCTCTGTAAACCCCACCCCCTCACTACTGCGTTCTTGACCAATCACGTGGCTTTAACCGAAGACAGGGGGTGGGAAATAGAGGACCAAAACAGTCGGCTGCCATTTTGTTGTTAGAACGGGCTCGTTCGCGAACGACATCACTCATTGAGGCAGCTGAGTGTGTTTCCTGAAAAAAAGTTTGTATGCTAAGGTAAAATTTTAATAAATTTAACGTTCGTAAACCGAAAAGTTCATAAGCCAAGGAGTTTGTAAACCGAGGTATCACTGTATTTAAAATAAATGCATGTTTATGTGATATGAGCCATTTGAAACTTAGTGGTTCACATCGTTGGCCTTTATGCTGCTTATCAGGGATCAATTCCCAATCAATGAGCGCTTGTAGTTTTATGTATTTTTTTTGTACGTGAACGTGAGGTGCATACCGATGGCCCTCAACGAAGCAAAAGCACTTGCCTCTGCAGTTTGACGCATTGCACTTTTAACCCACACAACAACATCATTTCCATACTGAGCTAGTCGACGAGCATCAACAGCCAATCATCGACGCCTCATTTGTTCACTGTTTTTGACTCAAAACTCGATTTTCCAGTCACATTTCACGGCACAACAAACAACCATTCACCCTGAATTTAAAAGTCTTCAATGAACCTGTCATGCATGTTTTTGGAATGTGGGTGGAATCCACACAATCGCATGGAAAACCTCCATAGAGGAAACCCAAGACAAATTGCCGTTTTACACCATTGAAAGCTGAACCCACTACTAAAATTTTACGCACTTCATAGAATACCTCAAATGAAAGTCAGTAATTTATATTTTTTAATCTATCCATCATGCTAACATATACACCATATTTTCTTACAAAAATCTATATGTATTGTATTGTAAAGGACAACTGACACCATTGTTTTTGTCTCCTAACTGACATGAGAAAAACGTTTTATAGCATCTAAAATACCCAAAACACGCAGGATAATATTTTTAGTCAAATGCAAAACACCAATAAAAATGACTTCAAGTGTCACAAAACTGCCACAACATGAGTTCGGAACTGGGGACATTCAGAAAGTTCCGACCCCTTGTTCATGATGTCACTATTAGTCACACACTGCCTTGCTCCAAAATCAAAACATTGGCTTCAGAGAGTTCAGATTCTGAGAAGATGCATTCTTGTTACTCATCCAGTTATGAATCTGATTCAAATAGTTCTGAAGAGGAAAGCATACATGTTTGCCATCGATTAAAGAAGTCCTTCCGTATCAATTCGAGCCATCTGGCCTCCACAATGCCGCGCCCAGAAAATGCACAAGATGGCGCACAGGCTCCGTTGGAAATGGGCTTATTGGGCCAGCCACCGTGGCGCTTCGTGTGGTTTGGTTCGTTTGCCGAAAAATAGTTTGTATGCCAAGATTATATTGTCGCGAATTTAATGTTCGTAAGGCGAAAAGTTTGTTAGCTAAAGCGTTCGTAAGCCGAGGTTTTCTATTTCTATCAAATGAAGCAAATTGGATCATAAATGATGAGGAAAAAGAACAGGATGATATTTTACCGCATAATCATGCTGAAAGAGGCAAACAGAAGCTTATTTTTCAAGAAAATGTAACATTAGTTGACTCGAGCCACTAATTCATGAGGAAAGACGTTCGCCTATAGAGTCGGACATTTACGCCTACAGCAAAGCATTAGCAGAATACAGTGAGGCGGAAAAACAAAAGAAAAAAAGCACACATTTCTTTCACATTGCCCCACAGGGCTCATTCACATCACCAATTTACGAAAAAGGGATATTGCTTGACCGTGTTTAAAGCTTAGCCGCCGAGGCTAAGGGTGTTTATTTATAGAGCACTCCTCAGCGGAAGAACGATAACGCTTCCAAGTGACAGAAAAATACCGTTCAAATGAATAAGCCGTTAAATGACATTTGAAACAAAAGTGACAATCAAGAATGGCGTCTGAAATAACGTCAGCCCGGATGCCCGGGGCGTGCAACTTTTGCGTATAATAAATATGCTATGGTATGGGTATGGTATGGGTTGGTAGCTTTTTGCATCAAGTGCACAGATGGCTCGTGCGGGTTGTTTGTGGAGCCTGATTGGAATTGGAATTGGATTGAATTGGATTTGCCTTTATTAGTCTCACAGTGGAGAAATTTACATTTCACAGCAGCAAAGTGATGAAAGGAATGAAAGTAGAAAAACAAAATACATGAGCTGCTGGAAAGGCAGCCACTCTCGGGGCGCCGTCTTGAAGTCAAAAGAACCAAAAAAAATTGATGGGATATTTTAACCTTGCAGTCTACACTCTGCCTATCAAAGTTGACACTGTCACTGCCGTCTGCCTGTCTCTTTGATTTTTAAACCACCCCCCTCACTGCTGACCAATCACGTGGCTTTAACCGAAGACTGGGGGCAGGGC
This sequence comes from Hippocampus bargibanti, assembly GCF_051943395.1. Taxonomy (NCBI): domain Eukaryota; kingdom Metazoa; phylum Chordata; class Actinopteri; order Syngnathiformes; family Syngnathidae; genus Hippocampus; species Hippocampus bargibanti. Next base: position 25,576,656 of record NC_142741.1, read on the forward strand.
AAAGAGGACAAAAGCAGTCGGCTGCCGTTTTGTTCTTCGTGAACGACACATCACTCATTGCGGCAGCTCCGTGTGTATCCTGAAAAATAGTTTGTATGCCAAGGTAAAAGGTTCATAAATGTAACGTTCGTAAACCGAAAAGTTCGTAAGCCAAGGGGTTCGTTCGTAAACCGAGGTACCACTGTACTTGTAACAAGTTAATCACGGGTAAAAACTTGACATGCTAAATTGTGCTTTATTGTTTATGCTATATGCGGATGTTGCACAGGTAAATCCAGAAGGCAATTTTCACGGAATGTGCCTCGAGAGCCTAAATAAGTCAAGAACGATGCAAATCATAGCGCAGATGTCAATTATTCATCCGTGCTTCTATTCTTGGCCCACACTTTACATGAGATGGTGAAAATGTACACGACTCAATCTGCTGAGACGATGGTGACAAGGGAGATGAGGGGCCTTTCAAATATGGTCCCACTGGACCGGAGCTCGCGGCAAGGCCATCAAACCGTAGCGGAGATGTTCGATCGGACACTGTGGACAATGACTCGAACCCAGAAAGATTGTCTTTTACTGCCGGCAGGAGACGTAGCCATTCATGACAGACGTCTGAATTCTGCAGCCCTCTGCCAAGTTATTTATTGAGAGTAGATGCAAATTTAAGCGATACATTAGTAAAACATAGTTTTCTTGATTAGAATACCACACCTCTTGAGTTCTAAGCACGAACAGCTGTAAGCAATAAAGCATTGTCTTTTCCATGAACTGATACATTTGTAACCTGGCTAATGAGCTCTTCCTGTGAAGGACTTTCAAGTCGTAAATTACTTCGGTGATAAAGGAGTTTCCCAAGTCCTAAATTCTGACCAAGGCCAGATCTCCGAGATGAAGATGACAGTTTAACTTGCTGTGTCTGTTGACCTCAGATTGACCCCAGGATTGTCTGTGCTTCAATTGTGTATTCGAGTCACACATGTTGACTAAGCATATAACAGCATGAAACGTTTAAATATGATAACTTCTTATTCTCCAGCACAGTTCCACTTCACGGCGTTGACCTTGTCGGCAGATGAATACTTTCATAGGTTTCAAAGAAAATTAGGAGTGCTAGTGTGTTAAAAAGTAAAATGGGCAAAGTTTTAGTGACAAGTAATGTGCGCTGGATAATAAACAGTGAAACTTTGAAAAGGGCAGAAATATTTGATTTTGTGGAGTCCTATTAGTTTTCCATTTAGTGATTATAATCCTGGGTCTGTTCTGGATTTTATAAATGCTTAGAGGTCTGCACTCTGAGTGCTCTTGTTAATTTAATGTGTTTTGTTGTTAAAATTAATGTGTTTACTTGCCGGAAAGCTGCTTTCAATTTGATTGTTGCCATTATCTCGCAGGATCGAGAAGACCACCAAAAAAAAAAGACCAGCAAAGATGCCGAGCACCTTTTCCCCCTTTTTTTGTAATGATTATTATAAACCTTTCTGTCGAAAAAAAAAAGCTGAACGCTGACAGAACGGGTTCATCTTGTGATGATTGGAAATGCAATGGTACAAATATTCAGGTAACATTTTCAAGTTAACTCATTCACACTGTCAGACGTGCAAAAATGTGTCCACTTCATCGCCTGCATTTTGGGTCATTTTCACTCCAATTGTAGGACCCACACAATATTGAGTTGTAGGACTACATAAACATTCAATGCAGTGTGAGAATCCTTAGACTCTCTTCTTTCATACATAAACGGGTAACATCCGACTTACGAGCGAGTTCCGTTCCGACCAAGCCGTCGTAAGTCGAAATGGTCGTAAGTCGAAATCCATTCAAAATGTTGACTATAGACTCGGAGGCTAAATGACATGCAAACAAATGACTTCTAATGAGCGTATTTTACAAAGTTTCCACCGCATAAAGCTATATTTTACCTTTTAAGACTTGCGCTGAATATTCCGGAAGTCTTGTTTTTGAGTTGCTGACGAGTCCTCACGTTACGTCACTGAAGGAACGCCCCTGACCGAAAAAAGGACACATTGTAGCATCACGTCAATGCATTTTGCTGTACTTTGTTTGGTCTGAAAACTTCACGTAGCACCAAAAAGAGGCAACAAAGCTCCGTGTAAGGAATTTATCAGCCTGTGGAAACGGGCTGATTAATTCCTTACACTTTCACACCATTTTCTGCCTCTTTTTGGTGCTACATTTCCCACCCCCAGATACCTCAAAACGGCACGGAATAAATTCTTGAATCGATTGCAAACATGTATGCTTTCCTCTTCAGAACTATTTGAATCATATTCATAACTGGACGAGTAACAAGAAAGCATATTCTCCGAATCTGAAGCCATTGTTTTGATTCTCTAGCAAGGCAAGACGTCTTGGGGTGACACCACGAACAAGGGGGCGGGACGGAAGTCGTTTTTGGACACTTTAAGTCATTTTTATTGGTGTTTTGCATTTGACTAAAAATATCAGCCTGTGTGTTTTGGGTATTTTAGATGCTATAAAATGTCGGTTGTCCTTTAAAGTACACTGACGGCTTATTCAGAAGCCATGCAAGCATGACATTAGCGTGGCTCTGCTCTTGTCCCAGATGCTTGTAGAAGCTTTCACAGCTAAGAAGGCGACAATAGCTGGAAGCCGCTTCAGTCACGCCAAGCGGAACAGATGAGCACTTTGAGGACATCACTTTCCAATGTTAACGCTTCACTCACGCACACTTTTTTAAAAGTCGCTACACTTGACCTTGTCATCCTGTTTTAAGCCTTTCGGGGACATTTTAGTGGACATTTTATAATAATAATAATAATAATAATAATACATTTGATTTATAAGCGCCTTTCAAAACTCTCAAGGTCACTTTACAGTCACAGGATGAGTTTTTCTGTGGGTGAGCAGCGGCAGCCACACGCCAGTCAGCTAGCTAGTTAGATAGCAAATAGATAGCTAACTAGGTAGCTAGCAAATAGATAGCAAATAGATACCAAATAGCTCGCTAGCTATATAGCCAGCTACATAGCCAGCTAGGTAGACAGCCTTTCAAAACTCTCAACGTCACTTTAGTCACAGGTTACATTTTTTTGTGGGTGAGCAGCGGTAGCCACCGTTCACTCAACCCGGAAGTAACTCAAATAGAAAGAAAGCTAGCTAGCTAGCCAATAGATAGCTAATAGATAGCTATGTAGCGAATAGATGGCCAGCTAGATAGCTATATAGTTCATTTTTAGCTAGCGAGACAGCCAGCAAATAGATAGCAAATAGCTAGCTAGCTAAATTAATCAAGAAATATTCAGACCATTAATCATGTCACACCTTCAAAAACAGGAAGTTGCCAACATGTCGCCGGCACTTTTAAACTAAGACGCTGCCATCCTTTAATTTATACACTTGTCTTGTCTTTCCAGCTTTTTCTATTCATTGACAATAAATATGATATCTTTTCCCATTTTTTTAGCGGGGGTATTTTGCAAGCACACGCGCTTTCCTATGATTGCGACGGATTAAAACTCGACTGCACCGTATCTGCCCAACCTGTGATTCATGTCATGGTCGGGGACGGCGAGTCTATGATTTCCCAGCAGTGTCGGCAGCAGGGGACAATGCTTTCTTCTATCACTTGCTCAAATTGCTCCATTTATTTGCGCAAACCCTGAATGGGTTGCACTGAGCCAAGAAACTGATTTGTCCACTGAGACAAACTTCCTTGATAAGATGTCATAACGGCATCCGGTTGCAAATTTAGTCCTTTTCACATCCAAATTGTCATTCTGTAAGGACATAAAAACAAAAACAAAAAATGACCGTCAATGACAACCAAAGTGCTACATTTGGTTGTCCCAGGAACAGCGATTTTGGGGGAAATAAAAAGAATTCTTTCTATTTGAATCGTGGAACTGCAAAAATAACAAGGTCTGTCTAAGCTCTCAGTCGTATAGGAGTGGTCCATCGATGAAAAGGTTTCTTCAGCCGTACTTCTTTGAAGGTATCGGACGTTTCGCTTCCCATCCAAGAAGCTTCGTCAGCAAACTAAAGTCTTACTGGTAGTTTCGGCCCTATATGTATATATATCCCTACTGTCCAGACATAGCGGTGCCGGACTCTGCTATGATAGGTCCCTGTTCTCAGGTTGAGGGGAGCAGAGGACTAATCCCTGCGGTTCCATTGATAGCTTCTATTGTCCTGACTGACGACTGGCCTGATTGCCCAATTTGCCCTGGTATCACCTCATCAGCATACCTAAGGCTATGTTGCCTGAGCAGTCTATTGTACGAACGATCCAAATTGAACCTCACACCACCATTTCGGTGAAGGGAAGGATTTTGCTGTTTTATGAAAATCGCTTCTTTTACTCCCCTTTCAAACCATCTATGTTCTTTCGCTAAGATTTTAACCTCATTGTCGTGAAATGAGTGGTTGCTAGCTTTTAGGTGCATATGTACTGCCAATTGAGGCCCACTAGTATTATCCCAGCGATGTTGATAAAGTCTTTTTTGGAGAATTTGTTGAGTCTCCCCAATGTATTGCTCTTTACAATTTTCATTTTCACAATGTATGGAATAAACTACATTACTTTATTTTTCATTTGGCAGCCTATCTTTTGGATCGCTAATTTTTGCCTTAAAGTGTTTATCGGTTTGAAATAAGTATGTATTTTGTGTTGCCAAAGGACTCTGTAGTTTTTCAGAAACTCCTGCAATGTAAGGTACTGCTACTCCTCTCCTTTTTGTATCTTCAGAATTTTTGGTTTCATTCCCCATTCTTTCCTTTTGACATTTGTTAAAAGTCCACTGCGGGTAACCACAGTTTGTGAGTGCTCTCCTGATATGTTTTGACTCCTTTTCTCTACCTACTGTCAATGACAACCTACATAAAGTGCTACATTTTGTTGTCCCTGGAACAGCGATTTTGTGGGGATATAAAAAGATTTTTTTTTCCATTTGAATCGTGGAACTGCAAAAATAAGGCTTGCAGATGCGAGTGGGATTTGTGATAGCTTGAGCAGATAAGAAGATGCACTTGAATTGTGTCCTCTGATCCTCGAAGATTGCTTCCTGCTTCCACAATCTTCTCTAAACGGTGTTATTAACTGCTTGATGGCGCAGCAGCGGAAGCTCTGCGAAACGTGTACGCGTTGTTTCCTTTTTTTGTCAACAGCATTCAAATGCCTCTTAACGCTATCTTCCTTTTTCTTTCTGCCAACAAGCACGCCGGAAATTGTCATCTTAATCTGTGCCATCTTTCTTATAAATAATAATCAATTTCATTTCTATGTGACAAAAACATCAAATACAGTGATACCTTGGCTTACGAACTTAATTGGTTCCCAGACAGTGTGTAAGGTGAAAAATGTGTATCCCAAAAAATAATTTCCCATAGGAAACCATTAAAATGAGAATAATCCGTTCCCAGGTCTCTATAAAACATAATTTTCTACTTTCTAATTTTCTAAGCCTTAAAACTGCACAAAATATACCTTATTTTTTTGTATAATAAATGTGTTATGGTATTATAATTAAAGAAATATAATGTACTATATAATAAAGTCGTTTTATTGACCTTTGTGATGGCCGTTGATGGCTTGATGGAATGGAGTCATCAGCATTAAACACTTGATGAGAAACGTAGCCTTCTTCTTCTTTCACCATCTTGAAGAATGATCCCTTGTAGCTGCGATAATTTTACCTAGTTCCTCATCAACTGTTCTGCGATAATTTTACCTAGTTCCTCATCAATTGTGTTCTGTTTAGCTGAAAGACTTTATTATATAGTAAAGTGTATTTCTTTAATTATAATATCACAGCACATTTATTATACATAAAATAAGGTATATTTTGTGTAGTTTTAAGGGTAGAAAATTAGAAAGTAGAAAATTATGTTTTCTGGGGACCTGGGAACGAATTATTCTCATTTTAATGGTTTCCTATGGGAAATTAATTTTTGGGATGGACAGTTTTCGCCTTACACACTCTGTTTGGGAACCAATTAAATTCGCAAACCAAGGTATCACTGTATATGTTTGATATAATTGAGGGATTCTGGCTAACTTATTTTGTAAGGCGCAAGGTCATCTTTTGAAGACAATCAGGGATTTTGGGTGCATCTTCTACACCGGAAAATACACAATGTGGATTTTTGGTGCCATTCTGGCCCGCCACATATTTTCATTGATATCCCCAAAAATAAAATTCCACAGACTTTATGATGACAGCAAGGAGATGAAGGAGGTGTGGGGGGTCACACAATGATGGCTTGTTTGTAGATATATTTCTCTCATGGTAATAAATGACTTTTTGCCAGTGGCGGCCATTTCAATGATGAGCAAATGAACATCTTGCATCCCCGTCGGTAATACCTGTCATTAATCTTAGTCGGCATATGATTTAGTGCGGTGATCAACGGGGGGCACTTTCAAAACTGCATCAGCATTAAAGTCGCTTTCCTGCCTTTGAGTCGGGTTTTCTGGCTTATGAACTTAATCGGTTCCCAGACAGAGTGTGTAAGGTGAAAAGTGTGTATCTCAAACATTAATTTCCCATAGGAAACCATTAAAATGAGAATAATCTGTTCCCAGTTCCCCATAAAACATCATTTTCTACTTTCTAAGCCTTAAAACTACACATATATAACTTATTTTATGTATAATAAATGTGGTATGGTATTATAATTAAAGAAATAAACTGTACTGTATAATAAAGCCCTTTTATTTACCTTTGTGAATGTCGTTGATGGAATGGAGTGGCCGGTTTCCTCAGCATTAAATACTTGATGAGGAACGTAGCCGCCTTCTTCAACCATCTTGAGGAATGATTCCTTGTAAGCTTTGGCAGCTTTATCGTCAGAACTGGCTTCCTCACCATGACGAATAACACTATGAATCCCTGTACGACGCTTAAAATTCTTGAGCCATCCGTGGCTAGCCTTGAAATCATCAATGGATGACGAGGTTCCAGGTTGCCTCTTGACCACATCCGAGTGAAGTTGCCGTGCTGTCTCTGCGATAATTTGACCGAGTTCCTCATCAATTTTGTGGCCACATTTTTGCACATCGTTTGGCAGCGAATGAGTTAAGATGTACACTGTTGGTACGAAGCCCTGTCTCTTTGCAAGTCACCAATAATTTGACTGAATGAGCATCCCAAAATGTTAGCTGAAGAATAGTTATGACTCCATCGGCAAGGCCGTATTCCTCAAAGCAGTCTGGATCTTTACCGTTACGCCGAGTATCATGAACGTTGTGCTCATGCGCTCTGAATCCAAGATGCTGTCCAATAAGTTCCATGAAAAATCCATTAGAGTCGCTGTGCTTGTTCTATTGAAAAGCTTAATGGCCTTCAAGGTCGGAACAGGTGCTCCGCAAATTGCTTCACTTAAATGATTCATGGGGACGGATCTGGAAAAGGGACGGCATTTTTTTTTTAATATATTTTTTAACATCTGCAAAGGGAGCAGAAGGTGTGTTTGAACCAGCTAGTGAAAAGTCTTGAAACGTATTTTTTTATAGATACAGTGATACCTCGGTTTACGAACCCCTTGGTTTACGAACTTTTCTGTCCAGATCTCCTAGAAGATGACAGTTTAACTTGCTGTGTCTGTTGACCTCAGATTGACCCCAGGTTGTCTGTGCTTCAATTATGTATTCGAGTCACACATGTTGACTAAGCATACAACAGCATGAAACTTTGAAATATGATAACTTCTTATTCTGTCTAATCTCGATCAGGTGCCTAAATCATTTTCACCTTCCCTGCCGGTGCAGTGACAATTCCAAACGACAAAGAATACGACGGCGGCGGCGGCGGAGGCGATCTGGACCCCAGATGAGCGACTTATCTTAACTACCTTCCCATCAGCCTCCGAGGGCTTCAATCAGAAAGACCAGTTATGATTTCCTCAGCTTTTTCCAAAAGCCCATGGCCCTTTTCTGTGAAGGGAAAACTCATCTCTGTGTGTTTTTATCATTTTCTTCCATATTTTGGTCAAATTGCGCAATCATAATAATCATTCCAACTTTTTTTTTTCCAATGCGCTGCTGAGTGAGCATTTTTTGACATGTCTTTAAACGTATTTTCGTTTGCATCTAAAGTCTGAAGCATAACCAATCTGTCATCCAATCTTCATGTCACAAAGAGGGTACAGAAAGTGCTGAAGAATGAATGACTGTGTCTTTGTGTTGTCATATAATTTGTTTATTTATTCATGTTACTTCCGGGTTAAGTGAACTCTGGCTGGCTGCCGCTGCTCACCCACAGAAGAACCTATGCTGTGACTATAAAGTGACCCTGAGAGTTTTGAAAGGCGCTTATAAATCAAATGTATTATTGTTATTATTTCTGTTAGCCAGCTAGCTTTCTCTATTTGAGTTATTTCCGGGTTGAGTGAACGCTGGCGCGGGTGGCTGCCGCTGCTCACCCACAGAAAAAATATCCTGTGACTGTAAAGTGTCCTTGAGAGTTTTGAAAGGTGCTTCTAAATGAAATGTATTATTATTAGTATTATTATCATATTCACTAATTTATTCGGGAATTGCAAAGTATGACATGGAGCGCCATTCCTGAGTGTGTTTGATTTTTTTTCTTGCCGGAGTGCCGATAAAGCGCCGGTCAGACCTCCGTTTTTCCTAACACCAATAAAAATGACTTGAAGTGTGCTAAAACTGCAACAAAATGAGCTGCGAATTGGGCATTTTCAGAAAGTCCCGCCCCCAGGTCGTGATGTCACGCCAAGACGTCTTGCATTGCTAGTGAATCAAAACAATGGCTTGAGATTCGGAGAATATGCTTTCTTGTTACACATCCAGTTATGAATATGATTCAAATAGTTCTGAAGAGGAAAGCATACATGTTTGACATCGATTAAAGAATTTATTTGTGCCATTTTGAGGCAACATTGGGGAGAAATCTCTCACACAAAATAAGAGGCACAAAATGGTGACCTCCTGTGGCCACCTTTGTTTCCACAGGCTGATAAATTCCTTATATGGCGCTTAGACGCCCTCTTCTGGCCTTCTGGCGGCTTTTGGGTGCAACACGAGGTCCCCAGACCAAGCAAGTACAGCAAAATACATTGACGTGATGGAAGGACGGCTACAATGCGTCTTTTTTACGGTCATGGGGCGGTCCTTTAGTGATGTCACGTACGGACTCGTCACCAACTCAAAAACAAGACTTCCGGAATATTCAGCGCGAGTCTTAAAAGGGAAAATATAGCTATATGCGGTGGAATCTTTGTCAAATACGCTCAGTAGAAGTGATTTGAAGCCATTTTACAAATTATGGACACAACTTGTCCGAAGACGTCGGTTGTCCTTTAATCCTTTATAGCGCATGCACACTCCGATACTAATCACGTCCACGTTTCAAAAGACTCAAAATTCCAATCCAGTCGAGTTGATTGAAAGAAAATGAGTCTCTGCAGACTAGACGGGTTTCTCTATTTCTCACTAATTGTCATGTTCCGCATCTTACTACAAATTAGCAAGTGTGGAAGGCAGACAGACAGACAGACAGACAGGCGGTGTACGTGCCATAAATTAATATTCCGACCCTGAGCATCCGTATTATGTAGCTGCTTGGCACAAATACGCCCCCACGGCCCCCCAAAAAAAGGACATAAATAAAAAATGACATTGAATGGCAGACTGAGGTGATTAATCGTGCCCTACTTGCATTCACACCATAACTCTGAACAGAATGAAGCCAGTTTACAAAAGCAAAGTTAAGTCCTGTCAAATTAGGACATTTTCTGACACCTTCACCCACTATTTTTTTTAGTCAACTTAACTCATTCACTGCCAGACGATGTGCAAAAATGTGTCCACTCTAGTGCCAGGGTTTTTGTCATTTTCACTCATAAACGGTGGAAGGAATAAGTCCATACGTATTTATCTATTTATTATTAGTGTTTGTTTATTTATTTATTGCAAGATAGGACATTTATTTATCTATTTAGCTATTTATGTATCTATTATTTATTTATTGCAAGATAGGACATTTATTTATTTGATTATTTATTGATTTAGTTGTGCTTATTTATTTAGTTATTTGTTTGTGTTTATTTGATTATTGCCAAATAGGTCCTCTATTTATTTATTTATAATGCATTTTTATATTTTTTTTTTGTTGTGTTTTTTTCATTTATTGCAAGATATGACCTTTATTTAACGAGTTAGCTATTTATGTACCTATTAATGTATTTATTTCTGTATTATTTATTTGTGTTTATTAATTTATAGCAAGATACGACATTTATTTATTTATTTATTTATGAATATGCTTAGAATGATTTGACAAGAAAGAAGGATCACTTGGTTAACATTATTACATTTCAACTTGGACTCTTGGTTATATTTCCAAGAATGTAACAAATTGCTACAGGCTATGTTGACCTTTTTTTCACCCATGAAGGCTATGGTGCCCCATTCAAAACCTCTGTCCGTCTTCCAAAATGCCGTGTCATCGTAGCATGATGATTCCGTATCAAGAGCGAGTCCTCTTGCGACATCAAATGAGAAACAATCAATGATTCTTAAACCAAATGTGCGAGCAGTGGACCGATGAGATAAATGAGCACTGAATAGACATTCAAACAAAATCCATCATTTACGTGCATGGCTAGGTAGCACTTCAAATGCGAATGATTAGCCGGAGATTCCATTTGTCACTTGCTTTCATGTACTTTGTGTCTAAGTGAGTCGTCTTCTTCCCTTTCTTTTTTTTTATTTTTTTATATCTGCCATCGAATGTCATGAAAGCAACAAAGTCAACCTCGTTCCACTCAATCCGAATGGCGGATTCATATTTTCAAAGGCACTTCACTGCATTGACGGTTCCTTGAAGTTCTCTCACATTTCCGAGTGAGGAGCACATTTGGGGGGTTACGAATCAGACCACCAGTGGATCTTAAAAACGATACTGGTGGGGGGGGGGGGGGGGGGGGGGGGTGTGTCAGTGTCAGCGCTTTTTGAAATAGACATCATTTGATGATAAACGAGCTGCTCTCACACTTTGGAGAAAAGGTCAAAGAGTTCCAGGGGAGTTCTCTTGACTGCTGTGATGTCACGAGAGGCTCGGTCCTGGAGGGGAAATATAATAGCTAGCAACCCAAAGCACCTATAAGGGATCATTCCTCAAGATAGTGAAAGAAGAAGGTTACGTTCCTCATCAAGTGTTTAACGCTGATGAAAGCGGTCACTCCATTCCATCAAGCCATCAACGACCATCAAAAAGGTCAATAAAATCAATTTATTATGTAGTACCATTAATTTTTTTTCATTATAATACCATAGCACATTTATTATACATAAAATAAAGTATATTTTGTTTAGTTTTAAGGCTTAGAAAATTAGAAAATGATGTTTTATGGGGAACTGGGAATGGATTATTCTCATTTTAATGGTTTCCTATGGGAAATTAATTTTTGGGATACACACTTCGTCGTACACACTCTGTCTGGGAACTAATGAAGTCCGTAAGCTAAGGTATGACTGTATTCCTACTTTATTAGTCCGATAAATTGGTAATAACCCGAGGCCCCGCCTCTGTGCGCATCACTCGCCTGCGCTTTCAATGTATTCAGATTTCCAAGTTTGCCTGAATAGAGCGTCAAAATCCTGGCTCGGGGGCTACGGATGTTTTCGCATCGATGGCTAACCCGTAAACAACATTTGGATCAGAATTTGCTTCTCGTGAATGTGCCGCCGCAGGAAAACAAAGCCGGCGGAAGGGTAGGGGTAGCGGTGGGAAGGGTGGTGGAAAGGGGGTCTTGTGGGGGTGGGGGTCCAGAAAGATGCTAAGGGGATGAATGAGAGCTTCCTCTCCATTAGCTGATTGAATTGAGAGTTCTGTGGGGCTGGAAATTATTTGCTTCTAATCATCCAATACAAGCAAGACTTCAGCGCATCTGCACCGAGGAGGAAAGAAGAAAAAAGTCCGAGTCAGCCATGCCAAGTAAGATGCAGGTGGCCTTTTTCGAAGAGAAAAAAAAAAAAATAACAATGCTTGAGTGCTTTTCTGTGCACCTGATACGTCTATTTTTCCTTCTTTATAATATAATAACAATCCATTTCATTTATAAGTGCCTTTCAAAACTCTCAAGGTCACTTTACAGTCACAGGATCAGTTTTTGTGTAGGTGAGCAGCGGCAGCCACATAGGTCAGCGTCCACTCAACTCGGAACTAACTCAAATAGATAGGAAGCGACTCAACTAAGAGATGATGATTTATCTATGCTATGTTTTGGAGTTTGGAGTTAGAGTGAAAGCGACGCCATTTTTTTGTTTCCTAACTGACATCAGAAAAACGTTTGATAGCATCTCAAATAGCCAAAACATACATGCTGTTATTGTTAGTCAAATGCAAAACACCAATAAAAATGACTTCAAGTGTCCCAAAACTGTCCTTTAAAGGACAACCGACACCTCCAGACCGTCCATAATTTGTAAAATGACTTCAAATGACTCTCATGACAATTGACTATCAAATGTGTTAATATTTTGATGTATTTTTATGCATTAGGAAACATTTCTGAATTTTGGGGCGTTTGGAACGAATTAAGGCATTTACATGGAAAATACGTCTCGACTTACAAACATTTCTCGTGATGAAACTTCTTCCATTAGATGTATTTATATGCGAGAATTACAGCAGCTCCTGTACAGGTAACATTCAACTTACGACCAACTCGACTTACGACCACGACCTCCAGACCCTATTTTTACGAGTCTCTATTCAACATTTTGAATGTATTTCGACTTACGACCATTTTGACTTACGACCGTTTGGTCAAAACGGAACTCGGCCGTAAGTCGGATGTTACCTGTATTGAGTTGTTCTACTTCTTCCTTTCATTAAGGCATTTACATGGAAAATACGTCTCGACTTACAAACATTTCTCGTGATGAAACTTCTTCCATTAGATGTATTTATATGCGAGAATTACAGCAGCTCCTGTACAGGTAACATCCAACTTACGACCAACTCGACTTACGACCACGACCTCCAGACCCTATTTTTAAGAGTCTCTATTCAACATTTTGAATGTATTTTGACTTACGACCATTTTGACTTACGACCATTTGGTCAAAACGGAACTCGGACGTAAGTCGGATGTTACCTGTATTGAGTTGTTCTACTTCTTCCTTTCATTAAGGCATTTACATGGAAAATACGTCTCGACTTACAAACATTTCTCGTGATGAAACTTCTTCCATTAGATGTATTTATATGCGAGAATTACAGCAGCTCCCGTACAGGTAACATCCAACTTACGACCAACTCGACTTACGACCACGACCTCCAGACCCTATTTTTATGAGTCTCTATTCAACATTTTGAATGTATTTCGACTTATGACCATTTTGACTTACGACCGTTTGGTCAAAACGGAACTCGGACGTAAGTCGGATGTTACCTGTATTGAGTTGTTCTACTTCTTCCTTTCATTAAGGCATTTCCATGGGTCTCGATTTACAAATATTTCTCCTGAAGGAACTTCCATAAGCAATTAATTTCAATAGTCGATGTACCGCGAAGCACTTTCATTTCCATACGCCGTGCTACGTTTAGGGATGAATATTTAAATTAAATAAATGGGGGAGAATAGCATGACTTGTGCCCTTCTTTCACTTAATTGCTCGCTCACACACATCTTCCATGACATACAAAAGCTTTTATGCATGTGCAAGCGCCGCACACACACGCGCCAGCAAACAAAACAGGTGCACGGCCGCATGCGAACATTTAGGGGGGGGGGGGGGTGACGCCTCACGCACGTTCTTCCAGATGGAGCATCTAACCTTGTCAATTCACCAGCTGCTCCTACAGAAAAAAGGTATCTGTGATTACTGAGCGGCTAGCTTCATTTTTAACCCTTGCGTGACCGGGAGGGGGAGGAGTTCACCTCGAGTGGAGGTGCACAACTGGAGGATGTGGTGTGTGTGTGTGTGTGTGTGTGTGTGTGTGTGTGTGTGTGTGCAGAAAATGACGTAGCCGGGTGGGGGCGCTCTGCACTCCTTTTTTTCCCCGTCTCTTTTCTCAGTATAACGCAGCACTCGCTGGCTTTTCCAGGGTGCTGAAAACCGGAGCTCCTCTGTCTCCACTCTGGTGATCATATAACCTTCACTCTGCCTTCTTTCGCTCATTGTGCGTACGGAGCCTCTGTGGAGATTTGAACAACCGATGGTTGGATGGATGGATGGATGGATATACACGCGTGTACGCGCAACAAGAGTGCGGCGTTAATATTTATTAGCACTGAATTAACGTTTGGGGAATTTTAAATAAGCTCTCGTTGGTCATTTGGATGTCATTTGATCTCCAAGGTGAGTCGGCAGAGGGTAAATTTGGCGCAAAGCTACTTTAACGTGGACGTCATGTCAAGAGAAGAGCAGAGAAGCTGAAGGTTTGTGTTGATTTTTTTTTTCTTTCAAAACGCTATAGCAACCAAAATGGGGGTCATTCTAGTTTTTTAACAACAAGCAGATGAAGTTCCCCAAAAAGGCAAAGTGATTACTGCGGGCTTGGTTTTGGACGAAGCTTGAAGAAAGGAGATCATTAATTGAAAACACGGTGAGTTAAGTCATCAGTGACATATGTACAGTTTCCTAAAAAAATGACAAATTTAAATCACTTTGGGGGGGAAGGTGCAAGTCATATTATCAAAGTAATGATCGAAAAACTGCTTTGCAGTATTCAATGATATTACGGATGCATGAATGTGGCACATGCCTGTTGAACGGAGAAGGGTAGAGGGTGGGGGGAGTACAGGACAACCTTCAGCGGATTCAAAAATAAAATGTGTTTAAATGCATGCATGGGGGTCGGGGGAGTCACAATCACATTTCAAAAGCCTTTAATAGTCCCACAATGGGGCGAATTTGCAATCTACAGCAGCAAAATTGGTGAAAAGATAAAAACAAAGTGTGTGTAAGGTGAAAAGTTCGTCTTCCAAACATTTATTTCCCATAAGAAACCATTAAAATGAGAATGATCCAATCGCAGGTCCTCATAAAACATAATTTTCTGCGAAAAAAGCCTTGAAACTATACAAAATATACCGTTTTATGTATAATAAATGCTATTGTATTGTAATGAAAGAAATAAACAGTACTGTATAATAAAGTCATTTAACCTTTGTGATGGTCGTTAATGTAGTTGCCTCGATGATATCCGAGTATTATATTCTCGGCGATAATACCTTCACTCACACTGTCCCCTGCTAGCTGCTTTTCATTTATCCAAAACAAAAGTTTTTCAACCTCTTCTATTGCCTGAGACTGCTGCTTAGACAACACAGAAACCTTCGCCACACGTAGCAATGGTCGACTTAGCATACTGGTACTGTGACACTAAGTCACACAAACGCACAACTCGTTCGTGTTTTGCGATGATCTGCTCGAAGGGATATATATAGGGCCGAAACTACCAGTAAGACTTTAGTTTGCTGACGAAGCTTCTTGGATAAGAAGCGAAACGTCCAACACGTTCAAAGAAGTACAGATGATGGCTGAAGAAACCTTTTCATCGATGGACCACTCCTGTACAATTGAGAGCTTACACGGGCAAATGTCTGTCCTTGTTTTCCCACAGGACTCCATTACTTGATGTGGGATGACGGTCTTGGTCCGACAGGCTGGGCCTGATCCCCAGTGGACACGCTTGATTTAAGGATGTCATGCCCGTAAATCCCCTTGAATGTGGATGTTTACACGGCGGTAAAAGGATGGCTGCCGTCCTTTCCACCGCCTTCGTCCTCCTGTTGGCCCTACTGGGCTCCGCCGCCGCGGTCATCGACCCAGAGGATTACGCCCCGGACGAGGCGGAGCGGGCGGCCGGTGAAATCCTGGTGTTCGACGACTATCGGGGGAAAGGATGCGTGGACGACAGCGGCTTTGTCTACAAACTGGGCGAGCGCTTCTACCCGGGTCACTCGAATTGTCCGTGCATGTGTACGGAGGACGGGCCGGTGTGCGACCAGCCCGAGTGCCCGAAACTTCACCCCAAGTGCACCAAAGTGGAGCATAACGGCTGCTGTCCCGAGTGCAAGGAAGTCAAAAACTTTTGCGAGTACCGAGGGAAAACGTACAAAATCCTGGAAGAGTTTAAGGTGAGCCGTGGCGTGTTTTTCAACTCGTTTTCAACTTCAATTTCAATTCAATTCAGGAAGTCTTGTTCTTAAGTTGGTGACGATACCTACCGTGACATCACATCACAGGACTCAAATTGATACGGAAGGACTTCTTGAATCGATTGCAAACATGTATGCTTTCCTCTTCAGAACTATTTGAATCATATTTCATAACTGGATGAGTAAAAACAAAGCATCTTCTCCGAATCTGAACTCTCTGAAGCCATTGTTTTGATTCTGGAGCAAGGCAGTGTGTAACCAATAGTGATGTCACCAACAAGGGGGCGGGACTTTCTGAAAATCCCCGATTCGCAGCTCATTTTGTGGCAGTTTTGGGACACTAAGTCATTTTTCTTGGTGTTTTGCATTTGACTAAAAATAACAGCCTGCGTGTTTTGGGTATTTTCGATGCTATAAAACGTTTTTCTGATGTCAGTTAGGAAACTTTGAGAGTTCAAAAGCAGAGTGTAGACAGCAAGGTTAAAATGGTCTCGGTTGTCCTTTAAGTGTCTGGACACCACATCTGTGCCATGATGCGCTTGAACCCAGATCCCTACCGTGGCTGGCAACAGTCTTAACCACATCGGAGGGCGAAGGAATTTTACGTGTTCGGGAAAATATTAGTTAGACAAAATTCAGAGGAGAAATAGAGTTCAGGGATTTGATTTTATGCTGGCATTGGGCAGAAATCCAGCCAGGAGTATAAATGTGGTTGAGTGTTAGACTGATGTCATTGTCTCCAAAGAATCAGACATGCCCGAAACGAGAGTCAGAAGACAGATGGGAGTCATATTTGGATTTATGACACCATACATTGCGGGTAGAAGAAGGCTTTTTCTTCTCCGCTGGGCTGTGAAAAAAAAAACCATGAAATTACTGCCTGGGGCGCGGGGGACGGTATTGCTTGTGATTCTGCATTAAAAACAAATCTTGTGAATCTCTTAACTATACTTTAAAGAAGGGGTTTTGGAGACAGTTTTGTTTCGCTTCTGCACTCCATTTCTGCAGTCCTAAATGGCATTGTTAAACCCGTAAAACAGAGGTCTTGCAGAAAAAAAACAAGAAAAAAATGAGTTCAGGATGATAGTACAGTGTGTAGCGTGTACTCAGAGTTCGGTGAGTGTGGCAGTGGGAAGAGACAGGGGGGGCAGCATTTAGAGGTACTACTGTATTTGGTCAGCGCGAGTCTGGCATAGTAATGTTCTGATGGATGGCATGTGTACTGCACCGCAGTGCCTAAATAATGCGCCCGCGATGAATCATAATTCCAGTAAAAGCACAGATGGACCTACGTCGGTATAGACCAGCTAAATGCTTTTGTTTGCTATTTCACTAACGCAATAATTCAATTCTCCCTGCTTGCCCTTCCGTCTGAGTTGTGCGAGACAATCTCTTCAAGCCTGTTTCAGGGTCAAGCATTGTATGGTTACAGCGGTTGTTAGTAGACAAAATACAGTATGCCTCTTTTGTCAACTCTGTACTCCACTTTAGCGGCAGGGCTAGTAGGAACATATTCCCACTGGTGTTCACCACAAGTCAATTCCCAGCAGGTTTGATAGTGATGTTTGTCCTTGAGCGAAAAGTCTTTTACATGTCAGGCACTTGTTTCTCTCTGGAGGAGGAGATTAGGCTAAGGTTTTAAAACCGCAAGAACTTTGGCGACTTGACTGGAAAAATAGTGGCCAGTTACCTGTAAAATTCAATAAGGTATGAAAGTATCGGTGTATTAAAGGAACCCTGAAGGTGAAACCCGTACAACTCTAAAAGGATAGAAAACTAGCAAAAGTAGCGATTGTCATATTTCAAAATCATCAGAAATGGTCAGAGTCCATTAAACATCAAGACATTCATTTGTCTTGAAATGTATCGCTGTATCATCCCGGCATCCCATTGGCTAAGAGCGACCTCTGTATGTCTCTGTTTGGCAGCGGAGGAAAAAAAAATGGCAACGGCGTCTGAAAAGGACAGACAAATGTAGCCAAACCAAAATGAGTGGAAAGAACGTTCCGGCCCGTGAGAGTGCGACGGGCTTTCATTTCCCGGCAACCTCATTACACAAAAGGGCAATTGCCTCTTACTCAACTACTATTCATGAATACAAATAACGGAAGAAGTTTTGCTCTCAGTCGTTTTGCTTTCTGCACACTTTGAAAAATGTTCAGGTGTGAGAAAAACGCATCTGTGCGAAAGAAACGTACATCGGTAATCAGTACCGCAGCCATTCGCCATTGACAAACATCTCGCGATGGTGATTAAATTGATGACTATGATTGATTTTTGTTTTTACTGGTTTCGATAAGAGTTCTTCTAATTAAGGGAGTTTATGAAGTGCGCGCAATTAAATCCTGTGTTTCTTTTATACTTGCTTGAAGTGACTTGGTAAGTAAAGTCGATGTCTCCAGGGTGTTTCTGGCGTCATCTTACATCTCCATTTACGAACACCTTGCCTTACGAATTCTTCGGTTTACGAACGTTAAATTTATGAAAATTAAACCTTGGCATACACACTACTTTTCGGGACACACTTGGATCGCCGCCCCACCATGATTGGCGGAGTAATCTTGGGCGGAAGAAGACCATACCACACGACCGAACAGCGCCCCAGCCGGCCTACCTTTCCACACCCCCTTTCTCTGAGTGCACATGTCGATCGTCTTTAAGGATTTTTTACGGATACTTTTGCTGTTATGGGATCGAAAAAGACCCCACCACAGGCTCGTGCTCAGCCGAAGAAGACGCAAAACAAAATTACAGTCGAGGAGAAGAAGGAGATTATTGAGAAACACGAACGAGGTGTGAGTTTGTCTGATGGTTCGAGAACCTTAAGCGCCGTACAGGGATTCACATGCGTTACTCGTCATGGTGAAGCAGCCAGTTCTGACAGTAAAACTGCCGAAGCCTACAAGGGATCATTCCTCGAACTGGTGAAAGAAGAAGACTACGTTCCTCAGCAAGTATTTAATGCAGACGAGACCGGCCTTTTTTGGAAAAAGATGCCTATCCGGACTTTCATAACACAGGAGGAGAAGTCTGAACCCCATTCCATCAAGCCATCAACGACCACCACAAAGGTAAATAAAACAACTTTATTATACAGTGCAGTGTATTTCTTTCATTACAATACAATAGCACATTTAGTATACATAGAATAAGGTATATTGTGTGTAGTTGTAAGGCTTATTTAGTTGAAAATTATATTTTATGGAGACCTGGGAACGGATTATTCTCATTTTAATGGTTTCCGATGGGAAATGAGTTTTTGGGACACACACTTTTCACCTTACAGACTTTGTCTGGGAACTAATTAAGTGTGTAAGCCAAGGTCCCACTGTACCGTCGTTTCCATAACAGCAAATTACACACATACTCACTGCACCCCCCCCTTATTCCCAGGTAACGGTTACTCAATGATTCACAATGCCCTATAGTGCTTTTATTTAAGTCAGGCATGGAATGTTAATGAGGAGAGAAGACTTTTCTCCCCCAATTTGAATATTCTAGCGCATTCACAAATGCTGCCAGTGGCTATGATTGTTGTACTACAGTACGCATTAACTCGGGGAAAATGCTTTGCCAAATAGACGCAAAGTAAAGTGTATATCGTTGTCGCAATTGTTACTCACAGCGTCATTTTCCTGCTCTGCATTTGGCGGCCCATCAAATACAAATCCAAATTGGTGTAAACTGCATTCTTAAGACGGATTTAAATAATTGTCCTGCTCCAGCGACGCACTTTCTTCTCTATTGAGCAAGCTCAAACTGACATGGCATCGATAATCTGCCGCTGTGTCAAGGAAATGGGCACGGAGAAAAAAAATAAGAAAGCATAATAAATCAAAAATATCATTCAGAAAACTGAATTTTGGTTAATAGTGCTCTTATCTGGTTTAAGGGCTGTTGAGGAGGTTGTAAACCAGGTGTGCCCATTAAGTCGATTGCAATTGCCAGGTTAGCTGACTACAATTATGCTATTCAAAATAAACAAATAAAATAAAATACAATTAAAAAATATAACAAAAAATAATTACATTAAATTAAATTAAAATTGTCACGTACGGTGTCGCAGGACCTCAGTCAACGGAAGTTACTAGCGCTTAGCTGTCTACAATTGCAGCTTGCAATCAGAGCTTATTATTAGTATTATTATCTTTATGATAGAGATTAGAGGATTGGATTGGATTTGCCTGTTGTATGCTTAGTCAACACTTGTGACTCAATACACAAGTGTGCATTTCCTGCCGGCAGTAGGGACAATCTTTCTGGTTCCGAGTCTCTGTCCACAGTGTCTGAGGTAGGCAGTAAATCATTTCCCCCAACTCATCAACTCCTTTGTCGACTTTATTTTTCTATTTCCTTCATCTTTGGCAACATTCTGCGCATGCAAATGTGCTAATGGTTAGCACTTGCTCATGTGTTACATGATTTGAGAGCTAACATTTATGAGTGGAACAGTAGAACATTGGTATATTCATTATTCAATATTACATATGGCAGGCTCATAGGTCCTCTTCCAAAGTGTGTGTGTAGGGGGTGGGGGGGGCAATCCATCCATGTTTTATGTCACACTCCATTTGATGGTCTATACCAGATGCCCAGAGACACGTTCTATGTACGTCCGCACATAATGTTTCTCTTCTGTGCACAATAAACTTTTTTACTCGCATTTGAGGATTTAACCAAGCATGGTAGTGCTTGACAAAGGTAGTTTAAAATATATATATATATTTGAGTGCTGCATTTATGTGATAGGAATACTAAAGAGGAGTGGAAATCCGTTCGTTTGGAATAAGGAAGAAAAACAGTTTGAGGAACTGAGACGTTTCACAAGTGGGACATATTTACTTGAGATGCTAAAAAAGTCATGTTTAGTATATTTGATTGTCACGTTTAAGCCGAAAGGAAACATTTAGAATTTCAATACTTTTATTTTGATGCCTAACGTATAAGCTTTGATAGCACATCGATGACTTTATTGTTATTTCTTTTTTACTCTCGACACTTCTTTTTAATTTATCTGGCTATGGATATGTCTAGCTAGCTCGCTATCTGGCTATCTCACTAGCTACCTAGCTAGCTAGCCATTTGCTATCTATTAGCTGGCTATATATTAGCTATCTAGCTAGCTATTGGCTATCTATCTGCCTACTATCTAGCTGGCTAGCTATTACCTACTAGCTTTCTATCTATTTGAGTTACTTCCAGGTTGAGTGAACGCTGGCGCGTGTGGCTGCCGCTGCTCACCCACAGAAAAACTTATCCTGTGACTGTAAAGTGACCTTGAGAGTTTTGAAAGGTGCTTATAAATGACATGTAGTATTATTATTATTATAAATCAATATGTATGCATTGTATTGTATTTTGTACAGCCTGCCCCATTTCAAGCTCAGATAACTCCAGACCCATATAACTTAGGAATTAACTCTTTTTTTTACTGATGAAAGATGAGAGTCTATGGTTTCTTACGCTGAATTAAATGTTTATGCAGTCTTCTAACTCAATATTATGTGGGTCCTGCAACTTGAGTGAAAATGACAAAAACCCTGGCACTGGAGTGGACACATTTTTGGCACATCGCCTGGCATCGCGTGAATGAGTTAATAAATTGAAATAATTTGACTGTTAGCGTGACCAACTTTTTAAAAATCACAAATATTTGAGCACGTCCAATCACAAACATTCACTAGATCGTTGACTCGTCTAATCTGCGTCCTTTGTCTCCTCCCCCTTTTGTCCACAGCCGTCACCTTGCGAATGGTGTCGCTGCGAACCAAATAACGAGGTGCACTGCGTGGTGTCGGACTGCGCCGTCCCGGAATGCGTCAACCCTGTATACGAGCCGGCGCAATGCTGCCCCATCTGTAAAAATGGTAAATATGAATGACACTTATCCTCTCACACGATCGTCAGAAGTCATTAAAAACGGATTCAAGCCTATTATGAATTTGAATTATGACCACAAGCCAACTACAGTGACACCTCAGTTGACGAAAATGGCAGCTGACTGTTTTTGTCCTCTATTCCCCGCCCCCAGTTCTCGGTTAAAGCCACGTGATTGGTCAAGAACGCAGCAGTGAGAAAATTATGATTTATGGGGACCTGTGAACGGATTATTCTCATTTTAATGGTTTCCTATGGGAAATGATTTTTTGGGATACACACTTTACAGCTAGCTAATAGACAGCTAATAGATAGCTAGACAGCTATATAGCTATTAGATAGCTAGATAGATAGCTAATGAGCCAGCTAGATAGCTAGCCAACGAGCCAGCTAGATAGCTAATAGATCGCAAACAAAGTGCTAGCTAGGTATCCAGCTAAATAGCTAGATAGCCAGCAAGATAGATAGATAGCTGAATAGCTAGCTAAATAAAAACACCTTTCCGAATCCAAATATAAATATGAATTAGCAAATTCTGGGAAAGGTCATGAAATCTCATCTTTGAGGTTACTTTGAGCATATCATGCCTGATGAAACGACCCTTGCGTGGTCACACGGTATGTCAATCCGTCGAAAAAGAGGAGAATAACCGCTGCGACTGAAAGAGTGCCACTTGACGGTCTGGTCTCTCTTGGACTTGATAATCAGTCCGGAGGCCGACCAAAGTATTTTGCCCTTGCATTCCTCAAAATGTCATTTGAAATTTCCAGCCGTCTTACTTTGATTGTCAAGTGCTGAATGCCCTCTAGGCCGAGGCAATGTCGCTCATTAAGATTCATGCTGAAGTTTGTACCTTCTCCAGCCCCCCCGCTTTGTAGAACTGTATTACTCATCAATATTTGTGTGGTATCGTCTCTCCGTTCCCTTCAGGGGCCTTAGGAAGTGATGTGAGCTAATTAGCTAATCATTGATTGCTATTCAGTTACTGCTTTTTTTTTGGGTGGGAAACTCATTCTGTTGTTGATTCTGAATTATTGAGAACATTCATTCATGATTAGGTCCTCGGTGGTGAACTGTGTGTTTGTATGATTAGTCTTGTGAGGACCACTAACATGTTATACCATATGTAGTGAGGACATTTTTGACAAGTGAGGACCTTTTGGCCGGTCTTCACAAGTTTTTCATTCTAAAGGCTTCTAGAGGGTCTATATATGCATCTGTTAAAGTTTCAGAGAGGTGGATACACACACTTTTTACTCCCTGTGTGTGTGTGTGTGTGTGTGTGTGTGTGTGTGTGTGTGTGTGTGTGTGTGTGTGTGTGTGTGTGTGTGTGTGTGTGTGTGTGTGTGTGTGTGTGTGTGTGTGTGTGTGTGTGTGTTTATTTGTGCGTGGTTAATGAGAGGAAAAAAGTTCATACCACAAAAAGTGAAACCATATTTTAACCAAATTCACTACAGGGGTGAGGACTTTGGATGTACCCATTCAGAGTCCTCACTCCCGCTGTTATTTCAGTTTCAAGTCCACTTTTTAATTCTTTGTTTTTAAATAAGTTGAAGTGGGAAATTGGGTGACATTTAGTGTTCAAATGTAACACTAGTTCTTCTCTATCAGCATCTGTGGTCCTCACTCCTTATCTGGAGCTATCCGGACCTCACAAAACCATTTAAACAGGAACGTGTGTGTGTGTGTGTGTGTGTGTGTGTGTGTGTGTGTGTGTGTGTGTGTGTGTGTGTGTGTGTGTGTGTGTGTGTGTGTGTGTGTGTGTGTGTGTGTGTGTGTGTGTGTGTGTGTGTGTGTCATTGCCTAAAGATCAACACAAGTGAGTTGTGCATTATGTAAAAAACAAAGAGTACAGAATGAAAACGCTGGTGATTTAACAAACCGCTTGCTGGTCGCTTTTGTTTTTGCCCTTTTTAATCCATGTTCTCTCTCAGAGTGGTTTTTGGCTGGCGTTTTGTAAAGAATTGATCAAAGGACGTTTTGCTTCTGTTGGCTTTGAGTAATCCTTCGAAAATGTCAAAGGGTAACATCAGCAGAGTGAGCGATTGCTTCAGCCTTTTTTTCTGTTTGATAAACATTCATTTAAAGAACAACTGGCACATTTTTTAGCTTTAGCTAATTACTGATCCCAAACTAAGGACGCATGACTTCGCTCACTTCGCTTCGCAATAATAGTCATTACAGACGCTCCCCAACTTACGAACGAGATACATTCCGAACGGTCGTTTCGTAAGGTGAATTCGTTCGGAAGTTGCTTCAGTGCTATATTTTGTATAAATACTTGATGAGGAACGTAGACTTCTTCTTTCACCATCTTGAGGAATGATCCCTTGGAGGTGCTTTCTCTGCGATCATTTTACCTTGTTCCTCACCAATTGTGTTCTGTTTAGCTGGGTTGATTTTTGCATCAAGTGTACATATGGCTTGTGCGGGTTATTTGTGCAGCCTGATTGATGGGACTTTTAACCTTGCAGTCTACACTCTGCCTTTTAATCAAAGTTGAAACGCTCTCACTGTCGTCTGCCTGTCTCTTTAATGTTTAAACCACCTCCCTTCACTGCTGCGTTCTTGACCAATCACGTGGCTTTAACAGACGTCTGGGGGCAGACCGGTCCGGAAATAGAGGACCAAAACAAGCCGGTTGCCATTTTCTTGTTAGGAGAACGGGCTCGTTCGCGAACGACACATCACTCATTGTGGCAGCTCTGTGTGTATCCCGAAAAATAGTTCATATGCCAAGGTAAAATTTTCAAATTTAACGTTCGTAAACCAAGGGGTTCGTAAACCGAGGTATCATTGTAATGATGTGAATTAATCATACAAAAAACAGTCGTGTGCATTGCTACGGAGAATCACGCGGCCTCCTTCTTGGACCTGCAAGCCTTTCCCGAGCTGATTTTCACTCTCGTCCTTCTGTACTTGAGGCACCACGCGATAGCAAAGCCAGCGGCTGGCACTTGACCATGTTTGCGCCGCATTAGGATGCACAGCGCTCGCTGGATGTCCAGGGAGAAGGAGGAGATGAACAAAAGAGCTCAAAGGACAACCAACATCACTTTTTTGTTTCCTAACTGACATCAGAAAAACGTTTTATAGCATCTAAAATACCCAAAACACGCAGAATGATATTTTTAGTCAAATGCAAAACACAATAAAAATGACTTAAAGTGTCCAAAATCTGCAAAAAAATGAAACCGGAAGTGGCCAGTTTCAGAAGGTCCCGCCCCCTTATTCGTGGTGTCACCCCAAGACGTCTTGCCTTGCTAGAGAATCAAAACAATGGCTTCAGATTCGGAGAATATGCTTTCTTGTATCATCCAGTTATGAATATGATTCAAATAGTTCTGAAGAGGAAAGCATACACGTTTGCAATCGATTCAATAATTTGTTCCATATCGTTTTGAGGCATCAGGGGTGGGAACTGTAGCACCAAAAAGAGGCAGAAAATGGTGACAAAGCTCAGTGTAAGGAATTAATCAGCCTGTGGAAACGGGCTTTGTCGCCCTCTTCTGCCTAATTTTGGTGCTACACGAAGTTTTCAGACCAAACAAAGTACAGCAAAATGCATTGACGTGATGGAAGGACTGCTACAATGTGTCCTTTTTTCGATCAGGGGCGTTCCTTCAGTGACGTAACGTGAGGACTCGTCACTAACTCAAAAACAAGACTTCCGGAATATTCAGCGCGAGTCTTAAAACGTAAAATCTAGCTATATGCCGTGGAATCTTTGTCAAATACGCTCAGTCAAAGTCATTTGAAGCCATTTTACAAATTATGGACACAACTTGTCTGGAGACGTCGGTTGTCCTTTAAGTGTCTCTCCAAAAAAAAAAAAAACTGTTGGTGCGCGACTATGAAAATAATCAGCTTTGACTTCCCAACCGCGGCTCTTAGCGTCTCTTCGCCAACCCCCTTGCAATAAAAAAAAAAAAATCTTCCCGCCCTTCTTGTCACTCTCATTCTGACTTTCTTCTTTTCCAGGTCCAAATTGCTTCGCGGGCTCGACCATCATCCCAGCCGGAATCGAAGTCAAAGTGGACGACTGCACCATCTGCCGCTGCCACACTGGGGATTGGTGGAAACCGGCGCAGTGCTTGCGGCGCGAGTGCCTCAACGCTCAGTCATCATAGAACGACTCCCGATGGGGTGTGGAGGGGGTATCTGTCAGGACTTGCCTACCTATACTGCGCCATTTTATTAAAACGACAAATCGGGGGGGGTGACATGAATGAACCATAGTGATCGTTTTTGTTGGTCCTGTCTGACACAACCGAAGAAGTAGACAAAGAACTGTAAGCACACTTATCTGTGCTAGTATCTTCTTTTTTTTGGGGTGCTGGTGGTGAGCTATTGGGGGTTTAACACGTGAAAGCACCGAGTGTCACATAGTGACTCTAAAAGCTTGTTTACAAGACGCACATCACATTTTGTTTGAGTCTTTTAACTCATTCACTGCCAGACATATGCAAAACAGTGTGTCCACAACCGTTCGAAACGTATCTCGTTCGTAAGTTGTCTGTATTGAGTTTTAGGACAAAATAAACATTCAATGCAGCGCAAGAATCCTCAGCCTCTCTTTTTTTCATCAGAAAAAAAAAAATCCTAAGTTATATAGGTCTGGAGTTATATGAGCTTGAAATGAGGGTTGGCTGTCCAAAATACAATGCAACACATACATAAAGGTTTATATAGCGCTTTAACAACAGCTGAAGCTGTAACAAAGCGCTAACATTGAAAAAGGGGAAATGCTGCCCTCTTGTGGAACATTGCCAGAGGCCATAGCAAGCGCTTTATCGGCACCCAAACATCAACCAAAAATTTGGGAATGGCGCTCTACGTCATATTTCCCATTCCCGAATACATTTGTGAATGGCAGTGAATGAGTTAAATACATTTGTGAGATGTTTTAAGTTGTCATTTCGGGAGAATCAAGTAGCAGAACGTGCAAACGTGAAAACGGTGAACGGTGAACGTATACAACACAAGTTTGTCCAACAATGTTTTACCACGCAGACGACGTCATTTGAGAATTTTGTGTCTGTGATTGTGTTGATGTCTCTTACTGATCTACATTGACTGAAATTGGCTTTTTTTGTGTGGGGCGGGGGGGGAGGGTCATCAATGAAATATTTTGGTGAATAATCAATACTGTGACAAATGTGTATGAATAAAACCCTGAGACTATACGTTAGGTAAGATTGGTCTGAAATTCATGATGGGATTTTGACACTGTCAGAGATGTTCGATCGGACACTGTAGACAAAGACTCAAACCCAGAAAGATTGTCTTTTACTGCCGGCAGGAGACGTAGCCATTCATGACAGACGTCTGAAGTCTGAAGCCCTCCACCAAGCTATTTATTGAGACTACATGCAAATTACATTAGTAAAACATAGTTTTCTTGATTAGAGTACCACACCTCTTGACAGCTGTACGCCATGAAAGATTGTCCTTTTTTGTAACCTGGCTAATGAGCTCATCTTGTGAAGGAGTTTCAAGTCGTAAATTACTTCTGTGATAAAGGAGTTTCCCAAGTCCAAGGCCAGATCTCCTAGATGAAGATGACAGTTTAACAAACTGTGTCTGTTGACCTCAGATTGACCTCAGATTGACCCCAGGTTGTCTGTGCTTCAATTGTGTACTCGAGTCACACATGTTGACTAAGCATACAATAGCATGAAACTTTTAAATATGATAACTTCTTCTTATTCTCCATCAGACACTCACTCGTCAAATAGATTGTTGTCTTCCATGAAATCCATTTTTCAAATATCACCTGATTATTAAATTTTTTTGGTCTTTCCTTTCATCCAGATAATTTCTTCCAGTTAACGTTTTCGGGGCTCACCTGGGTGCTGACAGATGGGTCGCTTAATGACAGTAACGGGCACCCCGTAATTAAATAGAGATGAACATCTGATAAAGGCCTTATGATGGGGCCGTGCGTGCATGGCGTCAAATCGCAGCAGTTGCTGACTGATGCTCGCAAAAAAAAAATGGTGGACTTCAATCCTGGGCACAAAAAAAATTGAGCGATGGTCAAATCTATTAGTGATTTAGTGTCTTTCTATGTGGAAAGACAGAACGATCAATCTGGTTTGAGCTATGTAGACGCTTTTGGTTTATCAATCACGCCCATAGTTCTGCAGATATTTTAGAAGGTTAAAACTGGTATTTATCTTCATTATATACCTCCCACAGCAACCTTATTAGAATTCAATCCACATTTATATGCTGATACAATTTAGAATTGCTCTACCGAGCGGCAAGAAAAAGACCGAAATGTGAGCGCTAAATGAAAAGGAAAATAAACGTGTGACATCGCTTTCTCATCACTTATGCCTTTTAGCTTTCAAAAGGATAAATCAAGGTTGCTCTTTGACTTCAACAGCACAAAAGGCTTCAACATAAATAAGCAAGAGGTTTTTTTTGTTTTTTTTTACCGCTACTTAAAAGGATAACGGACACCACTTTTTTTGTTTCCTGACATCAGAAAAACGTTTTATAGCATCTAAAATACTCTGTCTGGCTGGCTATCTAGCTAGCTTGCTATATGGCTATTTGACTGGATAGATAGCCGGTTATCTATTAGCTATCTGTTAGCTAGCATGCTATCTTTCCATCTATTTGAGTTACTTGCGGGTTGAGTGAACGTTGGCATGTGTGGCTGCCGCTACTCACCCACAGAAAAACTCATCCTGTGACTGTAAAGTGACCTTGAGAGTTTTGAAAGGTGCTTATAAATGACATGTATTATTATTATTATTATTATTATTATTATTACCAAGGAAAGAGTAGCATCGGTAAAATAGGTACAAGTCTAGTAAAAAGACATTGTAGTTTTTCTGATTTGAAATACCGTCGAGCGTCATCTTACCTTTTTTTATGCGGTGCTTCTTCGACGTTGTCCTGTCTGTGTGTCGCAAACTTTCTTTTAATTCGGCTGACATGACTGAAAATAAAAGCCATCGTACAGTCAGGGTTATTCCAAGTTCGATCTTCGTGAGTAGCTTGTTTGAAGTTTGTCACCTTGTTCCAACACACCTGATTCGAAAGACGAGCTCATCAGCGAGCTTTGCAAAGGGGCCCCGTTATCGATCCGGATCGTTTGGAACTTGTTCACAAATCGAACAAACTGGCTGGGTTTCATTAAAAACGGACGTTCTGTTCACCAATTTTCGTTCGAACGATTATTTTCATGAATCAAAACAGTTGTGATTTGCAGACGAGTGATGTGTCGTTCGCGAACGAGACGGTTCTTAGAGCCGGATCTCTGAAGTGAACGAAGTGAGACGGTTCCGCTCAAGGAGCCGGAAATGGGAGCCGACATTTTTTGTCCTTTGTTCCCCGCCCCCAGTCTTCGGTTAAAGCCGTACGTGATTGGTCTATATTCGTGGAGGAGGGAAGGGAGAAATACAGACACACGCAGCTGTGAGAAGAAGGGGGGCGGGGGGTGCGTTAGGGTAGACAGGTGGACAAATGTTATCACATTATGCTGTTATTATTATTCAATTATTATATGTTTTACACGGTATGATAGCATTATCAATATGAAAAGCAAATTAGTGACAGCTGATCATTAGACCAGAATAACCACAGGGAAAGTGAAAGTTAGTCCATGCTCTCTGTACACATATAAATCAAGTCACATAAATAAAAATATTTGATATACTGTCGTGTATTTTTTACATGAGTAATTCGTTTTTCACTTAATTTTACATGATTTTTGGTAGTTAATTAATTTAAGCAACAAAAAAACAAACAAACAGATGAGCCATTTGGAAGCCAAAAGAGTCGGATCTTTTTAGTGAGCCGAGCTAAAAAAACGGCTCTCTAAAAAGAGCGGGAATTCCCATCACTATGGCGTACCTGTCTTACAAAATAATGGTGACTCACCTTACAAAATGGTGACTAATATTAACGTTTTAAAATGAAACAAAAGTAGCTTAAAATAATGTGAATGTATTGGTGTATATAGTCTGTTTCAAAGAACAAACATATTTTACAAAGATTCCACCGCATCTAGGTATATTTAACGTTTTAAGACTCACGCTGAATATTACGGAAGTCTTGTTTTTGAGTTGGTGACGAGACCGTACGTGACGTCACTGATGGACCGCCCCCGACCGAAAAAAAAGACACATTGTAGCAGGCCTTCCATCACGTCAATGTATTTTGCTGTACTTGTTTGGTCTGAAAACCTCGTGTTGCACCAAAAAGCCACCAGAAGAGGGCGACCAAGCTCCATGGAAGGAATTAATCAGCCTGAGGAACGGCCTGATTAATTCTTCACAGGAGCTTGGATGCCATTTTTCTGCCTCTTTTTGGGTGATACATTTCCCCCCAATGTTGCTTCAAAATGGCACGGAATAAATTCTTTAATCGATTGCAAACATGTATGCTTTCCTCTTCAGAACGATTTGAATCATATTCATAACTGGATGAGTAACAACAAAGCATCTTCTCCGAATCTGAAGCCATTGTTTTGATTCTCCAGGAATGCAAGACGTCTTGGCGTGACGTCACGAACTGGGGGCGGGACTTTCTGAAAATGCCCAATTCGCAGCTCAATTTTTTTGCAGATTTTGGACACTTGAACTCATTTTGGTGTTTTGCATTTGAATAAAAATATCATACTGCGTGTTTTGGGTATTTTAGATGCTATCAAACGTTTTTCTGATGTCAGTTAGGAAACAAAAAAAATGGTGTTGGTTGTCCCTGAAAGAACAATCACAAATGTCTTTCGATGGAAGGTGCGAGAAGAGTGATGTGAAAAAAATATGAATGCTTTTTTTTTGTGAGTTCCGGGACATAAAGCGTGGTTTCATTAGAAGCGCTCCCTTGCCTCTTATCGTTTTTTTTTTTTTACAGCCTCCTGCAGCTCGGCGTGGCAGACGACTGAAATTCGAGCAAGCACAAAGGTAGTTAGGTAGCTCTTGGATACAATTTACACGTCCTTATTATATTCACAATACAGTACACAGCATTCAAACAAAACAATTCTTTATTCTCGTGTGTTGCCGCAGCAGTTTTCCATTTTTATAACATCCAATTTAGGGTAACAAAGCACACACTGACACTTTGTACTTGCATTTTCAAAAGGATTTTTCCTCATCTGCTTGAATCAGGATTTGCACAAAGCTACTTACGTCTTTTTCACTTGGCACCACACGACAAAAAGGGAGTCAGTTGCCTGTTTGGCTACGATAAAGCCAACAAAATACACCAAAGGTCAACATCCAATTAGAATTTTCGAACTAAGAGAATTCTACAAACCTACAACAGAAAATGTCAACATGACGGATATTCAAAAAGGCAGGAATAAAACAACCACGGCGAGAGGCAAATATCGGACAAATATATAAATCAAATACAGTGATACCTTAGCTTACGAACTTAATTGGTTCCCAGACAGTGTGTAAGTGAAAAGTGTGTATCCCAAAAATTAATTTCCCATAGGAAACCATTAAAATGAGAATAATCCGTTCCCAGGTCTCCATAAAACATCATTTTCTACTTTCTAATTTTCTCAGCATTAAAACTACACGAACCATACCTTATTTTATGTATAATAAATGTGCTATGGTGTTATAATTAAGCGTGGCCATGTTTTCTCTTTCCTAACTGTTTAAAAAGTTCCGGAAAAAAAGTCAGGAATGAAACGACAGCCAGCGAGAGGCAAACTACATGACAAAAACATAACATACATACAGTGATACCTTAGCTTACGAACTTAATTGGTTCCCAGACAGCGTGTAAGCGAAAAGTGTGTATCCCAAAATTAATTTCCCATAGGAAACCATTAAAATGAGAATAATCCGTTCCCAGGTCCCCATAAAACATCATTTTCTACTTTCTAATTTTAAAATTACACGAACCATACCTTATTTTATGTATAATAAATGTGCTATGGTATTATAATTAAGCATGGCCATGTTTTCCCTTTTCTAACTGTTGAATAAAAAAAGCATTAGTGAAACGACCGCCGCTGAGAGGCAAATTATCCGTCAAAAGCCGATGTCAAAACTCCTTGAGGGCAATTAAAGATTTGGTACAGGGAGAAGTCGGAACGACGTGATACAGTCGATGATCCAAGTGGAAGGGGCAGACCACACTTTGCCCCTCCGAAGCACGGCGGGCCTGTGAGGACCCCGGCGGTCAAAGATGATGTATTGGGTGCAGAGGGTCTGGTCCGATCCCGGCGGGGCGTGGTAGGCGGCCGCATTGAGGGTTTGAGTCACGTCGCTGTCGGGTTTGGGTCGGCGACTTAGCAGCTGACCTCCTCCGTCGAGGAGCAATTTGCTCAGCTCGTCTTTTCCATGCGACTTAAAAGAGCCCAAAAGGAAGAAGAAGCAGCCGTCGAACAGCGGCGGCAGCTACCAGTCACGCATCGTAAGAGAAAATGATGTCAAGTGGTGGCTTTTACACAGAGATTTTTAAAACAGACCGCTTTTTGGGCACATTTATGGCGCTTTCATCTATTCAACATTAAAACGGGCACATTTCCCCATTTGCACGCTTAACCTCGTCTGAAGGACTATTAGTGCCAACCCAAATACATTTTTTGGTCAGAATTATGACGATAACATCATAATATGAGCACAAATATAAACCTACACAGAAGGATCCTGTAGGTTGGTAATATTCAAAAAGAAAACATTAAAAAAAACATAATTGTCCATGTTTTTAGCAATGCTGTCCCAAAACTACAATAAGCCGGTTTTTTAAATTTTATTTAGTTATTTTTTTGTTTAAAAGCAAAACAGAAAATGGATGAATGGATTTTAGAAAGCTGCCTAGGGAATATGGCTGAAAACTAGCATTTATGCTAACTCTGGCATATTAACAACAATAATAATAATAATAATAATAAAGTGGAAAAATCCGACTGGACCTTCCGCACCCTGCCCACCACCTTTTCCAGCTACTCCGTTCAGGGAGGTGCTACCGATCCAGCTTCTTCCTGCTAGCCATTAACTCTCTAAACAGTAACCCAAAAATAATAATAATAATAATAAGACATATCATTTATAAGTGCCTTTCAAAATTCTCAAGGTCACTTTACAGTCACAGGATCGTTTTTTTTCTGCGCGTGAGCACACATACGCCAGCGTTCCCTCAACCCGAAAGTAACTCAATTAGATAGAAAGCTAGCTAGCTATCCAACAGTTATTCTTGTGTTGATTAACTCACTCACTGCCATTATTCAGGAATTGAAAATATGATGTAGAGCGCCATTTCCGAATTTGTTTTTTTTTTTTTTCATGCTTGGGTGCCGATAAAGCGCTGGCCGTGGCCTCTGGCATTGTTTTTTCCTTCCACAAGGGGAATCATTTCCTTTTTTTTCATGTTAGAGCTTTGTTACAGCTTCAACTGTTGTTAAAGCGCTATATAAATCAATATGAATTGCATTTTGTACAGCCGCCCCCATTTCAAAAGCAAATAACTCCAGACACATATAATTTAGGAATTCACTCTTTTTTCATGTTAGCGCTTTGTTAAAGCGCTATGTAAACCAACATGTATATATTGCATTGTATTTTGGACAGCCGCCCTCATTTCAAGCTCATATAACTCCAGACCCATACCATTTAGGAATTAACTTTTTTTTGGTTTCTTACGCTGCAGTGAATGTTCATGGAGTCCTAAAACTCAATATTCTGTGGGTCGTGAAATTCGAGTGACAATGACAAAAACCCTGGCACTGGAGTGGACACCAAAAAAAAAAAACTAAACAAAGCAATACAGATTGGTCCACGTCTGTGTCTTATTTACCAAGCTGTGTCGGTTTAAGCGACTCCGTTGGGGGCCTTCGCCTGCTTCGTGCTCGCTTTCTGGCATCCACTTGCCCGCCTGCAGACATGCCTCCACCCCTGCCATCAACAACAACAACAACAACAAAATCAATGTTGACTTGAAAGACTTGGACGACAAAGCTAATGTGTTTTTTTTGGAATGAAAGTCTTTGAGTGCTGGCGAACGGCACTTGATAAAAATATGCCGACAGCATGATCAACTAAATGACCCAGCGCTTGTCGGTAGGTACAGTGATACCTTGGCTTACGAACTTAATTGGTTCCCAGACAGTGTGTAAGGCGAAAAGTGTGTATTCCAAAAATTAATTTCCCATAGGAAACCATTAAAATGAGAATAATCCGTTCCCAGGTCCCCATAAAACATCATTTTCTACTTTCAAAAGTTCTAAGCCTTAGAGGACAACCGACCCCTCCGGACAAGTTGTATCCATAATTTGTAAAATCACTTGAAATGACTACTACTTTTATATTTCAACTGGGACAAGGGACCTAAAAATTGCTGGTTGAAAAGTGTTACTTTTTTTCAGATTCCTGAAGTGGCTCTGAAATGTGAACAATTATTTATGCATATCTAACAATGGTGTTCACTTGGATTTTTTTTTTTCCAAAAATAATTTCACGCTTGACAAACTGCCGCGCATGGAAACCCGATACTTCCGGTTACCGCTTTGAAAATGGCATTTCATTTTAAAATATTCACAGTAGCCTGAATGTGACTGCATTAAGAATTTAGTCATGTTCCAACATGGCCGTTATCTTGAGCTTGAAAAAAAAATCAAAAAATAGCCATGGGGATCTTCGAGCTCCTCAACACGATGATATTTTTTACTTACAGCTGTATTTGACAACCCAGCAGCTGGCAAGGACTCCTCGTAGAACGGGGTAAGTGCTGGGCAGGGGTCCTTGTGGGACCACAACGTGGCTCACTGGGAAACAACAAGACAAATAAAAGCACCACGTTAGCAGCATGACGACACCATCAG
Source organism: Hippocampus bargibanti (assembly GCF_051943395.1). Lineage (NCBI taxonomy): Eukaryota > Metazoa > Chordata > Actinopteri > Syngnathiformes > Syngnathidae > Hippocampus > Hippocampus bargibanti. The sequence goes on from NC_142741.1 coordinate 25,611,439, forward strand.
GGTGGATCTGTGGCAACATTTGAATCGGGGGAAATGTTAACTCATTCACTGCCATTCCCAAATTTATTCGGGTTTTGGTTTTTATAATAAGAAGAACAAGAAGAACAACAAGAAGAATAAGAAGAAGTAGAACAAGAATAAGAAGACGAAGAGGAAGTAGAACAAGAATAAGAAGAATAAGAAGAAGAGGAAGACGAAGAAGAATAAGAAGAACAAGAAGAATAAGAAGAACAAGAACAAGAGGAAGTAGAACAAGAATAAGAAGAATAAGAAGAGGAAGACGAAGAAGAATAAGAAGAACAAGAACAAGAAGAACAACAAGAACAAGAAGAATAAGAAGAAGACAGAAGAAGAACAAGAACAAGACGAACAAGAACAAGACAAAGAACAAGAAGAAGAACAAGATGAAGAAGAAGACGAATACGAAGAAGAATAAGAAGAACAAGAACAAGACGAACAACAAGAAGAACAAGAAGAACAACAAGAAGAACAAGAAGAATAAGAAGAAGACAGAAGAAGAACAAGAACAAGACGAACAAGAACAAGACAAAGAACAAGAAGAAGAACAAGATGAAGAAGACGACGAATACGAAGAAGAATAAGAAGAACAAGAACAAGACGAACAAGAACAAGAACAACAAGAAGAATAAGAAGACAAAGAAGAACAAGAACAAGACGAACAAGAAGAAGAACAAGATGAAGAAGACGAATACGAAGAATAAGAAGAACAAGAACAAGACGAACAAGAACAAGAAGAAGAACAAGAACAAGACGAACAACAAGAAGACGAATACGAAGAAGAATAAGAACAAGAACAAGAATAAGAAGAAGAAGACGAGAAGAAGACAAAGACGAAGAAGAATAAGAACAAGAACAAGAAGAACAAGAATAAGAAGAAGAAGACAAAGACGAAGAAGAATAAGAAGACAAATAACAACAATAATTAGAACAAGAACAAGAATAAGAAGACGAAGACGAAGACAAAGACAAAGACGAGGAAGAATAAGAAGAAGACAAATAAGAATATGAATAAGGAGAAGAAGAAGAACTGGCTGTTGATTTGTCGTTTTCCAATTTCAGTAAAAAAATCCCTTGAAGAAAAATAAATAAATAAAAGACCAGCCAAGGTTTGACGCAGACAAATTTCAAACTGGCTTCCTTCCTTCGTACAATTCCTCACAGGCAAAACAATAAGCAGCGCAACACTTTAATTACGCCTGCGTTGAAGCGATAGATAGCGTGAACCGCTTTGACTTTCTTTGCAAGACGTGCGGGAAATTCTTGATTAAACGCTTTTTGAAACTGCATTCATGGTCATAAATTAAGAGCTGCCGGTGATCAGCGCTCGGCCATTTTAGGGGCAATCATTTTTATGTACTGGCAGGTAGACAGTCGATGGTCATAAACAATCATTTAAAAGCTAAAGGGGGATGGAGAGGGCCAGTTTAGGAGGGATATGTCAACATTTGGAATGTTAGCATAATGCGGTGTGGCTAGCTTTTTCAAATTAAAATTCTTCTGATAGAGAATAGACACAATAGAAGTTATCATATTTAAAGGACAACCGACACCACATAACCGACATCAGAAAAACGTTTGATAGCATCTAAAATAGCCAAAACACGCAGGCTGATATTTTTAGTTAAATGCAAAACACCAATAAAAATGAATTAAAGTGTCCCAAAACTACTTCAAAATGACCTCAGAAAGTTTCAGTTTCAGAAGGTCCCGCCCCCTTGTTCGTGACGTAACTATTGGTCACACACTGCCTTGCTCCAGAATCAAAACAATGGCTTCAGAGAGTTCAGATTCGGAGAAGATGCTTTCTTGTTACTCATCCAGTTATGAATATGATTCAAGTAGTTCTGAAGAGGAAAGCATACATGTTTGACATCGATTCAAGAAGTCCTCCCATATCAATTCGAGCCGTCAATGACAGCAATGTAGCACCCAGAAAATGCACAAGGTGGCGCACAAGCTCCGTTGGAAATGGGCTGATTTGTCTGCTGGGAATTTGTGTCAACAAGTATCAAATAGTAGTCTTAGTACAACACACAACGATTCACCATGGCGTTATTTATGTGTTTTCCTTCTAATTTCACCATCAACACGATGTTTTCAGACAGAACAAAGTACCCAAAATGCATTGTGTGTCGCTTTCTCGGTCAGGGGCGTTCCCTCCGTGACGTCACGTGAGGAATCATCACCAACTCGTAAACAAGACTTCCTGAATATTCAGCGTGATTCTTAAAAGGTCAAATGTAGCTATATCCGGTGGAATCTTTGTAAAATACGCTCAGTACAAGTCGTTTGAAGTGATTTTACAAATTATGGAGACAACTTGTCAGGTGGCGTCGGTTGTCCTTTAAAAGTTGCATGCTGTTGCTTAGTTGGCCCAACACAAGACCCGCAAAGGAAGCACAGGAAAACAGACACAGCCTGTTAAACTGTCATCTTCATCTCGGAGATCTGGCCTCGGACTAATTTACGACTTTGTAAACTCCTTCACAGGAAGAGCTTATTAGCAAATCTATCACTTGATGGAAATGACAACCCATTAAAATGTCTACGTTCTGTTGTTTTATGGATGTTGGTGCTTGGGACGTCCACGCGTTTGGTATTTAAATCAAGAAGATTATGTTTGACTAATGTATCACTTCAATTTGCATATCCTCTCAATAAATAGCTTGGCAGAGGGCTGCAGATGTTGGCCGTCGGTCATGAATGGCTACGTCCCCTGCCGGCAGTAAAAGACAAACTTCCTGTGTTCTCGAGTCTTTGTTCAGAGTGTCCCACCGAGCAAACATCTCTGAAGTTGGCGGATAAAGCGAAAGTCTATTTGTTGGTGTTTTTTTTGTTTAATCAACCAATTACCTTCCACCTGCCTCACTTTGCGCTTGCTATAATCAATAACGATCAGAGCCCCAAGCCTGAAATCCATTTTGATGAGCACAAAAAAAAAATCATCTTTCAAATGGCAAAAAAAAGGGAGAGCGAAAAAGCAGAGCCCGTCGACGGCCATATTTGTCCTGAGGGAACAACAACAATAGAAAATAAAAAAACAAAGGGATTTGAGTCTCCAGGAAAAAGACGCTTACCTGATGATGTAAAAGCGTCAGCTATCCTTGCATCCAAAAGCCGACTCAGCGTCGCCAAGCGGTGCTGCTCTGTTTGCCACAGTTCGCCTGACAAAAACAAAACCATTTCTTCTGCTTTTGCAAAATTCCCCACCTATGTGAGGACAAACATTTTACAACATCTGTGTGAGCTCTCAGTCGTACAGGAGTGGTCGGTCCATCGATGAAAAGGTTTCTTCAGCAGTCATCTTTGAAGGTGTCGGACGTTTCGCTTCTCATCCAAGAGGCTTCGTCAGCTAACTAACATTTTGCTGGTATCTCTGGCTTTATATACAGTAAAGTCTCGTTATATCAATATCGGATATATCGATAGTCCCGGTTATATCGATATTTTTTCGGACTCCCTTGAATATCGATATAACGAGACTTTACTGTATATATATCCCTGCCAACCTTACAGCAGGGACCTATCAGAGCAGAGGTCTGGCGCCACCACCTCTGGACAGTAGGGCTATATATTCGCTGGCGAGTGGCTATCTATTCGCTAGCGAATGGATAGCTATTCGCTAGCTGTTTGCTGACAAATGGCTAGCTATTAGCTATCTATTCCCTGACTGTTGGCTATCTATTCGCTAACTAATGGCTATTTATTCACATCTATTCGCTGGCTAATGGCTATCTGTTCACAGGCTAATGGTTATCTGTCCACTAGCTGATAGCTGTCTAATGGCTATCTATTCGCTAGCTATTGGCTGGCAAATGGCTAGATATTAGCTATCTAGTCGCTGGATGTTGGCTATCTATTCGCTAACTAATGGCTATTTATTTACATCTATTCGCTGGCTAATGGCTATCTGTTCACAGGCTAATGGTTATCTTTCCGCTAGCTGATAGCTTTCTATTTTCTGGCTAATGTCTATCTATTCGCTGGCTAATGTCTATCTGTTCACTTGCTATTGACGATCTATTCAATAACTAATGGCTATCTATTCGCATCTATTCGCTGGCTAATGGCTATCTGTTCGCTATTTATTAACTAGCTAATAGCGATCGATTCGCTAGATATTAGCTATCTATTCGCGATCTATTCGCTAGCTAGGTAGCTTGCTATTACTTTGGGGTTGAATGACCGGTGGCGCGTGTGGCTGCCGCTGCTCACCCACAGGAAAAAAAATATCCTGGGAATGTAAAGTGACCTTGAGAGTTTTGAAAGGCGCTTACAAATGAAATTTATTATTATGATGATAATACATATACCAGCAAAATTTTAGTTCGCTGACGAAGCCTCTTGGATGAGAAGCGAAACGTCCGACACTTTAAAAGAAGTCCGGATGACGGCTGAAGAAACGTTTAGATTTTTAGAATGTCGACTTACAAGAGAAAGACTAGCCGGGCTGGCGTTTAGGGTTCCCTCAGACACTTCCCGGAATACCTCCAGCATCTCCGGGCTTTCGGCGTAGTCCGCAGGCCGCTTGCCGTGGAGATTACTATGAAGATCATTCGAAATGTAATGACTTTTTCATCGATCACGTGGCACGCAGACATAATTGCATTGGGGAAAGGGAGGGTTCATGGTGGATTAAAAGATTCCAAAACATTCTTGCACTCTTAACTCATTCGCTGCCATTCCTGAAATTATTCAAGAATTGAAAAGTGTGACGTGGAGCGCCATTCTCAAATTTCTTCAGGTTTTGGTTTTTCTTCCATGGAGTGCCGATAAAGCGCTGGTCAGACCTCTGGTAATGTTTTGTTTTTTTTTCCTTCAATGCGCTGACATGGACAAAAGGCAATTGCTGCCTTTGTGGAAAAGCTATCAACCCAAATGATGAGGAACAAGGTAAAATTATGGCAGAGAAAGCACCTACCAGGGATCATTCCTCAAGATGGTGAAAGAAGAAGGCTACGTTCCTCATCAAGTGTGTAATGCTGATGAAAGCGGCCACTCCATTCCCTCAAGCCCTCAACGACCATCACAAAGGTCAATAAAACAACTTTATTATATAGTACAATTTATTTCTTTAATTATAATCCCATAGCACATTTATTATACATAAAATAGGGTATATTTTGTGTAGTTTTAAGGCTTAGAGAAGTAAAAAAATAATGTTTTATGGGGACCTGGGAACGGATTATTCTCATTTTAATGGTTTCCTATGGGACATTAATTTTTGGGATACACTTTTCGCCTTACACACTGTCTGGGAAGCAATTAAGTTTGTAAGCCAAGGTATCACTGTACACCATATTATAAGTCGCTACAGTGGTTATGCAATATTTCTTCTCCGGGGGGAAAATGGAGTCGGTGGCTGCTGACAGTCGTTGCAAGACCTATCGTGGCTCAACGTGACTTCACGTATAAGGCGCAGGGTCAACTTTTGAAAACAAATGGAGGTTTATGGGTGCGCCTTATACACCGGAAGATTCGGGATATCAAAAAAAAAAAAAGAACTTACAGTACACTTTGCGAGGCGCCAAAGCGCAGTAGCAATTTGACGACGGCTAAGTGGCCGTTTCGAACCGCATCGTGTAACGGAGAGTCATTTTCATAGCCGGGAGTGTTCAAGAGGGCCCCTTTGGACAAAAGCGCCTCCACCACCGCCAGATGGCCAAGGTTACATGCCTCGTGCTGAAACGGAAAAAAAAAAACCCAACATATGATCTTTTCTTTTTTTAGTCCGTAATTAACCCAACAGATTGCAGGGAAAACCCGTATTATATTATACAGTGAGACCTCAACTTACAAACACCTTAACTTACAAACTTTTCGTCTTACAAACATCAAATTTTTGAAAATTAAACCTTATAATAAGCACTATTTTCATAATACACACCTACGACGGCTGGCGGAGTGATCTTCGGCGGAAGCACACGACCGAACAGCACCAGAGGTTAAGTTAGCAACAGTCCTTATGGAAGGTGACTCTCCTTCCATAAACCATCAACGACCATCAAAAAGGTCAATAAAACTTTATTCTACAGCACAGTTTATTTATTTAATTACAGTCCTCATGTAATGCGCCTCTCTTTCCAAACAGCAATTCCCTTTGACCTCCAACGCCATTCCATCAATGACCATCACAAATGTAAATAAAGTGACTTTATGATACAATGCAGTGTATTTCTTTCATTACAATACAACAGCACATTTATAGAATAAGGTATGCTGTGTGTAGTTTTAAGGCTTATTTAGTTGAAAAGTATTTTTTATTGAAACCTGGGAACGGATTATTCCCATTTTAATGGTTTCCTATGGGATTTTTTTTTTTGAGATACATACTTTTCGCCTTACACACTCTGTCTGGGAACCAATTAAGTTCGTAAGTTGAGGTCTCACTGTATTCAGATGATCTATTTTCAACACATTTTATTTGAGCGTACAAGCTTTTCATTTACAAATTAGATTGAACAATTATCGCTGCCGTCAACGGTGGCGAGCTCCATTTTGTCACTCTCTGTCTGTCGTCTGCCTCGACACATCACTCATTGGGGCGCTCCGTGTGCATCCCGAAAAATAGTTCGTATGCCAAGGTAAGATGTTCATAAATGTAACGTTCGTCAACCGAAAAGTTCGTAAACCAAGGCATCACTGTATCCACATTTGACATGCTTGTCATTTACCGGAACATATTGCTACAAAAGCTCATCCCATCGGGGGTTATTGCTCTTACCAGAGGTGTCCATCCGGCGTTGTCCTTGAGGTTGGGGTCAGCTCCCTGGTCCAGCAGTGCCTTGACGTCCTCCACATCCCCCTGCAGAACACCAATCAATGACATTTAATCATCAACCAATACTGTAAACCAGTGGTCACCGACATTTTCCTAACTGTGGGCCGGTCAAGGCGCTCCACGTCATGCTTTTCAATTCCTGAATAAATTCGGGAATTGCAGTAAATGAGTGACGGAGACTCAGAAGTTATCATATTTAAAAGTTCCATGCTGTTATATGCGTAGTCAACACGTGTGACTCGAAAACACAATTGAAGCACAGGCAACCTGGGGTCAATCTGAGGTCAACAGATACAGCTTGTTAAACTGTCATCTTGATCTAGGAGATCTGGCCTTGGACAGAACTTAGGACTTGGGAAACTCCTTTATCACAGAAGCAATTTACGACTTGAAACTCCTTCACAGGAAGAGCTCATTAGCCAGGTTACAGATGTATCAGTGCATGGAAGAAACAATGTTTTATTGCCTACAGCTGTTTGTGCTTAGAACTCAAGAGGTGTGGTATTCTAATCAAGAAAACTATGTTTTAATAATCACTTATCACTTTAATTTGCATCTACTCTCAACAAATAACTTGGCAGAGGGCTGCAGAATTCAGGCGTCTGTCATGAATGGCTACGTCTCCTGCCGGCAGTAAAAGAAAATCTTTCTGGGTTCGAGTCTTTGTCCACAGTGTCCGATACAACATCTCTGACGATGAGTTCATAAATAAAACAAATAATTGATTCTGGTGGACTGCCGCGGCCCGGTATTTATTGATCCATGGACCGATATCGGTCCACGACCCGGGGGTTGGGCACCACTTCCGTCAACCTGCTGACGAAATGGCAAATTAACAAAAATAGAGAACTCAAAAAGCCAATTTTTACCCTGATAGCGGCTAAATGCAGCAGGGTTTCTCCTTTGTGGTTCTTCTTCATGACCGTCGGGGTGCCCGGGCTTGAGTGTCCCATGGAAGCACGAGAAGAAGGCGATTTCCGACTCGCCGGACTCAGAACCGAGGGACTCTCTCCTCCATGTTTCCGGGGGGTCTTTTTACACTTTGGGTGTTGCAAAGACTTCGGAGCGGCAGGAGACAAGTGACCCAATGACTTTCGGAAACACCCCGGAGAGGTTTTCGGCCTTTTTGGCGTGGTCTCCTGGATGGTCACCTCTCTTCCTGGTCTTTGGCGTTTTGACGAATGCTCTGGGGTAGAAACTTCAAGCTGTTTTTGAGGCTTTTTTTGGGGGGTGGAGTCCGAAGAGTGCGGTTTGTCAACAATACTGTCGGATTGATTCTGGCAAAACCGGGTTGGGTTCTTGGGTTCTTTGACAGCATCTTCTGCGAATGCGTCTCTCGACGTGCTACTGGTAGACACATGATCAAGGTCATTGATGTAAGATACTCCATCGGGGCTAACAAAAGTCACTTTTTTGTTCGACGTCTTTTCGATATCTACACCAAGCTGCTCTGATGCGGTATTTGGATGGTCGCTAAACCTCCATCGCTTATTTATGGCGTCAAGCTTCTTCTTCGTTGTCAGTCGACTCGGTTTTCTTACAGTTCTTCGCATCGTTTTCTTTTTGCCGCCGATATTTTTCTTCTTTTTTTTCGCGCTGGACTTTGGAGAAGAAGAAGCAGAGTCTTGAGATGATGAGATGAAGTTGAAAACTGCCAGATCGGCAACTTCAGATGTCGAAGGGCCCGCTTCACTTAGTTTTTCCATAGACTTGCTTTCGGCTATTGAGCCTTTTGCATTTGTTTGCACCACGCAACGCATTTTACGGCTTCGAGGGCTGAGCCAGATCTTGAAATTCTTCTTGCGTTGAACAATAGTGCTCTCGTTTTGTGGACGCATTTCCTCAGAGGAATCTGTTCAATGAAAATGAATAAAAATACTTTTTTTTTGAATGGAAAAAAACTCATAAGAATATAACAAGAAAATGCATTTTGAAAATGTTTTAATAACAATGCACGGGTGAATCTTGAACCTCAGAATGTGTCATACACGCAGAAGAAACTGGACTTGAAGCACACAAACTGGCATATTTGCCATTTCGAAGCAAATACAGATGCTCCTCTACTCACGAATATTCAAGTTACGAACAACGGTACATGCGAACATTTTGTATGTCGAAAAAATGTTCGGAGATTCTGTAAGTTAGATTTTGTATTGTGAAGTTAAACTTCATTTTATTTATATTATTACATACATGTATATACTGTGTGTGTGTGTGTCTCTTGCTTACATATGTTAGCATTCAAGACGCCTTGAAAATCTATTAGCTGGCTATCTTGTTATCTAGCTGGCTATCTCTGTATCTAATTTATCTTTGTATCTATTAGTTATATAGCTAGCTATGCATTACCTATCTATTCGCTCTGGTATTAGCCATCTATTAGCTATCTATTCGCTAGCTAATAGCTATCTATTCGCTAGCTAATAGCTAACTATTCGCTAGCTATTAGCTATCTATTTGCAAGCTAATAGCTATCTATTCACTAGCTATTAGCTATCTATTCGCTAGCTATTATCTATCTATTCGCTAGCTAGCTTGCTATCTATTTGAGTTACTTCCGGGTTGAGTGAATGCTGCCGCGTGTGGCTGCCGCTGCTCACCAACATTGAAAAAAACTTATCCCGTGATTGTAAAGTGACTTTGAGAGTTTTGAAAGGTGCTTATAACTGAAATTATTATTATTATTATTATTATTATTATTATCTCCGGTTGTACATGTACATATCTTTATAGAGCATATATTTTAGTACATAGTATTTCAGTACAAACCAATACAGGTTACTTATACAAGCCATAAACATATTTATATAAACCTTAAACATACTTATAGAAGCCTGAAACAATACATTGTATTGTATTTATTATTGTATCTATGCTTGTCTGTGACTGTAAAAGAAATATAGCACTGATGAAACAAATTCACCTTATGAACGACTGTTCGGAACATCTCTCGTTGTTTGACTCTGCTACCGTCACAAAGCAGTTCAAAGTGATGAGCACCTATTTTTTACCTGGCCGTCCATCGGGGTACAAGATGGACTCCAAGTCACAGAAAAGTGGTATGACACTGCTGAGCTGCCTGTTGATTTTGATATCTTTCACCCAGGACGGGCTGTGACAAACCACACAGCCGTCACCTGCCCGCGGGCCTGCACACGACCTAATGAAATGAACATACACCCAAAAGTCATTGAAAACAATATTCGCACACATTAAAGAGACAGGCAGACGACAGAGAGAGTGAGAAAATGGATAGAAAACAGTGACATTTGTACTTGCTTCAAATTTGATAGTTCAAAGGCAGAGTGTAGACTGCAAGGTTAAAATATCCCCATCAATCAGGCTCCACATATAACCCGCACTAGCCTACTGTACACTTGATGCAAAAAGCTATCAACCCAGCTAAACAGAACACAATTGATGAAGAATTAGATAAAATTATGGCAGAGAAAGCACCTACAAGGATCATTCCTCAAGATGGTGAAAGAAGAGGGTGACGTTCCTTATCAAGTGTTTAATGCTGATGACTCCATTCCATCAAGCCATCAACGACCATCACAAAAGTAAATAAAACGACTTTATTATACAGTATAATGTATTTTTTTATTTATAATACCATAGCACATTTATCATACATAAGATATGGTATATTTTGGCTTAGAAAGTAGAAAATTATGTTTTATGGGGACCTGGGAACGGATTATTCTCATTTTAATGGTTTCCTATGGGAAATTAATTTTGGGGAGACACACTTTTCGCCTTACACACTCTGTCTGGGAGTCAATTAAGTTCGTAAGCCAAGGTATCACTGTACTTAGTAAATATGACAGAAAAATGTGCACGGCGTCGAAAGCCACAAGTTCGCTCTGACGCAGCAAATATATCCATCTGTGAACGAACAACTTCCGTCACCTTGCACCCACACTCCATCTCATCTCAAATTGCAGTTCCGTTTACGTTTATGTACATTGCATTCAATTCTATGCCGTTAGCATGTGACGATTGTCAGTAATTCGGCATGAGCAAATCTGGCAAGGGCAGTGAAGTCTTTCGAGAAGCTTCCACCCACTTGTGCATTCGGTGCACAAGGTAATGGCTACGTTACCTGCACAGCATGTGTTCACAGGTCCCGAGACAAACAGGATCCCTCAGTAACTGCGAGCTGTGGGTGGGGGGGAGACAGCAGATGTGGTTGGTGGCCATTACGTTCAAATGCACGCGTTCAATCGTTAAACAGTTCGAGAAAACGTCGCGAAAATAACATCGCAGATGTCATATTCTCGCATTAAATGACGTGGTTAAGTTACACGAAGCTTTGCAAAGTGAGTTGACGTTTCGTTCGGAACAACTCGACCGAATTTACCATTTTGAACAAAGTAGCAGACGTCGAAATTGAGCAAGAGCCTTTTTGGTGTTTTTCCAGTCGTTTGCTGGCGCCACAAAAGATGGATCCATGATTGTGAGATTAAATGTTCAACGTTTTTTCAGTTTTGAAAAAGTCCGCTCGGTGTTCGCGTCAACGAATGAAAAGTGACTTCCTGGTTAACTCGCATCTCCCGCCTGTTTGTGTGACGTCACGGCAGACCAACGGCGTAATATCCGGCGGACGCTGAAAAGTTTCGCCCTCGCAATCACGGGTCGACATTAACGTCAATATCGGGAGTTTTTCTTTAAAATCGAATAATCTGTTAACGTATTTTTTATTTTTTTTCATTGTGAGATGATTTGTATTGTTTTTGTGATTTAAACTACTGTATTACTAAAATGAATTCTAAAAACGTGTCGTTCATCTTTCACTACCTGGTATCGACAACTCGGTGTTCTACTTCAAACTAAACTAAAAATACAATTGTCTTATTATTTTTAATTAATTAGTGAGATATAAAATACTGAAATAATAAAATAATTTTAATTGACTTCTCAGTTTTTAAGTATTTTGGAGTATGGCATGCACATGAAAAAGTTCAAAATTGTAATAGTGTGCCACCTGTGGAACAAAAACACTCAAACAAATTAAATCAACCCGCATCTAAAAAAAAAAACAGTGTTATGTAATCATCTTTCTTTGTCGCATTGTATGCCAAAGTACTTCATTTCTAAAGAAATCCACCATCCTGCATCCTTACAGTGTCATCAGTTGAAGAAATACCGCAGGTTTACCCTCAGCCAAATTTAAATGAAAATGATTGTGTACATTGGCAGCATTCAAATTACATTTTAAAACGTTTTATTGAATCATGAAAAAATAAGAGAGCTAAATACATTCAAGACCATTATACAAAATGGCCCACAAGTATATATATATGACGATGAGGTGATACTACGGCAAATTGGGCAATCAGGCCAGTTGTTAGTCAGGACAATAGAAGCAATCGGTGGAGCCGCAGGGATTAGTCCTCTGCTCCCCCCACCCCCCAACCTGAGAGCAGGGACCTATCATAGCAGAGTCCGACACCACCATGTCTGGACAGTACGGATATATATGTATAGGGCCGAAACTACCAGTAAGACTTTCGTTTTCTGACGAAGCTTCTTGGATAAGAAGCGAAACGTCCGACACCTTCAAATTTGTACAGATGACGGCTGAAGAAACCTTTTCATGGATATTCTATTAAAGACAAAATGAGCTTCTCATTTCACTGCAGAATTTAAAAAAAATCAAAAAAGAAGAGCAGCCTGCACTATGTCTCGACTCGTTTGATGCGGCTCAGGTCATCATCTTCTCCGATGCCGAGAGCTGAGATGGACTTCACGTGACTTTTTCCCATAGCAAAGTTGACGAAGACCTGCAACGAAAATATTATGAGGATGGTCATATTCTTGAACGTCTTCAAATCCACCAAAAATTCAGCACATTTTCTGCATGGTTGCTCTCGTCAGCTTCCCCCCCCCCCCCTATTTTTCTTCTCCTGTTGGTATCTTCCAATCCCAGAGCTCCAGAGGAGCAGAATGTAGAAAATCAACAGCGGGTACATGATTTTCTTTCTCTTTCTCTCCCCCCGCCTTCCTCATATTTTCCCTCAGGCATGCCCTCCAACCTGCCAGCTTCCCTCTTGCCTTCATTTTACATTCCCTTATTCTTGTGTTTCACTCCCACTCAAACTTTCTTGACTGTCCCAGTTTAGCCTCCCTACTAGTGATGGGAATTCCGGCTCCTTTCAGAGAGCCGCTTCTTTTGGCTCGGCTCACTAAAAAGATCCGGCTCTTTTGGCTCCCCAGTTTTTTGTTGCTTAAATTAATTAACTACCAAAAATCATGAAAAACGAGTTACTCATGTAAAAATTACATGAGTGCGGCGTGTTCTCCTGGAAACAAATTCCTTGTGTGTTCTACATACTTGGCAATAAAGATGATTCTGATTCTGATGATTCTGATTCTGATTATGACATCAAATATTTTTATTTGTATGGCTTTATTTATCTGTGCACAGAGAGGATCGACTAACTTTCACGTTCCCTATAGTTACTCTGGTCTGATGATTAGCTGTCACAAATTTGCTTTTCATCTGCTATCATACCAACTAGTAAAAATGATAATAAATGAATAATAATAACAGTATAATGTGATAACATCTGTCCATGGTACCTGTCTACACTGATCTCCAGTGACCTGCTAAAATGGCTCCAAAACAATGCGTGCGTCCTGTAGTCCGTCCCCAGCTCCTCCCCACTCACTGATGTGTGTGTCTGTAATTCTCCCCTCCTTCCTCTACCACGGATTTTGACCAATCACGTGCGGCTTTAACCAAAGAAATAGAGGGGGGGAAAAAGTTGGCTCCTATTTCCGGCTCCTTGTTAGGAATCGGCTCTCTTCGTTCACTTCAGAGATCCGGCTCTAAGAAGCGGCTCGTTTGCGAACGACACATTACTATTCCATACCACTTTTCGGTCATTCTGCAGAATCGACTGTCTCCACATGTGTAAAAAAAAAAAAAGCGCCAAAGATGGTTACGTTCACTGATGTCTGCGGGGTTACCTCGTCCAAGGTGGTCTGGCTCACGGAAAAGTGCTTGATCTTCAGTGAAGTCTTGTGGGTCTCCAGCTGTTGGAAGATGTCCGCCACGCCGCCGGGTGCCACGGGGACGTGATACTCCGCCATGGAGGAGTGCTGGTCCTGATGACAAATGAGGAAAAATGTTGCTTTGGCAATTTGCGACAGTCGTCTTATTGTGTTTCAAGTTGTGAAACATGGGGCAGGCCACTTTACGGCCGGGCAGGCAACTTTTCACAGTTGTCTGCCCCGGTGTCCGCTTACATTTTGTCATGAGTTTCAGACACTGGTTATAGAGCTATTTTCTGCGGCCAAAAAGGTTTTACAAGAAATGAAAAAGGCAGAAGATGAATTAAAAACAAAAATCGTGACAACTCCTTAAACCATTGGTCTCAAACTCGTGGACCGCGGGCCAACTGCGGCCCCCGAAAGAATATTTTGCGGCCCGCCTTGAGATGAAAGATTAATATTAGTGCGGTCCGCATGATTGATATGAATGAAACTTGTGTGTTGAGCTGAACAAGTAGGCAAGAGAAGACATGTTTAGGACAGTTCATGTTCAATGTTGTCTTTATGTGAAGAAAGTTAAAGGTTAAAGAACTGTGAATACAGACATTTGAAACTTATGATCATTATAATTAATTTATTTTGTATTCATTTTTCCATTTATTCATTTAATTCATTTTTGTGTGTGTGTTAAAAATAAAGATTTTGAGAACATTGGAATGTTTTATCTGTGCTTCTCTTGTGGAAATCCTGATGCGGCCCAGCCTCAGCCAGACTCCGCCTCCAGCGACCCCCCGGGTCAATTGAGTTTGAGACCCCCGCCCTAAACGCTACCTTCAAATAAGTGCTTGGAAAGTGTTTCTGCATGAAGACGTTGATTGCCTCGACGTCACTCGCGGACTCCGCCAAGTACATTTTCACCGTGAATCCACTGCCGAACCTGCGCGTCAAGACACGAGACGTTCATAGGCAAAAAAATAAATAAAATCATGTATTGGAGGATGTAAAGCTGACGAGGAGGTCACAAACCTGTTCTTAATGTGCTGCAAGGAGCCCAGACAGCGGAATTGACCTTTCACCATGATGGCGAGACGGCCGCACAATGCCTCACATTCCTCCATGCTGAGACATGAAACATGAATTGAAAAGTTCAAAAGCCACATTTGGATCATGTAAAGGGTTGAAAACCTTTTTTTCAAAATAAAATAAAATAACAAAAAACTGTTGAATATTTCATATTTTTTGCCAGACAGAGTGTGTAAGGCGAAAAGTGTGTATCCCAAACATTAATTTCCCATAGGAAACCATTAAAATGAGAATAATCCGTACCCAGGTCCCCATAAAACACCATTTTCTACTAAATAAGCCTTAAAAGTACACAAAATATACCTACATTTACGTATAATAAATGTGCTATGGTATTATAATTAAAGAAATAAACGGTAATGTATAATAAAGTCATTTTATTGACCTTTGTGATGGTCGTTGATGGCTTGATAGAATGGAGTGGCCATCTTCAGGGATGATTCCTTGTAGGTGCTTTCTCTGCGATCATTTTATCTAGTTCCTCATCAATTGTGTTCTGTTTAGCTGGGTTGATAGCTTTTTGCATCAAGTGTACAGATGGCTAGTGCGGGTTGTTTGTGGAGCCTGATTGATGGGATATTTTAACCTTGCAGTCTACACTCTGCCATTGAACTATCAACGTTGAAACTTTCTCTCTGTCGTCTGCCTGTCTCTTTAATGTTTAAACCATCGGGGAGATGGTTTAAACTGCTGCTTTCTTGACCAATCACGTGGCTTTAACCGAAGACTGGGGGCGGGGAATAAAGGGCAAATTTGCCATTTTCTTTTAGGAGAACGGGCTCGTTCGCGATCCCGAAAAATTGTTCATATGCTAAGGTAAAATGTTGATAAATTTAACGTTCGTAAACCGAAACGTTTGTAAGCCAAGGGGTTCGTAAACCGAGGTATGAAGAAAACAGGCCGTTGTCTAACCTGTGAGACGTAAGGATGACCGCAGACTTTCCTTTCACCTCTTCCGAGATGATTTTCCACAGGTGGCGTTTGGTGCGAGGGTCCATGCCGGAGCTCGGCTCATCCTGATGTGTGAGAGGAGGACAAGAAAGTAGTAGCATCTGGTCTAGTCAATGTATAGATCAATGCAGTTGATATTATATTTGACCTACTTATAAATCCGGGAAGTACAACAAAATCGATTCGATCGTTAACATGCCATTTTTTCCAGATACACAGCGAGTGGAATTTGGCTTACCAGGAGTAGAATCTGTGGATGTCCAATGAGGGCGATAGCGGTTGAAAGCTTCCTGCGTGTGCCGCAACTGTAGCCATCGGTGATGAGGTTTCCGTGGGAGATCAGTTCCAGCTTCTTCAGAAGGTATTTCACCACCTGCAAGACCGCAAGCGGGGATTCGAAAATGGCAACAACAAAAAAAAGACATCAGGGTCGTTAAGCCTTCAAATCAAGCATTAAGTTTTGCTGAAGGGAATTCTCCTCAGAATTAACTCATTGAATGCCATTTACAAATTGATTCGGGAATTGAAAATATGATGTAGAGCGCCATTCCTGAATTTGTTTGGGTCTTGTTTTTCTTGTTTGTGTTTCCTGATTTCGTGTTAGCGCTTTGTTCCTGCTTCAGGTGTTGTTAAAGCGCTATAGAAACCAATATGTATGTATTGCATTGTATTTTGGATATCCACCCTCATTTCAAGCTCATATAACTCCAGACCCATATCATTTAGGAATTAACTTTTTTTTCTGATGAAAAAAGACACTCTAAGGTTTCTAAAACTGTCTAAATAAAGCGCTGGCTATTGCCTATCCTCCCTCCACCTCTGTGTGCCCTCTGCCCGTCTCACCACAATGGGGTGCAGAGCTTTCAGCCGCCCCGCTCTCCCAAACTCTGGAATTCACTTCCATCCAACAGCCGTAAAAATATTGACTCCCTTCCTACTTTCAAATCCCACCTCAAAAACCATCTGTTTGAAATTGCATTCATGGTCTAGTTTAATCAGCTATCTTTATTATTTATCATTTTATTTCTGGTTTTATTGTTCTGTGTATTGTTCTTTTAATTGTAAAGTGTCCTTGAGTGTTCAGAAAGGTGCTTGGAAATTAAATTTATTATTATTATTATTATTATTGTTGTTGTTATTATTATCATTATTATCATTATCATCATTATCATTATCATGATGATGATGATGATTATTGTTATTACGATGATGATGATAATATTAACAATAATAATAATAATAATAATATTGTTATTATTATCATCATTATTATCATTATGATGATGATTATTATTATTGATATTATGATGATGATGATGACGATGATTATTATTATTATTAACGTGATGATGATTCCTATTCTTATTCTGGCAATGTTTATTCCCTGCCACAAGGGGCAGCAGTTCCCTTTTTTCCATGTTAGCACTTTATTCCATGTTAGCACTTTATATAAACTAATCTGAATGTATTGCATTGTATTTTGAATAGCTGCCCTCATTTCAAGCTCATATAACTCCAGACCCATATAACTTAGGAATTAACTCTTTTTTCTGATGAAAGAAGAACGTCTAAGGATTCTTACGCTGCATTGAATGTTTATATAGTCCTAAAACTCTATAGTCTGTGCGTCCTGGAATTTGAGTGACAATGACAAAAACCCTGGCACTGGAGTGGACACGTTTTTGCACATTTATGGCAGTGAATGAGTTAACGTCGCATCAAAATGAGATGTTGTCTTCGTAGCTGTTGCCATTTCTGAGACACACAACAGTGTGTACATATTTGTGATTTTGAGAATTGGGCCTGCTGTTTTTTCCCCTATTCGGGACATATATGCACTTTTTTTCCCTTTTATTTCATATTGGCTCCTACATCCATACTGAAATCATACGGCGCATTACGCTGGACAAAAACCAATGCGAAATGACTCCATTTAGGCATTGGCCATTATCCACAACAAAGAACGGGAGACAACATGACAAGAACTCTTAGCTGTCGAGCGTCATCTTTGTTCATTAGGCCATCATCATTTGGCCAAAGTACCATCATAACATCATTGCGGCCATACGGGCGTGAAACGGAGACATCGGCCCTCCCGTCGACAAAAGTCTCTTTCTCACATGACATACCGTGGATCCAAAAATAGAACGTTCAAATACTGATTTTTGTCAAATAAAAAAGGGGGGTTGGAGACTTACAAATACAGTGATACCTCGGTTTACGAACGCCTTGGCTTACGATACGTAAAATGTATGAAAATATTACCTTGGCAGACAAACTATTTTTCGGGATACACGCCGATGAGTGATGCGAACGAGCTCCTAACAAGAAAATGGCTGCCGACTTTTTTTTTTTTTTGTCCTCTATCCCCTGCCCCCAGTCTTCGGTTAAAGCCACATGATTGGTCAAGAACGCAGCAGTGAGGGAGGGGGGGGGGGTGATTAAACATTAAAGAGACAGGCAAACGACAGAGAGCGTGTGAGAAAATGGATATAAAACAGTGAAATTTGGACTCGTTTCAACTTTGATAGTTCAAAGGCACAGTGTAGACTGCAAGGTTAAAATATCCCATCAATCCGGCTCCACAAATAACCCACATAAGCCATCTGTACACTTGATGCAAAAAGCTATCAATCCAGCTAAACAGAAGACAATTGATGAGGAACTAGGTAAAATTATGGCAGAGAATGAACCTACAAGGGATCATTCGTCAAGATGGTGAAAGAAGATGGCTACGTTCCTCATCAAGTGTTTAATGCTGATGAAACCGGCCAGTCCATTCATTAAGCCATCAACGACCATCACAAAGGTAAATAAAACAACTTTATTATACAGTACAGTTTATTTCTTTAATTATAGTGCCATAGCGCATTTATTATACATAAAATAAGGTATATTTTGTGTAGTTTTAAAGCTTATTAGTTCAAAATGATGTTTTATGGGGACCTGGGAACTGATTATTCTCATTTTAATGGTTTCCTATGGGAAATTGATATTTGGGAGAGACACTTTTCGCCTTACACACTCTGTCTGGGAACCAATTAAGTACGTAAGCCAAGGTATCACTGTAATCAAGTTTGTGTACCCGTTAATAATTCTCTACGTATGTTCAGGATAAAACAATGACTTTTAAAGAGAGCAACGTTTCAGCCGGGGTCCCAAAACGATGGTCGAAAGCTGGAGCGGGGCGAACAAACAACACCATCATGACATCGCAAATGACATTTTGTCATCTTCAAAGTAATATTTCAGATATTTCCCCGTGACGAATGAGCCTGACTGCAAAGTTAGAAGTCAGCATTTGGAGCTGCCGAGAAGAAACAAAAATCACTGACTATTGTCACACTTGCTCATTATTTTAGCACAGATGCATCGAATTGCATCAAACGTCCTTTCAGATATTTCAAAATGTTTTTTTTTTTTTGAAAGGTAATGAAAACCAGCGCTGCCTTTTAACTCTTACCCCGTCTATCTCTCTGTTTGAAAAGCCTTGAATGCGAGCGTAAAAATACAAGTGCTCTTCTCCAGTGAGCAGATGATCCAGCGCATCCACCTGAGGACAGTAGCCAATGTTTATCCCCATGTGCCGGCACTCCATAATGTCCACCAGCCGCCTGTGGAAACACACACACACACACACACACACACACACACACATACAAAAGAAAAAAAAAAACAGTGATGAATTTGAAAAGCCGTTGAGAATACATATTCAACAGTGGAGATGGACATTGAGGGCGTTTCAAGTCGACTCGTGAGTTTGGACTGAAAAGCCTGATTTAGATTCAACATCAAATGACTGCATTTTGCGGTGTATAAGGCGTACCCAAAAGCCTTAAAGGACAACCGACACCATTTTTTTGTTTCCTAACTGACATCAGAAAAACGTTTTATATCATCTAAAATACCCAAAACACGCAAGCTGATATCTTTAGTCAAATGCAAAACACCAATAAAAATGACTTAAAGTGTCCCAAAACTACTTCAAAATGACCTCGGAGATGGCGAGTTTCAGAAGGTCCCGCCCCCTTGTTCGTGACATCACACCAGGACGTCTTGCCTTGCTCTAGAATCAAAACAATGGCTTCAGATTTGGAGAAGATGCTTTTTTGTTACTCATCCAGTTATGAATATGATTCAAATAGTTCTGAAGAGGAAAGCATAAATGTTTGGAATCAATAAAAAAAAATTCCTCCCGTAGCAATTCGAGCTGTTAGGACTCCAATGTAGCGTCCCAGAAAATGCACAAGATGGCGCCCAAGTTCCATTGGAAATGGGCTGATTTGTATGCTGGGAATTTGTGTCAACTAGTATCAAATAGTAGTCTTGGTGCAACACACAACGATTCATCATGGCGTTATTGATGTGTTTTCCTTCTAATTTCGCCATCAACACAAAGTTTTCAGACCAAACAAAGTACCCAAAATGCATTGTGTGTCGCTTTCTCGGTCAGGGGCGTTCCCTCCATGACGTCACGTCAGGCATTGTCAACAACTCGAGAACAAGACTTCCTGAATATTCAGCGCGAGTCTTAAAAGGTAAAATATAGCTCTATGCCGTGGAATCTTTGTAAAATACGCTCGGTAGAAGTCATTTGAAGTCATTTTACAAATTATGGACGCAACTTGTCCGCGGGAGGTGTCGGTTGTCCTTTTAAATAAAAGCAGAAAAAAACGATTGAAATAGCATCTTACCCATCCCAGTCTCTGATCTGTGCAGTGCCATCAGTGGGGCTAACGTCTCCCGTGAGCATCTTAAAAGTGGTGGTTTTTCCCGCTCCGTTCACTCCCAGCAGACCGAAGCACTTTGGAAAAAAAAAAAGATCAAGCCTTGGTTATAAACATGATTGGACGACTGTTCCATATGCAACCACTTTAGCTCATTCACCGCAATTCCCGAATTTGTTCGGGTTTTGGTTGTTCTTGCTGGAGTGCCGATAAAGCGCTGGTAAGATCTCTAGCAATGTTTTTTCCCTCCCACAAGGGGCAGCATTTCCCTTTTTCCATTTTAGCGCTTTGTTCCAGCTTCAGCTGTTGTTAAAGCGCTATATAAACCAATATGTATGTACTGCATTGTATTTTCGACAGCCACCCTCATTTCAAGCTCATATAACTCCAGACCCATATCATTTAGGAATTAACTATTTTTTGCAGAAGAAAGAAGAGAGTCTAAGGTTTCTTAAGCTGCATTGCATGTTTATATAGTCGTAAAACTCAATATTCTGTGGGTCCTGCAATTTGGGCGAAAATGACAAAAACACACAGGTGTTGGTCGTCCTGATCAGTGGCAGTTAAAAGGACTCCCAGCATGACCATTCGGGGTCGGGTCATTGCATTGTACTGCAGTGTATTGTATAGCACTGTATGTGTTTGTTACACCCTGTCAGGTTTCTTTCATCTTGGCAGATTTTTACTCATTGTTTTCTTTGATACTTTGTACTTTTCTGTTCGGATGACTTTAATGTTTTCGATTTTGTTCCTGCTGACTTTATTTTAATACAATTTGTCAAATATAACATTCTGCTCCCAAGTAAGACGTCTTGCTGGCAGGTTTACCTCTCCCGCAGGAATTCCCACAGACAGCCTCTTGACTGCATAAATCTTCCTGTTGAGATGCTGATAGATTTTGGTGAGCTGATTGACTTGTAGGATGTCTGCACCCGCTGCTCCGCTGGACACTCGCAAACGCTCAGCTGCAACATCCTCGTCTTCATCGTCATCGAGCACCCACGGGGCCTTTTTTCGGCATAAAATTAAGTGCCTGCAAAGGGGAAATGGTGATGTGGTTATATAGCTAATAGCCAGCTAGCTAGATAGTTAACTCATACACTGAGCCAGCGTTCACTCAACCCGGAAGTAAATAGATAGAAAGCAAGCTAGCCAGCTAATAGATAGCCAACAGATAGATGGCTAGCCACTTAGATAGCTGTATAGCTAATACCCAGCTAGCTAGATAGTTAGTTAATACACTGAGCCAGCGTTCACTCAACCCGGAAGTAAATAGATAGAAAGCTAGCTAGCCAGCTAATAGATTGCTAATACCTTATTCCGCTACTATGATTCATTTATAATAATACATTTAATTTCTGGGCGCCTTTCGAGGCTCTAGAGGACATTTTACAGTCACGGGATATTTATCTATTAGCTATCTGGCTATCTATTAGCTGGCTGGCTATCTGTTGGATGTCTGTTGACTGGCAATTGGCTAACTGTTAGCTATCTAGCTGGCTGGCTATCTATTGGCCATCTATCCTCCATCTGGCTAGCTATATATTAGCGTGCTAGCTGGCTGGTTAGCTGGCTCTCTATTAGCTATCTAATAGCTAGCCAGCTAGCCTTTTATTGATTTGAGTTATTCCGGGTTGAGTGAACACTGCCGCTGCTCATCCACAGAAAAACTGATCCAGTCACTGTAAAGTGACCTTGAGAGTTTTGAAAGGCGCTTATAAATGAAATGTATTATTATTATTAGTTGGAAAATGTTCAAAATATTTGTTTGAAGGTCAAAAACAATGAATAATTTTCTGTTTCCTCTCACCTGAGACTGCGTATGAGCGACGTGTTGAGTAAAAGGCGCAGCGTGAAGAAGACAACACCTTGGATGACGGACGAGATGTACATCCAGCCGAGAACTTCGAGGGAGAACGGGTTCTTATAAGCATCGATTCCATAACCGCTAAGGAGCTGGAGCTCCACGTTCATTCTGGCCAGTTTCATCAATCCATTTCCAAAGTTGAATTGAGGGAAGATGAGGAAGATGTCACTCAAAATATTGAAGATATTCTGGATGTTCTCTTTCTGAGTGAGACCATAAGAGGAAATTAGGACAGATGTGGCCATATATAAATATGGAAAGTACCGGATACACTGAATGCAAGGGCAATGGAAATGCTGCTTTTTTAAAGGACAACCGACACCTCTGTACACGTTGTGTCCATAATTTGTAAAATGACTTCTACTGAGCATATTTTACAAAGATTTCACAGCATATAGCTATATTTTACGTTTTAAGACTCGCGTTGAATCTTCAGGAAGTCTTGTTTTTGAGTTGATGTCAATGCCGGAAGTGATGTCACGTCAGGAACGCCCCTGACCGAGAAAGCGACACACAATGCATTTTGGGGACTTTGTTTGGTCTGAAAACTTCGTGTTGATCCGTGTTAATAGCGAAATTAGAAGGAAAACACTTAAATAACCCGATGGTGAACCCTAGTGTGTTCCACCAAGACTACTATTTGATACTAGTTGACACAAATTCCCAGCAGACAAATCAGCCCATTTCCAACGGAGCTCGGGTGCCATCTTGTGCATTTTCCGGGACGCTACATTGGAGTCTAGACGCCTCAAAATGATCCGGAAGGACTTGTTTAATCGATTGCAAACATGTATGCTTTCCTCTTCAGAACTATTTGAATCATATTCATAATTGGATGAGTAACAAGAAAGCATCTTCTCCGAATCTGAAGCCATTGTTTTGATTCTCAAGCCAGACAAGACGTCCTGGCGTGACGTCACGAACAAAGGGGGCGGGACCTTCTGAAACCGGAAACTCAACAAAAAAAATGGTGACCGTTGCCCTTTAAATTGTCATTAAAAATTAACAAAAATACAGACGCTCCCCACCTAACGAACGAGATACATTCCGAGCGGTCGTTCGTACGGTGAATTTGTTCGTAAGTTGAATTTGTTCGTAAATTGCTTTTGTGCTATATTTTCTATGCAATGTATGTTTAAGTCAAACACTGACTGGGGAAGTACAAAACACAGACAAACAGTTGTGAAATAAGTTCACACCTACTGTAGTAATAATAATAATAATAATAATAATAATACATGAAATTTTAAGCGCCTTTCAAAGCTCTCAAGGACACTTTACAGTCACAGACAAGCATAGGAACTATCATAAATAAAATACAATCACAAATAGTATGACGACATATGTCCTCGGGTCTTCAGTAAGCCATTATTGAAGCTGCTGGCACATAATTACTGAATCACGTGCCATCAGCCATTACTTTTTGTTATGCATCGCGTCCTCCTGGAGCGTCAACTGGGAAGAGGGATTTCCTCTCCGCCCACATACTCTATGCAGCCAATCGCAAGCGAGCTCGGCCGCAAAAAAACTGTGCAATAATAGCTAGCTTTCTCTCTATTTGAGTTTTTCTGCCGCTGCTCACCCACAGAAAAAAAATGTATCCTGTGACTGTAAAGTGACCTTGAGAGTTTTGAACGGTGCTTATAAATGAAATGTATTCTTCTTCTTATTATTAGAATACAAAATCTATCTTGCAGCATCTTTGTCCGAACATTTTCCGACATACCCGCAAAAATGTTCGTATGTCTCGTTATTCGTTACTCGAAAGTTTGTAAGTTGGGGAGCGTCTGTAATTCCAGATGTGATGCTGACCTCGACGGTGGTTGTTACACTTTCCCCCAGAAAGAAGAGAATGGAGGTGGAAATGATGGTATTGATGCTGATGAAAAGGTTAATGCACACGTAGATGATGAAGGCCATCTCCGCATCCTTGAAGACGCCTGACAAAAGGTACATCCACGGGAAGGTGGCAAACCTGACGGGTGGACAGCAGAACATTGACTTCATTTCAGAAAAACAAAAATGTGACACCGGGTGGAATTGGCACCAAGATTGTCATTGGTTGCCATGACAACAAAAATATAATTTACACTGAAACCTTGGCTAACGAACTCAATTGGTTCGTAGACAGCGTGTGTGAGGCGAAAAGTGTGTCTCCCAAAAATTAATTTCCCATAGGAAACCATTAAAATGAGAATAATCAGTTCCCAGATTCCCATAAAACATAATTTTTTACTTTCTAATTTTCTAAGCCTTAAACCTACTGTACACAAAATATACCTTTTTTATGTATAATAAATGTGCCATGGTATTACAATTAAAGAAATACATTGTACCATATAATAAAGTCGTTTTATTTACCTTTGGGATGGTCGTTGATGGCTTGATGGAATGGAGTGGCCGGTTTCCTCAGCCTTAAACGCTTGATGAGGAATGTAACCTTCTTTCACCATCTTGAGAAATGATCCCTTGTAGGTGCTTTCTCTGTGATAATTTTATCTAGTTCATCATCAATTGTGTTCTGTTTAGCTAATTTGATAGCTTTTTGCATCAAGTGTACAGATGGCTTGGGCGGGTTGTCTGTTGAGCCTGATTGATGGGATATTTTAACCTTGCAGTCTCCACTATGCCTTTGAACTATCAAAGTCGAAAGTCTCACTGTCGTCTGCCTGTCTCTTTAATTTTTAAACCACCTCCCCTCACTGCTACGTTCTTGACCAATCACGTGGCTTTAACCGAAGACTGGGGGCGGGGAATAGAGGACAAAAATATTGGCCACCATTTTCGTGTTAGGAGAACGAGCTCGTTCGTGAATGACACATCACTCATTGTGGCAGCTCCGTGTGTATCCCGAAAAATAGTTCGTATGCCAAGGTAAAATTTTCATAAATGTAACGTTTGTAAACCGAAAAGTTTGTAAGCCAAAGGGTTCGTAAACCGAGGTATCACTGTACAGCTCAACAGAGACGTTGCATCTTGGAGCCAAGACCAGGTGCGTGCCGGCTGCCAGCTGGGTGAGGGGGGGGGGGGGGGGGTGATTATTCATTGCTTGGGAGGGAGACATCTGTGTGATAAATGACTTGCACACTGCCGACTCGGCCCCCAAATATCTCGCAAAGCAAAGCACGGGAGGGGGAAGAACAGTAAATAGTGGAATGAAAATGATGTCAATATGACCAAGGACGGACGTGACTTTAGATTTGTATGAGATGGAGAGAAGCAGTTATTGGTGTGGAAAATGTCTTGACAAGCAAATTGGATAAAGGTCCATCTTCAATCGGAATCAGGGGTGTCAAACTCATTTCACACCGTGGGCCACATAGGGCCTTGGTAGATGTGTAGTGGGCCGGACCATTAAAATGATGCCATATATGCTATCTTCTTTTGCTTTCAGGGATCGCCACAGCGAATCAATGTCCTCCATCTAACCCGGTTTTCAACCCAGTTAAACAGAACACAATTGATGAGGAACTAGGTAAAATGATCGCAGAGAAAGCACTCGTTTCAACTTTGATAGTTCAAAGGCATAGTGTAGACTGCAAGGTTAAAATTCCCATCAATCAGGCTCCACAAATAACCCCCACAAGCCATCTGTACACTTGATGCAAAAAGCTATCAACCCAGCTAAACAGAACAAAATTGATGAGGAACTAGGTAAAATGATCGCAGAGAAATCACCTACAAGGGATCATTCCTCAAGATGGTGAAAGAAGAAGGTTACGTTCCTCATCAAGTGTTTAATGCTGATGAAAGCGGCCACTCCATTCCATCAAGCCATCAACGACCATCACAAAGGTCAATAAAATGACTTTATTGTACAGCACAGTTTATTTCTTTAATTATAATACCATAGCACATTTATTATAGATAAAATAAGGTATATTTTGTATAGTTTTAATGCTTAGAAAGTAGAAAATGATGTTTTATGGGGACCTGGGAACAGATTATTCTCATTTTAATGGTTTCCTATGGGACATTAATTTTTGGGATACACACTTTTCACCTTACACACTCTTTCTGGGAACCAATGAAGTTCTTAAGCAAAGGTATCACTGTATACATGCAGACGGAGAGGCACGACTCACCCAAAGAGCACCAGAAGGAGTGAGACGGCAGCTAAATTTTGCTCCTCCGTGAACGACGGAACTTGGAAGGCCGCAATCACACCGATGGTCAAAGCGACAGGAATCAGATAGATGATCTGCGTGGGAAAAATGCGGGTCATCATCTCTTGCTAGCAAATTATTTGATGCGATGGGTTATTAAACGGATGAGGTGATATTTTTCCTGATTTTATCGACTGGGCAATGAGATGTTACCATGTCGTAAAGGAAGTTAACGGCCCAGTAGAAGGGCTCGCTGATGCCGGCGATGTGTTGCAGCCTTTTGGAGCCGCTGTGATGCTCGCCGACAACGTAGACCGAGAAGCTGGCTGTGGTGATGGAGTAACCTGTCAGCACACACATGGCCACCAGGATCTGGAGGATGGACACGGTGCTGTGAAGACAAAACGGGATCGTTCTCAGGTGGGCGGCGGAAATGATGAAACAGTAGAGTTTTGAGCAATCCTTTCTTGACATTGAATCACGAGCGCAGCTTTGGCCGTTTGTTCTTTATGTTGCGGTGACTCTACAGTGATACATTGGCTTACGGACTTAATTGGTTCACAGATAGAGTGTGTGAGGTGAAAAGTGTGTATCCCAAAAATTAATTTCCCATAGGAAACCATGAACATGAGAATAATCCGTTCCCACACAAACATAATTTTCGACTTTCTAATTTTCTAAGCCTTAAAACTACACAAAATATATCTTATTTTATGTATAATAAATGTGCTATGATATTATAATTAAAGAAATAAACTGTACAGTATAATAAAGTTGTTTTATTGACCTTTGTGATGGTCGTTGATTGCTTGATGGAATGGAGTGGCCGCTTTCATCAGCGTTAAACACTTGATGAAGAACGTAGCCTTCTTCTTTCACCATCTTGAGGAATGATCCCTTGTAGGTGCTTTCTCTGCGATAATTTTACCTAGTTCCTCATCAATTGTGTTCTGTTTCGCTGGGTTGATAGCTTTTTGCATCAAGTGTACAGATAGATGGCATGTGCGGGTTGTTTGTGGTGCCTGATTGATGTGAATTTTAACCTTGCAGTCTACACTCTGCCTTTGAACTATCAAAGTTGAAACTCTCTCACTGTCGTCTGCCTGTCTCTTTAATATTTAAACCACCCTCCCCTCAATGCTGCGTTCTTGACCAATCACGTGGCTTTAACCGAAGACTGGGGGCGAGGAATAGAAGACAAAAACAGTTGGTTGCCATTTTGTTGTTAGAAGAACGGGCAAACATGGACAAAAGGCAAATGCCGTCTCATTGTGGAAGGGAAAAACATTGCCAGAGGTCTGACCAGCACTTTATCGGCACAAGAAAAACCAAAACCCCAACAAATTTTGGGATGGCGCTCCACGTCACATTTTCAATTCCCGTGTACATTCGGGAATGGCAGTGAATGAGTTAATAAATTACAGGGTAATCTGCCCAAAGAATTACATTTTTTTATTTAGGTATTTATTTGTTGTTTTGTTTAATTATTGAGTAGTAGACAACACTACTTGTTCCTGTCCAACATCTCCAAGTGGGCCAAGGCCAGAAAAATCACTCTAATCAGCTGCTTGCAGCTCAAAGAGGATAAAAGGCGAAGCTGGCTGAGTGACCGAGTGTGAAGGAGGATAAAAACAAAACAGAAGGAACATAAGATGTTGGCGGGAGCTCGAAGAAAAGCTCCAATTACTGGACGTGGCCAGCAGCGACTTATCAGGCTCATTATCAGCATGGCCAAGCTTTAACTCCAGCTAACTAAATGCATTTTTAGTAGTTCTCTGACTGATGTGTTATTTTGGAAAAAAAAAGTATGAATATAAAGAAAAAGAGCATGATTTACATGACGTCATCTTCATCGCTCCGACCAAAGTAAGGCTGACTGGACACTGAAATGGCTGCAACAACGACAAAGAAAAGAGGTGGAAAAGCAGCAGAATATTTGCAACATGTCAATTATCACAGTAATAAACACACAGTGCTACAAAAAAAATCCGATTAAATTCGGATCAGTACGTTAAATTTGGCTTTCGACCAAACATGAGACTGGCTGTCGGCTGTCGCGCTGTTTTAGGTGAACAGGAGTGTGATGACACATCCGTGCGTCGGTTCTAACCTCCAGTGGGAAGTCGATTACATAATGGTAAGAAGTTACGTCTAAAGCTAACAGATCATTACTCTCATAAGTAATCATCTGGGATCTTGCATTTTCTGGGCAACGATCGTGAGCTAATATGGAATATTTGTAGATGAGTAGTGTCTAAAATGATTCAAAGATCAAGTCAGATTGATGAATTCCCGCTATACGTTACCATATTTCTTTGGATCTTTATCCGCTGGAAGTTTGGAGCGTAGGATGAGATTGCTGAGGCTGTTTAAATAAGCTGGCATGGTGTGGTAGCCCTCGGGGTTGAACCAAACCTACACTCGTATTCAAAAACGATCACGCGAGGGCGTCATCGCATGTTGTTACTTTCCATGGATTTGATGGCAATCAGATTTGCGGCAAGAGGGCGAACGATACCTTTGATAAGGTGGCGTTCTCAGACTTGGCTTGAAGGTCCGTCTGTAGGTCGGGTGGGAAGGGCATTCCAAATTCAAAGCCGCCGTACCTACGATACAAAACCGTTTCAGGGAATCAACATTTTTCAATATTCCGGCAACAATACCATCGATGAAACAGTTGAATATCAGTGGCACTTTGACAAAGCCCCATGCTAACGTTTGCATCAAGATAACTCTGTGAGAGACAGCAGAAAGCAAGTGTGGAAGCTAATGAGCCGTGTGCAGGCTAGCTAGCAGTAACTTGGCGTATGGATTTTTACCAATCACGAGGAACGGAAAACCATTCATGCTAATTAAAATTACATTTATTTTAAATAATACATTCTGACATTTTGTTGAAAAGTGGCATGAGTGTGTTTTTGCGTGCGTGTGTGTGTGTGTGTGGTTCTAACTGAAAAAGATTTCTCAATATTTTACTTTTATGGCTCTCTCAGTCAAAAGGTTTCCCGACCCCGGCACGAGAAGGAGCTATGCAAAAGGGAATACAATACAATACAGTAACTTTAACTGTATTTAACTATAGTGTAGTAAATACGGTACCTACCTGTTCCTAATATAGCCATTGGCTGTGGTCAACAGGTAATTTTCGACATCGATTCCACTGAGGTTGTAAACGATCTGCGAAGACGGGATTTGCTGACTGGCTGGCTTGAATCTTTCCCCGTGGCAAATCTGCACGGTATTTTGGAATATATATATTATATATATATACACAATATGTACTATATTGGAATATATGATATTTTTTCACTCCATTTCAACTGTCGCTCACCTGCTCCTTCGCGGTACAGGTGCAGCCACTCAACGGTTTGGAGATGTTCCCTCCGGAATTCCAGCTGTTTGTTTGGCTTTGGCAAAACCTTGAAAGACGTAAAAATATATATCGTGTATATATAAATAAATAAAATAAAATAAAATAAAGCCTTCACTGAGTTGAAATGGTTGCCCGGTGACATGACGGGAGTGCGGTCACAAGCTTGAATGCGACTTCACAAAGGTCGATAGGATTTTGAATGGACGCACAAAAGCCAAAGAGATGGATAGCAAAGCACTCGTCCAGTAAACGCAGCTGCAGGCACTTAAGAATTCAGCGTTTTTATACAAGCGATATTCGGAAATCTCAATGTGTGCAGCTTGATATTGAGCTCCTTGGCATCGTGGTATTTTTAGATTTCACATTGGGGTTTCTTGAGTGTTCTTTGTGGGGCACCAGCTGGGGTACTCGTAGCATCGAAGGAGTGCTTAAAAGACAACCGACACCATTTTTGTTTCCTAACTGACATTAGAAAAACTTTTTTTTTTCGCATCTAAAATACCCAAAACACACAGGATGATATTTGTAGTCAAATGAAAAACACCAATAAAAATGACTTCAAGTGTCACAAAATGAGCTCGTAACTGGAAACATTCAGACAGTCCCGCCCCCTTGTTCGTGACGTCACGCCAGGATACTCCTTCACAAACTGCCTTGCTCCAGAATCAAAACAATGGCTTCAGAGAGTTCAGATTCTGAAAAGTTGCTTTCTTGTTATTCATCTAGTTATGAATAAGATTCAAATAGTTCTGAAGAGGAAAGCATAATGTTTGCAATCGATTGAAGAAGTCCTTCCGTATCAATTCGAGCCATCTGGACTCCAATGTAGCGCCCAGAAAATACACAAGATGGCACACAAGCTCCGTTGGAAATGTACTGATTTGTCCGCTGGGAATTTGTGTCAACTAGTATCAAATAATCGTCTTGGTGCAACACACAATGATTCACCATCGCATTATTTATGTGTTTTCCTTCTAATTTTACCATCAACATGAAGTTTTCAGTCCAAAGAAAGTACCCAGAATGCATTGTGTGTCACTTTCTCGGTCAGGGGCGTTCCTGACGTGACGTCACGTCAGGAATCGTCACCAACTCGAAAACAAGACTTCCTGAACAATCAGCACAAGTCCTAAAATGTAAAATATAGCTATATGCGGTGGAATGTTTGTAAAATACGCTCGGTAGAAGTCATTTGAAGCGATTTTACAAATTATGGACACAACTTGTTCGCCGGCGTCGGTTGTCCTTTAAGCCATTTACAAGACGGACTTTTCAAGAAATTGCTTGGTCAGTTATTTATTGGCTAACTCTAGTGGACTTGTAGTAAATCACACCACACTTTTTTCAGTGTGGATTGATTCAGACATAGCACTACTGAAGGCCTAGGGATGAAATCCAGGGCTTGCCACTGTCATTCGGAAACCATCAAAATCCAAATGCTGTCACGTCATATTGACAAATTGATAGTATTGCATTTTTTTTCAATTAGTGATGCCTCGAAAATGGCTTTCTCTTCTTGACGATGCAATATGATTACATTTTTGCGTCTAAAATAAATGCTGTTTCAGATTCCGTGCCTGCGATACGTTTGTTTCCTGCAAGGTTTTTCTTCTCTGCAGCACAAGGACATGAACGGATACGGATTTGTGAAGGTCCGCAGGACGCTTTCTCTCTCTCTCTCTCTTGTCATTTGATAGCAAAACATTCAATCTGGATTGCACCTTTGGATTTTTACGCTGCTTGTCGGGGAGCTTTAAAAAATGGATCCGACGTGCACTTTGTTGAGTCTCAACAGTGATTCAGTGACAGTCAAGGGAAAAAAATCCCGGCAATAAACGGGCGCTGTTTATGGAATACAAATGACGCTATTGAGCTGCGAGGCTCTGCTGTAAGGCTTTTGCTCACACACACACACACACACACACAGTGGCAGGCGACAGGAAAAATAAGGACTACGTTCCAGATTCCGAGTTGGTGAAAATTGGAAAGCGGCAGACGAGTAAAAAAAAACAAAAAACAAAAACAAAAAATGAAAGAAGGCAAGGGAAGGAATGACAATGAGATCAAGGCAGAAATGACATGTTTGAACATGTTGCTGGGTTTACATACGATTTGCGGGACGGGTCAAGGCAGCTGTTATCCATCCCCGGGAAGGAGATCATCGTCTCCACCAGATCGCTGGATTGATCGTTCTGGTTGCTGTGGAAATTCACGTCGCAGGGAATAGATGTGTGATCAATCGTTAGAAAAGAACTTCATTTTTATAGAATTCGTCATAACTGGTTTTAACTAGAGTGATACCTCGGTTTTCGACCATAATCAGTTGCAGAAACTTGTTTGAAAACCAAATGGTATGAAAACCGAAACAGCACTTTCAATTATAATCAATGTAAAAACATGTAATCCGTTCCTAGTCTAGAAATCGATACATCTATAGATAGATCTATACATCGATAGATCTATACATCGATAGATCGATGTATAGATAGATCAATCTATACATCAATAGATCGATCTATAGATCGATCTATACATCGATAGATCGATCTATACATCGATAGATCTATCTATAGATAGATCGATCTATACATCGATAGATCGATCTATATATAGATCAACCTATAGATCTATATATCGATCTACCTATCTATTGATCTATAGATCGATATATAGATCAATCGATCTATCTATAGATCTATAGATCGATTGATAGATCTATAAATAGATAGATCGATAGATCTATAAATAGATAGAACGATAGATCTATACATAGATAGATGGATCTATCAATAGATCGATAGAGAGATCGATCAATAGATGTATCTAATTATCTATCTAATTAATTACAAATCTAATGATCTTATATGTCAATCTTCATCGTGGATACAGAAAGCACGGATGGAACTTGGACATGGAAGGGCACCTCCTTATTTTCTTTGGTATGATCCATGATGGAATAGTGACACTTTTCAAAGACAACCTCGGCTGACACTTTGAATGTCACTTTGATCGTGCGTTGCATCGAACAGGCATCGCGTTCTCTATCTTTGTTTGCCCATTGGAATGGGCATGTTTGCCCTTCAAAGGTTGGTGGTGGTTCGTCCAAAAGTGACATATTGCGCCTATTCAAGCGACGAGAAACATTAGCCCTTCGTTAATATTTCCTCCAATCCAAATGGCCTCGTTATGGGATGTACTTGAACGATTTTGGTGCCGACTCGAGGTACATTAATTCTCAATGTAAACGTTTGCGGACAGAACCGTCACGTCTCTCCTAAGCATCCAATTCTCCAGCAGCACTGACCTGAAAAAAGAGTACGTTGGTCTGAAGTTGTAGATGGCGGGGCTAAGCTCCAGTCCGGGATGGTGCCGTAGATCATTCTTGATGGATCCCAGGCCCATGGCGAAGGTGACAAAGAGAACAGGAAGTAGGATCTTGGAGATCAGGCCTTTGTAGTCTCTGCGGCTGTGATGGAATCTCTTGATCAGGATGGCTTTGATTTGCTGCCAGGCGAGGGCCATGCCTCGTGCTCTGCCACAGCGGGTCAACTCTGGAAGGCAAAAAACAAGACCCAATTGAGTCACTCGCTTACTCTTCTCTGTTGATTAGACGAATAAATCCAAAAACAGTTCAAGTAAAGTAATACCTCGGTTTACGAACCCATTGGCTCACGAACTTTTCGGTTTACGGACGTTAAATTTATGAACATTTTACCTTGGCATACAAACTATTTTTCGGGAGACACACAATGAGTGATGTGTCGTTTGCGAACGAGCTCGTTTTCCTAACAAGAACATGGCAGCCGACTTGTTTTGGTCCTCTATTCCCCGCCCCCAGTCGTCGGTTAAAGCCATGTGATTGGTCAAGAACGCAGCAGTGAGGGGAGGTGGTTTAAACATTAAAGAGACAGGCAAACGACAGAGAGAGAGTGACAAAACGGATAGGAAACAGTGATATTTGGATGCGTTTCAACTTTGATAGTTCAAAGGCAGAGTGTAGACTGCAAGGTTAAAATTCCCATCGATCAGGCTCCACAAATAACCCGCACAAGCCATCTGTACACGCAAAAAGCGATCAACCCAGCTAAAGAGAACACAATTGATGAGGAACTAGATAAAATTATCACAGAGAAAGCACCTACAAGAGATCATTCCCCAAGATGGTGAAAGAAGAAGGCTACGTTCCTCATCAAGTGTTTAATGCTGATGAAAGCGGCCACTCCATTCCATCAAGCCATTAATGACCATCACAAAGGTAAATAAAACCACTTTATTCAACAGTACAGTTTATTTCTTTAATTATAATACCATAGGACATTTATTATACATAAAATAAGGTATATTTTGTGTAGTTTTAAGCCTTAGAAAGTAGAAAATGATGTTTTATGAGGACCTGGTAATGGATTCTTCTCATTTTAATGGTTTGCTATGGGAAATTCATTTTTGGGATACACACTTTTCGCTTTACACACTCTGTCTGGGAACCAATTACAGTAAAGTCTCGTTATATCATATCGGATATATCGATAGTCCCGGTTATATCGATGCTATTTCTATGCATGCACTGAGAAAATTACATGCAAACAGGGTTAAAATATCGATATAACGAGACCTGTAAGTAAGTATCACTGAACACAGTTTGAGAGTGGCACTTGGTTGAGAAAAGGATGGAAGATGATCTAAATTCAGAGAAGGCATTAGGCTCACGTTGCAAATGAAAAATAAATTGGCCACCAGTGCAAAAGATTAATCACATAAATCCAAAAGGTTACGCTGCTAAAATGACGGAGAATATTTTTACTTCCTGATTTTATTCCCATGGTACATTTTTTTTTCTCCTCTGCTTGAGACGAATCAATACAGAATATAAAACCCAAGTAGAAAACGTACTGTTTTTGTCAGAACTGCAAATCACGTCACTTGAATCTGCAGGGAAACTCTTGATGGAGTCGCCGTCCGACAGCGTCTCGCAGACAGAAAAGGGTCTCTCGTCCTCGTGCAAACGTGCTTTTTTATCCTCCGTCAACTGAAAGAAAACCTACAAAAATGAAGAAAGTAACATTTGAAAATGTAACAGGGATCACAGCAAAGGGAAATTAAATTAAAATAGAAGAAAATTAAACAGAATACATTTATGAATTGCATATTAAATATCTGCTACATAATTACACAAATATCATTTATTATGCTACCTACAGTATTTGCTATTTATTAGCTGGCTCGCTAGCTATCTAGATGGCTGGCTAGCTAGCTTTCTAGATGGCTAGCAAGCTATATATCTGTATATCTATCGCAGAAAAAATATCCTGTGACTGTAAAGTAGTGCCCTTGAGAGTTTTGAAAGGCGCTTATAAATGAAATGTATTATTATTATTATTATTAATCGAGGTTTTTCACCAACTTTGGTCATCCCCCATCAGGTCTTATTCAAGTTAGTTAGTTTAGTATTATAAATCCTCATTCAAATCATGGTACAGTGATACCTTGGCTTACGAACTTAACTGGTTCCCAGACAGAGTGTCTAAGGAGAAAAGTGTGTATCCCAAAAATTAATTTCCCATAGGAAACCATTAAAATGAGAATAATCCGTTCCCAAGTCGCCATAAAACATCATTTTCTACTAAATAAGCCTTAAAACTACACAAAATATACCTTATTTTATGTATAATAAATGTGCTAAGGGATTATCATTTAAGAAATAAACTGTACTATATAATAAAGTGGTTTTATTTACCTTTGTGATGGTCGATAGCTTGATGGAATGGTGTGGCCGGTTTCCTCAGCATTAAACACTTGGTGAGGAATGTAACCTTCTTCTTTCACCATCTTGAGGAATGATCCCTTGTAGGTGCTTTCTCTGCCATAATTTTATCTAGTTCCTCATCAATCGTGTTCTGTTTTCATCTGCTAACCTTTTGATGTACGAAAGCTCACCTCTTCCAGTGTGGTATCCGAGATCCCGTAGCCTCCCAACTGCAGGTCATCCAAGTTGGCATCCAGCGCCGTCAGAAGAGAGCTATACGAGGAGGCGGTGGATGAAGTGAACGGGGGCAAGGAGTAAATCAAGTCACCCCCGTGGGCCTCTTTAAGCCGGGCTTCAGGCACATGCGCTTGGATGAAGGACTTCATTTCAGCCTCGTCGAAGCACTCAGATTCGTGAATCTGTACCTGAAGTGGATGACCAAAACAAAAATAATAAGAAGGATTTACTTACTTAAAGGGCAACCGACACCTCCGGACAAGTTGCGTCCATAATTTGTAAAATGACTTCAAATGACTTCTACTGAGCCTATTTTACAAAGATTTCAGCGCGTATAGCCATATTTTACATTTTAAGACTCGCGCTGAATATTCAGGAAGTCTTGTTTTCGAGTTGATGACGATTCGTGACGTCACGTCAGGAGCGCCCCTGACCGAGAAAGCGACACACAATGCATTTTGGGTACTTTGTTTGATGTGAAAACTTCGTGTTGATGGCAAAATTAGAAGGAAAACACATAAACAACACGATGGTGAATCGGTGTGTGTTGCACCAAGACTACTATTTGATACTAGTTGACACAAATTCCCAGCAGACAAATCAGCCCATTTCCAACAGAGCTTGGGTACCATCTTGTATATTTCCGGGACCCTACATTGCTGTCATTGACGGCTCAAATTGATATGGGAGGACTTCTTGAATCGATGTCACACATGTATGCTTTCCTCTTCAGAACTACTTGAATCATATTCATAATTGGATGAGTAACAAGAAAGCATCTTCTCTGAATCCGAACTCTCTGAAGCCATTGTTTTCATTCTGGAGCAAGGCAGTGTGTGACCAATAGTGATGTCATGAACAAGGGGGCGGGACTTTCAGAATCTGCCCAGTTCCGAGCTCATTTTGTGGCAGTTTTGGGACACTTCAACTCATTTTTATTGGTGTTTTGCATTGACTAAAAATACCAACCTGTGTGTTTTGGGTATTTTAGATGCTATAAAACGTTTTTTCTGATGTCAGTTGGGAAACAAAAAAAATGGTGTCGGTTGTCCTTTAATGTTATGTTTGCTGTACACACTGCACAATGAACGAGTGTGATGTTCCGAGCCTTTACCAAATAATTATTTTTGTTTGTTTGTTTTTTTGGTGCACACCTAAGAATAACAATACCATATTTGATGTCATAAACGCATTTTTCTGAAGGATTACCTCTGAGCATCCAATCCTGTCACCCGATGTGTTACATTTACCGTATTTTCCGTTGTATAAGGCGCACCTTCAATGAATGAAAAACGTTGTCCAAATATAATACAGTAAAGTCTCGTTATATCGATATCGGATATATCGATAGTCCCGGTTATATCGATATTTTTTCGGACTCCCTTGAATATCGATATAACGAGACTTTACTGTATATAGATACTGTCTATAAATGTTTTCCAAATATGAGGCACACCGCATTATAAGGCACTACTAGTCGAGGCTGGGGTTATGCACTACTTCTACATGGGAAAATGGAGTTAGTGGTTGCCGACAGTCGTTGTGAGACCTGTTGTGGCTCAATATTACTTCATATATAAGGCGCACCTGCATATAATACAATATATAATATTACAAATTTCCCCATTGTGGGACGAATAAAGGTATCTGATTTTCTGATATAAGGCGCAGGGTCATCTTTGGAAAAAAAAGCTTTTTCAGTATGCCTTATACACAGGAAAATATGGTAATCTAGATACTTGATACTTTCATGCACAAACTAAATGACGACGGACCTTTTTAGTGAGAGTAAGTTTATAGCCCTGGCCCAGCTTGTCTTTCAGATAGAAGGGCGAACCGCAGCATTTTAAGCCTCCTCGCTCCAGGAAGGCAACGCGGTCACTCAGCATTTCAGCTTCATCCAAGTGGTGGGTGGACATAATGATAGTGTGCCCTGAGAAGACAAACAGAGAAAATACAAAGAAATAATCTACTGAATACCCAAGAGCAAAACTGCACATTCTTTCTTCGACTTCACTTGCATAGATCGGCTCAGCTGTAACACAAGCTAACTTTCACTCGACAATTTAAAGGACAACCGACATCTCCGGCGGACAAGTTGTGTCCATAATTTGTAAAATGGCTTCAAATCTACTGAGCGTATTTCACAAAGATTCCATCGCATAAAACTATATTTTATGTTTTAAGACTCGCGCTGAATATTCAGGAAGTGTTGTTTTCCAATATATATATATAAAATAATCCCCATTAAAAAAAAACATATAAAGCTCTGTCATCCAAATAGTAGACACTCACGCTTTTTATTTTGTATAATAATATCCCAGATGCTCCGCCTGGAACAGGGATCAACGCCAGTGGTTGGTTCATCCAGCACCACCACACGAGAGCCACCGATGAATGCGATGGAGATGGACAACTTGCGCTTCATGCCACCT
The DNA here is from genome assembly GCF_051943395.1 of Hippocampus bargibanti. Lineage (NCBI taxonomy): Eukaryota > Metazoa > Chordata > Actinopteri > Syngnathiformes > Syngnathidae > Hippocampus > Hippocampus bargibanti. The sequence continues at coordinate 25,649,762 of NC_142741.1, forward strand.
GACAGATTGCCCACCCGCTTGTGTCTGTGAGCGTACATGTCTGTCTCCTCCAGGATCCTGGAAGAGAAAATTCAAGACAACTTGCATGTTATCAGTGTCTGAAACTCATGACAAAATGTTAGCGGACAACCGGGCAGAGAACTCTGAAAAGTTGCCTGCCCCCGTAAAGTTGCCTGCCCCATTTTTCACAACTTGAAACACAATCAGCAGTGACTAAAACTCATGACAAAAAGTTAGTGGACAACCGGGCAGACAACTCTGAAAAGTTGCCTGAAAGTTGCCTGCCCCATTTTTCACAACTTGAAACACAATCAGCAGTGACTAAAACTCATGACAAAAAGTTAGTGGACAACCGGGCAGACGACTCGGAAAAGTTGCCTGAAAGTTGCCTGCCCCATTTTTCACAACTTAAAACACAATTAGCAGTGTCTGAAACTGATGACAAAAGGTTAGCAGACACCCAGGCAAACAACTCTGAGAAGTTGCCTGCCCAATTTTTCACAACTTGAAACACAATAAGCAGTGTCTGAAACTCATGACAAAATGTTAGCAGACACCCGGGCAGACAACTCTGAGAAGTTGCCCGCCCCATTTTTCACAACTTGAAACACAATAAGACGACTAATCGCAAAAAAAACATTGTTTAGAAGGATAATTTATTCATTAAGGAAGTACATAGCACAAATACTCCTTTGCTTAATTTACGGTAATTATCCCTTGCTGAAGATTTTGCTCCAGTTGTCGTTTGTCGTCATGGTGCACAATGCAATGTTTGCGTTGCATTGTTTGCTAAAAGCCACGTGGACACCTCTTTCTAAGTGCCTTTGAAAACTTTCAAGTACAGTTCGAGTCCGAAGCATGAAACAGGCTCCTGATTGGCTGCCGTGCCGAGTATGCAAATTGCTATGCAAATTGCCCAACAAACGTTCGTCTGTGTAAGCTCTCAGTCGTACAGGAGTGGTCCATCGATGAAAAGGTTTCTTTAGCCCTCATCTGTACTTCTTTGAAGGTGTCGGACGTTTCGTTTCTTCTCCAAGAGGCTTCGTCAGCGAACACATTTTTTGCTGGTAGTTTCGGCCCTATACAGTATATATATATATATCCCTACTGTCCAGACATGGTGGTGCCGGACTCTGCTATGATAGGTCCCTGCTCCCAGGTTGGGGAGGGGGGGGAGGGGGCAACAAACGTTCGTTTGGCAATTTGCATTCTCGGCACGGCAGCCAATCAGAAGCCTGTTTCATTCTTCGGACTATATTGTGACTGAAAAGTGTACTTGGAAGTTTTGAAGGCTTAGAAAGAGGAGCCCACGTGGCTTGTAGCGGTTTGCTTTATTGAATAAAACAAACATTTGATTTGAAAATAATCGCTTATTTTTTTTTCTTGAAGAAGTTGTCGGCCAAGACGTTTTGAAAGTTGTACGGCCGACGTAAAAGTTGTACGCCCCGGGCCTCCGGGCAGACGTTATTTCAAAGACTGATGTTATCATGATTTCTATTCATTGCGGTAGAGTTTTTCTACAGGGAAACGTTTCTATGGCTTTGACGATCCTCTCCGGGTTCCAAAAAAGTGACATTATGGAAACACCAAACAAAAGGACGAGAACAAGAAGCACTTCTAATACTCAAGCAACATTAGTATTCTCTCCTTGCACCTAATGGCCTTCTAAGTACCTCATAATCTCGCCCTGCTCTTCGCATGGTAAATCGAAAAGCATATTTCAAAGAGTAACAGGTGGAACAATTACGTTATCGTTACCACCGGAGATGCATATAAATTAAGTGTGGCCATTAAATATGCTTGACTGCGACCGTCTTGAACTTTTTTCCCTCCAGTGTGTCATTGGCATTCAATTGCAGCCACTGGAATAACTTCTTACATTTCATTTTTTATAAGGAGGGGTGTGGCATATCGTCAAATGAACAAAGAGAAGTTTTTCACCATTGGCTGATAAAAATTAAAGGACAACCGACGTCTCCGGACAAGTTGTGTCCATAATTTGTAAAATGGCTTCAAATGACTTCTACTGAGCGTATTTTAAGAAGATTCCACCGCTTATAGCAATATTTTACGTTTCAAGACTCGCGCTGAATATTCAGAAAGTCTTGTTTTTGAGTTGGTGACGAGTCCGCACGTGACGTCACTGAAGGAACACCCCGGACCGAAAAAAGGACACATTGTAGCGGTCCTTCCATCACGTCAATGTATTTTGCTGTACTTGTTTGGGCTGAAAACCTCGTGTTGCACCAAAAAGAGGCAGAAGAGGGCGACAAAGCTGCATGTAAGGAATTAATCAGCCTGTAGAAACTGGCTGATTAATTCTTCACAGGAGCTGGTCGTCATTCTCTGCCTCTTTTTGGTGCTACATTCACCCCCCCCCCTATTGCCTCAAAATGGCACGGAATAAATTCTTTAATCCATTGCGAATATGTATGCTTTCCTCTTCAGAACTATTTGAATCATATTCATAACTGGATGAGTAACAAGAAAGCATCTTCTCCGAATCTGAAGCCATTATTTTGATTCTAGAGTAAGGCAAAGACGTATTGGTGTGAAGTCACCAACTGGGGGCGGGACTTTCTGAAAATGCCCAATTCGCAGCTCAATTTTTTGCAGATTTTGGACACTAAGTCATTTTTATTGCTGTTTTGCATTTGCCTCAAAATATCAGCCTGCGTGTTTTGGGTATTTTAGATGCTATAAAACGTTTTTCTGATGTCAGTTAGGAAAAAAAAGTGATGTCGGTTGTCCTTTAAAGGGTAAAAAAAAAAAAAATGACCTGATTGCATCATAGACAAATAAATCACTTACGTTCGGACCTGCTCGTGCAATTCCCTGCGTGACCAGTGGGGGGCCTTTATCTGTCCGTAGAGCAGGAGATGCTCCTTGGTGGTCATGTGGTCAAAGAGAACGTCATATTGCATGCAAACGCCCAGATCTTTGCGGATGGCATCCAAGTTGCTTTGCATGTCTCGCCCGTACACTTCGATGCTGCCGGATGATGGCGCAAAGAGACCCGTGAGGAGAGACCTAATTGCGCAGGAAGATTAGATGATGGAAGATTAGATGATGGTAGACACTGATTGTGACCATTTTGTATTTGGTACATATTTTCAGTGCAGATGGCCACTGGTCTTTTATTTATTTGTTTATTTATGTATCCATTTATTGTGGGACCATTAAAGGTTTTATGATTCTGATTCATTCATTCATCTATTTATTTATTTATTTATTTATTTGTACATGAATTTATGTATGTATTTATTTATTTATTCATTTAGTTATTTTTATTTTTTATTCGTTTATACATTTAATCGTTCATTCATATATTTATTTATATATCTATATTGATCTATTTATTCATCTGTTTATTTATCCTTGTATTTATTTAACAATGTATTTCTTAATTTATCCATTTATGCATTTATCCATTTATGTATTTACCCATTTGTTTATTTACTTATTTATATGTATTCATTCATTCATCCATCCATCCATCCATCCATTCATTCATTCACTTATTCATTTATGTGTTCATCGATTCTGTTATTTATTTCATTTATTCATTCAGCTATTCATTCATTCATTCATTCATACATTTATCTATATATATATATCATCTATTCATTCATTTATCTGTCTGTTTATTTATCCTTGTATTTATTTATCCTTGTATTCATCCATTTATTTATTCATTTAGTCCTTTATTCATTCAGTTGTTTTTCTATTCATTTATTTTTTTAAATTATTTTATTTATGTGTTTATGTATTTATGTGTTTATGTATGTATTTGTGTATCTATGTATTTATATATGTATGTATTTATTATATGTTTAATTATCCTTGTACTTAATTATCCATTTATTTATTTCCGTATACATTTGTGTATCCCTTCATTTATTTATCCGTTTATTTTTATTCATGTATTCATGTATTTATATATTTATTTATTTATGTATCACAATCAGAAAGCCTTGAAATCGTCCCACAAATGGGGAAGTTTGTATTTATTGATTGATTGATTGATTGATTGATTGATTGATTTCTATTAACCCTTTCGGGGCCAGCGATTACGACAAGGTGTATGAACGGGTTAACATACATGGTAGTCGTCTTGCCAGCGCCATTGTGACCGAGCAGCGACGTGACGTGGCCCTCGTAGAAGCAAACGTTGAGGTTTTGAATGGCAACCCGCTCACCGTAGATCTTCGTGAGACCGTGAAGGGTGACGCCCACGGGGAGGTGAGAGAAATCCTCACCTGCCTGAGAGAAAAACTGCTTCTTGCCTGAAAGGTTAAAAAAAACGCAAACAGTAAATCAAAGAAGGAGGATACAAAGAGGGAGAAATATATTTAGGTGCTTCGATATGGGGGAAAAAAAAATGGGTGACCATGAAAAGAAGAGTACAAGACAATAGAAGAAGGAAGAGACAAAAAAAGCCCTTTGCGAGACTTTTTTTCTCTCGTAGCTATGACAACATCATGGCTTTTAATTTCCGTACCTTTGCCCTCGTTATCACAGAATACGGGCACGTTGAGGTTCGCAGTGTTGGTGAACAGACGTCCTGCGCCTCCCAACTGTGACTTTACGCAGCAGAAAAGGTTGGACCAAAAAGAGGCTGTAAAGGGGAAGTACCATGGAGCCGGGATGCCATATTTGCCTGATCAAACACACACAAAAAATAAGAAAAAAATAACAAGAAAAAAATGACACATTTTCACGCAAACAGCTAAAGCGCGTACAAAGAAATTCAGCAATCTGCTTTTGCTGCTTTTAGTGAGGCATGAAATGAAAACAAAACTCCAATTACATTACATTACAAACAACCCGTACATACAGTCATAACAGATGGCACAATCTGGGTCAGAGTTCTTAGGTGTGGGCTTTGAATCCGGTTTCCGGGTTTCCTGTGCGGACTACTTCCACATCCCAAAGTCATCCTGCTTCAATCGAAGACTGAAATGTTGCTTTTTATGTGCGGGAATTTAAAGGATATGCGGATAATTGGTTCCCAGACAGAGTGTGTAAGGTGAAAAGTGTGTATCCCAAAAATTAATTTCCCATAGGAAACCATTAAAATTACAATAATCCGTTCCCAGGTCCCCATAAAACATCATTTTCTACTTTCAAATTTTCTAAGCCTTAAAGGATAACTGACACCCCCGGACAAATTGTGTCCATAATTTGTAAAATCACTTCAAATGACTTCTACTGAGCGTATTTGACAAAGATTCCACTGCATATAGCTATATTTTACATTTTAAGACTCGCGCTGAATATTCCGCAAGTCTTGTTTTCGAGTTGGTGACGATTCCTGACGACGTGACGTCACGTAAGGAACGCCCCTGACCGAGAAAGCGACACACATTGCATTTTGGGGACTTTGTTTGGTCTGAAAATTTCGTGTTGATGGCGAAATTAGAAGGAAAACACATAAATAACGCAATGGTGAATCCTTGTGTGTTGCACAACTAGACAAGTTGCATTTACCAGGAAAGACCTTGCGGATGTAGACCCCAACAGTCAAGTAGATGAGCGAGTCGATGAGCATCATCCAGCACAGCCAACCGAAGGAGGCCTGGTCTCCCGCCATGGGTGACGAATATGAGTTGCTCCACTGAATTCCTAATAAAATAAAAAATAAAAAAATGATACTTTTAGGAACTCCCTTGTTTTCCGATTTTGTGATGAGAGAGGGAAATTCATACCATCTCCTCGCATCTCATAGATAGAGATATATTGGCTTGCATAACTGAAACAGCAGGGGGCAAATAAGCTCTGTGGGAAAAGGAGACTTTGGTTATCAAGCCAGAGTATAATTCAAACAGCCTTGACAGTAACAAGTCGAGAAAGTTAGCGTATTTTCCGGTGTATAAGGCGCACCCCAAAAGCCACACACGTGCACCATATAGATTGACTGTGAGACGGGCTCATATTTGCCCAAGTGATTTATTACAAGACTGCATTCAGTCTTATGAAAAAAAAATTACGGTGATACGTTGGTTCACGAACTTAATTGGTTCCCAAACAGGCGAAAAGTGTGTATCCCAAAAAAAAAAATTCCCATAGGAAACCATTAAAATGAGAATAATCCGTTCCCAGGACCCCATAAAACACAATTTTCTACTTTTCTAAGCTTTAAAACTACACAAAATATACCTTAATTTATGTATAATAAATGTGCTGTGGTATTATAATTAAAGAAATGAATTGTGCTGTATCATAAAGTTGTTTTATTTACCTTTGTGATGGTCATTGACGGCTTGATGGAATGGAGTGGCCGCTTTCATCAGCATTAAACACTTGATGAGGAACGTAGCCTTCTTTCTTTCACCATCTTGAGGAATGATCCCTTGTAGGTGCTTTCTCTGCGATAATTGTATCTAGTTCCTCATCAATTGTGTTCTATTTAGCTGGGTTGATAGCTTTTTGCATCAGGCGTACAGATGGCTTATGCGGGTTGTTTGTGGAGCCTGACTGATGGGATATTTTAACCTTGCAGTCTACACTCTGCCTTTGAACAATCCAAGTTGAAACAAGTCCAAATTCCACTGTTTTCTATCCATTTTGTCACTCTCTGTTGTTTGCCTGTCTCTTTTATGTTTAAACCACCTCCCCTCACTGCTGCGTTCTTGACTAATCACGTGGCTTAAACGGAAGACAGGGGGCGGGGAATAGAGGACCAAAACAAGCCGGCTGCCATTTTCTTGTAAAGAGAACGGGCTCGTTTGCGAACGACACATCACTCATTGTGGCAGCTCCGTGTGTATCCCGAAAAATAGTTCATATGCCAAGGTAAAAGTTTCATAAATGTAACGTTCGTAAACTTAAAGGTTGGTAAGCCAAGGGGTTCGTAAACCGAGGTATCACTGTAATTGAATTTGAATTAAAAAACCTAATGAGGTTTGAGTGTATTAGTAATAACAACACAATCAAAATGATGAGCACTGGATGCAAAATTAGATTGACTCACCAGTGCACTCTTCTCAAAAATATTGAGACTGGACTCCACCGCCATGACCACAATAAACGGGAAGAAGCAGATAATGTAAAGGAGGCTTCCGCTAAGTCCGGCAATGGAGGTCTTGTCGAAAAAGGAGCTGATCAGGTAACTGAAGGCCAGGACGGTCAAGCCGTAGTCGCAGAGGTACAAGAAGAGGATGAAGGCGTTACTGTGCTCCAGGATGCCGCCGTGCTTGAGAATCAGCGTGAGGATGATGATGGTCACCATCAGGTGTGCGGCGCAATCCAAAAACCAGGCGATAAAGTGGCTGAGTGGGTTGACGCCCATCATCTTCATATACTGCAGATTGAAAGACAAACAAAAACTCAATCCGTTTTCTACAAATCAACCCATTTCCAACGAAGCTTGGGCGCCATCTTGTGCATTTTCTGGGACACTATATGCTGTCCTTGACGGCTCGAATTGATATGGGAGGACTCCTTTAATCGATTGCGAACATGTATGCTTTCCTCTTCAGAACTATTTGAATCATATTCATAACTGGATGAGTAACAAGAAAGCATCTTCTCCAAATCTGAAGCCATTGTTTTGGTTCTCCAGCAATGCAAGACGAACAAGGGGGCGGGACCTTCTGACACTGGCCACTTCCGGGTTCATTTTTGTTGCAGATTTTGGACACTTGAAGTCATTTTGATTGGTGTTTTGCATTTGACTAAAATATCATCCTGCGTGCTTTGGGTATTTTAGACGCTATAAAACCTTTTTTCTGATGTCAGTTAGGAAACCAAAAACTGGTGTCGGTTGTCCTTTAAAGTGGCCATGAATGATTATCTCTGCAAAAGCACAGTAGTGTGTGTGCACACTACACACAATGCCCTGTTAAAAAAATCCTTACCTCATGCAGCCCAAGTTCTCTTTCATAAACCAATTTCTTGACAAAGTCGGCCACAAACAGAACCCAGGCTAACATCAGCATGAGAGGGAAGACGAAAGTGATGGCCTCAAGATACCTGATGAATGCAAAAAATATGCAAATAAATCATAAGCAAACATTTAGATTTGAGGAGAGGTTGACAAAGTTATACTAAACACATTCACTGCCCTTCCCGAATTTATTCGGGAATTGAAAAGCATGACGTGGAACGCCATTTCTAAATTTGTTTGGGTTTTCTTTTTTCTTGTGGTAGGGTGCGAATTAAGCTGCAGTCGGACCTCTTGCAATATAATAAAGTCACAGAGAAAGCACCTACAAAGGATCATTCCTCAAGATGGTGAAAGAAGAAGGTTACGTTCCTCATCAAGTGTTTAATCCTGATGAAACCAGCCACTCCATTCCATCAAGCCATCAATGACCATCACAAAGGTCATTAAAACCACTTTATTATACAGTACAGTTTATTTCTTTGATTATAATACCATAGCACACTTATTATAAATAAAATAAGGTATATTTTGTGTCGTTCTAAAGCTTAGAAAATTAGAAAATGGTGTTTTATGGGGACCTGGGAACGGATTATTCTCATTTTAATGGTTTCCGATGAGAAATTAATTTTTGGGATACACACTTTTCGCCTTACACACTCTGTCTGGGAAACAATTGAGATCGTAAGCCAAGGTATCGCCGTATTTTTTTTCACAACACTGAATGCAGCATTGTAATAAATCACATGGGCAAATGAGCCCGTCTCACAGTCAATCTTATCAGTTGCAATGGCCTGCGTGGTACATCTGATGGAGCTTATCAGCATTGTCTTAATAAAGTTGTTGGGAGGCGGCGGGGGGGGTTACAAACCGCCAACGCATTTCAGCGATCACAAACTATGGTTCATATTTGCAAAATGCTAATGTCAAACCTCACTGACTGTCGGATTGGTCAAAGTATACATATGAGAGATGAGCAGTGGGCGGCAGTTTGAGTGGCGCATATCTACGTGGGAGAGCACACACACACACACACACACACACACACACACACACACACACACACACACACACACACACACACACACACACACACACACACAAACATGCACACACGAGCCTGAATATTCATGGCCGCCTTTTCAGAGGCAATTATCATGTGAGACATGGCAGTGAGTGACTACTTTCTGACAGTCCCAAGTGGCGGATGAATAATGAGTGAGTTTGCATTATTCCGCATCAATGCTTCGTCTGCACCCAAGAGACACTGTACATCCTTTTATGTGATGTTTATATTTCTGTCTCCAATGCACAGCACCCTTGCGCTATACAATATAAATGCTATATATTCAAGTGGTGTGTTGAAGTAGTTGTGCTAAAACATCTCGCACCATCAAGGAAATGCTCAATTTAAACTGAGCGTTTTCCAAGTGAAAATATTCACATCCTGCATAATAATAATAATAATAATAATAATACATTTCATATATTATCATTGTTCCACGATGCTAGCTAAACGCGACAACCGACTATAAAATGCATATGTATTTTTTCATCTTTAGGTGATATGTGAACCGATGGATTATTTTATAGTTCTTAATAATAACAATAATAACAATAATAACAATATTAATAATATTAATAATAATAATAATACATGTCATTTATAAGCGCCTTTCAAAACTCTCAAGGACACTTTACAGTCACAGGATATTTTTTTCTGCGGGTGAGCAGCGTTCACTCAACCCGGAAGTAACTCAAATAGATAGTAATCAAGCTAGCTAATAGATACAATAATAATAATAATAATAATAATAATAATACATTTCATTTATAAGCACCTTTCAAAACTCTCAAGGACACTTTACAGTCACAGGATATTTTCTTCCGTGGGTGAGCAGCGGCAGCCACAGGCGCCAGCACTCACCCAACCTGGAAGTAACTCAAATAGATAGTAAGCTAGCTATCTAGCTAGCTTATAGAGCTATCTAGCTAGCTAATAGATATTTATATTTTATTTATTATTTTTTTGTAATTGATAGAGAGTAGACAAAAAAAATAAGTTATTATATTTAAAAAGTTTCATGCTTAGAAGGTCCACAATGGAAGCACAGAAAATCTAGGGTCAATCTAAGGTGAACAGACAAAGCCTGTTAAAATTTCATCTTCATATAATAATAATAATACATTACATTTTAAGCGCCTTTCAAAGCTCTCAAGGAGACTTTACAGTCACAGACAAGCTCATGGAAAGGACAACCGATTAAAATGTCTATGTTCTGTTGTTTTATAGTTGTTGGTGCTTGGCACGTCCGGGGGCTTGGTATTCAAATCAAGAAGACTATGTTTTACTAATGTATCACTTCACTTTGCGTATACGCTCAATAAGTAGCTTGGCAGAGGACTGCGGACGTTGGGCGTCGGTCATGAATGGCTGCGTCTCCTGCCGGCAGTAAAGACAATCTTTCTGGGTGCAAACCTTCGTCCACAGTGTCCGATCGAACATTTCTGACATGACTCGTGTAATAATTCTGGTCAGGTGAAAATGAGTATTCAACTTACAGATCCAGAAGATAACAAGGATACGGGAAGGGTTGAAGTTGCACAGCATTCTCTGTGACTCGTCCAGTTTGCATTTGGATAATCGCCCGGTCAATGTTCTCCTGGAGGTACACAAAGGCCCGGTTGTAGCGCATGGCGCCTCGCGACGTGACGTGGTTTTTCTTGGCAAAGTAAAGGCTGCGGACTCGGTCTGTCCGCATCACGTTGTCCAGATGCATTCGGATGGTGTAGTGGACATTGGGGGGGAGCCGAGAGGAGTTTTCCTCTTTGGGCAGCTTGAAAATAACACCTTCAAGAAAAAGCAGCCAACTCAGTCAAAATTCTAAACGTTTAAAGGACAACCGACACCATTTTTTTTTTGTTTCCTAACTGACATCAAAACAACGTTTTATAGCATTGAAAATACCCAAAACACGCAGGCGGATATTTTTAGTCAACTGCAAAACATCATCAAGTGTGCTGAAACTGCAAAAAAATTGAAACCAGAAGTGGCCAGTTTCAGAAGGGCCCGCCCCCTTCTTCGTGACATCACGCCAAGACGTCTTGCCTTGCTCCAGAAACAAAACAATGGCTTCAGATTCAGAGAAGATGCTTTCTTGTTACTAATCCAGTTATGAATGATGATTCAAATAGTTCTGAAGAGGAAAGCATAAATGTTTGCAATCCATTAAAGAAGTCCTGACGTGTCATTTTGAGGCGTCTGGACTGAAATGTAGCGTCCCAGAAAATGCACAAGATGGCGCGCAAGCTCCGTTGGAAATGGGCTGATTTGTTCCTTGGGAATTTGTGTCAACTAGTATCAACTAGTAGTCGTGGTGCAAAACACAACGATTCACCATCACGTTATTTATGTGTTTTCCTTCTAATTTCGCCATCAACATGGTGTTTTCAGACGAAAAAAAGTACCCAAAATGCATTGTGTATCGCTTTGTCGGTCAGGGGCGTTCCCTACGTGACGTCACGTAGGGAATCGTCATCAACTCGAAAACAAGACTTCCTGAATATTCAGCGCGAGTCTTAAAAGGTAAAATATAGCTATATGCCGTGGAATCCTTGTAAAATACACTCAGTAGAAGTCATTTGAAGTGATTTTACGAATTTTGGACACAACTTGTCCGGTGGCGTCGGTTGTCCTTTAAAGGAAAATGAATCATTATTTTTCCATGAAAATACCAACAGAATTAATATGTTGATTTTTATTGTTTTCCTTTTCGCCTCCTAAAATGACTCACTTCCATAGAGATTGCGGTCCTTGGCGAGTTCCTCAGCATCGGCGTCAAGATGCTCGGCAGATTGGTAACCTTGGTAACGATCAAATGTGATACAGGACGAGATGTTGACCATCAGGGTGGACAAGGTGGTGATCTGATCCATGATGTGTTTGTTCCTCTCCAACATCAATGTTATGTTTGCTTTGACACACACACACACACACACACACACACACACACACACACACACACGCACACACACAAGTTTTAGGTACAGTAGTGGAGTTGCTTTGAAATGGGAAGTTAATTAAGTCCACAAAAATGTACTTTCCGGCACAATATAACAATACCGTTTCTCATCCCTCATTTTGATACTAAACAAGGTGAAAACATGGACTTGAAACGCTCAACTCACAGAAGCTGTTCAGGGTGTTCCTCATTTTATTCACTTCAATGTCTGTTTGCATCTCAATGAAACCTCTCACAAAGGCATTGTCCAAGGAATTCTGTCAACGCACACCATAACAAAAGTGTTTTCAAAAATCCCGCCTTGAACCGGTTGGGGGTGGGGGGGATTCCAGAGTGTCCACGAGACGTCATACCTGAAGAAGTGGCAAAGTGTGCTTGAGCACTTGGGCAGATTTCATGATGTATTTTGAGGATTTGAGCCATTCGTCAGAGTGATTCTTGAGTTTGCCGAACTCTTCCAGGGTAGCATTGGCCTGAGGAAGAAGAAGAAAATGCCATTGCTATGTGTTGATGTGTGTCGGCAGAGCGTTATTTCAGATCTATTCGGGATACTTTTTGTTCTTTCAACGACTTCAGAATCAAACACAGTACCATATTTTCCGGTGTATAAAGCACACTGGAGTATAAGGCGCACCCCCAATGAATGGTGTATTTTCAAACCTTTTCCATATATAAGGCGCACAGAACTATGAGGCAATGAATGAAACACGTTTTTAAAAAATCTTGGCCTCCGAACTGTTTAAGGGGAAAAGTGTGTATCCCAAAACATTATTTCACATAGGAAACCATTAAAATGAGAATAATCCGTTCCCAAGTCCCCATAAAACATCATTTTCTACTAAATAAGCCTTAAAACTACACAAAATATACTTTATTTTATGTATAATAAATGTCCTATGGTATTATAATTAAAGAAATAAAGAGCACTGTATAATAAAGTTGTTTTATTTACCTTTGTGATGGTCATTGGTGGCTTGATGGAATGGATAGCTTTTTGCATAAAGTGTCTCAAGGAGGGACTGAGCTTTCAGCCGCTCTGCCGCCAAACTGTGGAACTCACTTCCTCCCAACATTCGTAACGTCGATTCTCTTCCCACCTTCAAATCCCATCTCAAAACACACCTATTTAAAATGGAATTTTGTGTGTAGCTTTATCTCTTGTTTCTATTTATAATTGTATGATATTTATGATTGTATCTATGCTTGTCTGTGACTGTAAAGTGTCCTTGAGAGCTTTGAAAGGCGCTTGAAATAAAATGTATTATGATTCTAAATCTAGCGGATACCTTTGCTATAATCGCCCTGGTGATTGGTGTGTCAGGTGTGAAGAGGATTTTTCCCATCAGCATTGGTTTGAGGTAGGCCCACGCAATAGCGCCCCCTGTGGTGTTGACCATGTCTAGGTACATGTTCATACAGTAGGGAGCTACAAAAAAAAGCAGGCGAGACATTGAATCCATCTTCCCTCGGTAACGAAAGGACGACGTCTTCCCAACATACTGGCGTTTCGTGGAATCTTGAACCTGTCAATCATCTCCTCCCTCACGTCATCGTCAAGCCAGGGTGGCGCGGATTGTGAATCGTTAGGAAGGTTGGCGAGTCCAAAGAAAGGCAAGATACCCTGACTGCACATGGCTTGAGACATGGTGACAACTGTAGCCCGGGTTGAGAGGCTCAACTTCATGAGTCCTGCAGCCTAAAGGGAAGAGGTGGTCATCCATGATGAATCTACAATCATGTCCGGAACGTACTTTTCAAAATGGAGTCTACATACTTGGGTGAATTCAGCGTGGGCCATCTGACTGAGTTCTTGGACGGACATCATGTAAGTGCTCAGCTGATCAATGGCGGGAAGCATCTCTTCCATCATGTGGATGATATTGTTGGCCATCAGGAGCATAAATCCCAACAGGCTCTGAAATTCGTCCGACAACACCATCTGAAAGGAAGAATTTGAAAAAAATATATTTCACAAATGATCGCATATTTTCAGTTCACGTGACTTACAAGACAATCCAATACATATTGATGTATATTGCGCTTTAACAAGAGCTGAAGGAGTAACAAAGCGCTACCATGGATGAGCGACCAGTCTTGTTTGTGAGTTGGTGACGATTCCTGACGTGATGTCACGTCTGGAACGCCCCTGACCGAGAAAGCGACACACAATGCATTTTGGGTACTTTGTTTGGTCTGAAAACGTCGTGTTGATGGCGAAATTAGAAGACTACTATTTGATACTAGTTGACACAAATTCCCAGCGGACAAATCAGCCAGTTTTCCAACAGAGCTTGGGCGCCATCTTGTGCATTTTCTGGGACGCTACATTGGAGTCCTGACGGTTCGAATTGATCGGGAAGGACGTCTTTAATTGATTGCAAACATGTATGCTTTCCTCTTCAGAACTATTTGAATCATATTCATAACTGGATGAGTAACAAGAAAGCATTTTCTTCGAATCTGAAGCCATTGTTTTGATTCTAGAGCAAGGCTTGGTGTGACATCACGAACAAGGGGGCGGGACCTTCTGAAACTGGCCATTTCCGGGTTCAGTTTGAAGTAGTTTTGGGACACTTGAAGTCATTTTTATTGGTGTTTTGCATTTGACTGCGTGTTTTGGCTATTTTAGATGATGTCAGTTAGGAAACAAAAAAATGGTGTTGGTTGTCCTTTCAGAATGTGCCTATATAAAATAGTCCTATCAGAGGCGATAAGAGCCAAGTTCCAATTCTCTTCAACGTGACAGCGAGTTCATCAGAAAGGTGGGCAGAAACCAGCCAATGAATTAAACATAAACACATATATATGTGCAGATGTGTCACTGCAAGGAGGATTGTCTTATTATGACTGCTAGCAATGAAAATATAGGCAATGGTGGTGTGTGTGTGTGTATTATTATATGAATGCTGAGCATGTTAAGCGGGAAGTATACAAGCGGGTGTGTCAATCCTGAAATCAGCCTTACTCTGAAGACAAACTTTTCCATGTTGACGTGGCGAGTCATGATCACAGCCAAGGTGTACCACTCTTCAGCGGACATGGAGCAGAAGGTTTGAAAGACAAGCACATCCGGCTCGCCGATGCTCAGACCTTCTCGGGAATTGCAGTAGCGCAAATTCAACAACCAAGAAAGGATCTGTGTGGAACACATTATAGAGGGGGCAAAAAATTAAAGACGGTACAAGAAGTGATTATCTGTTGTGGAAAAGGTCTCATTTTTTTATCATTTTACCTTTTTTTAAGGACAACCGACGCCCCTGGACAAGTTGTGTCCATAATTTGTAAAATGGCTTCAAATGACTTCTACTGAGCGTATTTCACAAATATTCCACCGCATATCGCTATATTTGACGTTTGAAGACTCGCGCTGAATATTCAGGAAGTCTTGTTTTCCAGCTGGTGACGAGTCTTCACGCCACGTTAGGGAAGGAACGCCCCCGACCGAGAAAGGACACATTGTTTTCGAGTTGATGCCGATTCCTGACGTGACATCACGTCAGGAATCGTCACGTCAGGGAGCTACATCGGAGTCCTCATTCCTTGTGTGTTCTACATACTTGGCAATAAAGATGATTCTGATTCTGATGCCTCAAAATGAGACGGAAGGACTTCTTTAATCAATTCCAAACATTTATGCTTTCCTCTTCAGAACTATTTGAATCATATTCACAACTGGATGAGTAACAAGAAAGCATCTTCTCCGAATCTCCAAGGTCATTTTGAAGTAGTTTTGGGACACTTGAAGTCATTTTGATTGGTGTTTTGCATTTGACTAAAAATATCAGCCTGCGTGTTTTGGCTATTTTAGATGCTATAAAACGTTTTCTGATGTCAGTTCGGAAACAAAAAAAAATGGTGTCGGTTGTCCTTTAAATGCCCAACGGCATTTTTAATTCTCATATATAATAAATATATTTTCAGTGTTTTCTTGTGACCATATCCCGTCATGTTAGTAACTTAAAAAGTAGTTGAATCAACGGTTATTCTCGACTTCTTCATATGGTTTCAGTCATACTGGCCCTCCAAATGAAACTGGAGCAAAAATGAGTTTGACACCCCTGACTTTAGCTTTAGGGTTGATCAAGAACAAGAATTCTGACAAAAAGTAGCGCAGCGGAAATGATCAGACATGTTTGTCGTAAAACAATGAGTCATTGCATTGATATGTATTGAATAAAAACTCAATCAAATCAAATCAAATAAAGGGGAAGTGGCACCGCGTTTCCTACCATCAAATCCCTACAATGATCACCTGTAAATTGTTGGTGGGCATAGTCGTGTTCATGAGGATCTGGAGAGCAAGCGGATGGAAATCCACGTGTTTCTGAACATCATGCAAAAAAGCACTTTCATTCCGCAGCATTTCGCCAACCGTCACGTGCTCTGAAAAACAAAAAAGAAAGAAAGAAAGCATGATGGCACCAACGCGACAATTTTTGTAGTGGTTCTCTTCGATGGTGATGAGTTGGATGTAAAAACAAAAGCCAACAACAATCCAAAGCCCATTTTACTCACGAATGTACAGTGATACCTTGGCTTACGATCTCAATTGTTTCCCAGACAGAGTGTGTAAGGCGAAAAGTGTGTATCCCAAAAATTAATTTCTCGTAGGAAACCATTAAAATGAGAAGAATCCGTTCCCAGGTCCCCATAAAATACAATTTTCTAATTTTCTAAGCCTTAAAACTACAGAAAATATACCTTATTTTATGTAAAATAAATGTGCTATGGTATTATAATTAAAGAAATAAATTGTACTATATAATAAAGTGGTTTTATTGACCTTTGTGATGGTCGTTGATGGCTTGATGGAATGGAGTGGCCGCTTTCATCAGCATTAAACGCTTGATGATGAACGTAACCTTCTTCATTCTTCTTTCACCATCTTGAGGAATGATCCCTTGGAGGTGCTTTCTCTGCGATAATTTTACCTAGTTCCTCATCAATTGTGTTCTGTTTAGCTTGGTTGATAGCTTTTTGCATCAAGTGTACAGATGGCTTATGTGGGTTATTTGTGGAGCCTGATTGATGGGATATTTTAACCATGCAGTCTACACTCTGCCTTTTAACTATCAAAGTGGAAACAAGTCCAAATGTCACTGTTTTCTATCCATTTTGTCACTCTCTCTCTGTCGTCTGCTTGTCTCTTTAATGTTTAAACCACCTGCCCTCCCTGCTGCGTTCTTGACCAATCACGTGGCTTTAACCGACAACTGGGGGGCGGGAAATAGAGGACCAAAACAAGCCGCCTGCCATTTTCTTGTTCGGAGAACGGGCTCGTTCGCTAACGACACATCACTCATTGTGGCAG
This sequence comes from Hippocampus bargibanti, assembly GCF_051943395.1. Taxonomy (NCBI): domain Eukaryota; kingdom Metazoa; phylum Chordata; class Actinopteri; order Syngnathiformes; family Syngnathidae; genus Hippocampus; species Hippocampus bargibanti. The sequence goes on from NC_142741.1 coordinate 25,666,980, forward strand.
CTCCGTGTGTATCCCGAAAAATAGTTTGTATGCCAAGGTAAAATGTTCATAAATTTAACATTCGTAAACTGAAAAGTTCGTAAGCCAAGGGGTTCGTAAAGTGAGGTATCACTGTACGTGTTTCACCTTGAGATGTGTAGTTGATGTTGAGCGAACCGAGGTTACTGGTGTCAACGCCAAAGCTTTGACTCAGCACAGAGGACCTATTATCGCACACACGGACACACATACACATATTTATTGTTGACGAAAATATGTTTTCAACTCTACTTGTTCAAGTTACTGATAAATAATAAATTACTGTCAAAAGAATGATTCATCGTGATGTAAAATATCGAACAAGCAAAATGCGCTACCAGTTTGTGTCGTCATCGTAGGTGCTGGGGTCTCCAACTAATGTCTGGAAGATGACATCACCCAGATCAGCGCTTTTGCCCTGAACAGCCTGCAACAAGACTCGCAGGCCTGGTAGGAGAGTGGAACAGAGTTGACCAGGTTCCAAGGCCAAAGCGCCCAGTAGGTAATGCGCAAATTCCGTCTTCTCCACTTTGCACACCTGAAATGGCAAACAAATGTCATGAACCCGACTTTGAAACCATACCTCTGACTTGAAACCGTAATTATGACTTTGAAAATGTATTATGTGAAAGTGACCTGAGATTTCAGTTGATCAAAATGGTCTGCAAAAAGTGGATCACTCAGGTTAGTCTGGAGAAGTCGAGTAGCGGTCTGGAAGACCTGTTGTAAATCGAGCAACATCTCTGCAATGACACACAACATTGCACTGGCGCTTTATTACAAGTCAGGCTAATGCTAATGCTAATGCGTTGTTAAAATGAACTGCTTGCAGGGAAAAAGAAATGTGGAATGATGGGAGTGGATTTTTTTTTTTGTAGTGAGATGTCAATGAATTAATTTTTTGGGGCCAAAACATGTGATGACAGAATGTATAATTCGACAGAAATTGGATAATATTTAATTTCATAACATATGCAATTAAAAAGTCTGTTGATTCTAAGCGTATATTCAGGAAGTCTTGTTTTTGAGTTGGTGACGAGTCCTCACATTACGTCACTGAAGGAACGCCCCTGACCGAGAAAGTGACACACAATGAATTTTGGGTACTTTGTTTGGTCTGAAAACTTTGTGTTGATTGCGAAATTAGAAGGAAAACATAAATAACATGATGGTGAATCGTTGTGTGTTGCACCAAGACTACTATTTGATACTAGTTGACACAAATTCCTAGCAAACAAATCAGCCCATTTCCAACGGAGCTTGGGTGCCATCTTGTGCATTTTCTGGGACGCTACATTTCTGTCCAGATGCCTCAAATGACACGGATTAACTTCTTGAATCGATGGCAAACATTTATGCTTTCCTCTTCAGAACTATTTGAATCATATTCATAAGTGGATGAGTAACAAGAAAGCATCTTCTCCGAATCGGAAGCCATTGTTTTGATGTTAGAGCAAGGTAAGACGCCCTGGCATGACGTCACGAACAAGGGGGCGGGACCTTCTGAAACTCGCCATTTCCGACGTCATTTTGAAGTACTTTTGGGACACTTTGACTCATTTTTATCTGTATTTTGCATTTGACTAAAACGATCAGCCTGCGTCTTTTGGGTATTTTAGATGCTATAAAACGTTTTTCTGATGTCAGTTAGGAGACACAAAAATGGTGTTGGTTGTCCTTTCATGTTTTACGGGGACCCGGGAACGGATTATTTTCATTTTTAATTTATTCCTATGGGAAATAAATGTTCAGCAGACAAACTTACACACTCTGTCTGGGAACCAATTAAGTTTGTGAGCTGAGGTATCACTGTATGTGTTCTTTTGTATGCGAGTTAGAGGCGTCGACGTTTGGCGAGAGCAGACAGGATCCTTTCCGTTTGGTTCATGAGATTTTCAAACGTGCTGAGCGGCTTTCATTCAAAGCTTACAGACACTCACTGGGAGCTCGGCCTAAACCGCATCCAAGTCATTTTTCTTGATATTGACAGTTGCAAAGAAGCATTTGAGGAAGAAAAAAACATGTCGGGGTTTGCGGAAAAGGTCATGATGATCCATTATTTGTATGTCCCACACACTTCATTAGGCAGGACTAATCTTGAGGATAGAAGAGCTGAATCAATTGATTCTACACTGTCAGGCGGGTATTGATTTTAGAATCAATATTTTGTCGGATCGCGTTGAGAAAAATATGATTACCCGTGTCAGTTGAGGACAAAACATTTGCAATGCATCCCAGTATGATGCAGTGCAGTTGAACACTTTATTCTTATTTTTTTGCTTCTTTTGACAGAAGTCAGTGTTACCTTGAGGTTCACTGGCGAGCGCTCTGGTCATATTTTTAAGCAAAGCAGAGAAGGGAAAGCTATCCGGCAGCATCTCGACGGCATTCCTCAAGAGAGGCAGTGATGACCTACGAAGAGAAAACACACAAGTGAAATATGCTACATGCAATTAAACAGTCGTCCAAGAAATGGACACTGAACAAAAAAATAAAATAAAATGGTGTGTTGAATTGACTGCATTTTATTTGACCAAGTAGTCACACAAACTAAAATCATCTGAATCCAGATATATTTTGCAAGAAGATAATCGTTTTCATGTCTATACAGGTAAGATCCGAGTTACGACTGGCGTGAGTTACGACCACCCGTACTTACGACCACCAGACCTTTTTTTTTTTTACGCCTGACACGGCAACACGCAAGCAGCCGGCAACGCGTACTACAATTTTGGCCAGCCAGCATGTCACAGACTTGCACAGCAATGCGTGACTACATTCAATAAAAATAAAAAAATAAATACAATAAAAAAATAAAAAGATTAAAAAATAAAAATAAAAAAAATACATAGAAATAGACAGACATGAAAAAATAAGAAATAAGAAATAAAAAATTTAAAAATTAAAATTAAAATGATAACAATAATAATACATTTCATTTCGAAGCGCCTTTCAAAACTCTCAAGGACACTTCACAGTGCAGATACCATCTCGGCAATATCTCCTGTAGTACACTGCTTTCTTCATGAACAGTTTTGTATACATTACAAGTCGAGTTATACAGTAATAAAAATGGATAATACGAAATATAAAATGATAAAAATGACATTAAAAGTTATAAAATTTATAAATAAACTGTAAACAGTTTTATTCAATCGAAAATGTGGCTTAAAAACAACAGATTGACATTCTATACTATCCTGTCGTGTAAATGTGACGTCAGCTATTTTGAATGAATTTCGACTTACGACCGTTTGACTTACGACCATTTTGTCGTAACTCGGTCGTAACTCTGATGTTACCTGTATTTAGATCCGGATGATTTGATTTTGTGCAACCATTTGACGAAATAAAAAGTCAGTTTAACAAAAAAACAATTGTGGAAAGACGACTTTTTCAGACATGAGGGGCAAGTGAAATTTTTACTCACATCTGAGAGTCAGTGGGCAGGGTTGCAAAAGAAAGCACCCCCAGTGCGGCGTCAATGGCCTCCTCCCGTGAGCTATTCAAAAGCCACGGCATGTCCCGAGTTGATCCCTTCATGATAATGTTCAGATTGGGATTGGAAAAGAACACGTGAGCCGTCTCCAGAATGTCCTCTTGCGAAGGGAATGACAAGGCGCTGAAGATGGCTGGGTAGTCAATGGACAGGAAGTACAGGAAGTCATTCACCGGGTCCATCTGAGGCCGCCACGGGGCGTCTCGTCTGCGTCGGGCGTTCGCCACGTGGCTATGAGCGGTCACGCCCGGATGATGAGACTCAGGCGTAAAAAGGCCACTGCTGAACAGCTCCCTTAGCATAGCTACGATGTTTTCAACTAGCTCGGTGATCTCCGGCAAAGCCACGTCCATTTGAGTCAAGGTGGACAATAAAGGTCTGAGCAGTTGGGGTATCTTGGGCAAAAGCTGGGTCAGAAGATCGAGTCCAGATTGGTCTGAAGACGCTAACCAGGCAGCCACCTTCTGCGCGAGCGTGTTTCTGCCATTGGAAGCCAGGAAATGTTCACGGGCCTCGTACACCATCATTTCATCCTCCAATACCTTCATGCGGATCATAGCATGAACGGCGTCATTTACCACGTCAAGGAAAGAACCGTGATTGATCCTTGATATTGATAAGTCGCCCACCTTTAAGAAGACCTCATCGAAGGTGATGTTTACGCAAGAGTGGACGATGGTCGCCGCCTCGTTGAAGACAAACTGGCTCGACTCGATGTCTTGAATATGCTGGTAGTTGTTCAGGATGTGGCGCAGTGCCTCCTCCATAGCTTCGATGCACGATTCCGGCACAGGAATCACTTTGAGCAACTCACCTGACAACACTTGAACAGCGGATAAACTGTGGGTGGGAGGAGGTAAAAAAAAAAAAGTTCAATAGAAATGAATATCACTGCATGCTTCACTTAAAGGACAACCGACACCTCTGAATAAGTTGCGTCCGATTTTATTCTTTTTATTAAAATCAAAATACAGTGATACCTTGGCTTACGAACCTAATTGGTTCCCAGACAGAGTGTGTAAGATGAAAAGTGTGTATCCCGAAAATGTATTTCCCATGGGAAACCATTAAAATGAGAATAATCCGTTCCCAGGTCCCCATAAAACATCATTTTCTACTTTCTACTTTTCTAAGCCTTAAAACTACACAAAATATACCCTTTTTTATGTATAATAAATGTGCTATGATATTATAATTCGTAAACCGAGGAATCACTGTACTTTTTCTCGCCTGTTACTTAATATATTGAGTGCATTTGGTGAGCTGTGTCATTTTTGTGAGTGCAGTCACCTGTTTTTTAGCTGCATGTCTTGGAGTTGATGATACCAGTGAAGCAGAGCACTATGGCTTAGCGGATGGCCGAGCAAGTCTAAAAACTGACTGGAGACATTGGTGATGATCTGCTCCAACATGTGCGCTTGATATTTGTTGACTTGATGGAGAGATTTTGTCGCATTGACGATTCGGGCTGAGGCGACAGCAGGAGTGATTGCTTCCAAATCCACGTGCTGAAAGCAAAATGTGGCAGAGCAAATGTTCAGTGTGTCAACATTGCCACCAAATGGTCAAAACGTGAATGGCATTGGAATTGACTTTTTTTTTTTGTTGAGGTCAGCTGACTTCTTTGAACTTCCTGATCTAAGATCCGGAAAAGTTGTGTCCATAATTTGTAAAATCACTTGAAATGACTTCTACAGAGCGTATTTTACAAAGATTCCACCGCATATAATAATATTAATAAAACATTTAATTTACAAGCACCTTTCTGACCACCCAAGAACACTTTACAATAAAAACAATACATAAAACAATAAAATAATGAATAAAACAATAAATAATAAAACAGCAGATTAAACTAGACATGAAAGCAAGTTTAAACAGGTGGGTTTTCAGGTGAGATTTGAAAGTAGGAAGGGAGGCAATGTTACGGGTGTTGGGTGGAAGTGCGTTCCAGAGTTTGGGAGCGGAGCGGCTGAAAGCTCTGCACCCCATCGTGGTGAGATGGGCAGAGGGCATACAGAGGTGGAGGGAGGAAGAGGAGGGCCCGAATATATCGCTATATTTGACCTTTTAAGACTTGCGCTGAATATTCAGGAAGTCTTGTTTTCGAGTTGGTGACGATTCCTGATGTGACGTCACGGAAGGAACGCCCCTGACCGAGAAAGCGACACACAATGCATTTTGGGTACTTTGTTTGGTCTGAAAACTTCGTGTTGAGCCGTGTTGATGGCGAAATTAGGTGGAAATCACATAAATAACGCAATGGTGAATTCATGTGTGTTGCACCAAGACTACTATTTGACACTAGTTGACACAAATTCCCAGCAGACAAATCATCCCATTGCTAACGGAGCTTGGGCGCCATCTTGTGCATTGCAGTCCAGACGCCTCAAAATTATACGGAAGGACTTCTTTAATCGATTGCAAACATGTATGCTTTCCTCTTCAGAACTATTTGAATCATATTCATAACCGGATGAGTAACAAGAAAGCATCTTCTCCGAATCTGAAGCCATTGTTTTGATTCTCGAGCAAGGCAAGACATCCTGGCGTGACGTCACGAACAAGGGGGCGGGACCTTCTGAAACTCGCCATTTCTGAGGTCATTTTGAAGTAGTTTTGGGACACTAATTTTTATTGGTGTTTTGCATTTGATTAAAAATATCATCCTGCGTGTTTTGGCTATTTTAGATGCTATAAAACGTTTTTCTGATGTCAGTTAGGAAGCAAATAAAATGCTGTTGGTTGTCCTTTGATTTGATGTTTGTTGTACTCACACTCGTGTTGAGGTGGGGACAGATGTAATGGTTGGCAGCAAAAGTCTCCAGAACTGGCTTCAAACTGATGTTACACCACCTTTCAATGACACTACGTTTCAAACCAGCTGCTTCCATGATTGGCTCCCACGCAATCACAGCTTCCCTGCACTCCAATGTGCCATTTACCTACAAGAATTGCAAACAAAGTGCGCACAATGTCAATCGCCTCCCATCTTTTGTTTTGTCGCCTTTCATCGCATTCCTTCCGAGCAAACCGGTTCAGGGAGTAAGACTGCGAGGATCACGGCGAGGCACAACAAAGAGTCTGGGTGAAAGGCAAGCGGCACAGAGGATACCCGATAATCTCTCGATGCACATCGACACGTTTAAATGGCACAAGGCTCACACAAGTATCACCACTTTTTTTTTAATCACTGGACACCGAGGCAGAGATTGTATACAATAGCTTTATCACAACAGGTGTGTCTCTGCAACGTTTTTTGTGTATAACAGTGACATTAAGGTGATACCTCGGTTTACGAACCCCTTGGCTTACAAACTTTTCGGTTTACGAATGTTAAATTTATGAACATTTTACTTGGCATACAATCTTTTTTCATACACGGAGCTGCCTCAATGAATGATGTGTCACTTTTTCGCCTTACACACTCTGTCTGGGAACCAATTAAGTTCGTAAGCCAAGGTATCACTGTATTTGAATCAGTGTCTGGGAACCAATTAAGTTCGTAAGCCAAGGTATTACTGTATTTGAATCTGGTTGAGTCTCGACTCAGGTGTTGAGAGTCATCAGAGTTCATTGCTCTCCGATACACAAAGGATGCGCTTTACCCGCTCAGCGGCCTCCAATGTTTGTTCGGTGGCAAGGTGAATTCTTTCTAAGATCTCGAACAAGTTAAAATGACTGGCGTTCACAGACTGTGCAATTTCTATCATCAGGGTCACCACAGGCTTCGCAAGGCTCATTGTCATCACTGTGGAAAAAAATCAGAGGTTTCAATATTATGACCAAAAAAAGCCATTAATTAATTAATTAATACACCATTTTATGAGGCAAGCTTATTTCGGATAGCTAAATGCGGAATGCTAAGTGGCATACTCACCGTTGTGCACGTGCTGGGTGTTTACCATACATGCTATGATTTTTTCAAAATAGGGGATAACAGCCGTGGCGTTGTCCCAAAGGTGCGTTTTACTGAGTGTTGTCAGTACGGCCTCCAATATCTTTTCAAGCCTGCGCGGAAAAACAAAAACACGATGGCTAAAGGGCACTTCACATACTCCCAATTGTTCTTTGCCTGATTTCATTTACTTGTGCCAAGTCTTCTGGTCAGCTTGCCCAGTTAAAACCTGTTGAAGTACTGGACCGAGATGGGATAAAACCTCCACAGATGGGATTTTAGTCCCAAAGCCTGGACCACTCATAAAAAATGTCCAAATCTGTAAAAAATAATAATAATTCAGAAACGGTTGTCTGTGTAATCTCTCAGTCATACGGGAGTGGTCCATCGATGAGAAGGTTTCTTCAGCCGTCATCTGTACTTCTTTGAAGGCGTCGGACGTTTCGCTTCTTCATCAATTTGGATCGTTCGTACAATAGACTGCTTAGGCAACATAGTCTTAGTTATGCTGATAGGGTGATACCAGGGCATATTGGGCAATCAGGCCAGTTGTCAGTCAGGACAATAGTAGCAATCGGTGGAGCCGCAGGGATTAGTCCTCTACTTCCCCCAACCTGAGAGCAGGGACCAATCATAGCAGAGTCCGGCACCGCCACGTCTGGACAGTAGGAATATATCTATCGGGCCGAAACTACCAGTAAGACGTTAGTTTGCTGACGAAGCTTCTTGGATAAGAGGTGAAACGTCCGACACCTTGCAAGAAGTACAGATGACGGCTGAAGAAACCTTTTCATCGACAGAAACGGATGTGTTATAAGATCCAAAAAGTGCACAAGAAAACATGGCTTGCCATTTAGGAGTTTGTTCAGTTTCAAGAGAGGTACGAATACGCGAATCAGTTACATTCCAGAATGTTGCTGTTAGGTGTGGTTCAGATAAGGCTGATCAAGCAAGCAAAACAAATATGGCAGAGATTGTATCAGCATATTGCATGCATCTTCTGATATTCTTATAAATATGCGTCATGCTTTGACCCCAAACCTGTTTAGCATGCATGTCTGGAGCTCAATTACAAGTTTTACCTGGTTAAAAATCCCAGGCAGAATATCTGCCATTTCATTTTCTAGACTTGCGTTGCCTGAAACCATAAAAAAAACTTTTATGATTAGTTTTAAATATGGCACAAAACCACCAATCCGTCAGGATTCAGATTGAAATTGAGTTACCTTGGCTTGACTTCAGGATAACTTGGATGATGTCAACGACAACAGAAACATAGTAATGAGCTGTGTTGTTTGGCGGGAGGAAGTTCTGAATTGTCTTCATTTGGTTCAAAATGCTTGAAAAAAAAGACCAAGTAGGGTCATATTACCATTTTACATCATCAAAACATCAAAGAAAATTGCTGCATGTCATATTTTCATTGGTCAGCCAAGGAGGTGTACAGCACATGTATGAAAAACAAATGAAGCTTGAGAGCTGCTAGCATGACTTGCTAGCATACCAGATACATATTTGTTCATTAACTCATTCACTGCCAGACGATGTGCAAAAATGTGTCCACTCCAGTGCCAGGGTTTTGGTCATTTTCACTCAAATTGCAGGACCCACAGAATATTGAGTTTTACGACTACATAACCATTCAATTCAGCGTAAGAAATCTTAGACTCTCTTCTTTCAACAGAAATAAAGAGGTAATTCCTAAATTATATATAGGTCTGGAGTTATCTGAACTTGAAATGGGGGCAAATGTACAAAATACAATACAATACATACATAGATTTATATAGCGCTTTAACAACAACTGAAGCTGTAACAAAGTGCTAAAATGGACAAAAGGACAATTCGTCCCCCTCGTGGAAGGGAAAAACTTTGCCAGAGGTTTGACCAGGGCTTTATCGGCACCCCCGCGAGGAAAAAACCAAAACCCGAACAAATTCCGAAATGGCGCTCCACGTCACACTTTTCAATACCAAATTAAAATCAGGAATGGCAGTGAATGAGTTAATATTTTCCGGAAACTTCTAAGTACTTAGAGACCATCAAAACTAGAGGTGTCACTCACATGAGGTTCCAATTGTCTGGTCCATTGGCCATGGCGATGGTCTCCAAATAATTGGTGAGGACTTTGAGGCCGGGGAGCAGGTACACGGAAAACTCTTCTGGCACCAGATGCTGAACCACCGTTGTGGTTCTATTGAGGATATCCAGGGTAAGGTTGAGCGACGTGGAATAAGTCAAGTTGTGGTCAACAAAGAGGGAAATTGAATTGCGAACAATTTCCCTGATGTTTTCCTGCGGCGACCGTGGCAGCGGGAAGGCGTCTGGGATCAGAATTTGCGTGAAACTTTGGACGGCTTCCATGATGGCGGCAAATAGTTGCTCAAACTGCAGCTCCCCAGATTGCTCTAAGGCCATGATCGCTTGGCTCAAGGATTGGGTGATATTGCTGATGATGGCCAGGTAAGCTTGCTGTTCAACCGTGAGATAGTTAACTATGGTTCCCAAAAGGAGGTGAAGGTCTTTAAGAGGCGTGGAAACATTTACGGAAGGGTTTCCCCAGTGGAGCATGTGGCTAAAGACTGCTGTGACATTGGGTTCGGTCATCCACAAGTGTAGAAGATCGAGATAGAGATGAATTTGTTGCTCAATTTCATGCAGCGCGGTTGCGTTGAGGAATGGCGTGGAACCAAAAGTTTGCAAAGTCTCATCCTGAACTTTGAGGTTGACCACGAGATATCTCACAATTTGCTGCAAGATCTCAATCGTCGCTTGACCGACTTTCCTCACGCCGGCGCCGTCCGTTGCGTTGTGGAAGCGTCCGATCTGGTTGTTGATCAACAAAGTCAAATTGGTCTGTGCGATTTGCAGGGTGACTTGCAATTGGGTGAGGCGGAAAAAGGGATGGAGGAGATGCGCCACCAAACCGGTGCTGGTCACGTTCTCCAACCGATGCAAATACCACTGCAGGATTTGCAAATATGCAAGCGTCACTTCCTCGGAGTACGGTACCGACATGGCGTCGTGGATGCGCTTCAAGATTTCGGGGTTCGCCGCTACTTTTAACAGACCTTCGATCACCCTGATTTCCTTCACGATCTCTGGAGTACTCAGATTATTCATCTGAAGGTTTATTTTTATATTGTTCAGGGTGTTCTTAAGAGCAGCGATGATCTGCATCTGTGCATCAGAGCTATAATTGAGTCGGATGAGCTCGCTGGTGGTTTGATTGACAATTAACGGGATGAGGGAGATGACGGCCGTATGGTTCTGGAGAGCGGGTATGTTAACCAGGAAATTGCTAACCTTGTCAATCAATCCGATAACACACTGAGCTGTCACAGATGCATTGTGTTGTAATTCCAAACATTTTGGAACCTTGGCGATTTCCACGATATGAAGCAAAAGCTGGTTGACATTGGCCGCCCCTGCAAGTTGCGCGATGGAGTCAATGTCTTCAAGGGTGAGGTTGGACTGTCTCAAAGCATTCTGGATTTGAGAAACGCTAATATTTGGCGTGGATACGACAAGCCGGATGAAATGAAGCGTCTGATTGAACACGGTGACATAAGTCGCGTCACCGGAGGACAAAAAGAGCGAGAAGAAAGCAGAGGTCATGTTTTCATATTCATCCGGCCAAAGCATGCTGGCGATGTTGATGGTAACATTGGCATCGGCTGAGAGCGTCAAGTTGACCATGTCATCCAAAAAGGTGAAGAATTTGGAGATTCCGGAAGAACAGTTGTGCTGTTCTGACGCGCATAAAGATAAGTGATACCGCAATGCTTTGAAATCACGATACATTAAAGTGGCTTGCTTTTGGAATTCTGGTGGTAAGAATGCAAGGAATCTTTGTATCACCACATCCAGGGAAGCTTCAGGGCCAATCTGAGTGAGGTTGGCAAGGCTCTCGGGGGTGAGGAGCTTGAGAAAGTCAACGGAGACTTGGTGGAGGTCAGTCACTTGAGTCGTGCTCATTTGCCCGCCAGGTAACACAATTTGCTGGATTCGACGCAGCTTGTACAGGGACGCCAGCGATTCTTGAAGTTGAAGAATATAGGAGAGAATAATATGACTTGGGTCACCGTTTGGTGAATAGACCACTTTTTCCAGAAGCTCCATAGCGCTCAGGATGGCCTCGACGGCGCCTGATGACGTTTGGTTGGTGAAAGGCTTTAAGTTTTCTTTGAGACCCGCCACTTCGTCTCGGTCAAAATGGTTGGAATAGGTAAGTAGGGTGTTCCCCATAGCATCGGACAGCGACAGTGTGAGGTTAGCTTCAGAGGCAAGGAACTTTGTTATCAAGCGCTCCAATTCGGGAAGCGTTGGGTCCGTTTCGTTGAAGGTAAAAATGTGCTGGTTGACTCGACCGAGCTTCACGGCGGCGGCGAGAACGTCGGAGACGTCGATTGAGTCGTTGTTGAAGAGCAAAGGCAGCAGCGGGGATAGACCCGTGTACTCCAACAATCCGGTTATGACGGGAACCACGACGTCCGGGTTGGTGATGTTTTCATCTGAGAGCGTGGAGACGGTCCACACAAAGCCGTGCAGTTTGTTCATGAAGTTTATCAGGTATGCGGAGAGTGCATCTCTACCTTGAAGTTCTTGCCTTAAATGTGAAGTCGTCATATTGTTAATGAGGTCCCCGTAAACATTCTGTAAGAGGTTGAAAGTGGCTTTGAGGGAGCTAAGAAGGAGAAAGGAACAACAGAAGAGAGAAGAACAACGTTAGGGCATACAGGAACGTGCTTGAACAACAACAAGGGCAAAGAAAAACAAGACACGTCTCTGTAAGCTCTCAGTCGTACAGGAGTGGTCGGTCCATCGATGAAAAGGTTTCTTCAGCCGTCATCTGTACTTCTTTGAAGGTGTCGGACGTGTCGCTTCTTTAAGCTAGCAACCACTCATTTGACGACAATGAGGTTAAAATCTTAGCGAAAGAAAATAGATGCTTTGAAAGGGGAGTAAAAGAAGCGATTTTCATAAAACAGCAAAATCCTTCCCTGAATCGCCATGGTGGGGTGAGGTTCAATTTGGATCGTTGGGATAATAGACTGCTTAGGCAACATAGTCTTAGTTATGCTGATGAAGTGATACCAGGGCAAATTGGGCAATCAGGCCAGTCGTCAGGCCGAAACTATCAGTAAGACTTTAGTTTGCTGACGAAGTTTCTTGGATAAGAAACGAAACGTCCGACACCTTCAAAGAAGTACAGACGACGGCTGATGAAACCTTTTCATCGAAAAATAAGACACAATGCGGATTTTGTCCACTTACTTTGTAAGGACGTCTTGGCTTGGTGACAGCAAAGCCTCCAGAAGAACTTGAACAAATGTGCTCCAATTCAAACTCTCCTCACAATAAATTTTGAGAGTGAGCGTGTCCAGAGAACCTAAAGAGAACGCACTTCATAATTTAATCAGCAAAATAAGCAAAACTGCTTTTATCACCGCACAAGTGAAAAATTTGCTGGCAGGAAAACAGACAATATCTTATGACTGATTTCTTGTTTATTAACTCATTCACTGCCGGACATGTACAAAAATATGTCCACTCCAGTGCCATTTTTTTTTTGTCAAGGCGCCACAAATAACCCCCACAAGCCATCTATACACTTGATGCAAAATCTATCAACCCAGCTAAACGGAACACAATTGATGAGGAACAAGGTAAAATTATGGCCGAGAAAGCACCTACAAGGGATCATTCCTCAAGATGGTGAAAGAAGAAGGTTACGTTCCTCATCAAGTGTTGAATGCTGATGAATATTTTGTGTAGTTTTAACGCTTAGAAAATTAGAAAGTAGAAAAGTATGTTTTATGGCACAGGTGTCAAAGTCAAGGCCCGCGGGCCAAATGCGGCCCGCCACATCATTTTTTTCGGCCCGCGAAATCTGAGCCAAAATGTCATATTTTTGGATGTCAACCACAATAAAAGTCATTATTCTTGACTTCAGATTTGAAAACGAGTTATTCATTAATTTGCTGTGTGCTCTATATGTAATATTTGAAGGGATTTAAACATTCTAATGGGTTCCCCAAATTCATAACGGCCCTCGAGAGGAAGCCGTCACTACAATGTGGCCCGCGGCAAAAAATGACTTTGACACCTCTGTTTTATGGGGACCTGGGATCGGATTATTCTCATTTTAATGGTTTCCTATGGGAAATTATTTTTTGGGATACACACTTTTCACCTTACACACTGTCTGGGAACCATTTAAATTCGTAAGCCAAGGTGTCACTGTATTGAGTTTTAATAATAATCATCATCATCATCATCATCATCATAATCCATTTTATTTTTAAGTGACTTTCAAAACTCTCAAGGACACTTTAAAGTCACGGGATAAGTACTTATGTATTTTTTGTGTGGGTGAGCAGCGGTAGCCATTCGCGCCAGAGTTCACTCTACCCGGAAATAACACAGCAGCAAAGTTATGAAAGGAAAGAAAGAAGTAGAAAAACAAAATACAAACCACAGGAGCTGCTGGAAAGGCAGCCTGTCCATCTTGAAGTCAAAAAAAAAAACAAAAAAACCAAATAACAAATAATATGACAACACAAAGACAGAGTCATTCATTCTTCAGCACTTGCTGTACCCTCTTTGTGACATGAAGCAGTGCTAGATGAAAGAGGACAGGATCAAAGCATCCTTTTCAGCAGGATGATTTTAGGACTACATAAACATATAATGCAGCATAAGAAACCTTAGACTCTCCTTTCATCAGAAAAAAATTAGTTAATTCCTAAATTATATGGGTCTGAGTTACCTGAGCTTGAAATGGGGGTGGCTGTACAAAAGGCAAATTCTGCCCCTTGTGCGAGGGGAAAAAAAACATTGCCAGAGGAATCGACAAGTGTTTTATTGGCATCCCCCGCAAGAGAAACCAAAATGCAAACAAATTCAGGAATATTTTCAATTCCCGAATAAATTTGGGAATGGCAGTGAATGAGTTAATAGCATAACTAACTGCAGAGAGACTCACAGTTTGCCGGCTGTGTCGTGACGCCAGGTCTGTAGTTCAAAACCCAGGAAACTATGTGGAAATAACTTTTCACTTCGGGCCACAGTGGACTCGCCTCAATCTTTTCTCCCAAATTCACCATGAAACCAAAAACACTAAAAAAAGAGAAGAAAAAAGAGAAGAAATACATGGGAGGGTGTTTCTAATTAAAGGACAACCGACGCCTCCGGACAAGTTGGGGACATAATTTATAAAATATAAAATAACAAAGATTCCACGGCATATAGCTAGCTATATTGTATGTTTTAGGACTCGCGCTGAATATTTAGGAAGTCTTGTTTTCCAGTTGGTGACGATGCCTGACGTGACGTCACTGAAGGAACGCCCCTGACCGAGAAAGCGACACACAATGCATTTTGGGTACTTTGTGTGGTGTGAAAACTTTGTGTTGATGGCGAAATTAGAAGGAAAACATAAATAACGCAATGGTGAATCATTGTGTATTACACCAAGACAAACCTTTGTTGAAGAATCTCAGTCATATCATCGAAGCTGTTGTTGCCAGGCAACCAATTTAACCAATAGTCCGTACCCAACTCTGAGGGTAACCTGTCCAAAAAACTTCCAAATTCCAGAGCGCTGGAATACAATTTATGCCACTGGGAGAGAATCATGGAAAGAGTTACATTGACGTCTTTTGCTCCCTCGTTCAGAGTGTTGTAAAGCTCTTCGCCCTGCCAGCAGCAACACAAAAACATGATGATTATGTTCTCCGTTGTAGCTTTTGCTAAATATTCTTTCCAAGTCTTACTTTTTCAATCAGGGGCATCCACTCCAACACAATGAGAGTCTCCGGTGTTGTGGAGTTGTCACAGATGATAGATTTCCACGCCTCAAACGTGATGGTCTCAGTGGATAGCAGCCACTGGAAAGGCCTCAGGGCATCCTCGCAGGTAAAATGCGCTGATGTCAGACTCTGGTGGAGAAAAAAAAAGCAGGATGATCATGGAAAGAAGATACTAAAAGGAGAGGAGTAGCAGTATCTTACATTGTAGGGGTTTCCGAAAAACTACAAGTCCTTTGGCAACACAAAATGCCTACTTTTTTCAAAGCGATAAACACTTTAAAGGACAACCGACACCTTTTTTTTTGTTTCCTAACTGACATCAGAAAAAGGTTTTATAGCATCTAAAATACCCAAAACACGCAGACTGATATTTTTAGTCAAATGCAAAACACCAATAAAAATGACTTCAAGTGTCCCAAAACGACTTCAAAATGACCTCAGAAAGTGTCAGTTTCAGAAGGTCCCGCCCCCTTGTTCGTGACGTCACGCCAAGACGTCGTGCCTTAATGGAGAATCAAAACAATGGCTTCAGATTGGGAGAAGATGCTTTCTTGTTACTCATCCAGTTATGAATATGATTCAAATACAGTAAAGTCTCATTATATCGATATTCAAGGGAGTCGGAAAAAATATCGATATAACCGGGACTATCGATATATCCGACCCTGTTTGCATGTAATTTTCTCCGTGCGTGCATAGAAATAGTATCGATATAACCGGGACTATCGATATATCCGATATCGATATAATGAGACTTTACTGTAGTTCTGAAGAGGAAAGCATAAATGTTTGCAATCGATTAAAGGAGTCCTCCCATATCAATTCGAGCAGTCAATGACACCAATGTAGTGCACAGAAAATGCACAAGATGGCATCCAAGCTCCGTTGTAAATGGGCAGATTTGTCTGCTGGGAATTTGTGTCAACTAGTATCAAATAGTAGTCTTGGGGCAACACACAACGATTCACCATGGCGTTATTTATGTTTTCCTTCTAATTTCGCCATCAACACGGATCAACACGAACATTTTCAGACGGTTTCATTAGCATTAAACACTTGATGAGGAACATAGCCTTCTTGTTTAACCATCTTGAGGAATGATCCCTTGTAGGTGCTTTCTCTGTGATAATTGTATCTAGTTCTTCATCAATTGTGATCTGTTTAGCTGGGTTGATAGTTCTTTGCATCAAGTGTACAGATGGCTTGTGCGGGTTATTTGTGGAGCCTGATTGATGGGAATTTTAACCTTGCAGTCTACACTCTGCACTCACACTTGAAACAAGTCCAAATGTCACTGTTTTCTATCCATTTTGTCACTCTCTCTCTCTGTCGTCTGCCTGTCTCTTTAATGTCTAAACCACCTCACCTCACTGCTGCGTTCTTTACCAATCACGTGGCTTTAACCGACGGCTGGGGGGCGGGGAATAGAGGACAAAACAAGCCGGCTGCCATTTTCTTGTTAGGAGAACGGGCTCGTCCGTGAATGACACGTCACTCATTGTGTGTCTCCCGAAAAATAGTTTGTATGCCACTGTAAAATTTCCATAAATGTAACGTTCGTAAACCTAAAAGTTCGTAAGCCAAGGGGTTCGTAAATCGAGGTATCACTTTACAGTAAAGAATGCACCATGTATAGAACACAGAAAAGCAAAAGTCCCATTACTAATTGTAATGTATTTTATTGAATTACTTCTTGATGCACTTCATGTTCCATGTTTCTTTTCTGTGTCTCACACCAAGGACTAGTATTTCATTTTCATTGTGTATGACAACAATGACAGGAGCTATTCTATTCTGTTCTATTCTGTTCTAGAGGTCACATACAACGTGATTGTGAGGTGGAACTGGAAGACCGCCTATTAGGAAGCAACCTGAAGCTCACACTGTTCTGGATGTTGTTTTCATTGAGAGATTTATACTTCAAAACAAACGCGCTGGACACATAATGGAGACGTACCTTCAGCAGTACTTCAGTGGCGCTGTCTAGGATCTGCTTGATCCAAACACTGGCCTCGGTTTGGTTTGCAAGCAAGGTCAGATAAATGTTTTGGAGTCGATTAGAATCCTTTAAGATATTGTCCGTCATTTCTGCAAAGTGGGAGTTACAAAATAAAAATATGACAGACAGAAAATGTTGACATCGAAAGTCGATTGTGATGTCTGATTGCAAAAACATGACATTGGAACATGAATTCTAACCCTTTGACCACACCCAATCTTTTTATAATTGTTTTTTTTTTTTTTTTTGTATAATAGCTCAACATGGGTCGCTTTCTTAGCGAGGGCGTATTGGTTTCTCTCGTGAAAAAACCCTCAAAAGTTGCTTTTCACAAAGAAACCAGTCGGCAGTCCCCAGAGGAAGGGTGTGGACATGCTCCATTTACCGTTTGGTTAAACTCCACTCGGAGGGACTTCAACAATCGAGAGAAACGTTTTAAATAAGATAGAGATAGAGAGAGACAGAGAGAGAGAGACAGAGAGACAGAGATAAATGCAAGAATGAAAGGCTTCAATAATAATAATAATAATAATAATAATAATAATACATTTGATTTATTAGCGCCTTTCAAAACTCTCAAGGTCACTTTCAGTCACAGGATATTTTTTTCTGCAGGTGCAGGAATTTTTTTCTGTTGGGGAGCAGCGGCAGCCACACGCGCCAGCGTTCACTCAACCAGGAAGTAACTCAAATAGATAGAAAGCTAGCTAATATATAGCTAATAGCTAGCCAGATAGATAGCTAATAGCTGGGTATATAGCCAGCTAGACAGATAATAGTTAGCAAATAGATAGCTATGTAGCTAGCTAAATAGCAAATAGCTAGCTAGGTAGCTAATTAGCCAGATAGCGAGCTAGCTAGCTAGTTAGACAGCTGGATAGCCAGATAATAATAATAATAATAATAATAATAATAATAATTATAAGAAGAAGAAGAAGAAGAAGAAGAAGAAGAAGAAGAAGAAGAAGAAGAAGAAGAAGAAGAAGAAGAAGAAGAAGAAGAAGAATGCGTGCTTTACCTTCAACAACGGCAATCGAGACCGTTGCTATTTCCATGGACTGAAAAGCAACGCTGAGCACGTGCTGAACAATCACGTCCAAATCCGGATGAATTTCGCTCAGTTTCACAACCACTTCACCCACTGTCAAAAATCTGCCAAGCAGAAAGCATGCGAAAAATCATATCTGGGGAATTAGCATAGCTATCCAAAATAAGCTTGCCTGATAAAATGGTGTGTTAAAGGACAACCGAGCATCTAAAAGCATCTAAAATAGCCAAAACACACAGGCTGATATTTTTAGTCAAATGCAAAACACCAAGAAAAATGACTTAAAGTGTCCCAAAACTACTTCAAAATGACCTCGGAGATAGCGAGTTTGAGAAGGTCCCGCCCACTTGTTCGCAAATTGCCTCGCTCCAGAATCAAAACAATGGCTACAGAGAGTTCAGATTGGGAGAAGATGCTTTTTTTGCTACTCATTCAGTTAAAAATATGATTCAAATAGTTCTGAAGAGGAAAGCATAAATGTTTGACATCGATTAAAGAAGTCCTTCCGTATCAATTCGAGCCATCAGGACTCCAATGTAGCATCCCAGAAAAAGCACAAGATGGCGCCAAAGCTGCGTTGGAAATGGACTGATTTGTCGGCTGGGAATTTGTGTCAACTAGTATCAAATAGTAGTCTTGGTGCAACACACAACGAGTCACCATCGCATTATTTATGTGTTTTCCTTCTGATTTCGCCATCAACACGGATCAACACGAAGTTTTCAGACCAAACAAAGTACCCAAAATGCATTGTGTGTCGCTTTCTCTGTATTATTATTATTATTATTATTATTATTATTATTATTATTATTATTAAAATATAACGTAGAGCACCATTCCCGAATGTGCTCTTTTTTTTTTCTCTCCATGCTTGGGTGCCGATAAAGCGCTGGTCAGACCTCTGGAATTTTATTTTATTTTTTTCACTTCCATGAGGGGGCAGCGTTTGCCTTTTGTCCATGTTAGCGCTTTGCTACAGCTTCAGCTGTTGCTAGCTAGCTTTTAGCTGTCTACGAGCTAGCTAGCTTTCTATCCATTTGAGTTATTCCGGGCGAGTGAAACGTGACGTCACGTGGGGATCGTCATCAACTGGGAAACAAGACTTCCTGAATATTCAGCGCGAGTCTTAAAAGGTCAAATCTAGCTATATGCCGTGGAATCTTTGTCAAATACGCTCAGTAGAAGTCATTTGAAGTGATTTTACGAATTATGGACACAACTTGTCCGGAGGTGTCGGTTGTCCTTTAAAGTGTACAGAAAGCGTTGTACGTACAACTCCTCCTCAATGTTTTGTGGTTGGATATCGACATGATGCCAAGGCTTGGAAATGTTGGAGCCTCCGATGTCCTCTGAGTAACCGTCCCCAAAGACAGTGCGGAGCAGTCCTTTGACAAATGCAACGTCACGTGGAGCAACATGCTTACTCCAAGATAGTAAAACCTGCAAGAAAAGATTCGGGAGATGTTTGTTCAGACAACTGTTCACCTCGATTGACCCCAGATTTTCTGTGCTTCCATTGTGGGCCTTGTGTTCGGCCAACTAAGCATACAACAGCATGGAACTTTTAAACATGATAAAAGTGGATGATACGAGCCGGATGAATGCAGCCTACCTGCTGGACGACCTTGTTGGGACTGATGTTGTCTACAATCATGTCCGCCGTACTCAGAATGATGTCAACTGCACCCGTCACGCACATGGTTGTGAGCCAAAAAGGGTGACTGCTGTTGTCACAAATGGAGGAATGCAGGAGGTCTCTGTCTAACGTCAGAAATAAAACCTGGTGGAAGAGAGAAAGGTCAAGACTGGATGTCTTGGTTCGCTTTTTGTTTGGTCTCCTGGAGGTCTTCCTGTTCTTCCTCACATCAACTGTTTTAAAGGACAACCGACACCACTTTTTTGTTTCCTAACTGACATCAGAAAAACGTTTTATAGCATCTAAAATACCCAAACCACGCATGCTGATATTTCTAGTCAAATGCAAAACAACAATAAAAATGACTTAAAGTGTCCCAAAACGGTTTTTTTCATGCTTGGGTGCCGATAAAGCAATTTTTTTTCGCTTCCACGAGGGGGCAGCATTTGCCTTTTGTCCATGTTAGCGCTTTGTTACAGATTCAACTGTTGCTAGCTAGCTATTAGCTGTCTATTAGATAGCTAGCTTTCGATTTATTTGAGTTATTCCGGGTTGAGTGAAAGCTGGCGCGTGTAGCTGCCGCTGCTCACCCACAGAAAAAGTTATACCGTGACTGTAAAGTGACCTTGAGAGTTTTGAAAGGCACTTATAAATGAAATGGATTATTATTTGTATTATTTGTATTATTATTAGTATTATTATTACTATTATTACTATTATTATTATTACTATTATGATTATTATTACTATTATTATTATTATTATTACTACTATTATTCTTATTACTACTATTATTATTATTACTATTATTATTATTATTATTATTATTATTATTATTATTATTATTATTACCGTTATTATTACTATTATTATTACTACTATCATTATTACTATTACTATTACTATTACTATTACTATTACTATTATTACTATGCCCGATAGCATAATGCGGTTGCATGAAAACACAATCCCATTGGCTCCTTTCAAATACGAAGCAGCAAACAGTTCATCTTCTTTGCTTTAAATTAAAATATGGAAATAGCACGCAAAATTCTCCAAAGTGCATCATAGCAAAAGATATACCGTACCTGTGTGAGTGGTATTCGGACATTTTGTAAAACCAGTTTGGCGATTTCACTTAACGAGTCATTGTTCAGCATCACAATGTCTCCAAGGGCGACGGACACATCTAAGTAGACGTAAACAAAAGGGTTTATTGCACACGAAGGCTACGATAGCGTCGCTAATAACAAACACAAATGCTTCGTAGAGGGGAGAGTGGCGGCGCTTAGTTACCGTTTCCGGGCCACGTTTCAATATAGTGGATCACGTCGAGGACGCCGGCAATAATTGGATGCAGTGCGGACATTGACTCAGCAGTTTCAGAGAAATTGTTCTGGATGACCTGCATAATGCTAGAAAAACAGCCACAGAAAAACAATAAGGCAACTGGGGCAAACAGTCATACTCCCAGAGAGCCAATTTTGATTTTTTTGCAAATATGGAAATGTCGCAGCTTGGAATTGAAGCGGATCGACGTGGATTTTCGTCAATGGAAGCGACAGTTTTGCGTTTGCTTTTGACATTTAGCTGGTAGCAGACGTGCACATTCCACCATGACCTCCCTGATCCACCGGTGAAAAGGACGCTTTGATCCTGTCCTCTTTCATCTAAAACTACTTCATACTACAAAGAGGGTGCAAAAAAATGATCCTGTGACTAAAGTGACCTTGAGAGTTTTGAAAGGCACTTAGAAATGAAATGTATTATTATTACTAGCTAGCTAGCTATCTAGTTGGCTATTGGCTATATGGCTGGCTCGCTAGCTAATTGAGTCAGGAAACCTATTGGCTATCTAGCTAGCTATAGCAGGATGACATATTTTCCCATTTATACCATTGTGTAAATGTATTTTCCGATTTCCAGCCATCAAAGATATTCATTCATTCCTATTCCGATCCGCTTTATCCTCACAAAGGTCACATTCCATCATTTAAGGCCCTTACCCGCGTATATTGTTGAGAAGGCCCGCTGCGGTATCCAACATTTGCTTCAAGGATGCACCAGAATGGAGCTGAGGAAGAGCGAGAAGGCTATCCCATAACGAACTCTGGTTCTGCAATTCTCGAAACACCAGCATGGCGGACCCGACGACCTCCGCCAGCTCGTCGGGTTTGGTTCGCATATGTTCTTTCAGGATCTGAGCATCACACAAGCCATTTTGTGTCAAAGAAAGAAATCGCTTTATGTCTTGTTGTCATTGACATTTAGAGTGGGACCTTGGCTTACGAACCCCTTGGTTTACGAACTTTTCGGTTTACGAACGTTACATTTATGAAAATGTTACCTTGGTATACAAACTATTTTTCGGGACACACACAGAGCTGCCACAATGAGTGATGTGTCGTTCACGAACGAGCCTGTTCTCCTAACAAGAAAATGGTGGCCAATAGTTTTGTCCTCTATTCCCCGCCCCCAGTCGTCGGTTAAAGCCACGTGATTGGTCAAGAACGCAGCAGTGAGGGTAGGTGGTTTAAACATTAAAGAGACAGGCAGACGACAGAGAGAGAGAGTGACAAAATGGATAGAAAACGGTGACATTTGGACTCGTGTCAACTTTGATGATTCAAAAGCAGAGTGTAGACTGCAAGGTTAAAATATCCCATGAATCAGGCTGCACAAATAACCCGCACAAGTCATCTGTACACTTGATGCAAAACGCTATCAACCCAGCTAAACAGATCACAATTGATGAAGAACTAGATACAATTATCACAGAGAAAGCACCTCCAAGGGATCATTCCTCAAGATGGTGAAAGAAGAAGGTTACGTTCCTCATCAAGTGTTTAATGCTGATGAAAGCGTCCACTCCATTCCATCAAGCGACCATCACAAAGGTAAATAAAATGACTTTATTATACAGTACAGTTTATTTCTTTAATTATAATACTATAGCACATTTAGTATACATAAAATAAGGTCTATTTTGTGTAGTTCTAAGGCTTAGAAAATTAGAAAATTATGTTTTATAGGGACCTGGGAACGGATTATTCCAATTTTAATGGTTTCCTATGGCAAATTAATTTTTGGGATACAAACTTTTCACCTTACACACTGTCTGGGAAACAATTCAGTTCGTAAGCCAAGGTATCACTGGTATTTGGACTCCTCTGACCCGTTGACAATTGTTTAGTTGAAGCTGCAATTGAAAATGTCAAAGACGCACGGACATACCTGGTTGAGTGACAGTAGAAAGACCTCTAAGACGGTATTGTTTGAGCTGCAAAAGTTGAGCACGGCATCGCTGACGGCGTTGGCTGAGGTTGTGTTGATGGCCGCCAGAGTTATGGCGCAAATGGGCCGCTTCAGCACATTCATTGCTTCCATCATTTTGTACAAGTCCTCCTGCGGGTGGGGGTCAGAGGTCACTGTCATTGTTAATATTTTGTAATGCTGTTATTTGCTTTTTCAACCATCTGACGCAAAAGTTGCGTGTACGTAAGTGACCATGGAAGCCGTCAGTTACATTACTGCCATTCCCGAATTTATTCGGGAATTGAAAATATGACATAGAGCACCATTCCTGAATTTGTTCGGCTTTTGGGTGTCGATAAAGCGCTGGTCAGACCTCTGCCAATGTTTTTTTTTCCCCCCCCTTCCACGAAGGGACAGTATTTGGCTTTTGTCCATGTGAAAGCTTTGTTACAGTTTTAGCTGTTGTTAAAGCGCAAAATAAATCATCTGATACATTTCATTTGTAAGCGCCTTTCAAAACTATCAAGGTCACTTTACAGTCACATGATAAGTTTTTTTTTCTGTGGGTGAGCAGCGGCAGCCACACGCGCCAGCGTTCACTCAACCCGGAAGTAACTCAAATATATAGCAAGCTAGCTAGCGAATAGATAGCTAATACCTCCGAATGTTAGCCCTTTGTTACAGCTTCAGTTGTTGTTATAACGCTATATAAATCAGTATGTATGTATTGTATTTTGTACAGCCACCCCTTTTTGTTTTGGGTATTTTAGATGCTGTAAAACGTTTTTCTGATGTCAGTTCGGAAAACAAAAAAAATGGTGTCGGTTGTCCTCTAAGGGCATACTGGTTTTCCTTGCTCACACTGAAAGTTACATGGCATCTACCTGATCTCTCACGTGACTTGTATTCTTGGTGTGGATGTGCGAGGTATTCCTGAGGTGGTCTTGATTAATCGCCACTGCAACAAAAAAAAAAAGCTATAAATCGACACATTCGTCTGACGGGTGACGATTCGTGTTTTCTTGATGGTATGTGGGAAAACAAGGAGAAAGCGTAATGCCTTCTTTCAGTGCTCACAAGAAAGTTCAACCGTCAACAGATCAGGCACAGAATGTCAAATGTGAAAGAATAACCAACTCGGAAGAACTTACTCAGAAATTTTTCCAAGTCTAAGATGACGGCCTGACTGGAGTCATTTGGGATTCTGTAACTGGAAAAGTCACCACCTTGAATCAGCTTTGCCAAGAGAGCGCCATTTGACGGGAGCGTTGACCTGGAAAAGCGCAATGCGAAGATACGCTGACTTGACTGACTTTGCTTTTCAAAACATTTTGCCTCCCGCCCCGTTACTTGCACCTCAGCACTCACTGGATTTACAAATGTTACTGAGAAAAAAAAAAAGATAAAATAAGCAAAAAAAAAAAAAAAAAAAAAAAAAAAAAAAAAAACAAAGAAATAAATAAACAGATAAATAAACTAACAAACTAACAAATAAACAAACAAATAAACAGATAAATAAACTAACAAACAAACGCACTAACAAATACGCAAACGCACAAATACACAAAGGCACAAACAAATACACAAACACACAAACAAATAATCACACACAAAAAATAAACACACAAACAAATACATACACAAATAAATACATACACAAATAAATACATCAGAATCAGAATCATCTTTATTGCCAAGTATGTAGAACACACAAGGAATACATACACAAACAAATCCATACATAAACAAATACATGCATAAACACATCCATACATAAACACATACACAAATAAACAAATAAACAAATACACACAAACATAAACACAAATAATCCATCCATCCATACATACATACATAATAATAATAGATTTCATTTATAAGCGCCTTTCAAAACTCTCAAGGTCACTTTACAGTCACAGGATAGGTTTCTGTGGGTGAGCAGCGGCAGCCACATACATCCATCCATCCATCCATCCATCCATACATACATACATACATATCCACACACACACAAATAAATAAATAAATAAATAAATAAATAAATACACTTTTTGTTGTTGTTTTTGTGGTCAAAGGCCCAACCACATGGAAGTTGGCTATTGATAGTAATAATTGGATTGCATTGGATTTGCCTTTATTAGTCTCGCAGTGGAGAAATTGACATTTCACATTAGCAATGTTATGAAAGGAATGAATGAATGGCTGACCTTGTGTTATCGATGGATCTTTTTGTCAATTTTGAAGGATTGGCCAGTTGTGACGCGTTATGACATTTGCTGTCCGTGTTGCACAGGAGAGTCTGCAAGAAAGGGAATAAGCCGGCGCTGGGAAGGTTCCGTGGTGACACATAACCTAGAAAACCAGACAGACCAGACACGTGTCTTGATAGAGTTCAAACACACCTCTTAATAAGAACATCAAGAATATTCTGGCACGTACCATTTTTATTTTTTTAAGGGGGGGGGGGGGGGTTTGTTCATGCAGTTTTTTTTTTTTAGTGTTAGAGTTATGTGGATAAATTAATTTAGTCGAATTTAATCGGGAATTGAAAATACAGACGCTCCCCAACTTACAAACGAAATACGTTCCGAATGGTCATTCGTCAGGTGAATTCGTTCGTAAGTTGATTCAGTGCTATATTTTGCATGGAATGTATGTTTACGCCTTATATAAGTATTTTAAAACCTTCTATAAGTAACCTGTATTGGTTTGTACTGAAAAGTAAACATTTAATAAAATATATGCTCTATAAAAATATGTACATGCACCACTGGACAGAATACTTCATATGTTACAACAAAAAATCTTTGTATGTACCGTTCTTCATAGCTTGAATGTTCATAAGTAGGGGAGCGTCTGCATGACATAGAGCCCCATTCCCGAATTTATTCGGGTTTTGTATTTTCTTGCGGGGGTGCCGATAAAGCGCTGAACAGACCTCTGGCAATGTTTTTTTTACTTTTGCACGAGGAGGCAGCTTTTGCCTTTTGTACAGCTATCCTCATTTCAAGCTTAGATAACTCCAGACCCATATAACTTAGGAATTAATTATTTTTATTTTTTTTTTAAACAGAGTCGAAGGTTTCTTACGTTACATTGTATGTTTATGTAGTCCTAAAACTCAATATTCTGTGGCTCCTGCAATTTATTTGAGTGAAAATGACAAAAACCCTGGCACTGGAGCGGAGACATTTTTGCACATTGCCTGGGAGTGAATGAGTTAAAAATATATAGTATGCTGACAAAATGAGCACAAATTACAATTAGCTTTGGGACGGCAAATTCCCTCTGCGCCTATCCGTCGTGTCTCTTAACACAATCAATGTTAGCACTAAGATAGCTTGTCTGACTAATAATAGTCGACGAAACTATGTGGTTTGGCCGAGGACTGCTAATGCTAATTCTCTCTGATATAAGCTTCACTGTAAATCTCAATTAGGGATGACAAACATCCTGTAACAATTATTGACATACAACTAGACACGCAGTCATTGCAACTCTTGTGGTTTCACTTTATCACGTAATGAAAACAAGTTCGACAGAATGTCTTGGGAAATAACAGTACTGTGTGTGCATTGTGATTTACCAAAGGTTTGTGGGTAAAAATCTCCTGATGAAATACAGTGATAGCTTGGCTTACGAACTTAATTGGTCCCAGACAGAGTGTGTAAGGTGAAAAGTGTGTATCCCAAAAAATAATTTCCCATAGGAAACCATTAAAATGAGAATAATCCGTTCCCAGGTCCCCATAAAACATTATTTACTACGAAATAAGCCTTAAAACTAAACAAAATATACCTTATTTTATGGATAATAAATGTGCTATGTTATGATAATTAAAGAAATAAACTGGTACTATATAATAAAGTGGTTTTATTTACCTTTGTGATGGTCGTTGATGGCTTGATAGAATGGAGTGGCCGGTTTCATCAGCATTAAACACTTATCTAGTTGCTCATCAATTGTGTTCTGTTTAGCTGGGTTGATTGCTTTTTGCATCAAGTGTACAGATGGCTTGTGGAGCCTGATTGATGGGATATTTTAACCTTGCGGTCTACACTCAGCCTTTGAAGTATCAAAGTTGAAACGAGTCCAAATGTCACTGTTTTCTATCCATTTTGTCACTCGCTCTCTGTTGTCTCCCTGTCTCTTTAATGTTTAAACCACTCCCCCTCACTGCTGCGTTCTTGACCAATTACGTGGCTTTAACCGACGACTGGCGGCGGGGAATAGAGGACAAAAACAGTCGGCTGCCATTTTGTTGTTAGAAGAACGGGCTCGTTCGCACATCACTCATTGAGGCAGCTCCGTGTACGAAAAATAGTGTGTATGCCAAGGTAAGATTTTCATAAATGTAATGTTCGTAAACGGAAAAGTTCGTAAGCCAAGGGGTTCGTAAATCACCGTAAACGCATAATGACCAACTAACTCAAAAGCCCACATACTGACTGTATAGTTGATCCTTAACTTCCTCATTTTAGAACGACCCTACCGATTGGTCAACGCGAACGTATTTAGAAAGAAAGTCACTTATCTGAGAATGAATAGAGCCATTGATTAAATATAACATTACATAAGAATTCCCGTATTCTTGCAGACTTAACAAAACACACACAAAAAAATGCTGTCAGTAAGAGTGATTATTCCATATGGGGGATTTCTTCTCTTCTCTCATGAGAAATGTTCAACCTGCAAGATGGCCACCATAACAAGGAAGTTGTTATCTGACGCTAAATTAGAGAAGTTCATTTAACTGAATCCTTAATTTTTTGTTCTATAAACGAGTCACATGTCATGACCTGCACTATTCAGCCTAATTATGTCATAAGTAGAGGATGAAGTGTGTGACAAACACCCAGAAAAACTCTCCCCGAACGCCTTCCACCTTTGTTGACTTTTAGCCAATCGACTTGATGAAAAGAGGCGTGCAAACGTAGTTCAAAGGTTGGTTGTCAAGGACTTCTTGTGTTGGAAAGTGTTCCTTTTATTTACGCTTATTGTTAAAATTGTTGAAAACTGTTAGCATCATCAAAATAACAACAACAACAAAAAATCTCATTCATGCTTGTGTTGATAAAGAAAAATAGAATGTTGTGTTTCATTATTTAGAAAAGTAAAATAAGTGACATTTGAATTGCAGTCTTGGTAAGTGGATTGAATATATTTTGGTTCAAGAAAAAAATAAAATAAAGTTGACAAGAAGACTATATTTAAAGGACAACCGACGCCTCCGGGCAAGTTGTGTCCATAATTTGTAAAATCACTTGAAATGACTTCTACTATTTTGGGTATTTTAGATGCTACAAAACGCTTTTCTGATGTCAGTTAGGAAACAAAAAAATGGTGTCGGTTGTCCTTTAAAGTCATGTGTGATAGTGCGTGTATGCTATCAGTTTGTATTTATTTAGTATATCATTCAGAGACAGAAAAGGTGTAACCGTTCCTCATTGTGATTACAAGCAAGTCATAACCAGATTTGCATTTTATGACCTCCTTGTTCTGTGTTCTTTTTTTTAATTACAGTAAAGTCTCGTTATATCGATATTGGATATATCGATAGTCCCGGTTATATCGATACTATTTCTATGTACGCACGGAGAAAATTACATGCAAATAGGGTTGGATATATCGATAGTCCCGGTTATATCGATATTTTTTCGGACTCCCTTGAATATCGATATAACGAGACTTTACTGTACTTTGCATATTTTCTTTTCACAGTGCCTCTGAGTAATTGCGTGTTCTAAAAAAAGTCAATGGTAGAAACTTTACATGTATCTTTTTCCTTTTTTTACTTACATGATTCTTGAAGTACCGGTGGGTAATAGCCGCGGGTCACAGCAACAATGATAAAGATGATTAAAGGCCAGATGATCAGAGTCAGTGACCAGACCTGAAATGCACCGATTCAGTTCAGAAGCTTGCGATCAATTGCTGCCACTAACTTCCCTCAAACAGGTGTTATTGTATCACAACTTACCGGATTTCTGATGACATTCAGCCCATTTTTCCAAAGAAGAAGCTTGACTTGCTGGAAGAAGCCCATCTTTGGAGAAGGCTAAAGTAGAGACAAAATGCATTAAAATGTCATGGATGTCAACCTAATGCTGGTGTTTGTTAAACAAATCATATGGTTTAAAACACAGGTGTCAAAGACGAGGCAGAGGGGCCAAATCAGGCTCGCCACATCCTTATATTCGGCCCACGGAATCAAATCGAACGTGTCAAGTGTCATGATGCTTGCTAAAGTCCAAACTAAAATTACAAATTATCGTATGTAAACCACAATAACAGTCATTATCCTTGACTTCAGATTTGAAAACCAGTTAAGAGAATTCATTCATTTGTCGTGTGTACTTTAACAGATCTCTGAGTCAAGACGAATAAATTACAGTCCAGGAAAAAGAAGTAAAAGAAGACATTTTCCTGAAATTTAATAATGGTGTGTGTTTTTGATTTGTTCCATGGTTGAGTGTATCTCTGGCTCAAGAATACTTTCTATTGCGAACCATAATCTTTCCCCCCTTAACTATGTGACCTTTTTCAAATTTCTATTCCCTCAGATCCTTTTCTTCTCTTCCCACCTTCAAATCCCATCTCAAAAGCCACCTATTTAGAATGGCATTTTCCGTGT
The DNA here is from genome assembly GCF_051943395.1 of Hippocampus bargibanti. Taxonomy (NCBI): domain Eukaryota; kingdom Metazoa; phylum Chordata; class Actinopteri; order Syngnathiformes; family Syngnathidae; genus Hippocampus; species Hippocampus bargibanti. Next base: position 25,696,781 of record NC_142741.1, read on the forward strand.
AGCTCTCTCTTGTTTCTATTTATAATTGTATTTTATTTATTGTATTTTATTTATTATAGTACCTATGCTTACCTGTGACTGTAAAGTGTCCTTGAGAGCTTTGAAAGATGCTTAAAATGAAATTATTATTATTGATGCCTAATATTTAGCATTTATCTCTCTATTTTATACAAAATTGCCAGTCATATGGAGAGCAGAGTAAAAATGTGCAAGCGTTTTTGCCTACTGTCCTTATGATAAACACCGAATTGAATGAATTGTTGAACTACATAAAAAATATAAAGTTTTTTTCAAAATCACGGCGTTCCACTTTCCACTATTCTTATTTCCTTTACTATCAGTTTGTATAACCGTGCGCCTAAACTGGTGATTCCTAACCACTTATTGTAATATAAACTCAGTTATTTGGTGTGTAAATAAACCTTTTTAACCACCAATAATTCATCGATGGCCACCTTTCTGTGCTAACGAAAGGTAGCAACACTGGGAACCGTTAAAATCAACTCAACACGGCTGTAAACACGTAGCACGTTAAAAAAATAGATATATAAATTAATAACGAGTACAGCCGAAAACACAAAGAAATAAAATTAAAATTCAAGTATCATGCTTAGTTTGAAACCAAAGAATTAAAAACATGGCATTTTAAGACGACTGATGACAAGCAGGTTTGGGAAGCTCAAATCTAAACGACCCTTTTGGGTTCAGCCGTGTTAAGTATGATAACGTTACTAAATAATGATATTATTTGTCACGATAGCAGCAATAATACACAAAAGGTAGAAATAATAATTCAATTTAAAATGGGGGTTGTCAGGTTTCTTACACTTAAAATGTCGTCACGTTTCTAAAAATAGTGGACTTAAAGAGTTTGCCGGTGACGCCACAGACTATTTAATTTTCAGAAAACACACAAAAGTGAAATAGTCATTAGTTGATACTTATTAATAATTTCATTTCAGGTGCAGAAGGATTGAATTGTCTATTTCGAATGTAGCCGGTTTTAGCAGAGGTTGCCCGCATATTGAAACTTTTAACGCAAAAAAACCCCACAACCTTCGTGTTTTTTGTTTTGCCTTCAAAACATGACTTGGGCAATATTTTTTTAGACGTTGAAAATGATATTTTATTTGAGAGAAAATGTTAATGTGCCGAATCACCGTTTGTCATGATGAGACACTCACCTGTTCGTTCTGCCAATGAGCTTTTTATTTCTTCTGGTTCCGTGAGAGAAAAAAACACGCACCCACCACCACCGCACACGACTTTTGTTTTTTAGTCAAAGCACGACGTCGTTCCGCTCCTCAAAATCACAAAATAGAGGTTGAGATACCGCTTGATCACCTCCCATGGACAAGGTGACAGCGAAAAGTGAAGTGGAAGAATGTCGCGAAAAAAAAAACCTCACCTTTCCAACATCGGCGTGGACCAATCACGAGCACGAATCATTTCCAGGAAAATAATTACTCGTTGCATCACACTTAAATCATTTTTTTTGTATCTACTTACTCTTTTGTTCAATTATTATTCAAATTTACACAACGTCGTGCAAACGTGTAACGATCGGTGCAGAAATCCCACCCAAATCATGGAAGGGGGACAAAAACGTCTACACACCAGCATGCAGGACTTTGTAGCACTACTCTTACTTTTCTAACATCCGACAGTCTCAGAGGACACATAGGCTGAAAGGACAACTGACATCAGAAAAACGTTTGATAGCATCTAAAATACCCAAAACACGCAGGCTGATATTTTTAGTCAAATGCAAAACACCAATAAAAATGACTTAGTGTGTCCAAAAACTACTTCAAATTGAACCCGGAAGTGGCTAGTTTCAGAAGGTCCCGCCCCCTTGTTCGTGACATCACACCAGGACATTTTTGCCTTGTTGGAGATTCAAAGCAATGGCTTCAGATTGGGATAAGATGCTTTCTTGTTACTCATCCAGTTATGAATATGATTCAAATAGTTCTGAAGAGGAAAGCATACATGTTTGACATCGATGAAAGGAGTCCTTCCGTATCAATTCGAGCCGTCAATGACAGCAATGTAGCGTCCCAGAAAATGCACAAGATGGCGACCAAGCTCTGTTGGAAATGGGCTGATTTGTCTGCTGGAAATTTGTGTCAGCGAATATCAAATAATAACGATTCACCATCGCGTTATTTATGTGTTTTCCTTCTAATTTCGCCATCAACACGAAGTTTTCAGACCAAACAAAGGACCGCAAAATGCATTGTGTGTCGCTTTCTTGGTCAGGGGCGTTCCTTCCGTCACGTCAGGAATCGTCACCAACTCAAAAATAAGACTTCCTGAATATTCAGTCTTAAAACGTAAAATATGGCTATATGCTGTATATGGAATCTTTGTGAAATACGCTCAGTAGAAGTCATTTGAAGTGATTTTACAAATTATGGATGCAACTTGTTTGGAGGTGTTGGTTGTCCTTTAATTAGTAATAAATCTTCATCACTGCTGTAACAAATCGTTTTGGAGCCTTGTCATGGACCATTTCTTCACCTTGTAATGCTGATTTTCAATTGGATTAAGATCCAGACTACGCCATAAGAAAAAAATACAGTGCTAAATTGTCCCAATTCAACGTGTGGTTGTAACAAAAACATATCATCTGCATTTCTTAGTCGATACACAGTCGACTCGAAAGACAGAAAAAAAGTACATGGATTAGTTTCATTCCTAAGAGGAAACATGACACATGACACAAGCATTCCATGTCATTGTTTAGTGCATTTAATTAAGAGAAACTAAAGGGAGAGTTTCAAAACAAAGTGCTTGTGAATAACTTCTATTACGTGTGGCAATGATTAATGGCTGGTGCAAAGCAAGTTATTCACGGTCTGATTTTTTATTTGCTTGCTGACTGGAAAAAGTGCGTGATTCTTCTATCCAGATTTCCGACACACCCACCATGTATCATTTTTGCCAACCAACCAAAGAGGGATGACTCATACAAGAACATGCAAACTCCACACAGGAAGGTCAAAGTCGGAATCGAACCCTGCACCTCATATTCCACACATTGTGAGTGTGTAAGGCGAAAAGGGTGTATCCCAAAAATTAATTTCCCATAGGAAACTATTAAAATGAGAATAATCCGTTCCCAGGTCCCCATAAAACATAATTTTCTAATTTTCTAAGCCTTAAAACTACAAAGAATATATCTTATTTTATGTATAATAAATGTGCTATGGTATTATAATTAAAGAAATAAACTGTACAGTATAATAAAGTCGTTTTATTGACCTTTGTGATGGCTTGATGGAATGGAGTGGCCGGTTTCATTAGCATTAAACACTTGATGAGGAACGTAGCCTTCTTTCATCATCTTGAGGAATGATCCCTTGTAGGTGCTTTCCCTGTGAAAATTGTATCTAGTTCTTCATCAATTGTGATCTGTTTACCTGGGTGGATAGCTTTAACTTTTGTTTTTGTTTCAAGCTCTGTCATCTCCCTTTCGTGTGTGTGTTTTTTCTCTCTCTCTGTCTGTCTCCCTGTCTCTTTAATGTTTAGCCCTCCCCACATTTTTGATGTAGGAAAAAAAATCACGAAAAAGACAAATCCACACTGTAAATCAAAGGTGTCAAAGTCAAGGCCCATGGGCCAGATCTGGCCCACCACATCATTTTATTCGGTCCGCGAAAACAAATCAAGCATGTCAAGTTCTGTAAGGCCTGCTAAAGAATGAACGAAAATATCAAATTGTTGTTTGTAAACCACAATAACAGTCAAAAATCTTGACTTCAGATGTGTAAACTATTTATTCATCAATTTGTTGTTCACTCTATATATAATATGTGGAGGAGATGAAACTGCCTAATGGCTTCCCAAATTCACCACGGCCCTCGAGAGGAAACCGTAACAACAACAAAAAATGACTTTGACACACTTTCTTTCAATCTTTTTTTCACCTGTAGCGCACTCACTCTACTCACAGTATTGTCCATTTCATGTAACACATCCTTTTTCTGACATTTGGTGCTTTGGTTATACACTGTATTGGAAAACACGTGACGGGTGATTGCACAAGAGCGAGGCACAATTAAAAGTTTTCCCTCACCACAAAAAAAATTCTGAACGTCCATTTCCTCATGCTTAAAAACAATAATGCAATTTTCAAAAAAGTCATCAAATCAAATGGTACAGTGTGATTTTGGCTTACGTACTTAATTGTGTCCCAGACAGAGTGTGTAAGGCGAAAAGTGTGTATCCCAAAAATTAATTTCCCATAGGAAACCATTAAAATCAGAATAATCCTTTCCCAGGTCTGCATAAAATATAATTTTCAACTAAATAAGCCTTAAAACTGCAAACAATATACCTTATTCTATGTATAATACATGTGCTATTGTATTGTAATGAAAGAAATACATTGCACTACATAATAAAGTTGTTTTATTTACCTTTGTGATGCTCATTTATGGCTTGATGGAATGGGGTGGCAGGTCGGTGGGAATTGCTGTTTGGAAGGAGTCACATTCCATAAGGACTGGAATGAAAGAAATAAACTGTACTGTATAATAAAGTCATTTTATTTACCTTTGTGATGGTCGTTGATGGCTTGATGGAATGGGGTTCAGACTTCGCTTCCTGTGTTATGAAAGTCCGGTTAGGCATCTTTTTCCAAAAAAGGCCGGTCTCATCGGCATTAAATACTTGCTGAGGAACGTAGCCTTCTTCTTTCACCATCTCGAGGAATGATCCCTTGTAGGCTTCGGCAGCTTTCATGTCAGAAATCGCTGTACGACGCTTAACGTTCTCGTTGCTAGCTTTAAAATCATCAATAAACGGCCAACTTCCAGGTTGCCGCATGACGATATCAGAGTGAATTTGCCGTGCTTTCTCGGATATAATTGCTTTATTCAGGCTGTCGCCGGCCAGCTGCTTTTCGTTAATCCAAATTAACAGAAGCTTTTTAACCTCTTCTATTGCCCAAGACCGTTGCTTTGACAGCACGGAAACACCTTTAGCAACACACGCACCTTTAATAGCTTCTTTGTTGCGAAGGATGGTAGCAATGGTGGACTTAGCATATTGGTACTGAGCCGTTAAGTCAGACAAACGCAACCTCGTTCGTGTTTGTCAATGATCTCCTTCTTCTCGACTGTAATTTTGTTTTGTGTCTTCTTCGGCTGAACACGAGCCTATGGTGGGGTCTTTTTCGGTCCCATAACAGCAAAAATGTGTGTGATAAATCCTTGAAGACGAACGACGTGTGCACATAGAGAAAGAGGGTGTGGAAAGGTAGGCCGGCAGTGGCGCTCTTCGGTCGTGCGGTTTGGTGTTCTTCCGCCGAAAATTACTCCGCCAGCCGCGGTGGGGCGGCGCTCCGTGTGTATCCCGAAAAGTAGTGCGTATGCCAAGGTTTTGTTTTCATAAATTTAACGTTCGTAAACCAAAAAGTTCGTAAACCGAGGTCTCACTGTATGAGAAATAAATAACATGTAAAATGCGACAGTGAGTAAAGTCAATGTTGTCATTTTAAGATGTCAATAATACAACTGGCTATAATACGAGTTTGGCATTGAAGTCCGTTCCTAGTGTGGCTCAGGAGATGCAAAACTCCTTGGCCAAAGATGACCATTACATTTGAAATACGATCAACACTGCTTTTGGCACTTGCGTACAGGCGTGAGATCTCAAAGAAGACATCAGTAAACGATTTTCCAGTGTGTCGGTTGCTCACACTCTTTCTCGGTGTCCCCGCAGAAACGGTTGTAAGTGGTTTTTGGATGAAAACCAAGTATTTCACGTTCTTCGTGGATACGGAAGGAAAAAGTCGACACCGACGTCCCGATGAAGAATCTAGGATAAAGCAAAAAGAGATGGAAACATATAGATGTATATGAGTGGCGGGCCGTGCATGTCACTCCTTAGGCCTTCAGTAGTGCTATGTCTGAATCAATCAGACCACCTCCGCCTGTGACTTAAAGGACAACCGACACCATTTTTTTAGTTTCCTAACTGACATCAGAAAAACGTTTGAGAGCATCGAAAATAGCCAAAACACGCAGGCTGATATTTTTAGTCAAATGAAAAACACCAATAAAAATGACGTAAAGTGTCCCAAAACTGCCACAAAATGTTACGTATGGAATAGCGTGCCATTTTGTTACTGATCTTATCTGCTAACCTCATTTATCAAAGTCATCTTTGCGCACGAAACAAACAAAGAGAATTTGTACCTCATTCCATCCGACGGATGAACACAAAGCATTTGAAGGAACGCAAGATTGACAGCGCATTGCATGCAGTGACATAACGACATTGTACGGCACCCTGCGGTCTTATCGATCGGCGCTTTACCTTGAATGGGCACAAATCCACTGATCAATGATTGCCACGCCGCCATCTTTCAAAAGCTCCAGGTCTTCTGCGGACGCTTCAAATCGCACCATCTCGGGTAACAGCTTCTTCAGCTCCTTCACTTCTGTTGGACGGATACAGATGCATTTTTTTATTTTTGGATGATATTCCCCTCATTGGGTTTATATTTCAGTCACATTAGCCCGAGCTAAATTCTCAAAACATCATATCCAACTTTCAAAGTTAAGACAGTGGTAGAGATTAGAGAGCATAACAAGTTATCATATTTAAAAGTTTCCATGCTGTTATATGCTTAGTCAACACGTGTGACTCAAATACACAATTGAAGCACGGGCAACCTGGGGTCAATCTGAGGTCAACAGCGACAGCAAGTTAAACTGTCATCTTCATCTCGGAGATCTGGCCTTGGACAGAATTTAAGACTTGGGAAACTCCTTTATCACCGAAGCAATTTACGACTTGAAACTCCTTCACAGGAAGAGCTCATTAGCCAGGTTACACATTTATCAGTTCATGGAAGAGACAATGTTTTATTGCTTACAGTTCTTCGCGCTCAGAACGTTCCAAGGCGTGATATTCTAGTCAAGAAGACTATGTTTTACTAATGTATCACTTAAATTTGCATATACTCTCACTAAAAAGCTTGGCAGAGGGCTGCAGAATTCAGGCGTCAGGCATGAATGGCTGCGTCTCCTGCCGGCAGTAAAGACAATCTTTCTGGGTTCGAGTCTTTGTCCACAGTGTCCGTTCCAACATCTCTGACAGACTGTCAAGTCCAGTTATTCTCAACTCATTCGCTGCCATTCCCAAATTAATTAAGGAATTGAAAAGTGTGACGTTGAGCTCCATTGTTTTTTTTTGCGCGGGGGTGCCGATAAAGCACTGGTCAGACCTCTGGTCATGTTTTTTTTTTCCCCCTTACACGAGGGGGAAGCATTTTCCTTTTGTCCACGTCAGCGCTTTGTTGCAGTTTCGGCAGTTGTAAAAACACTACGTAAACCAATTATGTATGTATTAGATTGTATTTTGTACAGCCACCCCCATTTCAAGCTCAGATAACTCCAGACCCATAAAACTTAGGAATTAACTCTTTTTTTTCTGATGAAAGAAGATAGTGTAAAGTTTCTTATGTTGCATTGAATGTTGATGTAGTCCTCAAACTCAATATTCTGTGGGTCCTACAATTTGAGTGACAATGACAAAAACCCTGGCACGGGAGTGGACACGTTTTTGCACAGCGTCTGGCAGTGAACGAGTTAATATTGTTTTTTTTTTTAATAGAACATATTTCTCTTTCCTCTAGAACTGCTTCATGAAATAAAGTGTATGTCTTGTACTCTAAAACATCATGGGTAAAAGTCGTTAAAATTGCACAACTGTCCATGTTTTGATGCTCCTGTCGTGTTTATTATTTTGCTTTGTGTTGACTGTTATGTAAAGCGCTTTGTTACAGCTGTTGTGAAAGCGACATATAAATGCTGATGTATGACATCTATGATATTATTTTATCTTATGAATGTTATCACCTTCCTCGTCCGCATCAGTTGCAACAAAGACGTGATCCAGTTTGTGCTTCTTCATCAGGCTCCGTATTTTTTGGACGGCCGCTTCCAGGCTGGGGACGTCCTCTCGGTGACCCCACATGAAATCCTTTCGCCGCAAGTGGACACCAAGGTACGGACCACCTTTTGCTGAACCCACTTTGGCCTGAGGAGGAGGAGGAGGAGGATGCTAGGTTTTTTTGGTTTTGTTTTTAATAGCTTACAATAATAATCATCATCATCATCATCATAATAATAATCATCATAATAATCATAATAATAATAATAAGAAGAAGAAGAATTGGATTGGATATGAATTGGATAGAATCCTAATAATAATAATAATAAAAATAACAACAACAACAACGACAATAATAATAATAATAATAAAATAATACAATTAATAAAAATAATAAAAATAATAACAACAACAGTAATAATAATAATAACAAAAATAATAAAAAATAATAATAATACTAAAAATAACAACAACAATAATAATAATAATAATAATAATAATAATAATAATACAAATAACAAAAAGAGCAAAAATAATACAAATAATGAAAAAAAAAATAATAATAATAATACATTTCATTTATAACCGCCTTTCAAAACTCTCAAGGACATTTTACAGTCACAGGATATTTTTTTTCTGCATGTGAGCAGCGGCAGCTACACATGCCAGCGTCCACTCAACCCAGAAGTAACTGAAATAGATAGTAAGCTAGCTAGCTCGCTAATAGATACAATAATAATAATAATAATAATAATAATAATAATAATAATAATAATAATAAAAACAACAACAACGACAATAATAATAATAATAATAAAATAATACAATTAATAAAAATAATAACAACAACAATAATAATAATAATAATAATAATAATAATACAAATAACAAAAAGAACAAATAGAAACAGTAATAATAATAATAATAATAATAATAATAATAATAATAATAATACATTTCATTTATAAGCGCCTTTCAAAACTCTCAAGGACACTTGACAGTCACAGGATATCTTTTCTGCGGGTGAGCAGCGGCAGCCACACGCACCAGCGTTCACTCAACCCGGAAGTAACTGAAATAGATAGTAAGCTAGCTAGCTAGCTAGCCAATAGATACACTAATAATAGATAGAAGAGCAACTCCAAGCTGACTACAACCGCCATTGGTGGCAAATTGACTTTATATATTTATATACGGTGTAATTCTGTTTTTTTTTTTTTTAACGAACATGAGATGGTCAAACATAGATGCTGACTCACCTTCATGCGAGTCCAGTCTTCGTTGTAAACGGTGTTGTCGCCATCATCTGTCGAGTTGAGGTACTTCGCCCTGAATTCATCTCCAATCAGGCGCAGGTGCTTGGCAAACACCATACTGCGGCGGCTCTTTTGTTTCAGAAGAAATAAACTTCATATATACGGTATTTTAAATCATATAAAGATGTTTTAAAACAACAACTAGCAGGTTTGATGGTGGTTTTTTTTTTTTACGTGTGAGGTTAAAGATGTCTGACTTACATTCCAATAATCCTTCCCAGCGTAGTGATCATGGAGAAGCGTCTCCGCTCGATCGAGCATAACTGAGCTGCAGATGAGGGAGGGAAAAAGAAGAATACCCGTCTGCGTTCACTCAACCCCGATTAACTCAAATTAATTAAAAAAAACTAGCTAGCTAGCTAATAGATAGCCAACATATAGCCAGCTAGCTAATAGCCAATAACACTAGCTAGCCAACTAGCTAGCCATTTGATAGCCAAAAGACAGCCAGTCAGCTATCTAGCTAATAGATAGCCAGTCAGCTAGCTAGCTAACCAGAGAAAGATGGAGGGCGAGAGAGAGGGAGGGGTGTGCCTTATACACCGGAAATTACGCTAATTTGTACTCTATGCAATCACATTGCACTCTGCAATTGTCCATCAAGTTGTGAAAGCTAGCAGGCTACAAATAAACATGACAAAGCAGAAGTGTACTCACGTCACGGTAATGTTCTTCTGAAGAACCGGGACCATGATGGACGCATGACCTTGCGCTGACAGACAAGTGATATTTCGGGCTCTTGTTTCTTCAAAGCCCCAAAACCAGCCCCTTGGAAGACAGCAAAATAAATACAAATAAAAGAGAAGAATTGATGCGTAAAGAGGACAAATATGGCTGTCCAAGTGGGCGTGACTAACAATGACTTGTGAGAAGAGTCCACTGTCTTTGCGAGAGTCTTCCTATTACCTGTAGTAGCCCTGTTTATCTTTGGTATACATCGATTTCTCGATGCATGGCCGCTCATCAACCTTCTCCTCCCATTTCCCATCAGTCCACCCCTCTGCGTAATTTTGCAGGACCACAACCTGATCAATGAATGGACCTCCATTTTCTAGAGGCGAAAGATCCAACAAAAAAAAAAAATCACAAAAAAAAAAAAAAAAAAAAAAATACAGTGAGACCTCAACTTACAAACACCTCAACTTACAAACTTTTTGTCTTACAAACATCAAATTTAGGAAAAGTAAACCTTATAATAAGCACTGTTTTCATAATACACACCCACCATGGCTGGCGGAGTGATCTTCGGCGGAAGCACACGACCGAACAGCACCAGAGGTTAAGTTACCAACAGTCCTTATGGAAGGTGACTCTCCTTCCATAAGCCATCAACGACCATCAAAAAGGTCAATAAAACTTTTACAGCACAGTTTATTTCTTTAATTACAGTCGTCATGTAATGCGCCTCTTTCCAAACAGCAATTCCCTTTGACCTTCGACCTCCATCGCCATTCCATCAATGACCATCACAAATGTAAATAAAGTGACTTTATGATACAATGCAGTGTATTTCTTTCATTACAATACAATAGCACATTTATTATACATAGAATAAAGTATGTTGTGTGTAGTTTTAAGGCTTATTTAGTTGATAAGTATATTTTATGGAAACCCGGGAACGGATTATTCCCATTTTAATGGTTTCCTATGGGATTTTTTTTTTTGAGATGCACACTTTTCGCCTTACACACTCTGTCTGGGAACCAATTAAGTTCGTAAGTTGAGGTCTCATTGTACATTGAAAAAAAAGCAACAAACGATCAGTTAGTTTGCGTCAAACAGCTCACCGCCAATGAATTCCTCGTACTCGATCACGGGAACGTTGGCCTGTAGGCTCGTGAGGCTGAAAAACTCTCCCCAAGGAATGCGCACCTGATGAAGATCGGGGCTCCGCCAGTGATACAAGCGACCCCAGGGGGGAAGAACGAGCACCCAGTCATCGCCATTTTTCCTTAGTGATTTGACCAGGGATGCCATGCGGATATAAACGTCTCGCCGCAGGTTGAAACCCTCTGGGGGGTTCACATCGTAGAGAAGGTATCTTGCATACAGCAAAAATGACAAGTGAGTGTGTGATTTTTTATTTTTATTTTTTCATTCACGGAACATGAACATTAAAGGACGACCGACGCCAAGTTGTGTCCATAATTTGCAAAATTACTTCCAATGACTTCTACTGAGTATATTTTACAAAGATTCCACCGCATATCGCTAGATTTTACCTTTTAAGAATTGTGCTGAAAATTCAGGAAGTCTTGTTTTTGAGTTGGTGACGATGCCTGGATGTGACGTCACGGAGGGAACGCCCCTGACCGAGAAAGCGACACACAATGCATTTTGGGTACTTTGTTTGGTCTGAAAACTTTGTATTGATGGCGAAATTAGAAGGAAAACACATAAATAACGCCATGGTGAATCCTTGTGTGTTGCACCAAGACTACTATTTGATAATAGTTGACACACATTCCCAGCAGACATATCAACTCATTTCCACAGAGCTTCTCGCCATCTTCTGCCTTTTTTGGGTGCTACATTTCCCCTCCAGATGCCTCAAAATGACATGGAATAAATTCTTTCATCGATTGCAAACATGCATGCTTTCCTCTTCAGAACTATTTGAATCATATCCATAACTGGATGAGGAACAAGAAAGCATCTTCTCCCAATCTGAAGCCATTGTTTTGATTCTCCAGCAATGCAAGACGTCTTGGCGTGACGTCACGAACTGGGGGCGGGACCTTCTGAAACTGGCCATTTTCGGGTTCATTTTGTAGTAGTTTTTGGACACTTTAAGTCATTTTTATTTGTGTTTTTCATTTGACTAAAAATATACCGCGTGTTTTGGGTATTTTAGATGCTATTAAACATTTTTCTGATGTGAGTTAGGAAACAAAAAAGTGGTGTCGGTTGTCCTTTAAGGTAATACTTGAACACACATATAATTTATGAAGCAAGGTTGTTGTGAATTTTTTCAAAATTTACCTGTGTTGATCCAGAGATTTTCGTACTGGCGACAATGTGGTGCGTGTTAAAATAATGTGAGCGTTACAAAAGTGTAAATTAGAAGTAAATAAAAAACACACCACAAAAAACTTTCATTGTTTATACATTCAATTAGTTAGTTATACATGTTTGCTTTTGTTTCACCTTACAAATGAACTGTCCGTATTATGTCAATAGTTTCTTTATCAAATTATTTGTGGTCAAAATCGGGAGTCTCCCGACCAAATCGTGAGATTTAACTTAAATATATTTGTGTAATCGGGCAGTTTTTAAAACACCAAAGATAATATGGCAGCACAATATAGCTCAGAATAGTGCCAAATGTCGAGCTTGGCGAATAAGTATGCTTGAAACACATAACATAGGCACAGTCGTTCGAAGATAAACAATTATATTGCAAATCTTTTTTTCGGGGTTATTTAGGAACATTCTCGCTGCTATGTTGCGAAGATGTTCGATAAATCCTTAAACATTGAAGTTTTCCAACTGTGTGTCGTGACGGCAGAATGCTTTCAGAACGACATATTAAAGTTATTTCACAGTTTAGATCATGTTGTGGAACGTCAAACGTTTATTGTCAATACTTGCTTACCCCAGCGAATGTTTATAAACTATTGAAATGAATGACGGCAACCAAAATTCACGGTTACTAAAAGCAGCTAGCATAACTGAATGTATCACAAAGCTTACCGTAGGTCCCTCGCGGCGGCGATTGGTACAGTAACCGTGTTGCGCGCACTAAACACATCCTGGCTGTTTGTAAAGTCGGCGAAAGCAATCAAAATAGACAAGCATAAAACGCTAAAACAGCTCGTTGGATGTATAGCTACAAACAAATGCGTTTCACTCAACGCCATATTTCCTCAGTACTACGCACTTCCGGGAGTCGAAAAGGCGTCTGGAGTTGCCTTGGTAACCGTTCACATGTTGAGGACGCCAATAAAATCGCGATAAATCTGATTATCGCGAGAGGAGTCTCCTCTCTCTTTTTTTAGGGGGGCAAAATATCGAATAAAGCGGAAATAAAAATGTACATTGTGTACATTTCTTGAGTGTGGTGGCTTCTTGAAACCAAATTGGAGGCCTGAGAAGGCAGATTTTTTTATCCCCACAATCATAAAATAATTATATTTTAATGAACAAATATTTATCTGGTACGCTAGCAAGCCATGCTAGCGGCTCGCTATTTGTTTTTCGTACACGTGCTGAAGACCTTCTCTCTGTCTGACAAATGAAAATAAGACAAGCAGCAATTTTCTTTGCAAAGTTCTGATTATATAAAATGGTTAAAAAAAGGTTTCTAACGGACGTATTGAATGTTTCGGTTCTTCCTCCCGATTGGCCGACGTTTTAGTGATGTCATTGCGGGCGCAGGTGCGACGCCCCTTCCTGGCTTCTTTCCCGCCCCGACTCTTTGGCCCCGCCCTCCTTCTTCGTGACAACCATAAGGCAAACAAGTGCATGCTGGGAATTCGTTGCTTGCACCACATTGTCAACAACACGGTCAGCACAAAAAAAAAAAAAAAAAAAAACATGGTTTCAGTCTTTTAGATTGTTACTTTCTTTCATCTGAAATATCATCTTGCTTTATTTTTCAAATGGTTTGGGGAAGATTATCAGAATTACTGCAATTTCAATGTGTTTTGAACTTGCCATTTGTACTACTATTAGCTAACTGGCTGGATAGCGAGCTATCTGGCTGGCTATCTATTAGTTATATAGCTTGATGGCTAGTTGTCTATCTATTAGCTAGCTAGTTTTCTATCTATTTGAGTTACTTGAGTTGAGTGAACGCTAGCGCGTGTGTGGCTGCCGCTGCTCACCCACAGAAAAAAAAGATCCTGTAACTGTAAAGTGATCTTGAGAGTTTTGAAAGGCGCTTATGAATAAAATGTATTATTATTACTTCATTTGCACACTCTGTTCAAAAACACCACGTGGAAAATGTAATTGCATCATGACAAACAAAAAAATAATAATCCAACTGTATGCTACATATTGCATGTGGATGTGTTTTTTTTTCTACTGCATTTTCAGGTTGATTGAGCGTTTATTCTTTGCTAATTTGAATCAACCTTATTCGATTCAGGCCAGCTTGAGCACACCCTGCACCATAGAGCCGATTCCATCAAACACTTGGTGGAGAGGAGCGTCGCACATGAAGGCGCAAGTGGTCACCAGCTTGTTCTTGTGGTCCACGTGGCTCTGACTCACATCCGCGCTGACGTGTTTGCAGCCCAGCTGGTTGATGGCGGCCGCCGTGTCCGTCGTGTTGGGGTATCTTCAAACAAGGAGGAACCCGAAAAAGGCTCAGCTCAACGTTGACCTTTTTCCGTGATGTCCAGTTGAAGCGCTTTTCACTTACTTGTCGTCTTCCTCCAAGCCGACAGTGACTTCACATCCAGGAAACACTTTAGCGGCCAATACGGGTGAGATGCAACAGAGGCCGATGGGTTTGCCCTCGTTGTGGAACGCTTCCAGCAGCGCTTTGACCTCACTGTTGACCGAGCAGTCCTTGCCCTTCACTGCCCACGTGCACAGGTTCTTCGCAGCCCCGAAACCACCTGAAAAAATATGACAGTATTAGTGCAAAAAGTGCAAATAAAACCAGAGTTGTAATTTCCTCAAACTGTTTATAATATGATGAAAAAAATGCACATTTTTTAAAGACTTAAAATGAATAGATTGAAGGGGAGGTAATTATATGACAAGAAAATTATCAGATCAGAAAGCCTTTAATAGTCGGAAAATGGGGAAATTTGCAATCCACAGCAGCAATTGAAAGGGGGTGATTTTTTAATTTCATTATAAAGTAGCATATACCTATGTTCAGCAATTGTAATTTAGCAATTTGCACAACATTGCCACCCTGAGGTTAAAATATTAGCAAAATAAAATACAGTAAAGTCTCGTTATATCGATATTCAAGGGAGTCCGAAAAAATATCGATATAACCGGGACTATCGATATATCCGACCCTGTGTGCATGTAATTTTCTCCGTGCGTGCATAGAAATAGTATCGATATTACCGGGACTATCGATATATCCGATTTCGATATAACGAGACTTTACTGTAGATGGTTTGCAAGGGGAGTAAAAGTGGCTATTTTTATTATTATTATTATTAGGTTTATTTTGAATCGTTATTACAACAGACTGCTTAGACCACATAGGCTTAGTTATGCTGATGAGGTGATACCAAAGCAAAGCCAGTCGTATACCCCATCAGGCAGGACAAAAGAAGTAATCAGTGTAGCCTCAGGGAATAGTTCTCTGCTCCTCCCAAACTGAGAGCAGGGACCTATCATAGCAGAGGTCTGGAGAGTAGGACTATATATATATATATATATATATATATATATATATATATATATATATATATAGGGCCAAAACTACCAGTAAGACTTTAGTTTGCTGACGAAGCCTCTTGGATAAGAAGCGAAACGTCCGTCACCTTCAAATTTGTACAGATGACGGCTGAAGAAACCTTTTCATCGATGGACCACTCCTGTACGACTGAGAGCTTACACAGACGTACAACAAAAGTCATTCTTACATTTTTAGAATTCATGATGTAGCTGAAGAAATAGTTCTTTGATTGAACCAGGCTATATACCAATAAATTAGTATGTTTATTTCATTTTGCGGACGCTACATAAAACGTAAGCTTAGCCACCACTTTATAAGGGCATCAGCCATTATTTGTAACATTGCTAACCACCTCGGGTTGCCAGGTGTGATCAAACAGCGGCGTAAGGTCACCTGGGAATATGATGGCGTCATGGTCTTTGACACAGAGTTTGGAAAGGTCCTGGATGTTGCCCCGAGCCAACCTGGCGCTCTCCACTAGAACGTTCCTTTTCTCCTGCGTGGGCTCGCCCTTAACGTGATCCACCACGTGCATCTGCTCCACGTTTGGAGCAAACATGTTCACCTGCAACCGAGACACGACGTCAAGCATTCGGGAAAAGCCAACGAACGTCGTAACTTGAGGCTACTTTTGCTTCTCATACACTCGCGCCTCCTCGGCTCAAATGCACCAAAATGGCAGAAGCTTCGTGGATCTCGCTGCCGTCGTAGACCCCGCAACCTGCCAAAACCACGGCCACGCGTTTGCTCATCTCTGTGGAATACAATGTTTTAGTCGCCGCTTGGACGTTACGACGTGTGAGTAAGTTACGTCCGCACAGTTGAAGTAGACTAATCATGGCGGCTCGTAGCTTGACTTACAAACAGAAAGTAGGGGAGGACAAACCACGCCCCCCTCGATCTTTTTCTCCAGTCATTTATTTCTCACCTTGGAGAAACAGCGCCCCCTAAAGAAAAAGGTTGGTACACTCGCGCGCAGGCGAACGTATGCCCTGAACGCGTCAACAAAACCACGTGATCATCTGTGCGGAAGTAGGCTATGAAAAGAGAAGGAATGACAGACTGGGGCCATTTGTACACGTTTTTGAGTTACGAACATGCCTCGCTCGAAGATCGATGTCCTTTTCTTCATTTGTTTGGCCTTTCTTCACCTCGCTAACGCGTTCAAGAATCAAACGTGGCCTGTCCCTTACAGGTAAGAAAAAAAAAGACGCAAATGTCAAGGCATCTGACTCAAATCTGGAACATGCACTTGCTGAAATTTTAGTCTTATTACTAAATACTGTTGACAGCGGAATAACACATTCAACATGTATAAACAAATTAATACATATAGTACTTATTTGACCGTTGGTCATTTACTAAATCGGAGAGGGGAACAACTTCACCAACCATATAATTTGGCACACGTCATGCAAGTTTTACATTTACAATAATAATACATTTCATTTACAATCGCCTTTAAAAACGTTCAAGGATACTTTACAGTCACAAGTTTTTCTGCGGGTGAGAACGGCAGCCAGACGCGCCAGCGTTCACTCAACCCGGAAGTAACGCACACAATATAATAATAATCATATGATTGAGACTAATCGAAGTATTAATTTAACAAAATGTTTATGGTTGAAATCCAAACGATAACAGGTATCACGGAACAGTTACTCCTACTTATTCGGTTTAAAATGTCATTGAGTATCAAACAATGAGGCTGTGTTTACTCAATAACAAAGCACATTCATTCTCACAGAATTTCTGGAATTGGCACCTCAGACGGAATTTCAGCGATTTTAATGTGGATAATTCAATAATTAAATGTGGCGGACAAAGCAACTTTTTTGCCACATTTTTTATAATCGTAATTTAGACCTGGAAAGACATCATGAAAAGATCCCATCCCAAGTTTAACAGGCATAAAATCACAATTATGTAATTTAAAAAAGATTATTTACTTACAGACAGTGTATTTTAGGTGTTCAATTACTTGGCATGTTTCGGCGTATACTTCCGCCTTTGTCAGAGTGTCACGGATGCGCCTTTTTCAGCTGGTGTTACTATGCTAGCTGGTAGCACTATCACAATTATGATTTACAGATAACGGGATATAATATGAAGAGAAATGAGGTGTAATATTGCAAGAATAAAGTCTTTTTTCAGCTGTTGTTAAAGCGCTATATAAATCAACATGTATTGTATTTTCTGACCTAAATTGTACTAATTTGTATTTAATGAGGGAAAATGTCATATTTTAAAATACAACAAATGTACAATATTGTAATCCAACCGATGATTGTATTTGTGCGTTGGAAACGGATTTTTGAAACGTCAAGCATAAATGGAAGTTTTTCCTGAAAATGTCTACTCAACAGACGTTTTGACCGGCGTCCCCAAGCGGACGCTTACTGTCAAGCTCTTTACCCCTTCTGTCCAAGCGGAAATCAAGATGGCCGCATCCCCGACATGAAGGACACTGACGTGATTTCAGTGTATCGTCTGCAGACTCCTGTCTGGGAATTCAAGTTTGGAGATGTACTGGGAAAACTTGTAAGTTCAATTTGATGGAGAAAAAAAACAAACAAACAAACGACGTGACAGCGAATAAAGTTTTAACGCCTTTGTGTTTGTTTGTTTGTTTGTTTGTTAGCATGTTATGCATGACGCTGTTGGCTTCAGCAGCGCACAGACGGGGCTCAACTACACTATGGAATGGTACGAACTCTTCCAGCTTGGAAATTGTACATTCCCGCATCTAAGAGCGGACGTGTTCGCCCCCTTCTGGTGCAACCAGGGGGCTGCGTGCTTCTTTGACGGCATTGACGATTTCCACTGGGCACAGAACGGCACTTTGGAGAAAATTGCAGAAATCAGCGGTAAGATTTGATAGAATTGATGGCAACGGTTGGCGAGACGTGGATTTCATCGCTAGGCCTTCAGTAGTGCTATGTCTGAATCGGATAGTACTGTCAGAAAATATGTTTCATGCTGTTATCAATGTTGGGTGGCGATATATTTATCGTGTCCATCAATATGCGTTCAGGTAATCAGTTTAACGAGTTGGCCCGGTGGGTGATTGACGACAACACAACGGGCATCTACTACGAGACGTGGACGGTGCTTTCGCACGCGGGACCCAACGCCACCACGTGGTTCGAGTCGTACGACTGCTCGCAATTCGTGCATCGCACTTACCGCAAGTTGAGCTCACTGGGGGCCAAATTGTCCAGCCGCTCCCAGACCAACTATACCAAGATCTACCTGTACAGCGGGGAACCCGTCCACTTGGGCAACGACAGCGCCATCTTCGGACAGCCGGCGCTAAAGAACCTAGCCACGGACATCCGGGACTTTTACCACGACTTCCGGCCTCACCAGTCAATGGCGGAGTTTGCGCTGAGTATGCTGGAGGCTTACAAGAGGGTGGTGATGGACAAAACTTTCTACTTTTACTATAACTTTGAGTATTGGAGGCTTCCAATGAAAGCTCCTTATGTACGCATTCAGTACGAGGAGATACCTCTGCCTTCAAATTGACCACCCCGGAAGCAAAAATTATCTTTGCCAATTTAACATTTGTTGTGAATGTGACCACTTCCGGTCAAATGCTAACATGTCAATATTATTTCTTTTTGTCACAAATTTTAACTCATTAATCGTGATTGTTTTGTGTCAAAGCAAGGTCAAGTTTGGTTTTGAAGTACAGCGATACCTCGGTTTACAAACACTTTAGCTAACAAACGTTTCGGGTTACGAACGTTAAATTCATGAACATTTTACCTTGGCATACAAACTAATTTTTGGGGAAACACACAAAGCGCCACAATGAGTGATGTGTCGTTCGCCGGTTCTTGGAGCTCCTAACAAGGAGATGAAAATGGCAGCCGGCTTTTTTTCCCCTGCCCCCAGTCTTCGGTTAAAGCCGCACGTGATTGGTCAACATCTGTGGTAGAGGAGGGAGGGGACACACGCAGCAGGGAGGGGGCGGGGGTTACAGAAACACACACACAGGAAATGGAGACGACAGCTTGAAACAAAAAAAACAAGTGAAATGGTCAGAAAATGGTAAATAAAACGACTTTATGATACAGTACGGTTCATTTCTTTAATTATGATACCATAGCACATTTATTATACATAAAATAAGGTATTTTGTGTGTAATTTTAAGGCTTATTTAGTTGAAAATTATGTATTATGGGGACCTGGGAACGAATTATTCTCATTTTAATGGTTTCCTATGGGAAATTGATGTTTGGAATACACACTTTTCGCCTTACACACTGTGTCTGGGAACCAATAAGTTCGTAAGCCAAGGTATCACTGTATATTGTTTTATAAATGCCCAACATCCGGTTGGTTTGGAATTTCGTTGAGGTAATATATCAGTACAGTATTCGTCTTTATGTCATCTCGTCTATAATCTCATCTTTTCACGGATCTAATGTTCTTTTTCTCTCGAGAAATTTTTGATTCCG
Organism: Hippocampus bargibanti; assembly: GCF_051943395.1. Taxonomy (NCBI): domain Eukaryota; kingdom Metazoa; phylum Chordata; class Actinopteri; order Syngnathiformes; family Syngnathidae; genus Hippocampus; species Hippocampus bargibanti. The sequence continues at coordinate 25,716,845 of NC_142741.1, forward strand.
TTTCCAACCCATTTTATGGCTTCTTATCAACACAAGAATGCAGTTTTCAAAGAGGAGTAAAATATCACAAGCAAATCTTCCTTTCACAAACGTTTATTAGCAGTAGACCACGTATCCAAATCTCATGTCAAAAGAGAAGTAAATAAAAGCAAAGACGATCCACTTAAAGGACAACCGACACCACTTTTTTGTTTCCTAACTGACATCAGAAAAACGTTTTATAGCATCTAAAATAGCCAAAACACGCAGCCTGATATTTTTAGTCAAATGCAAAACACCAATCAAAATGACTTCAAGTGTCCTAAAAACTGCCACAAAATGAGCTCGGAACTGGGCAGATTCAGAAAGTCCCGCCCCCTTGTTCGTGATGTCACTATTGGTCACACACTGCCTTGCTCCAGAATCAAAACAATGGCTTCAGAGAGTTCAGATTCGGAGAAGATGATTTCTTGTTACTCATCCAGTTATGAACACGATTTTAATAGTTCTGAAGAGGAAAGCATACATGTTTGCAATTGATTAAAGAAGTCCTTCCGTATCAATTCGAGCCACCTGGCCTCCACAATGCCGCGCCCAGAAAATGCACAAGATGGCGCCCGAGCTCCTTTGGAAATGGGCTGACTTGTCCGCTGGGAATTTGTATCAACTTACACCTTCTTTATGCGTGTTACCGCAATTGGCTGCGACACACAACGATTCGCCATCGCCTTATTTATGTAGTTTTCCTTCGAATTTTGCCATCAACACTGTGTTTTCAGATGAAAAAAAGTACCCAAAATGCATTGTTGTCGCTTTCTCGGTCAGGGGCGTTCCCTCCGGCATCGTCATCAACTCGAAAACAAGACTTGCTAAATATTCTGCGCGAGTCTTAAAAGGTCAAATATAGCTATATGGGGTGGAATCTTTGTCAAATGCGCTCAGTAGAAGTGATTTTACAAATTATGGACGCAACTTGTCCGGCGGTGTCGGTTGTCCTTTTAAGGACAGTCAACACGCAAAAAAAGCAACTCACTGGATCATAAAAAAAAAAAAAAAAACACATTAGCGAACAAAAACTAAACAGCAAATGAATGCTGCTATAAACTCATTGTACGTCATTACTTTTTTGTACCATCATTATGTGTTACTTTGCATAAATGTGGATGAAAGTCTTGGATTTACCATACTTAGCATGTTTTATTGGTTTTCTACGTGCCTACCTGTTTTTAATAAGAAAATAATAAAGCTTTATTAATTTTCCAACTCTTCAATGTACACTCCCCTCCCTCCACCTACAGACTCAGATACTTAACCGTTTTTCATTTGAAAGTTTTATATTTATGGCCTTAAAGGAATTTTTGCTAAAGTTGTCTGGTCTTGTGACTCACAAAAAGTGTCACTCTGTGATCAGGATTTTATTTTGTAAGGGGGGCATAACACCTCAAAAAAATGTTAATTTTATCATCTGGAGAAATGACATCCTGTCTAGCGATGACAAAAACTGAAAAGATTTTACGACTAATGTACGTTTTCCACTGCACGCTACCGAAACACCATTGACATTTTGCCAGCGACAAATTTCAGGTTTTCAACTTGCAAGTGTGCTAGCAGGCTAATGTACGAGTTGAGTGGGAAACGGCAAAATTGAACACACGTGCTTGTGTTAGTTGCTGCAGTTCTCTTATAAGGTACAACACAAGAAATGAGCGTCAGCGCAGAGGGCCGATGCGTATATGTGGAACTGTCGCGGCTTGGAATTGAAGCGGATTTACGCGTGATAGGAGATGTAAGACAAAGATGAGCAGAAGGATTCAACCTCAAACGTACAGAAAGTACAAGCTACGATATTTAGAGTTGACAAATGCCATACGGTGTCAAAATATATTGTGGCGCGGCACCGCAAAGTGTTTTTCATCTGAGTATTTTATGTATTGATTTCAAAAAGTGTGAGGGGAACTGTCGCGGCTTGGAATTGAAGCGGATTTACGCGTGATAGGAGATGTAAGACAGTCTTTTTTTCATCAATGGATGCTATAGCTTTGCGTTTGCTTTGAACATCTAGCTTGTAGCAAACGTGCACATTCCACCATGACGTCCCTGATCCACCGGTGAAAAGGATGCTTTGATTCTATCCTCTGTCATCTATAACTGCTTCAAAGTGCAGAAAGTGCATAAGATTGAATGACTTTTTTTACATTTTTGTTGTTTTGACTTCAAGATGGCGCCTTTCCAGCAGCTCCTGTATTTAGTTTTTCTACTTCTTCCTTTCCTTTCATAACTTTGCTGCTGTGAAATGTAAATTTCTCCACCGCAAGACTGATTAACTCGATCAATTAGGGCAGGGATTTATGAACTGGTGATCTTGTGGTATTTCCTGGAATAATTTCACTCAATTATCTTACAAATTTACCACAAATAACATCGATTTAGGCCAATGATGTCGAGTGACAAGCAGATTCAATGATTTGTGAGAAAATTAAGATTGAATATTCATTATTCAATTATATATTGAGTACTTTTTGCTGTATTTTTGAAGGGGAAGACTAAATGAGGCAGTGGAAATGCGATATCGTCGACAGCGAAAGAACCCTGACGCGGTGAAATCAAAGAAATTAAACATTTTTGTCATTGCAATCAAACACGCAGCGTTTTATATACAAAATGCTATCAACTTCCTTCTCGAAGGAAAAAAACAATGTCACTCATCTGAACTTGCGGCATTTTCGAAGCCCACTGCAAGCCCCGCGTCGGGCAGAAAGTACAACAAGTTGTTTTGTACGAAATGCACCTGAGCGACCACCCAAAGCGCCCGCGCGGCCAAGTGAAAGCAGCGAAAAAGCCGACCTGTCGACTATTGGCGGCTTCCAAGCAATTTCAACCACGTACATTTTCCATACATGTAGCTTCTCCTGCTAGGATTATTTGGTATTGCCATAAGGTGCTTAAGGAAAAAAAAATCACTTATACAAAAGCCAAAGGAAAAAAACTAAAATAAAATATCATCATGGGAACGAGGCTAAAAATTAAAATGCGAGCGTCAATACACTGTACAACTTCACATGACAAATACGGACGTATTTACACATTTCTCACTCTTGTCCTGGCCATTTTCATTCCACTTGCGGCAGTCATCTTTAGCAATTTACTGTATTTATTCGAGTATAACGCGCAAAATTTTGGATGCGCGTTATAAACGAGGCCTGGGAAAAATGCTCCTATATATTTAATGCTTTATCCCTTCCAGGAGGGGGCAGCATTTCCATGGCTATTCTGACCCTTCAGTTTCGATTCTCGAAAAGACCCGGTCATTCCTTTTTTTAAAAAAAAATGTTGATTAGCATTTATTTAGCTACGCTTCATTTCATTTCCTTTTCTCGCCTCGCCCACACTGAAACAGGAGTTAAGCATTGCTGTTTTGCACAATTACCAAGATCCAGAGTTTAGTTTTCAGAGTTTTCTGAGGTAAAAGTCGGAATTTTGGGTTAAAGGTAGTAATTTCGAGTTAAAGGTCGGAATTTCCTGTTAAAGGTCGGAATTCTGAGTTAGAAGTCAGAATTCTGAGTTAAAGGTCGGATTCTGAGTTGAAAGTCAGAATTCGGAGTAAAAAGTCGTAATTCTGAGTTCAAAGTCGGATTCGGAGTAAAAAGTCGTAATTCTGAGTTAAAAGTCGGAATTTTGAGTTAAGTCAGAATTCTGAGTTAAAAGTCGGAATTCTGAGTTAAAAGTGAGAGTTCTGAGTTTAATGTGTGTGCGTTACTTCCGGGTTGAGTGAACGCTGGCGCGTCTGGCTGCCACTGCTCACCCGCAGAAAAACATTTTTGTTCTTATCCTGTGACTGTAAAGTGTCCTTGAGAGTTTTGAAAGGCGCTTATAAATTGAATGTATTATTATTATTATTATTTAGATTGAGTGTTTACATTGTAAATTAATGATTTTTATTGCTATGCTTGGTTTGCGCCGAGACAAAGTGAAACAAATTTTGATGTCAATTTTCAATTGAAAATTCGGAGTGCGCGTTATACTCGAATAAATAGCCCTCCCCAGCTTAATGGTGCGTCGGCCATTTTAGTGCTAGTGCAATTGTGCGCTAATCTCCTCCACTGAGACATTTTTCGCAAGCATGTCGAGACAAAGAACGCAGATGATCTCCGTTGTCGAACAAGACTCGTTTGAGTCACGGAGGGGCAAACCTTTTCCACTAACTTTTGAGACTCCAGCGTGGTGGCGGTCCGCCTACCAGGTGGGCATCATATCCGGGAACCAAACCCGGCCCAGGTGCTTGGAGACCTCCCAGTGGATCTCGTCCAGGGAATATTTGTGATCGGGGATGAGCACCTCCTCCATGATGGAAAGCTGCGACAGGCGGCGTCCGCACATCTTGACGAACTCCACGAAGGCGCTGCAGGAGACCTCGCACTCGCCCAGGCCGATGGCCGACAGCTGCGTGCAGCGCTTGGCGATGCGGATCAGTTCCTCGTCCAGCGGTCGCAGGCCGTTGGCGCACACCACCAGTTCCACCAGGCGAGGGCAGTGAAGGCCCACGCGGCCCAGCACCTCCTTGCTGACGGAACGGCCGAAGTAGAGATGCGTGACGGGGATTTCGTCGTTGAAGAAGGGCCCGAACTCGTCCTCGTAGAGGAAGAAGTACATGACCAGGTTGAAGTTGGGCGAGTGGCGCACCATGGCGTCCCAGCTGCTCTTCTTGATGCCGTGGAAGTGCTGGCCCGGGTTCTCGCTCACCACGTCGATGCGCAGGTGCTCCAGGTGCACGTGCTTCTCAGAGGACAGAGCTAGCAGGAGCTCGTCGCTCAGGAGGTGGTAGTTCAACGCCAGCTCACGCAGCCCGTGGCACTGATCGGCCACGCACAGGATTCCTGCAGGGGGTCATTCTCATGTTTACATTCATTCGTGACGATGACAATACAAACTTTAAATACTAAGCCATCCTTGCCCCCTCCATCTGTCGAACCTGCTTCAAATCCCCATTCCCTCTCCGTCCCTCAGATCCTCCCTATGTGCCTTCTGCCCGTCTCACCACAATGGGGTGCAGAGCTTTCAGCCGCTCAGCTCCCTAACTCTGGAATTCACTTCGGTAATATTGACTCCCTCCCTACTTTCAAATCCCACCTGATTAAAATTGCATTCATGGCCTAGTTCAATCCGATATTTTATTATGTATCATTTTCTTCATGGTTTTATTGTTTTTTTTTTATTTATTGTAAAGTGTCCTTGAGTGTTCTGATAGGCGCTTGAAATTAAATGTATTATTATTATTATTATTTGTCGCACATTGGAGAAATTCCGCATTCACATCAGCCAAGTAATGAAAGGAAGATAAAAGGAATAATAATAAAAAATACTGGTTAAATAATAATTATTATTACTCATAATATTACCAGTATTAGTATTGTATTAATGTCAAAATGTATCTTTTGTTCCAATTAACTCATTCACCGCCATTCGCGAATTTACTCGGGAATAGAAAATATGACGTAGAGAACCATTTCCGAATTTGTTCGGGTTTTGTTTTTCCTTGCTTGTGTGCAGATAAAGCTCTGGTCAGACCACTGACCACTTTCCAGTAGGGGGTAGGAATTTGCCCTTTGTCCATGTCAGCGCTTTTGTTGCAGCTTCAGTTGTTAAAGCGCTATATAAATCAATATGTATGTATTGTATTTTGTACAGCTGCCCCCATTTCAACATCAGATAACCCCAGACCTACATAACTTAGGAATTAACTATGTTTTTTTTCTGATGAAAGAAGAAAGTCCAAGGTTTCTTCCGCTGCACTGAATGTTGATGTAGTCCTAAAACTCAATATTCTGCGGGTCCTGCAATTTGAGTGAAAATGACAAAAGCCCTGGCACTGGAGTGGACATATTTTTGCACATCGTCTGGCAGGGAACGAGTTAAGATACGGGGGTGAAAAGTAAATAAAGTCAAGTCACGTCACCCGAAGAGCAAGTCAAGTCATTCATTTGTGTCCACGCATGTAAATATCTCATTTGAATATTCACTTGCCAAAAAGGGCAGGAGAAGAAAGAACATTCTGATGCGCTGATTTACAAAAGAGCTTGTGTTGTGCCTTTGACATTCTTTGTAAAGGCAGAAAAGTTGCTTGAGGCGAATCGAATCAGCCACGTTTGGCTGCGCTCGTGTACCTGCCGGCGAAACGTGAGGGCAGCTGCTCATCTTGAGCAGCTTGAGCGTGTCGCTGTTGTTGGCCACCAAAACCTTCAGGGACGGGTCGTCCACCGGCGTGTCGTCGATTTTCAGAGACGACAGCGACTTGGAGTTGACGAACACCACCGTCAGCGCTGAGATGAAGTGAGACTGGATGGATGAACGACCCACACACAAAATATTAGACGCAGGTTTTACAGGAATAATTGATAGAAATTAGACAGAATGAGAACTTATCATATTTTAACCTTTCATGCTGTTATATGCTTAGTTAAACTGTCATCTTCATCTAGGAGATCTGGCCTCAGACAGAATTTAGGACTTGGAAAACTCCTTTATCAACGAAGTAATTTACGACTTGAAACTCCCTCACAGGAAGAGCTCATTAGCTAGGTTACAAATGTATCATTGACCTTTGGTTCGCTGACTAAGCTTTTCGGATGAGGAGCTTCATAGAAGCACAGATGATGGCTGACGAAACCTTTTCATCGACAGGACCTTTGATGATGTTTGAAATTGTTTGTGTGATTAAAACCTTTCTGATGATCATACCTTTGGGACCTCCATGAAACTGGGCCTCGCCGTTGAGATGAGCCCTAAGGTCTTGAGTGAGCAGTTCACCAACTGTGAAAGAATGTCACAGGCCGCCTCTGCAGACTCAGTGCTGCTGTCCACCTGGCAAACGCGATAAAACCCAGATCTGTTATTTCCCTTTGCGAAAATGCAAACTCGTGCTCAGGATTGGCGCTAATACCTTGAAGCTGACATATTGCAAGTGGTTGGAGTGCCTCTTGATGATCTGCTTGATCAAGTCCGGGTGTGTGGCTCTCAAATAAGAGCTGGCCGGCTGGTTGAGCTCAAATTCAAAGCAGCGCCATAGTTCGGGCATGTGGAATGCCTGGTTCCAACCGCGGCACACCTGCGAGGCAAAAGCCCGATCCAGCAGAGGGAGGTACTGGAATATGTGCAGGAGAAGCTCCTGGGGGAGACGAGCCCAGTTGGTATCCAGCGAAGCGCCCGCCTCGGGTGACGGGATCGACTCTTTCTTCACTTTCTTGCGAGCCTCCGGGGGACTCGTACTCGGGGAGCCGTTGCCGTTGCCGTCCTCCTTGGGGCCTTTTATCCTCTTCATCCTGAAGCGTGACAGGGACAGGTAAATAAAGACGGACACAATTGCAAATTCATCCAAACGAGGCATGCGAGATTAACAAAACAAGAATTGAGGAGAACAAACATGTCCTCCATTTTATCTAAGGGGTGACCCAGACAATAGAAAGATGTTGCATAGCTTAACTTGCTTCTTTTTTTCAAAATCTACACATTTATTGCAATTATTTATGGGAAAATAGGATGAAATACGAATGATTGTCACCGACAGACTAAAAGCAGCCAGAATAACGCAGTGTTGCACACAGTAGAGTCTATGGAGAAGAATATGTGCACGAAGGTTTACTATTGTCATTTACTACTAGCCATTTATCATTTACTCATTCACTGTCAGATATGTGCAAAAATGCGTCCACTCCCGTGCCAGGGTTTTTGTCATTTTCACTCAAATTCCAGGACCCACAGAAGATGGAGTTGTAGGACGACATAAACATTCAATTCAGCCTTAGAAACCTTAGACTCTCCTCTTTTATCAGAAAAAAAACGTTAATTCCTAAATTATAAGGGTCTGGAGTTATATGAGCTTGAAATGAGGGCAGCTATCCAATACATACATATTGGTTTATATAGCGCTTTAACAACAGCTAAACCTGGAACTAAGCGCTAACATGGGAAAAAAAGGAAATGCTGCTCCCTTGTGGAAGGGGAAAACATTGCCAGAGAGCTGGCCGGTGCTTTATTATTATTAATAATAATAATACATTTCATTTGCAAGCACTTTTCAAAACTCTCAGAAAAACCCAAGCAAGAAAAAACAAAACCCAAACTGGCGCATGTGGCTGCCTCTGCTCACCCACAGAAAAAAAAAACGATCCAGTTACTGTCAAGTGACCTTGAAAGTTTTGAAAGGCACTTACAAATGAAATGTATTATGAGTAGTATTAGCATTATAATTAAAGTTAATCCCTTAGTTATATGGCTCTGGAGGTATTTGAACTTAAAATAGTGCAGCTGTACAGAATACAATACACCTAGCGCTTTAACAACAGCTGAAGAGCTAACATAACAAGAAAAGAAAATGCTGCCCCCTTGTGGAAGGGAAACACCTTGCCAGAGGTCTGTCCAGCGGTTTATCGGCACTTAAGCAAGAAACAAAACAAAACCCCAACTAATTCGGGAATGGTATTGTATGTCATATTTTAAACTCCCGAATATATATATATATATGTGAATGGCAGTGAATGAGTTTAATGCATGTCATCATTTCTATCCAAAAAGAGACTTTTTCAGTCGGCAGAACTACTAAAGCAACAAATGATAATCACGTAACACACATTTGTTTTTCCACATTTGATGCAAATTAATGGACATTTTACTTCTTCGTTGAGGAATAATGAATTGACGAGCTCTATCTTCAAATATAATATCATAAACCGAATATACAGAACGTGACATAAAGCTAGCTTGAAAAACAAGTGAAAATTCATACGGTACAAAGTTCGAGCAACGTTTATGTGACATTTAAATTTTCACTGAACGGCACAAACAAGTGTGCGTAGAGACGACGATGATATCAATGGATGGCGACGAGAGCTAATGCTAAATTCTGAAGCGTAATGACAACGCAGTGGTAATTTAGACGTCAAATTGTAGCTTCCGTGTAACGACGTTGTCCACATGTCATGTAAAGCACACTAAATAGTCACGAGTGAAACTGATTCACCGAAGTGCTGTTAAATTCAAGCATATAAAAGCGTTGGTGCAGAGTGACCCACCTTGTTTACACTCAGCTAGCTTGCTAGCAGGAAAATCTGAGAACCGAGATGACAGCTCAGCCCGGGCCCACGTAGGAAAAGATCATTCGGGCCAGGAAAATAACAATCATGGAGGCTTGATCCAAGGCTCTTTCCCAATCGGTAAAAACACAGCTAAATGGGGTTTAGGAGCAAGACGGTGTCAGAGTGGCGCCTCGGTTTCAGTTGACCTAATTCCCTCGCTAACGTGAGTTCAAGCTCTGCCCCTACTTGAGCCCGAAATGGCGAAGCGTTGTTTTCACAGCCGCGCTGCATTGTGGGATTCGAGCAAAATGGTGGCCAGATTGCGAATCATTTTTTTTATCAAGTCACGCCAACACTGGAAATGTTATGTTCTTGTACACTAATACGTTTTATATAAAAAAAAAGAAAATTTGCCATTTTATATTTAGTGTATTTCGTTTTATATATATAAAAAAAACGTTTTCTTTCCTTTTGAACAATTATTTTATATACTAGGTCATATCGATGTGCGCATGCGCGAGCACACCCCGACACCTATAGGATAGATCGAGGCATAATTAGATGGCGAGATAGATGGTATATAAATAGGATATTTCCTTCACATCCTCAGTAACAGAAAGAAAAAAAAAACAGATGTGACAATGAGGAAAAACAAAAGACATGTTCTTTCCGTTTAAACAATTATTTTATATAGGTCATAGCTATGTGCGCATGCGCGAACACACCTAGAAGTTGAATTTGTTTCGTGTCAGCGCTTGTCACTCAAAGGACCGTCTTCAAAAATCTGTTATTATAAATTATTATTATTAATAATTTTATTATTATTATATTCTTATTACTATTACTACTATAATAATAAGTATTATTATTATTATATTCTTATATTATTATTATTACTATTACTACTCTTATGATTATTACTATTATTATTATGATTATTACTAATATTATTATTATTATTATATTAATAATGATTTTATTATATTCTTATTATTACTATTATTTTAAAAAACAGATGTGACAATGAGGAGAAAGGACTGTATAAAAATGTACAGTGGCTTTATTGACATACATTCCATAGACTTTTTTTCCTTTATTTTCTTTCTTTTTTTTTGTTTTTAACAGCTGCAAAACAGGAGGCACGCCCAGTATTGCACTTCATGAAAAATTGTGTCTCAAAACATAAAACGGAATATAATCCAAAAAAAAAAAAAAAAGTGAAGTGAAAAGTAGCAACTTTCAGAATACAGCTAATTTGAATCATAGCATCATTATATATATATATATATATATACACAAGGTTGGTACACTATTTTCCTTCTAAACAATGTTCTGTTAACAGTCTTACCTGACAAACTCTTTGTATGCACTTGACAGTTGGAGAAGACTGTACAAGAGTACGAAAGGTGTTTTACATACAACATTTTTCAATGTATAGTTTTTTTTCCTTAAATAATTCCGATGAGGCGCAACATGAAGAGAAGCCGTGGGATTACGACGGCCGCATGCAAACACGCCACAGGTTCTTTTCTTTTCTTTTCTTTTTTAATGTATACATGTTGTTGTTGTTTTTTTTTTGCAATGTCACTCGTCTTTTCCGCACCGGTATCCAAAAACGGAGCCTGGATACTGACCGGGTTGCCCGAATGGCAGATCGAAGACTAGCTCTCGACTAAGCCAAGATCCCGCATCGGTTTCCTGCAGGGAGGAAGGAGCCGAGCTTCACAAGCTGAACGCATTTCAGCAGCCAACCGGGCTCCAAATCACAGTGGACAAGAACGCTTCCGAACGGCGGAACTCGCGGTTAGAAGGTGTGTGCGTTCCTGCACACGCCGCAGCCCAAAGCGAACTCTTCGCCCGTCGGCGGGTGGACGACATGCAGAGGACATTCGCTTCCTTCCAGCTGCTTGCCTTTGGGTCCTGTGACAAAAAAAAAAAAAAAAGGATTTCAACCTCAAAACGTACAATCGACGCTATTTAGAGTTGACAAATGCCACACGGTGTCAAAAGATATTGTGGCGCGGCACCACAAAGTGTTTTTCATGTATTGATTGTGAGGGGAATTGTCGCGGCTTGGAATTGAAGCGAATTTACGTGGGACAGGAGATGTGAGACAATCTTTTTTCATCCATGGATGCTACAGTTTAGTGTTTGATTTCAACATTTAGCTTGTAGCAGACGTTTCTCCACATTTCTCCATGACGTCTCCGATCCACTGGTGAGAAGGAAGCTTTGATCATCTCCACTTTTATCTAGAACTGCTTCATGCAACAAAAAGGGTGCAGAAAGTGTCTTTTGTGTTGTGTCACATTATTTGTTATTTCGTTTGTTTTGTTTTTTCAAGATGGCGCCGCGAGAGTGGCTGTCTTCACATCAGCTCCTGTATTTGTTTTTCTACTTCTTTCTTTCATTTTACTTTGCTGCTCTTTAACACTTTGCTGCTGTGTATTGTAAATTTCTCCACTGCGAGACTTAAACAAGGCTAATCTAATCCAAATTGCAGGATCCACAGATGACAAAAATGTTACACATGTACAAAAAAAATGAAGTGATTTTTCTTTTCACAAAAATCCATTCCTGCTTGTCCCGCACATCATTCTAAATTCACTCAGAACTATTTTGCCCACTCATTGCTATCTAGCTAGCTAGCTAGCTATTAGTTATCTGTTAGCTAGCTAACTTTATCTATTTTACTTATTCCGCTTTGAGTGAACGCTGGCGCATGTGGCTGCCGCTGCTCACCCACAGAAAAACCCATCCTGTGACTGAAAGGTGACCTTGCGAGTTTTGAAAGGCGGTTATAAATCAAATGTATTATTATTATTATTATTATTGCGTTTTTGGAAGACAAACATTCAATTCAGTGTAAGAAACCTTAAACTCTTCTTTCATGAGGAAAAAAAGAGTTAATTCCTAAGTAATATGGGTCCAGCGTTATCTGAGCTTGAAATGGGGGTGGCTGTACAAAATACAATACAATACATATTGATTTATACAGCACTTTAACAACAGCTGAAGCTGTAATAAAGCGCTAACATGGACAAAAGGCTAACGCTGCTCCTTCGTGGAAGGGAAAAACATTGTCAGGTGTCTGACCAGCGCTTTATCGGCACCCCCGCAAGAAAAACCAAAACGTGAATAAATTCAGGAAATTCACATCATGCTTTTCAATTCCTGAATAAATAAATGGCAGTGATTGCTGTTAATATAATGTGAAGGTAAGTGATGACTGAGAAGATGGTCAAGAAGAACCTTTGCTGGTGTACCTGCGGGGCAATGCGGCAACTCCTCTTTCGGGACGCTGGTCATCCTCTGGAAGTCGTCGTGGCAGGCGTTGCAGAAGTGCGTGGTGCCGAAACAGAAGAACACGGCCACTGAGCAGCAGTAGCGACATTTGTACTCCAGGAAGTCCGTCCCGTGCTTGGAGCACATCTGGAGGAGAACCACAGAACATCGATGGATGGATGGATGGATGAAAAGGTTTCTTCAGCCGTCATCTGTACAAATTTGAAGGTGTCGGACGCTTCGCTTCTTATCCAAGAGGCTTCGTCAGCTAACTAAATTTTGCTGGTAGTTTCGTCCCTATATATATATATATCCCTACTGTCCAGACATGGCGGTGCCCGACACTGCTATGATAGGTCCCTGCTCTCAGGTTGGGGGAGAAGAGGACTACTCCCTATTGTCCTGACTAACGACTGGCCTGATTGCCCCACTTCCTCCGGTATCACCTCATCAGTATTATTAATCGTATGTTGCCTAAGCAGGCTGTTGTACGAACGATCCAAATTGAACCTCACACCACCATATCGAGAGGAAATTCTAAAATTGATGGGGCCCGATTTCATAATAATAATAATAATAATAATAATAATAATAATAATAATAATCCATTTCAATTGTAAGCGCCTTGTGTTGTGGTGTGTTTGTAAGCCAATTGTGTTCTGTTTAGCTGGGTTGATAGCTTTTTGCATCAAGTGTACAGACAGTTTGTGCGGGTTGTTTGTGGAGCCTGATTGATGGGAAATTTTAACCTTGCAGTCTACACTCTGCTATCAAAGTTGAAACAAGTCCAAATTTCACTGTTTTCTATCCATTTTATAACTCTTTCTCTGTCGTCTGCCTGTCTCTTTAATGTTTAACCCCAACCCCCTCACTGCTGCGTTCTTGACCAATCACGTGGCTTTAACCGAAGACTGGGGGCGGGCAACAGGGGACAAAAAAAAAGTCGGCTGCCATTTTCTTTTTGGAGAATGGCCTCACTCACTCTCTGTCTGTAAACCCCCGCCCCTGACTGCTGCGTTCTTGACCAATCACGTGGCTTTAACCAAAGACTGGGGGCGGGGAATAGAGGACAAAAACAGTCGGCTGCCATTTTCTTTTTGGAGAATGGCCTCACTCGCTCTCTGTCTGTAAACCCCCGCCCCTGACTGCTGCGTTCTTGACCAATCACGTGGCTTTAACCAAAGACTGGGGGTGGGGAATAGAGGACAAAAACAGTCGGTTGCCATTTTGTTGTGAGGAGAACGGGCTCGTTTGCGAACGACACATGACTCATTGTGTGTCTCTTGAAAAATAGTTTGTATGCCAAGGCAAAATGTTCATAAATGTAACGTTGGTAAACCGGAAAGTTGGTAAAGCAAGGGGGTTCGTAAAGCGAGGTATCACTGTACTGTATGGCATTTGGGGTGCGGCGTCGGTCCGGTTTCCCTCTACCTGAGCCCTGGAGACGTCAGAACATGCTCCACAAATCAACTCGCTGGGGTCATAGTCGTCGCCTTGCCCCGCCTCGGCGTCGCAACGGGCCTCTCCTCCGAAATAGGCCTGAAAGCAAAGAACATTCGCTCATTCAGACACTGTTTGAAGGCCATTTGCTTTCGGGGCGGGTACCTTCTTGCACTTGTAGCAGACGTAGTAGGCGTATCTGTTCATGGCAAAACCTGCCGGGTCGTTGTGGAAGCGTGCGCCCGGAGTGGTGATGGCCTCGCTCTTGTGCAGACCTTCGTACTCCAGCCTCATTAACGCCTTCCTCCTCACGTCCTCATAAAGCTCTTTGATGGGGTCCAGCAGGTCTTTGATCACGGAGTGGTTGATTTTATTCTAAAGGAGAAAAGATACCAAACAAAATGGAGTTTTGGATGAAACGTGGACACGTTTCCGCCCCAGAATATCATCTCAGGTCACCTCACCTTGCAAATTGGACACAACATGAAGCCGAATGTGATGCGAGGTCCGAGCCAGCGGTTCTCCAGAACACGTCGGGTGCACTGAAGGTGGAACACGTGAGTGCACTCGAGCTGGGGATTTAGAAAAAAAAAAAAATATATATATATATATATACATACACAGTATATATACAGACGCTCCCAAACTTACAAACGAGATACGTTCCGAACGGTCATTCGGGTGTGTGTAAGGCGAAAAGTTCTTCTTCCAAACATTAATTTCCCATAAGAAACCATGAACATGAGAATAATCCATTCCCAGGTCCCCATTAAACCTAATTTTCTATTAGATAAGACTTAAAAGTATACATAATATACCTTATTTTGTGTATATAATGTATATAACGTCTCTGATCCCCTACTGAAAAGGAAGCTTTGATCCACTTTCATCTAGAACTGCTTCATGTTACAAAAAGAGGGTACAGAAAGTGCTGAAGAACGAATGACTCTCTGTATCGTTGTGTTGTCATATTATTTGTTATTTAGTTTTTTTTAACACTTTATTTTACTTCCGGGTTGAGTGAACGGCGGCGCGTGTGGCTGCCGCTGCTCACATGCAGAAAAAAATTATCCTACTACATATACTACATATGTTACTACGTAACTTGAATGTTCATAAGAAGGGGAGTGTCTGTATACAATAAATTGAATTGGGAACGCTTTTTTAAAATAAATTCTCACACCTTAATCTCCAAGATCATTTTACACGTATTGTTACCAATATATAACAAATAAAGAAATAAAATAGGAAGCAAGTATGAACATTACACTTCTATAAAGGTTAATATAATCTAAATATGATTGGAATCTATGGCGGGAGGACATATTTGTAGTCATATTATTTGTTATTTTTGTTTTTTCTTCCTCAAGATGGCGGCGCGTGAACACGCAGCGGCTCCCCTCTCTCCCAGCACATTGGCGTTTTCGTGTTTATTATGTTTGTTAAGTCAATATAAGTGCCTTTGCACGCTAGGTCCGAGACGAGAGTAATTGCATCTGCGCTGTATGTCATGCATCTTAGCATATTGGACAATCAAGCTGACTTGGAATTTGACTTTTGAGTTTGATATTAGCATCTTAGCATATTTGACTTTGCTACCTGTACGGCGGGCGCAGCGGAGAGCGCCTCGGTGAAGCAGATCATGCACATGTCGTCTGCGTCTTGCTTCAAGCAGCTCGTATTCTTGTCGCAGGCGTGCAAGCAGGGCAGGCACGACTCCTCGTTTTTGACTCCGCCGCACGGGTGCCCGCACGGGTGCGTCTTGCTGCACGCCACTTTGGAGTATTCCTGCGGGAGGAAGAAGGAAATGAAAAGTTTTTTTTCGATTGAAATATACATTCAATTAAGCACCCTGAAGAATAATACCGTAGCGCATTGGTGTGCTGGCTTTGAGACAGAGAGCAAGCTTAGAACCAGCCATGAATACAATACTTCCACTAGTACTACTACCATGCCATCAAAAGATTGGATTTTATTGTGAAAGACGCTTGCTTTACCTGACAGTCGGGGTCCGAGCAGACGCTTCCAACTGCTGACAGCTCAGTTCCATTCCTCGTTCCGCAGAACCTGCATGCATCTGAGCTGCTGGATGCAGGCTTACCTGAAAAGCATCATACGGCAAAGTTAGAGGAGGAAACAAAAAAAGGATCCATCCTGCATGCTGCGCGTAAACTTTACCTGTATGTTCTCTGAACTCCACCATGGCCTTCATCGTTTTGGAGTCGGCAAGAGCCATAAGCCAGAAGAGCTTGGTCCTCCCGCAGCCTTCGTGAAGGTCCACCTTGATGGCCTCTTCTTCCTCCTTGAATACCTGATCATCGTAAAAACAATTAACAAACACAAAACATTATGTCATAATAGCACACACACACACACACACACACACACATGCACACACGCACACATTCCTGTTTCAATGCTTTTGTGAGGTCCGGATAACTCCAGATAAGGAGTGAGGACCACCGTTGCTGCTAAGTTTAGAGAAGAACTAGTGTTCCATTTGAAGACTAAATATCACCCCATTTCCCACTTCAACGTCTTTAAAAACAAAATAAATAAAAAATGGACTTGAAACTGAAATAAAAGCAGGAGTGAGCTTTCTGAATGGCTACATTCAAAGTCCTCACCCCTGTAGTGAATTTGGTTAAAATATTGTTTTACTTTTTGTGGGATGAACTTTTTCCTCTCATTAACCACGCACACACACACACACACACACACATAAACACACACAGTGAGTAAAAAGTGTGTGAATCCAAGTGAAATGAAAATACACACCAAAAAATCATTTTGGGTGAATTTGTGAGGACCTCTCTTAAACTTTAACAGATGCATATATAGACCCTCTAGAAGCCTTTCAAATAAGACACTTGTGAGTCCAAAAGGTCCTCACTTATCAAAAACGTCCTGACTACGTATGCTATAAAATGTTTGTGGTCCTCACAAGACTAGTCATACAAACGCACACACACACACAGAAACAAGTGCAAAATGCTGACCTGTCGCTGGTGAGAGCGCGTTCGTCGGTGCAGGTGGAGGAAGCGGTCGCAGTCAGTGCACAGGTTGCCACACATGTTGCACAGGATGATGGCTGCCGTCTCGCCATCATCGTGGTTGTCACACATCGGCTGTAAAGAGACAGACCGTATTTTTTGGGGTGTATAAGGCGCACCCAAAAGCCTTGATTTTCTTCAAATGAAGACCCTGCGCCTCATACTGAGCCACAACAGGTATCGCAACTACTGTCAGTAGCCGGGGTGTGTCAGGCGAAAAGTGTGTATCCCAAAAAATTATTTCCCATAGGAAACCATTAAAATGAGAATAATCCGTTCCTAGGTCCCCATAAAACATATTTTGTTTACTTTTCTAAGCCTTAAAACTACACAAAATATACCTTAATTTATGTATAATAAATGTGCTATGGTATTATAATGAAAGAAATAAACTGTACAGTATAATAAAGTCATTTTATTGACCTTTGTGATGGTCGTTGATGGCTTGATGGAATGGAGTGGCCGCTTTCATCAGCATTAAACACTTGATGAGGAACGTAACCTTCGTGTTTTGCCATCTTGAGGAATGATGCCTTGTAGGTGCTTTCTCTGCGATCATTTTACCTAGTTCATCATCAATTGTCTTGTGTTTAGCTGGGTTGATACCTTTTTGGTCAAAAGTTACTTATTGGATCCAAGATCGAAGATGGTAATTTCTTCCATGAATATGGAAGCAATCTATCTGCTTTACATCTGTCTCTTTTTAGACCCGCTAATATCAATTTTAGACATTTTAGAATGACTCCTGTGAATTGGAGTCAATTGTGGAATAAACGCATGTGTCTCATTTGTCCTAAAAACAAAAAAAAAAAAAATGATTCATTTCAAGTCTTTTATGAATAGCATTCAGTCTGTGGATAAAATGTGTCTGCATTCTTTCTTTTCAATGGCATTTGTTTCCCTTTTTTCTTTAATAACTTTTACCATCTGCTTCTGCTGTCCATCTTTGCCCATCCATCGACCAGATGACAGCCTGTCCACATGATCTTGGTCCAGCACACACAGGGAAGCTAGCGCTAGCCACAGCTAGCAGAAGCACGAGGGGGAAACAAAAACAGATGATCCATTAATACAGCAGAAGAAGTAGAAGTCTTGAATTGAAGCGTGAAGAGTTAAAAGTGCATACCCTGGTGGTGGCAATGCAACGCACAGGCGAGCGATGCTCCTCCTCCATTTTGGTGAGAGCTATGATCGTCTCAGCGATTGCGTTTTTGGTGACTCGTGACCACGCGTCCGAAAGGTGACCCTAAAAACGACAACCGTCACCATTTTGCAGTGGTGCGTTGGCGGCACACACGCCATGACGAAGGTTTGGTGCTTACGGCTGCCATGTCTTTGACCAATTTGATGATGATCTCTGCAATCTGAGGAGGGGTGGAGCCTTTCATCCACCAGTGACTTTCCCCTCGTCGGATGTAGCTGAACACAAATACAAATTCACTCATTCACTGCCAGACGTATGCAAAAATGTCTCCACTCCAGTGCCAGGGTTTTTGTCATTATCACTTGAATTCCAGGACCCACACAATATTCGGTTTTTGGGCTACATAAAAGTTTGATACAGTGTTAGAAACCTTAGATTCTCTTCTTTTATCAGAAAAAAAACAAGTTAATTCCTACAATTTATGGGTCTGGAGTTATATGAGCTTGAAATGAGGGCAGCTGTCCAAAATATAATGCAATACAGGTAAGTTCCGACTTACGAGCCAGTTCCGTTCCGAGCAAACGGTCGTAAGTTGAAATGGTCGTAAGTCGAAATCCATTCAAAATGTTGAATAGAGACTCGGAGGCTAAATGACTCGCTAACACCGCCCCTCTGGTGCCATCACACGGTCGATTGCTGTGCGAGAGTGAGATGCTGGCTGGCCAAAATTGTCGGACACGTTGCCGGCCTGCTAGCGCGTTGCGGTGCCAGGTGTAGAATAAAAATTCTAAAAATAGGGTCTGAAGGTCGTGGTAATAACTATGGGTGGTCGTAAGTTGAGCTGGTCGCAAGTCGGATGTTACCTGTACATATTGGTTTAACAACAGCTGAAGCTGGAACATGGAAAAAAAACAGAAACGCTGCCCCCTTGTGGAAAAGAAAAAAAAAGCCAAAGGCCATGGCCAGCGCTTTACCGGCACCAAAGCATGAAAAAACAACGCCCGAACAAATTTGGGAATGGCGCTCTATGTCATATTTTCAATTCAAGAAAAAGTTTATGAATGGCATTGAATGAGTTAAAGGACAACGGACACCATTTTTTTTGTTTCCTAACTGACATCAGAAAAACGTTTGAGAGCATCGAAAATAGCCAAAACACGCAGGCTGATATTTTTAGTCAAATGAAAAACACCAATAAAAATGAGTTAAAGTGTCCCAAAACGACTTGAAAATGACCTCAGAAAGTTTAAGTTTCAGAAGGTCCCGCCCCCTTGTTTGTGATGTCACGCCAAGACGTCTTGCCTTGATCGAGAATCAAAACAATGGCTTCAGATTGGGAGAAGATGCTTTCTTGTTATGAATATGATTCAAATAGTTCTGAAGAGGAAAGCATACATGTTTGCAATCGATTAAAGGAGTCCTTCCGTATCAATTGGAGCCGTCAATGACAGCAATGTAGCACCCAGAAAATGCACAAGATGGCGTCAAAGCTGCGTTGGAAATGGGCTGATTTGTCCGCTGGGAATTTGTGTCAACTAGTATCAAATAGTAGTCTTGGTGCAACACACGACGATTCACCATCGCGGTATTTATGTAGTTTTCCTTCTAATTTCGCCATCAACACGGTGTTTTCAGACCAAGCAAAGTACCCAAAATGCAAAAATGAAGCCGACCCACCTGGAGTTAAAGATCATTGGCAGAGTAACAGTGGTGACCCCTTTGCCGGCGGCCGTGCCGGCGGTACCAGAGATGGTTGTCCCTTTGGCCTTCAACTGTACGGTGAGCGCTTTGGCGATGCAGCCCAAGAACATATCCAGGATGCCCATCTTGTTCCAGTCACCCTTCTCCGTGGAGTGGATGATGTCGCTGATGTCCGCCGGCGGCAGACATTTCACCCCGATGATACTGGCCAGTCGCACCGGCGTCACCTCCGGAAGGACACGTCGGAGCAATGACGTCACCTGCGATAAAATGATAGCATCAAAACATGCGCGGCATGGAATGTTACAGGGCTGAAATGCGAAAACGTGGATTCATCGTTCGATTGTTGTCCTGCTCGTGTTTTATTAAGAATAAAAAAGTGAGATACAAAAAAAAAAAAAAAAAAATCAACCACTTGTTTTCATCCATTTTGCCATTGACTGAAAATGGCCATTTTGAACTGACACACGACCAAACCCAGAAAACAGCTCAACTGTGTTTGTCCCACCCAGAGGTTTTCAAATAGTGTACAGTGATACCTCGGCTTACGAACTTAATTGGTTCCCAGGCAGAGTGTGTAAGGCGAAAAGTGTGTATCCCAAAAATTAATTTCCCATAGGAAACCATTAAAATGAGAATAATCCGTTCCCAGGTCTCCATAAAACATCATTTTCTACTTTCTAATCCTCAAAACTACACAATATATACCTTATTTCATGTATAACAAATGTGCTATTGTATTATAATTAAAGAAATTAACTGTACGGTATAATAAAGTCGTTTTATTGACCTTTGTGATGGTCGTTGATGGTTTGGATTGGATTGGATTTGCCTTTATTAGTCTCGCAGTGGAGAAATGGAATGGAGTGGCCGCTTTCATCAGCATTAAACACTTGATGAGGAACGTAACCTTCTTCTTTCACCGTCTTGAGGAATGATCCCTTGTAGGTGCTTTCTCTGCCATAATTTTACCTTGTTCATCATCAATTGTGTTCTGTTTAGCTGGGTTGATAGCTTTTAACATCAAGTTGGCTTGTGCGGGTTATTTGTGGAGCCTGACTGATGGGAATTTTAACCTTGCAGTCTACACTCTGCCTTTGAATTATCAAAGTTGAAACGGGTCCAAAATTCACAGTTTTCAATCCATTTTGTCACTTTCTCTTTGTCGTCCGCCTGTCTCTTTAATGTTTAAACCACCTCCCCTCACTGCTGCGTTCTTGACCAATCACGTGGCTTTAACCGAAGACTGGGGGTGGGGAGTAGAGGACAAAAAAAAAACAGTCGGCTGCTATTTTCTTATTAGGAGAACGGGCTCGTTGTATCCCAAAAAATAGTTTGTATGCCAAGGTATTTTCATAAATGTAACGTTCATCAACCGAAAAGTTTATAAACCAAAGGGGTTCGTAAACCGAGGTATCATTAATTTGTCGTGCGCTCTATATGTAATATGTAGGAATTTAACATTTTAATGGCTTCCCCAGATTCATAGCAACCCCCAAGAGGAAAGCATAACTACAACGTGGCCCGCGGCAAAAAAATGACTTTGACACAGATGGAGGCCATCTTTACGGCAACATTACAAAAGAAAATGACACAAATGGCTCACAAGCTATGAGTCGGAATCCCACTCTTTTTTTCTTTTTTCTTCACACACTGATTGTCCAGCCCATCTCACCTGTCTCTGGACTCGCGGCGAGGCGGTGTGAAGCAATGAGAAGAGATCCTGCATGAGCGTCAACTGCTGCGCCAGATACTGGCGCCCCACGTTGGAGCCGCTCAGCGCCAGCACCATGGACAGCAGCTCAAAGCAGTACGCATCCGAAGAGGCGTCGTCGTCACTCGGCTGCGAGTTGGCATTCTCCTTACTGGAGATGGCGTGCTCCCATTCTTCTCTCACGCGCGTCGCTTCCATGCGGATGGCCTGGACGATGTGTGTGCACACCTGGAAAGAAAAACAAAAACTGAAATAAATACATCAGGTGGTTTGCGGTTGAATTTAATCTGGTCTTGATACTTACCTGTTTCTGCAGGTTGGTAAGTTTACTCCGACTGAAAATGATTCCCACCATGTGTTCTTTGAGGTCTGCGTCGGATGGGACCTATTCAAAAAGAACAGGAGATAAAGTGAAGCGACACACAAAAAAAAAAACACGTTGAAACATACATCGATGTAAAGGTTTCTTCAGCCGTCATCTGTACTTCTTTGAAGGTGTCGGACATTTTGCTTCTTATCCGAGAAGCTTCGTCAGAATTTTTTTTTTTGCTGGTAGTTTTGGCCCTATATATATCCCTACTATCCATGGCGGTGCCGGACTCTGCTATGATAGGTCCCTACTTTCAGGTTGGGGGGAGCAGAGGACTACTCCCTGCGGCTCCACTCAGTGTTCCTATTGTCCTGACTAACGACTGGCCTGATTGCCGTATTTGCGCTGGTATCACGTCATCAGCATTACTAATCCTAATCTGGATCATTCGTACAACAGCCTGTTTAGGCAACATAGGATAATAATAATAATAATAATAATAATAATAATAATAATAATAATAATAATAATAATAATAATAATAATACATTTCATTTATAATCACCTTTCAAAACTCTCACAGTCACTTTAAAGTCACAGGATAACTTTTGCAGTGGGTGAGCAGCAGCAGCAGCCACACGCGCAAGCATTCACTCAACCCGGAAGTAACTCAAATAGATAGAAAGCTAGCTATCTCAACCCGGAAGTAACTCAAATAGATAGATAGCTAGCTTACTATTTGCTTTCTAGCTGCTGAAAAGGATGCTTTGATCCGCTCCTCTTTCATCTAGAAGTGCTTCATGTCACAAAGAGGGTGCAGAAAGTGCTCAAGATTGAATATCTTGAGCACTTGAATATCTGTATCTTTGTGTTGTCATATTATTTGTTGTTGTTTTGACTTCAAGATGGCGCCTAGAGTGGTTGCTTTTACAGCAGCTCTGTATTTTGTTTTTCTACTTCTTCCTTTCCTTTCCTGACTTTGCTGCTGTGAAATGCAAATTTCTCGGGTGCAAAACTAATAAAGGCTCATCCAATCCAATCCAATGTTGACTTTTTCAGAACAAACCTTTTCCTCTCCTTCTGGGGACGAAAGAAGATTTTTCTCCTCCTGTTCCGGGGTTGGCTCTGCATCTCCACAAATTAGCTTCCCAAACACCTAAGTGTACACACAAAAAAAAGATGTTTCGATCAAACACTTGCATCATCAGACAGTATTGCAGTTGTGATATTCATATTTCTTGAAAAAACAAATATTTGCACATGAAATGCTGTCCTTGTAGGTCTAAAACTCCGGTCCGCGAGGGCCATAGTCCTACATGTTTTCCAACTTTCCCTGTTGCAACAGGGAAAGTTGGAAAACATGTAGGATTCCGGCCCTCGAGGACCGGAGTTTGAGACCCTTGATGTAGAGCACGTTTACCTGTGAGGTGATGAGCCGAAAGACACGCAGCGTTTCCCCCTCGCAATTCTTCTGCTGCGCCATGCTGGCCGAGATCTGACCAGCGATTTTGATGCTGTCGCCTTCCTTCCAACCGAGCACTTTGACTTGGCGCACTCGCAATGTATTCTCGGGCCCTTTTAGCTCCACTTTTATGACGTGGTGATCACCCCCGGGGAGCTCGCTGGTCACCCAGCCCATGTGACGTGAGTCCAGGTCAACCTAAGATGGAAAAAAGGGGGATGTTACGATGGGAACATTCCCTTAAAGGACAACCGGCAACTCCGACCGAACAAGTTGTGTCCATAATTTGTAAAATGGCTTCAAATGACTTCTACTGAGCGTATTTTAAGAAGATTCCACCGCTTATAGCAATATTTTACGTTTCAAGACTCGCGCTGAATATTGAGGAAGTCTTGTTTTTGAGTTGGTGACGAGTCTGTACGTGACATCACTGAAGGAACGCCCCTGACCGAAAAAAAGGACACATTGTAGCAGTCCTTCCATCACGTCAATGTATTTTGCTGTACTTGTTTGGTCTGAAAACGTTGTGTTGCACCAAAAAGAGCCAGAAGAGGGCGACCAAGCTCCATATATGGAATTTATCAGACTGTGTAAACGGGCTGATTAATTCCTCACAGGAGGTTGGTTGCCATTTTCTGCCTCTTTTTTGGTGATCCATTTCCCCCCAATGTTGCCTCAAAACGGCACGGAATAAATACTTTAATGGATTGCAAACATGTATGCTTTCCTCTTCAGAACTATTTGAATCATATTCATAACTGGATGTGTAACAAGAAAGCATATTCTGCGAATCTGTTTTGATTGTCCAGCAATGCAAGACGTCTTGGCGTGATGTCACGAACTGGGGGCGGGACTTTCTGGAAATGCCCAATTTTGGTGTTTTGCATTTGACTAAAAATATCATGCGTGGGTTTTTGGGTATTTTAGATGCTAGAAAACGTTTTTCTGATGTCCGTTAGGAAAGCAAAAAAAAAATGGTGTCGGTTGTCCTTTAACTGGCTATTGAGTAGACACATTTCCACACCGTCTAACCTGCTTAATCCTGCAAAGGTCTTCTATGGCCTTTCCACACAAGAAGGTCACTGAGGTCACTTTGTTCTAAGAATTCAACGGGGAGGAAGAAAGAGTAATGAAGCTAAAAAAGACACAAGCGATGTCCGTTGAGCGGACGATGTTGTCTCTTACCCCAAGGTCCCTGGAATTGTCCACGTGAACAGACACATTGGAGGCATTGATGCCTTTCACGCAGCTGATGGTGACGCTCTTGGTTTTGTTTTTGTCTTCGTCCCCGGATTCCCAGAATGTCTCGGTGGAGCCGTCCGTCAGGCTGCCAATCATGGCGGGACGACTGGACGTCTTGATGTCCACCACGCTGGTCAGGTCTTTCAGGCACGTCACCAAGCAGAGATCCTATCAGGCGACGATGGATTTGAGTCGGAGCATGCTTGGGGGAATTTTGTCAGTAGTACTCGAGTACACGCTAAGGCTCAGAATTTGATGACAGATTTTTTTTAGCTTTCTGTTTTTTTTAACACTAGCAGCAAATGAATTTCTCTGAATAAAAAACAAAATAAATACATTTATTATATTGATACATTTTGTTTCTGCTGATTCGGATTAAATTAGCAAGCTAGCTATCTCTTAGCTATCTATCTGGCTATCTACTAAATATCTATCCAGCTAGCTAGCAAGCTAATAGCTGGCTATCTATTGGCTATCTATCCAGATAGCTAGTTAGATGGCTATCTATTAGCTATCTATCTGGCTATAATAATAATAATAATAATAATAATAATAATAATAAATTTCTAAGCGCCTTTCAAAACTCTCAAGGACACTTGACTGTCACAGGATATTTTTTTTCTGCGAGTGAGCAGTGGCAGCAACACGCGCCAGCGTTCACTCAACCTGGAAGTAACTCAAATAGATAGAAAGCTAGCCATCTAGCTAATAGATACAGTAATAATAATAACACATTTCATTTCTAAGCGCCTTTCAAAACTCTCAAGGACACTTTACAGTCTCTGGATATTCTTTTCTGCGGGTGAGCAGCGGCAGCCACACGAAGCAGCGCATTCACTCAACCCGGAAGTAACTCAAATAGATTAGCTATCTATCCATCTGGCTAGCAAGCTAATGGCTGGCTATCTATTGGCTATCTAGCTGGCTGGCTGGCTATCTATTAGCGATCTTTCCAGCTAGTTAGCTATCTGTTAGATATCTATTAGCGAGATGGTTGTTTGGCTAGCTATTAGCTATCTAGCTGGCTATCTGTTAGCTATCTATCTATTAGCTAGCTAGTTGGCTATCTATTAACTATCGAATAGCTAGCTAGCTAGATTTCGATCTATTTGAGTTATTCCGGGCTGGCGCGTGTAACTGCTGCTGCTCACCCACAGAAAAACGGATCCAGTGACTGTAAAGTGCCCTTGAGAGTTTTGAAAGGCACTTACAAATGAAATGTAGTATTATTATTATGTATTATTATTATTATTATGAAGTACTGAATTCCTTGCCTGGCTAATGGCTTCGTAGCCTGACTGAACGCTGATGTTGAAGCTTTCCTCGCTGTCGCCGTCATCCGACTTGGAGAGGATATTGTTGATGTGGTGAAAGACGTTGCTCTGGTGAAGGAACTGGTGGTCGGACTGCTTGAATTTGAGACTCCAGCACCTACGAAGGTGAGAGACAACCTTTCAAAACTGTCAAAACCTTAAAGGACAACCGACAACTCCAGACAAGTTGTGTCCCATAATTTATAAAATGACTTCAAATGACTTCTACTGAGCGTATTTGACAAAGATTCCACCGCATATAGCTAGATTTTATGTTTTAAGACTGACGTGATGTCACGTCAGGAACGCCGCTGACCGAGAAAGCCACACACAATGCATTTTGGGTACTTTGTTTGGTCTGAAAACTTTGTGTTGATCCGTGTTGATGGAAAAAAATCATAAATAACGCAATGGTGAATAGTTGTGTGTTGCACCAAGACTACTATTTGATAGTAGTTGACACAAATTCCCAGCAGACAAGTCAGCCCATTTCCAATTGAGCTTGGGCGCCATCGTGTCCATTTTCTGGGACGCGACATTGGAGTCCTGACGGTTCGAATTGATACGGGAGGACTTCTTTAATGGATTGCAAACATTTATGCTATTTGAATCATATTCATAACTGGATGAGTAACAAGAAAGTATCTTCTCCGAATATGAAGCCATTGTTTTGATTCTAGAGCAAGGTAAGACGTCCTGGTGTGATGTCACGAACAAGGGGGCGGGACCTTCTGATACTGGCCATCTTCAAGGTCATTTTGAAGTAGTCTTGGGACACTTTAAATCATTTTTATTGGTGTTTTGCATTTGACTAAAAGTATCAGCCTGCATGTTTTGACTATTTTCGATGCTATCAAACGTTTTTCTGATGTCAGTTAGGAAACAAAAAAAAAAAAACTGGTGTCGGTTGTCCTTTAAAACTAGTCTGAAAAAATGGGAGGTATGATAACCTTAGCGCCATTTGCTGAAGCGAGCTTCCACTAGGAAGTGACATCATGAGGTCAGAGATGGTCTGGAGGAGGCGATGAAAAGTGTGGGGGAGAGGGTGGGCCGCCTCTCCGGCGATGACGATGTCGGACAGAGGGTGCTCGCAAACGCTGACGTCTCGTTCCTGTGAGGCGTGATGATGAAAGGGCGATCAGAAAATGGAGACGCCCTCAAATAAAAGTACCGTAACAGCTGGACACCTGTTCAAGGTTTTCTTTGTTGGCCTTGTTCTCGTCATCTTCCTCATCGTCTGGTTCAAAGGGTGATGGAGTGAGAGATGCTACAAAATGCCACAGGATGTCATGCAGAGAAGTGGTCTGGATCACATTGCACAGGAGCCAGTTGAATGCCTGGTGGGACACCGAGAAGACATTAGCATGAGTTTAGCATGGAAGAATTGAGTTGAAGTTACCTCAATTTACATTTCAGTCTTCTGACATTTATATATGCAGTGTTTGAAATAACGCCTGCCCGGAGGCCCCGGGGCGTACAACTTTTACGTCGGGCGTACAACTTTCAAAACGTCTCGGCCCGGGTGGCCGACAACTTCTTCAAGAAAAAAAAAATGTTTTTTTTTTTTTTCAAATCAAACATTTGTTTTATTCAATATAGCACAAAGCTACTAGCAAATTGCTACAAGCCACGTGGACTCCTCTTTCGAAGCGCCTTTCAAAACTCTCAAGTACACTTTACAGTCACGGTATAGTCCAAAGCACGAAACAGGCTTTGAACGTTCGTTTGGCAATTTGCATACTCAGCACGGCAGCCAATCAGAAGGCTGTTTAGCCTTAAAACTACACAAAAGATACAGAGTGTGTAAGGCGAAAAGTGTGTATCCCAAACATTTATTTCCCATAGGAAACCATTAAAATGACAATAATCCGTTCCCAGGTTTCCATAAAATTTTCTACTTTTCTAAGCCTTAAAACTACACAAAATATCCCTTATTTGATGTATAATAAATGTGCTATGGTATTATAATTAAAGAAATAAACGGTAATGTATAATAAAGTGGTTTTATTGACCTTTGTGATGGTTGTTGATGGCTTGATGGAATGGAGTGGCCGCTTTCATCAGCATTAAACACTTATGAGGAACGTAGCCTTCTTTCATCATCTTGAGGAATGACCCCTTGTAGGTGCTTTCTCTGCCATCATTTTACCTAGTTCCTCATCAATTGTGTTCTGTTTAGCAGGGTTGACCACTTTTTGCATTAAGTGTACAGATGGCTTGTGCGGGTTATTTGTAGAGCCTGATTCATGAGAATTTTAACCTTCCAGTCTACACTGTGCCTTTGAACTAACAAGTTGAAACAAGTGCAAATTTTTGTTTTCCATCCATTTTCTCACTCTCTCTCTGTCATCTGCCTGTCTCTTTAATGTTTCAACTCCCCCAAACCGCTCACTGCCGCATTCTTGACCAATCACGTGGCTTTAACCGAAGACTGGGGGCGGGGAATAGAGGACCAAAACAAGCCGGCTGCCATTTTCAAGTTAGGAGAACGGGCTCGTTCGCGAATTGTGGCAGCTCCGTGTGTATCCCGAAAAATAGTTTGTATGCCAAGGTAAAATTTTCATAAATTTAACATTCGTAAACCGTAAATTTTGTAAGCCAAGGTATCACTGTCTTGTATTTTTTTTCAAATAGCTGCTTGGGGATTTTTATTTTCTCAAGTGGAGATCAATGGGCATTTGTATTAGACTTTGACTAGATGCAGTGGCGTTTGAGTTAAATAGTTTGATCAGTTTGTGTATGTGCAAAGACGGAGACCAACTGCATATTATTTTACCGGAGGAATGATAGATAAGCAGGTGTCGTAATATTTTGAGATGAGGTTCAAAATGGCAATTAACGGCCGTACCTCCATGGCAAACACCCGGCATGCAGATTTCCTCAGCGCGTGCCTCATGGCGACCTCCAGGCCCTCCAGATCGTGATGCTGGATGACAAATGCTAACACGGGCCACTGGAAGTTCCTCTCGCCTTTGCTGAGGGAGCCGTGGGCCGAGATCAACCTGGACAGCTCGGGGGAAGGGTGGCGCAATAGGGACGAACCCACTTCTGGAAAGAAGATCACAACAAGGTAAGATGCTGGCATAGCATATGAAAATGTTGAATGTGTCAAGTGGAATTACCCGCGTCGCCGCTATGGACCCTGCGTCTGGGAACGGCTTTGACTCTGGCCGGACTGGGTGAGTGTTGCTTGTCGTACTCCGAGGCGACGACGGAGTAAGACCTCTGGAAAACGGTGCGTTTGGCTGTGTCGCTATCTGTGATCGGGCTGGTCTCCAGACTGCAAGGCGATACATGATAGAAGGGAGATACTTAGCCTACATTATTGATAAAAGTGATGAAAAGTCATTTTCGACAGCGTTTGTTGACATGAGGCTCGCGGAGGAACCGTGTCACAAGTGCAAAACAAAACCCATAGCTAGCTAGCTATGGTTGTAAGTTACCTAACTAGCTAGCTATGGCTGTATGTTAGCTAGCTAGATAGCCCAGGAGCTAGAGAACTAAAGAGCGAGGTAGCTCGAGATAGGATTGTATGCTAGCTAGCTATCTAGCTATGTTTGTACATTAGATAGCTATGGTTGTATACTAGCTGGCTAGATAGCTAGATAGCTTGGGAGATAGAGAACTAGAGAGCAGAGAGGTAGGGAGCTCGAGAGCCTGAGCGCTAGATAGATAGCTAGAGATCTAGGTATCTAGAGGATTAGCTAGCTATGGTTGAACATTAGCTAGCTAGCTATGGCAGTACGTTAGCAAGCTAGCTATGTCTGTACGTTAGTTAGCTAGATATGGTTGTACATTAGCTAGGTAGCTAACTATGTTTGTACCTTAGCTAGCTATGGTTGTAGGTTAGATAACAAGCGTTGTACGTTAGGTAGCTAACTAGCTATGGTTGTACATTAGCTAGATAGGGTTGTGCGTTAGCTAGCTAGGGTTGTACATTAGCTAGCTAGATAGCTCGGGCACTAAAGAGCTAGGTAGCTCGAGAGATGGTTGTACGTTAGCTAACTAACTAGCTATGGTTGTACGTCAGCTAGCTAGAGTTGTACGTTAGCTATATAGGTCTGTGTAAGCTCCCAGTCGTACAGGAGTGGTCCATCGATGAATTTTCAAAGAAGTACAGATGACGGCTGAAGAAACCTTTTCATCGTTAGCTATATAGATAGCTTGGGAGCGAGAGAACTAGAGAGCGAGCGAGCTATCTATCTATCTAGCTAGTTAGACAGATAGATAAAAATGACAAGTGAACTGTCCAGGGTTGTGTGTAAGATGTATTTATTTACCTGGGTGGCATTGACTTCATGTTGCTCTCCGGTTCCTCAAAAACATTCGGGCAGGCATCGGGCGTCACCGAAATGTAGGGCGCAGGAACCGACGTGGATCGCAAATATCTCATCTCATCTTGGAAGAGATGGTCATCTTGGTAGGCGCCAAAGTTTTCCGTGTGTTGCCTTCAAGATCATTGGGAAATTACCCTCCCGCGAAGACGTAAACAATATTTTTTTCTGATGGTTAGATACCTGGCGAGTGTTTGTAGGTAGAGGCAGCTCATTTTATTGGGAAGCTCGGCCGACACGCCTTCTTTGAGACTGGGAAGCAGCTGGGAATGAAGCGGCCGCGGCGGGTGGTGGCATAGCATGCTAGGCTCGGCGGCGCTGCTGAGTGACAGCAGGAACAAAGCGTTGGCCCGGATCACTTGGTGGGCTTCCATAGTAGGCAGGGCTCTTGGGGTCTTCACCTGCAGTGGCTTCTTTCTGGACTGCTTCACCTGACAACGAAGTCACTCAGGTCAAATAGCAAGCAGAAGTACCGTATTCTCCGCATTATAAGGCACCCAAAAGCCTTCATTTTATTCAAAAGATGACCCTGCGCCTTATCATCCTGTGCGCCTTATATGTGAAGTCATGTGAGCCACAACAGGTCGACTCCATTTCTCCAACGTAGAAGTTGTGCGTACCCCAACCCTTTACTGTAGCGCCATGTAATGCCTAATATTTGATCTAAAGTGATATGTTGGCTTACCAACTTAATTGGTTCCCAGACAGAGCGTGTAAGGGGAAAAGTGTGTATTTCAAAAATTAATTTCCCATAGGAAACCATTAAATTGAGAATAATCCGGTCCCAGGTCCCCATGAAACGTAATTTTCTACTTTTCTAAGCCTTAAAACTACACAAAATATACCTTATTTTATGTAAAATAAATGTGCTATGGTTTTATAATTAAAGAAATAAACTGTACTATATAATAAAGTCATTTTATTTACCTTTGTGATGGTCGTTGATGGTTTGATGGAATGGAGTCATTCATCAGCATTAAACACTTGATGAGGAACGTAACCATCTTCCTTCACCATCTTGAGGAATGATCCCTTGTAGGTGCTTTCTCTGTGATAATTTTATCTAGTTCCTCACCTTGCAGTCTCCACTCTGCCTTTGAACTATCAAAGTTGAAACTCTTTCACTATCGTCTGCCTGTCTCTTTAATGTTTAAACCACCTCCCCTCACTGCTGCGTTCTTGACCAATCACGTGGCTTTAACCGAAGACTGGGGGCGGGGAAAAGAGGATAAAACAGTGGGCTGCCATTTTGTTGTTAGAAGAACGGGCTCGTTCGCAAACGACACATCACTCATTGTGGCAGCTCCGTGTGTATCCCGAAAAAAGTTTGTATGCCAAGGTAAAATGTTCATAAATGTAACGTTTGTAAACCGAAAAGTCGGTAAGCCGAGGTTTCGTAAACCGAGGTATGACTGTATACCTTCTCCCTGGCTGCAGTCTGCTTCTCTCTCAAGTACTTCTCCCTGCAGCGATCACACACGAGATACCAGGTGCTGCCTCCAATGCCTCCATCGCCACAGTTGCCGGCCCAGCCGCCGCAGAAGTGACCGATGCTGTTGTAGCCTTGTCCTCCGGCATAGCGGCCACAACCTGAAGAAGGGATGATGAGGGATGAGTCAATCGCCCCCTTGCGCCAACGCCGTAATTCCAGGTTCTCTCTCCTCACCTGGGTGAGCCTGTCTCATGTGGTAGGTGACGGGGTAAGGATGAGATTCCCCACAAAGCTCACAGATGGTGTCCTTCTCCGGTCCGCCCATTGCCAGCTGCGCCATCTCTCCGAATAGATTCCCCCGCGGCCTCACCTCCGCCTTTTCCCGTTTTTTCTTCTCCTTCTTGCCTTTTTTACTGTCCTTTTCGTTCTCCTTCTTCTTGAGGATGGCACTGGAGCCAGGACTGGGGAAGATCATGTTCTGAGTGGCTGCCTTAATGGTGGCCAAGGATATATCCTCCCAGAACGCCACCAAGTGCTGCAGAGTCAAAGGTAGGATGGATTTTGTTCTCCTGGAAGGATGGGACGCCATCTCAAAGGAAACGGCGTCCCCTTTGCCGTCCTCGCACTTTTCCGGCAACGGCGGTTCCTTCAACATGGAAAGAACCTTGTTTTTGTTGATGCTGCCCATTTTGGAGATGTCCGGACCATGCGGAGCTATGTTAAACATGTTAAGCGCGGAAGAAATCTCAAGGGAGTGGCGGTTCTTCAGCTTGCTTTCCTTCTCCTCGGCACCCTGGCCTCCCACGGAGCTGCGTACGGGCGCCTGCTCTTTGCTTAAATCCGGGTTGAATTTGAGGAAGGACGAACAGGCCATGGCGTCGTGGACAATACCTTCATGCCACAGGAAGGCCGCAAAGACCGCCCGGGAGCATTCCGCCACAGATGGAGACATGGCCTGCTTGGCGGGCTCGCATATCTTCTGAATGCTCTCACCTTTGAAGAGAGGTCCCGATTTGTCTTTCTTTGGCCGGCTGTGGCGACTGGAGGTTTTGCGGCTGACTTTGGGTGAAGAGCGACTGTCCAACTCCTCCTTGACCGGTGCCTTGCCAATGCTAAAGTGCACCTTGCAAGGGGCCTCCTCGGAGTCCTGCGCCTCCACGTTTTCATCATTTGCGTCCTCGTTTGAAAGTAGAGTGCCCGAGGAACACACCTCCACCACCTCGCTGTGCAGGTTTTCTTGGGTCACGTGGGGGGAAGGAACACGGTTCTCTGTGTTCTCCACAACGTCTTGGTTTGGATCTTTGGGAGACAGTTTTGGTTTAGGGGAGGTCGATCTGCCTCTTAAAGGCTCGGTCAGAGAAATCTTCTTCTTTCTAAGAGCGTCTGGGTCCAAAGTGTAAGAATCGGACTTGGATCTCTCTCGGGGAGGTTCGAGCCGGGCTTTGGAAGACGGGCTAACTTTAGCGGGGACGTTCTTGTCGTGGTGTGTTGAGGAGGAATGCTGGGAGGAGGTGCTGGAAGGACTGGACCTGCCAGAAGAGGACATTCCTTTTTGTTTAGGCGAGGAGGAGCGGGAGCCCGCGTTGGGAGACTCTGACCGATGCCCTGAACTTCTGACGTCCGACTTGAGGGCCTGCAGAGTGTTGTGATTGGGCGAATGTGAACGGCTGTGAGAGTCGGAGCGTAGTTTGGCCGTATCGGAACGAAGTATGAGGGCTTCGCTAGCCGAACGGGAGCCCTCTTGACTTGTCTTGACTCGCCCGTGTTCCGATACGCGGCTCCCTCGACTTTCTTGTTTGAGAGAACGGTTCTCCTGGCGGTGTTTGGAGGCCGGGGACATGGACCGTGCACCGGGCATCAGGTTCCCTCGCTCACCTAAATAGCAAAAATTCAGTTGGATGAAAAGAGACAAATACACAGGAAGTGCTTTGCAGATTCAAAGGGGAGATATGGTGCTCACTCCCAGATGTGATTTTAATGCATGTCAATTTTTCTGCGGAGTTTTCAAGCTTCTAATTTTCTGCGGTTGATTTTGACAGCAATTAAAAACTGTTCACGTGTGCTGTGGAAAGAGAGCGCAATATTGCCATGACTCTGGGCTTTCACACACTAACACAGCATCGGGCAATTGGATAATTCAATGACAGAATACAATTGTCTTTATCTAGGTCTCTCTCTCAAGCTATCGCTTCTATCTCTCTCAATCAATCAATCAATCAATCAATCAATCAATCAATCAATCAATCAATCAATCTCACTCTCAATTTCTCAAGCAATCAATCAATCTCTCTGTCAATCAATAAATCTCTGTCAATCAATCAATCTCCCAATCATCAATCAATCTACCTACCTACCTAGCTCGCTATCTACCGTATCTAGCTCGCCAGCCAGCTACCGCATCTCGGTAGCCAGCTATCTACCGTATCTAGCTAGCTAGCTATCTACCATACCTAGCTAGCTACCGTACCTAGCTATCTACTGTATCTAGCTAGCTAGCTATCTACCATACCTAGATAGCTACCGTATCTAGCTAGCTAGCTATCTACCATACCTAGCTAGCTATCTAACTACCGTACCTAGCTATCGACCATATTTAGCTAGCTAGCTATCTACCATACCTAGCTAGCTATCCACCGTATCTAGCTAGCTATCTACCGTATCTAGCTAGCTAGCTAGCTATCTACCATACCTAGCTAGCTATCTACCGTATCTAGCTAGCTAGCTATCTACCATACCTAGCTAGCTATCTAACTACCGTACCTAGCTATCTACCATATTTAGCTAGCTAGCTATCTACTGTATTTAGCTAGCTAGCTATCTACTGTATCTATGTCTGTCTGCCTGTGTCTATCTATTTATAGACGATATGACTGAGAATGACGGCAAACATAAATCCCCTTTAATACATTCCTGTAAAACTTTTGTTTTAGATAAATGTCATCTCTGACATCTGACGAAAAAGATGCTTCAAACCAATATGAAAGGTCAAAACAAAGAATGAATGAGCGCATGAGTATGTATCGAGTGTAAACACTTAGTCGAGACCTCCTTTTTCAGGGTGGCGAGAACCGATTAGAAAATCTTCATGACGACCTTACAAAATAAAAGCATAGAAAACTACCTTTCTACCCAAGCTCCATCTGAGTTTGAGGGAGGGCGTGCATCTTTTGACTACCCACCCTTTTGCCTGAGAGCAAGAGATGAGAGAGCAGCGGCATGCCCGGCGCCCGCGGTCACGCCGCTTTTGCGTGCACGCTCGCGAGAAGCAAGGCTGCGTGGTGAATCATCTATAGCGGAAAACAATTGTGCAAGGTAAACAAACAAGGCATGGAATGCAAAGTGAGGGGAGAGAGACAAGAGAAAATGGCTTCAATAAAAGATGGTGACATTGAAAGAGGCAATGCATTCAAGTGTTCTCAGGTGAAGCTGATAAGTCAGAAGACGCATGATACACACACACACACACACACACAAAATGTCAGACAAGAGCTGCTAATTTGCATTAGGTCCAATTGCCCATTTCACACCGACAGCTCTAAAAATATCTGCTGAAAGGAGGTCATTGGAGACAATAAAAGTATTTTTGTGAGCGCTGACAATTCACGGCCGGTTGGGGCGGCGAATGAAAAGACTCAAAGAAAGGAAATGAAAGAGAAGGAAAACGGATGCAAACGTGGGGAAAAAAAAAACAGTCACAACAAAATCGAATAAGGTAAGTCAGCCTCTTAAAGGACAACCGACGTCACTTTTTTCTTTCCTAACTGACATCAGAAAAACGTTTGATCGCATCTAAAATACCCAAAACACGCAGGCTGATATTTTTAGTCATATATATATATATATATATATATATATATATATATATATATATATATATATATATATATATATATATATATATATATACACTTTTTTTTTTCATCAGCTGACTAATGACTTGACACACTTACTCAGAAGCTGTGGTTGCGGCTGAGACAGTTGGGAGGGGGATTGTCCAAACACAAATGGACTGTGGACAAGTGAGGAGGAGGAGGAGGAGGAAGAAGAAGAGGAAGAGGAGGAGGACGAGGAGGAAGGAGGTTGTGCGCTTTCCTCAAATATTGAGGAAGGAGTTGCTGAGACGAAGGGCCCAGACTGAATGGAATTCAGTATGGCGCTCAGCCGGTCACCTGCAAACATGGAGATAAAGGAGGTAAAGGAGAAACTACAGAGGAAGGGAAACCACAATTGGGCTTTGGCATCATTCGCTCTTCATTTTAAGTGTGACGTTTGGATGCAAAGGTGTTGGCTAGCCAAACCAAAGACAAACACACAGACACAATGTTTGATGCAGAATAGGTGAGCAGAGCTAAGCTACATAAGAGTGAAAGATGCATAGAAAGATGAAAAAGTCTACGTGGAAAATTGGATAACTTGTGAAAGTGAAAAATGAAACTAGTGTGGGGGGGAAAAAAGAGGCTAATTCAAAAAGCAAATTGACGGTGATCTCTATTTAAAGTACCGTCGGTGCAAAAAGCGGACAATCACATTTAACAACTACCAAGGGAGTTAAAGGACAACCGACACCATTTTTTTCCTTCCTAACTGACATCAGAAAAACGTTTTTTAGCATCGAAAATACCCAAAACTCGCAGGCTGATATTTTTAGTCCAATGCAAAACACCAATAAAAATGACTTAAAGTGTGCTGAAACTGCAAAAAATTGAAACCGGAAGTGGCCAGTTTCAGAAGGTCCCGCCCCCTTGTTCGTGACGTCACTATTGCTCACACACTGCCTTGCTCCAGAATCAAAGCAATGGCTTCAGATTCGGAGAAGATGCTTTCTTGTTACTCATCCACGTATGAATATGATTCAAATAGTTCAGACGTAAGCTTCAGCTGTTGTTAAAGCAATATGTATCTATTGCATTATATATTGGACAGCCACCCTCATTTCAAGCTCATATAACTCCCGACCTATATAATTTAGGAATTAAATCATTTTTTCTGATAAAAGAAGAGAATCTAAGGTTTCTCACGCTGCATTGAATGTTTATGTTATTCTGTGGGTCCTACAATCGGAGTAAAAATGACAAAAACCCTGGCACTGGAGTGGACACATTTTTGCATATCGTCTGGCAGTGAATGAGTTAAATTAGAAACCATGCATGAATGGCTGAAAGGTGAATTTTTGTCGCATCACCTGGAGTGAATTTCGTTGAAGTTGTTCAAATGTCATAGCGATCACAACTGCGAAGTCACTTTTATATTAATTAATTAATACATCTGCGTTAGCATCATTGAAAACTGAGTAACAAACATCTTTGGAAAAGAAGAAGTACTATCGGTGCAGGTGTACCTCAACTCTGAGGTGGGAGATCGCCGTCAAAATATTCCCCATGGTAGAAGTCAAAATGTGTTCCATAATGTAGGTGATGGACCACAAAAGGGCAATTTGTGTGAGCAACTCTTCCATCCCATAACTGACCTTTGTTGTTGGAGATTCCATAGTCGAAGCCCTGCGCTCCATTGGATGATGCAGCCCTGTTGAAGGCCTGCACCGAGAAAGGGCTCGGCGGCGGCGTCTGGGCGCCGTGCTCAATCAGCGCTTGTTCTGTCCGAGCACATTTCATCAGATCAATCCAGGAAGTGATTGCAAATGGACAAAATCGCACTTCAACGGACACTTAGGACGGCGGGGAAAAAAAATCCGCTCTCGACGGCTTGCAAACTGCAAGATTGGATTGGATTGAATAATTGGATTTGCCTTTATTAGTCTCGCAGTGGAGAAATTGACATTTCACAGCAGCAAAAGTGATGAAACGAATGAAAGTAGAAAAACAATACAGGTAATAAATAGATAGCTAGCCAGCTAGTTAGTGAAATAGCTAATAGACAGCAAATAGATAGCTAGATAAGCTAACTAATAGCTAGTTAATAGATAGATATCGAGATAGATAGCTCATAGCTAGCCAGCTAGTTAGTTAAATAGCTAATAGACAGAAAATAGATAACTCGCTATATAGATAGCTAATAGCTAGCTAGCTAGAGTGCCAGCTAGTTAGTTAAATAGCTAATAGACAGCAGATAGATAGCGGAAAATCCTACTGGACCCTCCGCACCCTGCTCACCACCTTTTCTAGCTACCTATTTGTCATGTCTTTTTTATGATGATACGAGTGCAGCGTGTTCTACATACTTGACCAATAAAAATGATTCTGATGACGATGGAGGGTGTGGCTTACCCTCATCGTGGCGAAGGTACTGGTTTCCTCCGCGGTCTCTGGCTAGCGACCAGGCTTCTCCCTCGTCACTCTCGCAGAATTCCACAACGCTGTTTTTATCCAGCTGCACCCACGTACCCTCCGAGTTGACCACCTGGTACACAAATAACACTCTTCATCCAAACTCTCACCACATTTTTAGATATTGTCATCCAAACATAGACATGGATGAGAGCGGATGTGGTTTTGGGCACTTTCAATAAACAACATTGGAAGACAAACATTTTGTGGCTGTCAGAACAAAAGCAACGTGGCTCAAAGCAAAACTTACTGGTGGCGAGCTTGATTATTCAAAGTTACATTCACTCAACTCCCTGAAATACTCGATTATTCGAGAGAGGAAAAGAGATGGGAAGGACAGTATTAGTGAGTGCAGGTTGCACCTCAAGGGTCCGAACGGGCCATTCTTAGTGCAAGGTTAGTGAACAGCATGACACACCACAGCACCCAAAAAAAAAAACAAAAAAGTGACGTAAAAGTCAAAGTATCAAATGTTGACGTGCAAGAAATTTCTGACGTAGCACAATAAGCTAATCGGAAAAAAAGTGGAAATGAATCACAAATCACACCGGCGCAGTGGGGAAGAGAAAGGTCAGAGCGATTCTTCAGTACAGTGATACCTTAGCTTACAAACGCTTTAGCTAACAAACTTTTCGCTTTACGAACATTAAATTTGCGAGAATATGAACTTGGCATACGAACTAGTTTTTGGCAAACGAACCAAATCACACGGAGTGCCACGGTGGCTGGCGGACTAGCCATTTCCTTGAGTGCATAAATGGTTTGTTATAGAGTGGAGTACTTTTGCTGTTACAGGACCGAAAAAGACCCCACCGCAGGCTAATAATAATAATAATAAATTTCATTTCTAAGCACCTTTCAAAACTTTCAAGGTCACTACAGTCACAGGATACGTTTTTTTCTGTGGGTGAGCAGCGGCAGCCACACGCGCCAGCGTTCACTCAACCCAGAAGTAACTCAAATAGATAACAAGCTAGCTAGCGAATAGATAATAATAATAATAATTCATTTCATTTCTAAGTGCCTTTCAAAACTCTCAAGGTCACGTTACATACATGGTTTCATATGGGAAATTAATGTTTGGAAGATGAACTTTTCACCTTACACACACTTCCTGGGAACCAATTAAATTCATAAGCTGAGGTATCACTGTATTAGTTTCAGGAGATTTGTTTGTGTCGGAATTGGCTTAATGTGATCAATGCAGTTGATTAGGAAAGAACACTCAATCCATGATGAAGACGTTGCATTTGGGATGGGTGCATACCTCGCCTACGGCCTTGAGCATGTTGCCAAGTACTAACATTCCAATGGGGATGCCCTTAAGGTTCGGGCAGCTTCTGATGTTGTGACCAGAGGGTCCGCTCTTCACTACCTTATAAAGCCCCGCTCCGCCGCCCTGCCTTGGCCCTCCCTGCACCCCAACGGGAGCTTGGTGGGAAGGGCAGCTGCTCACCTCCTTCGTG
Organism: Hippocampus bargibanti; assembly: GCF_051943395.1. Lineage (NCBI taxonomy): Eukaryota > Metazoa > Chordata > Actinopteri > Syngnathiformes > Syngnathidae > Hippocampus > Hippocampus bargibanti. Next base: position 25,756,072 of record NC_142741.1, read on the forward strand.
ATGTCCTCCATCTGACCCCTGACCTCCTGCAAGAGTTGAAAGCGGGAATTATGGATGAGTGGGAAAGCACAGCAAGCGTGATTTCAAATCATATCGAATTCAATCGCTTATCAAAGTATTATTATTATTATTATGCAATAATTTTATCCAATTGCGATTCCACAATAAATTCAGAGGAAGTAAATAATTCAATCTAAAACAATTGAACTTTGACTGCTGCATCTTCATTTTCATCGAGAGCGACAGGGTGGGCGGGGCATGCTTGGACACAATCATGATTTGCTGTCAAACATACTATATTCAACACCTATTCAAGCCTTTTCATTCCATGCTATTAAAAATACAGTGATAGCTTGGCTTACGAACTTAATTGCTTCCCAGACAGAGCGTGTAAGGCGAAAAGTGTGTATCCCAAAAAATAATTTCACATAGGAAACCATTAAAATGAGAAGAATCTGTTCCCTGGTCCCCATAAAACATCATTTTCTACTTTCTACTGCCTTGAAACTACACAAAATATACCTTCTTGTATGTATAATAAATGTGCTATGGTATTATAATTAAAGAAATCAACTGTACAGTATAATAAAGTCGTTTTATTTACCTTTGTGATGGTCGTTGATGGCTTGATGGAATGAAGTGGCCGCTTTCATCAACATGAAACACTTGATGAGGAACGTAGCCTTCTTCTTTCACCATCTTGACGAATGATCCCTTGTAGGTGCTTTTTCTGTGATCATTTTATCTAGTTCCTCATCAATTGTGTTCCGTTTAGCTGGGTCGATGGCTTTTTGCATCAAGTGTACAGATGGCTTGTGCGGGTTGTTTGTGGAGCCTGATTGATGGGATATTTTAACCTTGCAGTCTACACTGTCCCTTTGAACTATTAAAGTCGAAACTCTCTCACGGTCGTCTGCCTGTCTCTTTAATTTTTAAACCACCTCCCCTCACTGCTGCACTGGCTTTAACCGAATACTGGGGGCGGGGAATAGAGGACAAAAACAGTTGGCTGCCATTTTGTTGTTAGGAGAACGAGCTCATTCGCGAACGACACATCACTCATTTTGTGTCTCCCGAAAAATAGTTTGTATGCCAAGGTAAAATGTTCATAAATGTAATGTTCGTAAACCGAAAGATTCGTAAGCCAAGGGGTTCGTAAACCGAGGTATCACTGGAACACAAATCACTCCAGGACATTACGATCACCTTGGGCTGACAAAAAGATACAAAAGGAAAGCGACATCCATGCAACTTTAGAAACACATCAGTTTGACACAAGTACACAGATAGCGCGAGTCATAAATGAGATGCAATTGATGATGTGATTGGAGCAGGCAAGCTAATTCAAGCCTTCTTTTGAATATAACTCACCTGTGGTAGGAAATTAGTTAAGGGAGTCCAGGACAAAAAGTCGACTCCATGGTAAGCATTAAAGACACTCTGAGCAGCAAATCGTGAGACAGTCAAGACATGTGGCATAGGAAGGGGAGAAAAACAGCATGGGGGGGGGGGGGGGGGGGGGGCGCTCTTGCGGTTTCTCCGTAGAGACAGTACAATTTGAAAAAGAAAGAATGGAAAGCGCTTCCAAAAAATAATAATAAATACCCAACTTGGATGATAAGGTGTGTCATGTTGTTCAGAAAGAGAGAGAGACCTTGCACTGAAAGCATTGAGGAACTGTGGAGGTGCAACTATCCCACTCCGAAACTTCATGATCTCATTTGTTTTCATCTCCCATGCAACTCAAACAACCGAGGAGCAACACATTTAGACTGACCTATGTTGCTGGATATGGCACAAAGCAGCAAAAAAGCAAGACAAATAAATACAATAATAACCGTCATTGCGGCAGGCCATAACGCATTAGTGTTAATGGACTGCAAGGGAATGAAGAAGAAAGAGCCCACTCAGCTCATTTAGCACAAGATTAAAGTTGTGTTAGTCAATGCACTTAAAAGTGTGTTCTGGGAGTGCGTGAGCACTTACAAGAGAAGCTTCAATTCCAATGCATACCATATTTCCTCAATTGGTGGTCACCGCGGACCACGATAATAGACCAATTCATCATAAACAATAATTAGCAAAGATAAACTTGATGAATACCATATTTTCCGGTGTACAGGAGTGTCAAGCACACACACAATTAATGGTGTATTTTCAAACTTTTTCCATATATAAGCAGTGTCTGAAACTCATGATAAAAAGTTAGCGGACACCAGGGCAGACAACTCTGGAAAGTTGCCTGCCCGGCCATAAAGTTGCCTGTCCCATTTTTCACAATTTGAAACACAATAAGACGACTAATCGCAAAAAAAAAAAAAAAACATTGTTGCAAAGTATAAATGATTTGTTTTTAATTAAGAAAGTACCTAGCACAAATGCTCCCTTGCTTAATTGATGGTAAATATCCCTTGCTGAAGATTTTGATCCAGTTGTCGTTTGTCGTCATGGTGCACATTGCAATGTTTGCGTTGCGTTGTCTGCTAAAAGCCACGTGGACTCCTCTTTCTAAGCGCTTTTCAAAACTCTCAAGTACACTTTACAGTCACGGTCTAGTCCGAAGGACGTAACAGGTTTCTGATTGGCTTGTAGCGGTTTGCTTGTAGCTTTTGCTTTATTGAATAAAACCAACATTTGATTTGAAAAAAAAAAAAAAATATATATATATATATATATATATATACTTTTTTTCTTAAAGAAGTTGTCGGCCACCCGGGCCGAGACGTTTTGAAAGGCATCCAGGTGCGCCTTATACACCGGGAAATACGGTAAATGAACCCTGTGTGTGACTATATGAGGAAATATGGTACATTTTGGTCAATCTTGAACAACATTGAAGCATCTCTTAGCTAGATGCACACTTTTCCTTTGCTGTGCATGAGGTAGAAATTTAAAAAAAAAAACATTTTCGACCCATTCCAAAAATGACATCCCACAAAAAACAACAACAATGTCCTCTGACCGTCTCCTTCTTACTTACGTCGCCGGGGACCAGAAGGCTCCTGCCAAGATGCTGGTTAAAAGAGAGGCACCAGGCCTCGGTGTAGCCATTCATGCTGGACACGTACTTCTTGACGGTTTCATCATTGAGCTTCAGCCACACGCCATCGTCATTGTGCATCTAAGAGGAAGGCAACAGCAATATTGTCCTGTTACTATGGAAACAACATGGGCATGAAAAACACACCCAAACAATTCTGAGGCTGCAAGAATAGTTTAAAAATGGAGGGATCGTCATCAGAACGAAAATCATTTCAGAATTAGAATTATGTAATAATTATTCAGAATCATTTCATCTGTGAAATGTCATACTGTCAGATATGTTCCATCGGACACTGCGGACAAAGACTCGAACCCAGAAAGATTGTCTTTACTGCCGGCAGGAGACGTAGCTATTCATGACAGATGCCCGAATTCTGCAGCCCTTCGCCAAGCTATTTATTGAGAGTATATGTAAATGTAAGTGATACATTAGTCAAACATCGTCTTCTTGATTAATATACGACGCCCCTAGAACGTTCTGAGCGCAAACAGCTGTAAGCAATAAAACATTGTCTCTTTCATGAACTGATAAATTTGTAACCTGGCTAATGAGCTCTTCCTGTGAAGGAGTTTCAAGTCGTAAATTACTTCGGTGATAAAGGAGTTTCCCAAGTCCTAAATTCTGCCCAAGGCCGGATCTCCTCGATGAACATGACAGTTTAACAAGCTGTGTATGTTGACCTCAGATTGACCCCAGGGTTGTCTGTGCTTCAATTGTGTATTCGAGTCACACATGTTTGAAATAAGCATATAACAGCATGAAACGTTTAAATATGATAAATTCTTATTCTGTCTAATCTCCATCACATGCATATTAGCATATTTGACAATAAATCTGACTTTGCCTTTGAGAAGTCAAAGTCAGAGTCAAAGTCTTTGTTGCTAAAGCGCGATATAAATCAATATGTATGTATTGTATTTTGTACAGCCGCCCCATTTCAATCTCAGATAACTGCAGACCCATATAATTTGGGAATTAACTAATGAAAGAAGAAAGTCTGAGGCTTTATTGAATGTTTATGTAGTCTGAAAACTCAATACTCTCTGGGTCTTGGAATTTGTGACAAAAACCCTGGCACTGGAGTGGACAATTTTTTGCACATCGTCTGTCAGTGATTGAGTTAAGCAGTTGAAAAGTTCAAAAAAAGTCAAATTAAATTTGCAGGTAAAGGTTTCGGTGCATTTCCTGACATGTTGAGCAAAAGTTAATTACTTTTGTGACTAACGTATAATAATGTACATTGTACAATCATCAAAACATTTATTGTTTTGAACAATGTCATGTGCGCGCTGTGATTTACTTTTAAGCAACCTCAGACTGTTCTGTAAGCAGCAATATTTTAAGGAAAAGTAGAACTAGATTGGAAAAGAGATAATCACCACAACATTAAGAAGCAAAAGAGGATTCACCATTGGTGAAGAAGAAACAGGAGGAGTAACAACAAATACAGGATTTCGCTTGGACTTCCAAATTGGTTGACTTTTGATTTTGCAGTTATAAAATATTTGTGCCTATAATAAAAGCAAGAAAATTAATCATCATTTTTGTTAGGGCTCAATTTACCTCGTCAATGAAAGTGATGGTGCCATTGACATGCACTATGCCTATTTGTTCACTCTGCAGGGAGGGGTGACTGCGCACGCGCAGGCCTGCGCTATCCTTGGACGCAAATTTGCGGACCTGAGAGAAGCAGAGGGGAGACTGTGTGTAAGCCACAGCGGTTAAAAGAAGAAGACAACCCAGGAAAGGAGGACAGTGACTGAAGCAGAGCAAAAAAAGGGATAGTGAGCAAGGATTGCATGCACGCACTGGAGAAAGAAACATCAGCTGGATGAGGTCTGCGTCAGTCTGATTTTCTTTCATTGTCTGCTTCGGACAAAAAAAAAAAAAAAAAACCTTCGGAGAGGCAATTATCCAGAAAAACGGTTGTTTCCTTATTACGATAATTGCCAACAGGCCTTCCATCCACTTCAAAAAACAAAACAAGAAGTCTGTGCAGTTGAGATTCTGCCCTACGTTCGCAAGGTGATCCTCTACATCGCAGTAAGAATAATTAAATCATATATATATACTCCATGAATATAAATAAAATAAGATCACGTTTCTTCGCGAGTACGTCAATTTTCAAATAACATCTAACCTTGCTTGGCTGAGGTTCCGCCTTGGGTTTGACCATCTGCGTCCCAGGTGGTATCATGCCTTTGGGAGGGTCTTTCACTTCCACCTCCAAACCCGCATCTGACAAAGCCAGAAAGGTGATTTTAATGTAATTAAGCCAACACGGCTGTGGACGACAACAAAGTATCCCCAAATGCAGCATACAAGGACCCCTCCAAAGTATTCCTACATTTCTCTTTCATGTGTTACAGACACTCCCCAACTTACGAACGAGATACGTTCTGAACGGTTGTTCATAAGGTGAATTTGTTCGTAAGTTGCTTCAGTGCTATATTTTCTATGGAATGTATGTTTAAGGCTTGTATAAGTAACCTGTATTGGTTTGTACTGAAAAATAAACATTGAATAAGATATATGCTCTATAAATATATGTACACGTACAACTGGAGAGAATAGTACATATGTTACGACAAAAATGTTAGCATCTACCGTTGTTCATAACTCGAATGTTCATGTGCATATTTGACAATAAAGCTAACTTTGACTTTTTGGGGGACTTTTGATAAGTAGGGGAGCGTCTGTACCATTCTGAAAACAAGATGTCTTTTAAGTCCGGCATGAAGCACAAACCTATTTCAATTCCATCGATGGTGACGTGGATTGTATAGAGACCGATTGCTCCCGGTGTCCAGTTGGCACTGTAGGTTCCGTCAGTGTTGGCACGTATCAGCATGTTCTCACTGGGCCTGAAAGAAGAAAACGGCGATGACCAGCTAGCTAGCTGTCTCAACGTCCAGCTGGCTAGCTAGCTAGCTGTGTGTCGAGTTATTTCTGGGTTGAGGGAACGCCGGCGCTTGTGGCTGCCGCTGCTCACGCACAGAAAAAAACTTATCCTGTGACTGAAAAGTGACCTTGAGAGTTTTGAAAGGCACTTATAAATGAAATGTATTATTATTATTATTATTACCATAGTCCCAGATACAGGAAACAGGATAAGAGAGGTTATTTATGGCATGTAATTACAATACCATACAATACATATTCCCAAATTTTATTCAGGAAATGAAAAATGTGATGTGGAGCGGCATTCCCGAATGTGCTCGGGTTTTGGATTTTCATGCGGGGTTGCCGATAAAGCGCTGGTTAGACCTCTGGCAACATTCCCTTTTGTCCATGTTAGCGCTTTGTTACAGCTTCAACATTAGACTGAAAGACTGATATGAGAATGGTTGAGTAACAGTACATACTACAACTCCGTAAAGTTATATGGTAAACTACACATATGCTATATATATATACAGTAAAGTCTCGTTATATCGATATGGGATATATCGATAGTCCCGGTTATATCGATACTATTTCTATGCGCGCACGGAGAAAATTACATGCAAACAGGGTCGGATATATCGATAGTCCCGGTTATATCGATATTTTTTCGGACTCCCTTGAATATCGATATAACGAGACTTTACTGTATATATATATATATATATATATATATATATATATATATATATATATATATATCATAACAATTTAGACTGAACATGGACACATAAATGAGTGGAGAATAATAAACATTGAATGTTTAAGAATGTGCATCTATAAAATAGTCGTATAATCACTGTACAACTCCCACGATGTCACAAACCTCTTTGGAGTTGGGGAAGCAAAGCGCAGTTCCTCAAAAGAGTAACTTTCATAGGCCTAAAGATACAGATGAGAAAGTAAAATAAGTTATTATATTTGATGAGTGAGAGGAAAGATTCAGTTCATACAAAAGGTTGTCTGACCTTCATCATGGTGATGGCGATGTAGCGAGCTTCTTTCACAATCATAGGCTCATACGTGGCCTCCAGCTTGGGCGTTGGTAGACCTCCAAAGGTGAGGTCGGGACCTGAAGATGCTGGAGAAGGAGCGCTTCCGGTGAGTCGCTGGAGTTTTTTCATATTTTCGGGCTGCAACGACTTCTTTTGAGAAACGGGAACGGCCTTGACTTCCACCTGGTTTTCACAGAGATGAGGAATTTTTGGTCAAATGCAAGAATTTGACCTGCTTGTTTTTTTTTTTTTTAATCTAAATCAAAGTGAACAATTTCACCAACCTTCATGTTCGGAACATGCACCACATCTCCATATTGATCTTTGGTCTGAACAACAATAGTTGCTGGCCACCCGCAGCGTATGTCGTCTTTGTTTAGGATCAGAGATGTTTTCTGAGGGTCGGCGTACGAATCTGGTTGCAGCCACCTTGACGGAAGGAATAATCATAATAATAATAATAATACATGACATTTTAAGCGCCTTTCAAAGCTCTCAAGGACACTTTACAGTCACAGAAAAGAATAGGTACGATAACAAATAAAATACAATCACAAATAAATTGCAATAAATAAAATACAATTATGAATAGAACTGCCACATTGGTCAGAATAAGAAACGAAAAAAAGTCACAATAGAGGGCTTGGTGTAATGCCAAAGTATACAATAAGCAATCTCCCTTTTACCGATGAGCAACCAAAAGTGGTTTGTCAGACAGAATACAGTGATACCTTGCCTTACGGACTTAATTGGTTCCCAGACAGAGTGTGTAAGGCGAAAAGTGTGTATCCCAAAAAAATATTTCCTATAGGAAACCATTAAAATGAGAATAATCCGTTCCCAAGTCCCCATAAAACATAATTTACTACTAACTAAGCCTTAAAACCTCCCTAAAATATACCTTATTTTATGTATAATAAATGTCTTATGGTATTATAATTAAAGAAATAAACGGTACTGTATACTAAAGTCGTTTTATTAACCTTTATGGTTGTCGTTGATGGCTTGATGGAATGGAGTGGCGCCTTTCATCAGCATTAAACACTTGCTGAGGAACGTAGCCTTCTTCTTCCACCATCTTGAGGAATGATCCCTTGTAGGTGCTTTCTCTGCCATCATTTTACCTAGTTCCTCATCAACTGTGTTCTGTTTAGCTGGGTTGATAGCTTTTTGCATCAAGTGTACAGATGGCTTGTGCGGGTTATTTGTGGAGACTGATTGATGGGATATTTTAACCTTGCAGTCTACACTCTGCCTTTGAACAATCAAAGTCGAAACGAGTTCAAATGTCACTTTTTCTCACTCTCTCTCTCTCTGTCATCTCCCTGTCTCTTTAATGTTTAAACCACCTCCGCTCACTGCTGCGTTCTTGACCAATCACGTGGATTTAACTGAAGACTGGGGGCGGGGAATAGAGGACAAAAATGAGTCTGTTGCCATTTTCTTGTGAGGAGATTAAAATGTCTATGTTCTGTTGGTTTATGGATGTTGGTGCTTGTACCATGTGACATCTATGGGCGTGGTATTCAAATCAAAAAAGGCTGTGTTTTACTAATGTGTCATATACATTTGCATATACTGTTAATAAATAGCTTGGCAGAGGGCTGCAGAGTTTGGGCGTTGGTCGACGCAAAGTGGCTTCATGTTACCTGCGCCCCCTGCCGGCAGTAAAAGACAATCTCCATGTGTTTTTAGCCTTCGTTGAACAAAGTGGACAATGTCCTTTGAAATGGAAACTAGAAACAAGAAGTGATTGATACCTGGCCAGGCGTCCTCCGCTTGAGTTCTGCACACATGTGATAAAGTCCTCAAGAAAGGAGTGTTCGTTGGTTTGGAGATGCAAAGGTAGGTTCCCCTCTAGGGCCTCCAGGATAATTGGTGGGTGGGAAAGGGCCAGACCCTTGCCCAGGATCCCTGCATGGGCTTTACACACCTAAACGGGGGGTGTCGGTGGTTAAGGGTGCATGAAAAGAGCACATTTTCAAATGTCATTATTTTACCTGGAGAGAGGCTTCCTCCAGGATTTCAAGGTCCTCCTCTAGTTCAGTGCCTAAATAGCAAGAGTTACATTTTTGAGGAAGATCACAACAAAACAAAACAAATGAGCCATTAGTTTTGGAAGTTGGACAGTCCAAAAATAGTGCACTGAAAGTGAGTCATCTTCACGTAAAGGGATGAAATTGACAACTTCTTTATTAACAACAACATCCGAGTTACGAGCGGGTTCCGTTACGACCAAACGGTCGTAAGTCAAACGGACGTAAATTGAAATCCATTCAAAATGGCCGACGTGACGTTGACACGACAGACCATGACAATCTGTTGTTTTTAAGCAACGTTTTCTGTTGAATACTATTATATACCAAACTGTATTTATAAATTTGATAAATAATCAAAAATGATCACGATAAAGAAAATGATAACTCCTTTAATTCCCGAATTTATTCGAGAATTAAAAACTGTGACGTGGAGTGCCAATCCCGAATTTGAGTTAAAGCGCTATATAAATCAACATCTATGTATTGTATTTTGTACAGCCGCCCTCATTTCAAGCTCAGATAACTCAGACCCATTTTCTGTGTAGCTCTCTCTCTCGTTTCTATTTAGAACTGTATTTTATTTATTGCATTCTATTTGTGATTGTATTTTATTTATTATAGTACCTATGCTTGTCTGTCACTGTAAAGTGTCCTTGAGAGCTTTGAAAGGCGCTTAAAATGAAATGTGTTATTATTATTATTATTATTATTATTATTATTATTATTTGTAATTTGGGAATTAACTCTGTTTATCTGATGATAGAAGAGAGTCTAAAGTTTCTTTCTTCGCTGAATTAAATGTTTATGTAATCCTACAACTCAATATTCTGTGGGTCCTGCAATATGAGTGAAAATGACAAAAACCCTGGCGCTGGATTGGACACATTTTTTCACATCGCCTGTCAGTGAATGAGTTAAAGATCACAAATCAATCATCAATGCACGTAGAAAGTCAGATGCATTAATTAACGAACAAAATATATGACAGTGAGTCATAACTTGTGGAAGATTACCCCACCCCCAACCCCATAGAGTACCTATAGGGAGTGCCAGGTCTTTCTTCATCAAAGCTGCAGCACACATACTACCCAAGTACGCCAACTCTTTCTCCAGCTGGATGATGCCCTGAAATATCCAGATGTTATCAGCGAGATACTGTGACATTCACAGTTTATTTTGCCTTAAAGGACAACCGACGCCTCCGGACAAGTTGTGTCCATAATTTGTAAAAATCACTTCAAATGACTTCGACTGAGCGTATATTACAGAGATTCCATTGAATCATATTCATAACAAGAAAGCCTTTTCTCCGAATCTGAAGCCATTGTTTTGATTCCAGAGCAAGGTGAAGACGTCCTGGCGTGACGTCACGAACAAGGGGGCGGGACCTTCTGAAACTTGCCATTTCCGACGTCATTTTGAAGTACAGTGAGACCTCAACTTACGAACTTAATTGGTTCCCAGACAGAGTGTGTAAGGCGAAAAGTGTGTATCTCAAAAAAAAAAAAATCCATTAAAATGGGAATAATCTGTTCCCGGGTTTTCATAAAATATAGTTTTTAACTAAATAAGCCTTAAAACTACACACAACATACCTTATTCTATGTATAATAAATGTGCTATTGTAGTTTAATGAAAGAAATACACTGCATTGTGGGTTTTTTTCGGTCCCATCATAGTAAAATTATCAGCAAAAAGCTCCAAGTCGGTGATCGACGTGTGCATTCAATGAGAGGGGGTGTGGACTGGAGCGCTGTTCGGTCGTGTGCTTCCGCCGAAGATCACTCCGCCAGCCGTGGTGGGTGTGTATTATGAAAATAGTGCTTATTATAAGATTTAATTTTCATATATTAGAGGTTCTTAAGACGAAAAGTTTGTAAGATAAGGTGTTTGTAAGTTGAGGTCTCACTGTAGTTTTGGGACATTTTAACTCATTTTTATTGGTGTTTTGCATTTGACTAAAAATATCAGCCAGCGTGTTTTGGGTATTTTAGATGCTATCAAACGTTTTTCTGATGTCAGTTCGGAAACAAAAAAAATGGTGTCGGTTGTCCTTTAATAAATTATTTGGGAGCAAAACGAAGACTTAGACATTACCTCGTCAGGACCTGGGTTGAATTCATATCCCACCGCAATACACTTAAAACCATAGAAAGACGCCTTCTCATCCTTCACATAGTCTGAGGCAGTTTCCAGGGAAAACAGGACCTCGTTTCCTATGGAAGACGTTGAATGTAATATTAGAAAAGGAATTTTTAAAAAAATAGAGGTGGAAGGATGGAATCTTCACGACCTGGCAGCACAAGAACAGCGGTCGGCCAGCCGGTTGCGCCTGAAAATTTCCTGAGCTCGGTCCAGGTGTTGATGGTGTCATGGACCAGAGGTTTCCCTCCCAAGCAGGACAGATGAAGAATGCGACTCGGGATAAGCAGTCTGAGGACGTCCTCTGGCTGAGCGGTGCCACATTGCGGGTCGAATTCGATGCTTGTCCAACGGACGCATTCAGGAAAGGAAACCTGAGGGTAGATAAGACATCACCGAGGTTTAAACATGGAAGAGAGATGATGCAAAGCCTTGTGTAAATGCTGCATTGAAGAGCGGTGGGAATTCAGAAATGTGTCAAGATGAAATCCATCCAGTTAAATGGAGATCAAACTCAAACTGCTGATAGTTCAAACACAAAACAAATCAGATTCGTAAAAGGTTTATGTCGATACAGTATCTACAGGTAACGTGCGGCCGTAAGTCAAAATGGTTGTAAGTCGAATTACATTCAAAATGTTGAATAGCGACTCGGAGGTTAAATGACTGGAAAACTCCCCCCTCTGAAAGCTAGCTCGCTAGCTAATAGATAGCTACCGAGATATTTAATAGATAGCTAACTAGTTAGATAGCTAATACATAGCGAGCTAGATAGCCAGCTAGCCAGATAGATAGCTAATACACAACAAATAGATAACCAGCTAGGTATGCAGCCAGATAGCAAGCCAGATAGCTAGCTAGCTAATAGGATAGCAAATAGATAGCGAGCTAGGTAGCAAGCTAGGTATCCAGCTAATAGGATAGCAAATAGATAGCCAGCTAGGTAGCAAGCTAGGTATCCAGCCAGATAGCCAGCCAGATAGCTAGCTAATAAGACAGCAAATAGATAGCCAGCTAGGTAGCAAACTAAATAGCCCCCGAGAACGTTTCGAAACGACGAGCGATGACTGCAGGACAGCGACTGACACAATGAGTCGGAACTCCAAGTCAGATTTCAGAGATTGCCCAATTTTATGAAAGACACCACAAAAAAAATAGAAATTGGTTTGCACTTGAAGAATGTCGTACCTTGTATTGCGTGACTGCGGCCTGTTTATAGGGATGGTCGCTTTCAATCACCGAGTAGTGATTGGAGGTTGTGCAAGCCGACAATCCTTGCTCCAGCTGGTTGCCGGTTGTGCTGTCTGTCGATTGGTTGGGGTTAAAAGTGGGTGGGGCATACTTTTGGTTTAAAGCCGACACGGCAGGAAGGAGCTCTTGGACGAGTCCGAAGACCTCGACGGCAGCCTGGGTGAGGAACCAGGAGCAATTTCAATCTCATCCAAAACAAAGGGGGATGACAGCTTGCTCGGTAAAGGACAACCGACGCCTACGGACAAGTTGTGTACATCATTTGCTAAAATCACATCAAACGACTTCTACTGAGCCGATTTTACAAAGATTCCACCGCATAAAGCGATATTTTATGTTTTAAGACTTGCGCTGAATATTCCGGAAGTCTTGTTTTTGAGTTGGTGACGATCCTGACGTGACGTCACGGAAGGAACGCCCCTGACCGAGAAAGCGACACACAATGCATTTTGGGTACTTTGTTTGGTCTGAAAACCGTGTTGATGGCGAAATTAGAAGGAAAACAACATAAATAACGCGATGGTGAATCGTTGTGTGGTGCACCAAGACTACTATTTGATACTAGTTGACACAAATTCCCAGCAGACAAATCAGCCCATTTCCAACGGAGCTCGGGTGCCATCTTTTGCATTTTCCGGGACGCTACATTGGAGTCTAGACGCCTCAAAATGATCCGGAAGGACTTGTTTAATCGATTGCAAACATGTATGATTTCCTCTTCAGAACTATTTGAATCATATTCATAACTGGATTACTTGTATTGTTCTATCCCTGGCTCTGATTTCACCTCATTCGCCAATCTGATTACATCGCCATTCTGATTACCTCTATAATTCTCTACCTGATTCTGGATTCACCTCATTGGCCAATCTGATTACCTCTAATCTTCTATCCCTGGCTCTGGTTTCAGCTCATTAGCATGACTAAACCTACGTGGTTTCAGTCTAAGAAGTCTGTTCTAAGCACGGTCCATTGTTTAGATTTTAGACAAGGCAAGACGTCCTGGCATGATGTCACAAACAACCTTCTGAAACTCGCCATTTCCGGGTTCATTTTGAAGTCGTTTTGGGACACTTGAAGGCCTTTTTATTGGTGTTTTGCATTTGACTCAAAATATCAGTCTGTGTGTTTTGGCTATTTTCGATGCTCTAAAACGTTTTTCTGATGTCGGTTAGGAAACAAAAAAATGCTGTCGGTTGTCCTTTAAGGTGCTTGAAGGGTACCTTTGGAACAGATGCTGCCACAGGGCCGATGTAAGCCAGGATAAGAGGAAGAAGCATGGAAAAGAGGCTGGAGGAGCTTAATAGCTCAGGGATGTCATCCACTGATGAGAAAATGCAGATTGATAAAGCTGAGAGCAGACTGAGCAAATTAGATTCAGGAGGAAAAAAACCACATCGATTCTAGTGTCTGGAACTTGTGTTTTCACATGAGGTGTCCAATTAGCCAGCTTACCGTCGACAGCAAATGCCCGATGGAGCAAGTCCTTAGCCGCTCTGACCACAGCACTGACCACAGACAACGCACGGCTGCAGTTTTTGTCTTCTTCGTTGGCTTTGCTTAGCAGCTGCGACTGGAGATCACCATCGTATTCGCTCCTGAATAAAGTCAGGAGACAAATGTCAAAGGGGGACGGGGGAAAAAAAAAATACAGTAGAAAGGAGATGTCTTCTTAAAACGATAGTTTGGGGTTGACCTGTAATAGAGAATCTGCGGGATTTGTCCTCGCGTCTGGTTGGTCCCGTTGCTGCTCAAACTGCAAGTGCTGAAGGTGAAGGACACGCCATCCGAGCACTGCACGGTGGTCATGCCGCCATCTCCATTTGCGGTGCGGCTGCCGTAGTTGCGTAATCGGACAGCATACTTCACTCCTTCCTACGTGAAAAGACAACTTCAAATTGCTCACCGGTGATGGGACTACTTTATATTATCGGCATCATTAGATGAGAAGGTTTCTTCAGACGTCATCTGTACTTCTTTGAAGGTGTCGGACGTTTCACTCGTCATCCGAGGTGCTTCGTCAGCAAACAAAAGTTGTGCTGGTAACTCTGGCCCTATATACACAACTTTGTCGGTCACCAAAATTGCTAATTCGTGTGACTGTATGTATATTTATGACCCAGCAGATCACTTTTCTTTCTGTTCACCCAAAGTAACTTCATCAAAGAACCAAACTTCATGAATGTTTTTTGTGACAAAGAAATATCCGAGAAAAATAACTGGAAACTCAGGAGAGCCAAGTGTATGTAAACTTTTGACCACAACTGCATATCCCTAATGGATCGAGTTACCAGGACAACTTCATTTCGTTGACGAAGCTTTTCGGATGAGGAGTGAAACGTCTGACACCTCCAAAGAAGTACAGATGATGGCTGAAGAAACCTTTTCATCGATGGATCACTCCTGTACGACTGAGAGCCTACGCAGACGTATCAGCATCATACAGTGATACCTTGGCTTACGAACTTAATTGGTTGCCAGACAGAGTGTGTAAGGCGAAAAGTGTGTATCCCAAAAATTCATTTCCCATAGGAAACCATTAAAATGAGAACAATCCGTTCCCAGGTCCACACAAAACATCATTTTCAACTAAATAAGCCTTAAAATTACACAAAATATACTTTATTTTATGTATAATAAATGTGCTATTGAAACTCTCTCACTGTAGTCTGCCTGTCTCTTTAATGTTTAAACCACCTCCCCTCACTGCTGCGTTCTTGACCAATCACGTGGCTTTAACCGACGACCGGGGGCGGGGAATAGAGGATCAAAACAAGCCGACTGCCATTTTCTTTTAGGAGAACGGGCTCGTACGCGAACGACACATCACTCATTGTGGCAGCTCTGTGTGTCTCCCGAAAAATAGTTTGTATGCCAAGGTAAAATGTTCATACATTTAACGTTTGTAAAACGAAAAAGTTCGTAAGCCAAGGGGTTCGTAAACCGAGGTATCACTGTACTTCATAGATTTTTTTTTTAATTATGATAATGCTATCCGTGCTATGATCCTCACAAATAATGTATTCAACGTACCTTGAGCGGTACTGCCCTATCCAGGCGAATCTCCGCAATATCACTGGGAGAATCATCAGTACTATAAGTTCCTTTGACCAGTTCCAGAGATGTCCACCGATGAGAGTGCGCAGAGTCCCCTGGGTGCTCGGTCTGTGCCTGTATAAAATTCACACGTTTGAAATGCTGTAGAGTCAAAAGATAAAATGTGCCGGACTACTTTTTCTTACATCGTCAGCGAGCACCTCCAGTTCATACTCGTGGATGCCGCCACCTCCGTACACGCAGACGCCCACCAAGACGACGCCCGGTTTGTCAACGGTCATGCAGATGGCATCCGGAGAACCATTGCCCGTGTTCCAGCTGCGGCCCTGGCTCGTTTTGGTGAAACGGTTGGGAGAGGCCTTCACAGAGTGCAGCGAGTTCAGTCCATCAACCTGATAAGGAAGACCACAAAAAAACAACAACGTATTACCGTATTTTCCAGTGTATAAGACACACCCAAAAGCCTTGATTTTTTTCAAAAGATGATCCTGTGGCTTATATGCCGAGTAATATTGAGCCACAACAGAACTCGCAACGACTTTCCCCCGATCTAGGAAGTAGTGCGTAAGTAGTTGCGTAGTAGTAGTAAGTAGTTGCGCCTTCTTGGCAGCATGAACCTGCCAGCACAGTTTTTGATTTGGAATGAATGTCAGTGCCATTTGACTTTCATCGCTGGACATCTCTGGGGTGATTGTGCTATTTTGCGCCCTGAAATGGGCAGCGTTTTCACAGAGCGCCGATGCGTACGTGGAACTGTCGCGGCTTGGAATTGAAGCGGATTTACGTGGACAGCGGATGGGCAGGAGATGTGATACAGTCTCTTTTCGTCAGTGGATGCTACAGCTTCGTGTTTGCTTTCAACATTTAGCTTCTAGCTGACGTGCACATTTCACCATGACGTCGCTGATCCACTGGTGAAAAGGACGCTTTGATGATTTCCTCTTTCACCTAGAACTGCTTCATACAACAAAGGGCTTGCATAAAGTGTTGAAGATTGAATGGCTGAGTCTTTGTGTTGTCATATTATTATTTTTTGTCGTTTTGACTTCAAAACGCTGCGATCGAGAGGGGCTGTCTTTCCAGCAGCTCCTGTATTTCTACGTTTTCCTTTCCTTACCTCCCGTAAATCCCGTACATTTCTCCACTGCGAGACTAATAAAGGCGAATCCAATCCAATGTCACCATAATAAAGGGTGACAAATTGCTGATGCTACGAGTTGCTGTCGAGTGGCAGTTACAATGGCGACAGCTGACTTTATCTCACGGCGGTGTCGAGGGAAGGAGATGATCACCAAGACAGTGAGAACTTCATGATTCAGCACATCATACAAACGGGACGCAAGACCCACGTCAGCCCCCAGCAATTTCTCTCAACTTCCAGAAAAGAACTTTTTGAAATGTTGGCATTCTTTACCTCAGAGCCCAGAGCGGAGGCGGTGAGTTCGGAGACAATGGAGGCCAGCAGGCCACAGGTGTTGGAGACCAAGTGTGGAGAGAACAGCTCCACCTCTTTCCTCAGGCTCTTCCTCACCGGAAGCACCACAATCACCAGCATCTTCTCCAAAACCTCCCGGAAGCTTGTCATTCCCATCAGGTTCTCCTCAGTCTAAGGTTGATGACAAAGAGTCATCATAAATGAGAAACGATAAACGATAAATGATAAATGATAAATGATAAATGATAAATGATAAATGATAAATGATAAATGATAAATGAAATGATAAACAAAACGATAAATGAAATGATGAAATGATGAAACGGTAAACGATAAACAAAACGATAAACGAAACGATACACGAAACGATAAACAAAACGATAAACGAAACGATAAACGAAACGATAAACGAAACGCTACACGAAACGCTACACGAAACGCTACACGAAACGCTACACGAAACGCTACACGAAACGAGACACGAAACGAGACACGAAACGAGACACGAAACGAGACACGAAACGAGACACGAAACGAGACACGAAACGACAAACGAAAGACAAACGAAACGACAAACGAAACGACAAACGAAACAATAAATGATAAACGATAAACAACAAATAATAAATAATAAAAACAAATATATATATATATATATATAATCAAATATAAAATAGGATGGAAATATATATATATATAATTAAATATAAAATATGATCTAAAAATATCTGATTAAATATATGAAATATAATATAAAATAGTTAAATACATACATACGCACGCACACACACACACACACACACACACACACACACACACACACACACACACACACACATAAATAAATAAATAAATAAATAGGTTTCATTTGAAGCAATTTCCTGAATGAAAATGGTGGACAAGGTGCACACGATACTCACATGGCTGAGCTTCTCCATGTGGGCCACAAGCAGTGGGAAGCGGTGAGCAAGGGCGGAGTCGTTCTCCGTGCTGACTTGCTTGACCAGCGAGCGCAGGAGGACTTCGCCGTCGTACGCGATGGGCAAAATGGACGTCAACTTGACAGATGTGTTGCACAAAGCTGACATCACCGCCGCCAGCAGACGGCTGCTGGATGTACGAAAGTTGGCATCAGCAATGTCCTGGAAACAACAAGAAATTTGTTTTTTTTCAGTGCTTGTTATTGTCAAAGTCAAAGTCAGCTTTATTGTCAAATATGCTAATATGCATGATATACAGCACAGATTAAATTATTATTATTGTCCTCGGGTTGTCATTCAAACACAGCGCAGTAACGTTATGTGTCATGACAAAATGAGGCATCACGAAGAGATGAGGCTTTCCATCCAAATGCTTTGCTTTTTGGCCAATGCATCATGAGGCCTCATTTGATCCACTGCGCCATCATGTGGAAAATAAATGTCATGACAGAGAGAGTGATTAAAATGCTACCATGGATATGATGGGGTGAAAATGGCAGGATTCTCACGTTTATCTCAGAATTTTGATTTTAAAGTGACAATCCTCATCTTAAAGTCCAAATTTTGAGTTTAAAGTCACGATTCTGAGAATAAAGTCAAACTTCTGAGATAAAACTGAGAATGGTGCCAACTTTATTGACTGAAATGTCCGACACCTTCATAGAAGTACAGATGACGGCTGAGGAAACCTTCTCATCGACTGTACGACTGAGAGCTTACACAGACATAGGTTCATAGGTACCGTTCTTGCTAACTCGAACGTTCGTAAGTCGGGGTGCGTCTGCGGTTGGCCGACTAACCTGATCCAGGCAATTGAGCAGGTCACAGAGACAGGCCCACTGAAGCGCCGGCGTCGGGTAGAAAGAGTGGAAACAGGCGGTGAAGGTGTTGTGGCACTCCTGCAGCACGGCCTCCAGGAGGGTGAGGGGTTGGGACAGGTAACCCTGCGGGTCGTTGTCCAGCTTGGTCAAGCAATTGTCCGTGCTCTCCGAGAGGATTTTCTTCAGTAGGCTACGTGTCTTCCCCACGCACTCAGCTAGCTTGCTCGACTCCTCCACCACAGCTTTGGTGCTGGCTGAGAGTCGGAGAACACAGTTCAAGTGACAATACTCTATGATATCTATTATTAGAATGGAGCAGTCGATTCACAAGTAGAGAAAATCTGAGGTGAACAGACACAGCCTGTTAAACTGTCATCATTTGACAAAGATTCCACCGCATATAGCTAGATTTTATGTTTTAAGACTCGCGCTGAATATTATGGAAGTCTTCTTTTCCAGTTGATGACAATGCCTGACGTGACGTCACTGAAGGACCGAGAAAGCGACACACAATGCATTTTGGGTACTTTCTTTGCTCTGAAAACTTCCTGTTGATGGAGAAATTAGAAGGAAAAAACATAAATAACGCCATGGTGAATCGTTGTGTGTTGCACCAAGACTACTATTTGATACTAGTTGACACAAATCAGCCCATTTCGAACGGAGTTTGTGCGCCATCTTGTGCATTTTCTGGGCGCTACATTGCAGTCCAGACGCCTCACAATGACACGGAAGGACTTCTTTAATTGATTGCAAACATGTAAGCTTTGCTCATCAGGACTATTTGAATCATATTCATAACTGGATGAGTAACAAGAAAGCATCTTCTCCCAATCTGAAGCCATTGTTTGACGTCCTGCCGTGATGTCACGAACAAGGAGGCGGGACCTTCTGAAACTCGCCATTTCCAGGGTCATTTTGAAGTAGTTTTAGGACACTAACTCATTTTTATTGGTGTTTTTCATTTGACTAAAAATATCAGCCAGCGTGTTTTGGGTATTTTAGATGCTATAAAACGTTTTTGTGATGTCAGTTAGGAAACAAAAAAAGTGGTGTCGGTTGTCCTTTAAATTTGCATTTCCTCTCAATAAATAGCTTGGCAGAGGGCTGCGGATATTGGGCGTCGGTCATGAATGGCTACATCCCCGGCCGGCAGTAAAAGACAATCTTCCTGTGTTTGAGCCTTTTTTTTCCACAGTGTCCCAACAAACATCTCTGACATTTTTTTTAAAAAACATTTCCAGTGAGCTCCAAGTGCTCTTACCAGCAATGGGAAAGATCTCGCAGATGTAGACCCGCAGCAGACGTAGGCAGCACGTCCCCACAAAGCGCAACCTCTCAAGATCAAGCAAAGTGGCCGTGTACTGGAAGCCCTTCAGGCCTCGCAACTCCTCCACACCCAGAACCAAGGTGGTCCAACTCCAGTGAAGGATGCTGAGGAGAGACTCAAAACACTCCTACAGAGGAAAAAAAAACACAAAAGACGTGCGTGAATGCCAAGCTATGTAACGTTGCGCCCCTATTTGATGAGAATGGTAGTTACCACGGAGACCGTCCGAGCAAACGAGCGCTTCAGGATGTGAACTGGCTCACTGGTCTGCTGTTTGCCTTTCGATGCATTGCCATCGTTTGAAGGCAGCCTGTCAATGTGAAATCATATTACAAATGTAATTGATGACATGTAAAAAGACGCATGAGTCACAATTGAGTCAATCGGATTGACAGTCTGTTACTTGCCTATAAAGCAGCTGAGGTATTTGACCCGCATTAACATCTGTACCGTTGTTTGACTTCTTGGAGCTTTTAAACTGGAAGACCACACTATGGAGAAAGAAATAAAAAATCATTTTCAGAATGTCTTCCGAGGTAGGTTCGTGGATAAATATTGCATGGTACATAAACATGAAGAGCATTGTACCCATCATCGGTGGTGATGGTGGCTTGGCCGTGCGATCCACAGTCACTGCTGGGACCAGAAACTCGGGCCCAGGCCACGTACCACCAGCCCAACTGCAGCAAGACTGGCTCGTCGAACATCATGGCGTATTTCTCCCTGCAATTGATTTCAAAATAAAAGACATTTTGAATTGCACGAAAAACATAACTTGTTTCAAAGTTATTTTTGTGTTTTTCCACATAAAACGGTACCTAATAAATGTTATTATAATATACAACGTTATATATATTTCACTTTTTTCCTTTAACCTCATGTTGAGTATACTTTATTCAATTTGTTGGGGGCGCATAAACCAATTTTCATTCATGTAAATTGTAAATATATATATTAACTCATTCACAGGCCTTTCACAAATGTATTTTGGAATTGAAAATATGACAAAGAGCGCCATTCCCAAATTTGTTCGGGTTTGGTTTTTTTCATTCTTGGGTGCCAATAAAGCGCTTGCCATGGCCTCTGGCAATGTCTTTTCTTTTCCACAAGGGGCCAGCATTTCCCTTTATGCGTTTTCCTTCTAATTTCGCCATCATCACGTAGTTTTCAGAACAAACAAAGTACCCAAAATGCATTGTGGGTCGCTTTTTCGGTCAGGGGCGTTCCTTACGTGACGTCACGTCAGGAATCGTCACAAACTCAAAAACAAGACTTCCTGAATATTCAGTGCGAGTCTTAAAACGTAAAATATAGCTCTAGAAGTCATTTCAAGTGATTTTACAAATTATGGACACAACTTGTCCGGAGGCGTCGGTTGTCCTTTAAATGTACCTTGCAGCACAGTCATAGGCCAGGACGTCAGTCTCCGCGAGCAGATCCCCATCTGTCTCATGGTCGCCTCCATCAGGTCCAAGTTCAAAAAGCTGTCCAAATATGATCCAAAAGATTCAACTGTGAGGAAGATGCTAGTAAATGGTATCTTCATTTCATATCGGGGTTGCCAACCTTGATCTTCGCGGTATATTCTCCTCTTCCACCAAACAGGCCCAGCCCCCCGAGCAAGATGTCAGCGTCAGCACAAAAGCGAATGGCTTCAACGGAGTGAGCCGAGTAGCCCCAGCCGCCACCGTGACCTAGAACATCAATCAGCGATCACCTCTCTTTTGGGAATGGATTGATACTTCTAAATACAGTGAGACCTCGATTTACGAACCCCTTGGCTTACAAACTTTTCGGTTTACGAATGTTAAATTTATGAACATTTCACCTTGGCATACAAACTATTTTTCGGGATACACATGGAGCGCCACAATGAGTGAGGTGCCGTTCGTGAACGAGCCCGTATTTCTAACAACAAAATGGCAGCCGACTGTTTTTGTCCTCTATTCCCCGCCCCCAGTCTTCGGTTAAAGCCACGTGATTGGTCAAGAACGCAGCAGTGAGGGGAGGTGGCTTAAACATTAAAGAGACAGGCAGACGACGTGAGAGAGTTTCAACTTTGATAGTTCAAAGGCAGAGTGTGGACTGCAAGGTTAAAATATCCCATCAATCAGGCTCCACAAACAACCCGCACAAGCCACCTGTACACTTGATGCAAAAAGTTATCAACCCAGCTAAACAGAACACAATTGATGAGGAACTAGATAAAATTATCAATGAGAAAGCACCTACAAGGGATTATTCCTCAATATGGTGAAAGAAGAAGGTTACGTTCCTCATCAAGTGTTTAATGCTGATGAAAGCGGCCACTCCATTCCATCAAGCCGTCAACGACCATCACAAAGGTAAATAAAACCACTTTATTATACAGTACAGTTTATTTCTTTCATTATAATAACATAGCACATTTATTATACATAAAATAAGGTGTATAATGTGTAGTAGTTTTAAGGCTTATTTAGTAGAAAATGATGTTTTATGAGGACCTGGGAACGGATTATTCTCATTTTAATGGTTTTGTATGGGAAATAAATTTTGGGGAAACACACTTTTCACCATACACACTCTGTCTGGGAACTAATTAAGTTCGTAAGCCAAGGTATTACTGAACCATCCACACTTACTCTCAAAGCGGTTCACCACGCTGTAGTCCTCCTTGGAGTAGACCTTCATCACCGCCTGAGTCTCTTCTTCGGCGCTGGTCACACCCATCTTCAACTCCTGCATGGCCGCCAGGGTGTCCAGGCAACCTGTCAATAGCGACATCCTTCACTTAGCCCAAAACCATCCAGCGTTCTGGTTAAGGGAAATGAAGCAGTGGCGTTACCAAGAATGTGTAGGGCCCCATGTGAGCGCGTGGTGGTGGCGTGCGACCCCGCAGGCAAGGCGAGCTCCGGGCTGAGGATGCTACAGCGGGCCTGTAGGTCTGTGGCTGAAGGCATCCTAGCATCTGCTATCACCGCATTGTAGCACCACATTTCTCTTGAAGTTGGTAAGAACCTAAAGGCACACCAAGGAAGATTCAGATTACTTCAAAACGTTTGCTTTGGACCAAGTCATTTGAAGAAAAAAAAAACAGAGAATGTAAAATATCTTACAGCACAGTATTTGAATCAGAAAGAATATGAATTAATTTCATTTTACAACGATGAACTGAACATGAATTAATATTTTGATTCACCCAAAATCAATGAATTGACTATTCCATAAGATACATTGGAAAAAAGAATAAGAGCATTCATTACGTTGTAATTTAGCAATGATTTAACAAAATAAGAGGGAATTGCTCATGCATTCTCTTGCTTGAAATATTCTTAATATTTACATATGCAGGTAGCATCCGAGTTACGACCGGGTTCCGTTCCGACAAAACGGTCGTAAGTCAAACGGTTGTAAATCGAAAAGCATTCAAAATGGCTGTCGCGAGGATCACGTGATCATAACAAATGACGACACGCCGGCATCTCCTATACGACAGGATAGTATACGATGTCAATCTGTTGTTTTTAAGCAACTTCTTCTATTGAATACTGTTTGATAGCAAAATGTTGACAGTTCATTTATAAATCTTATAACTTTTAGTGTCATTTTCATCATTTTATATTTCGTATTATCGATCTTTATTACTGTGTAACAGCAGTGTTAATTTGTGATTGACAAAATGTTGCGTGTGAAATGTTTGATTGAAAGGTTTTCACGGGAAAAACAGTCCATAAATTCCCTGGACTGACCTCCAGATGACATCATAGACAGGGTCCAGGCAGAGTCCAAACCCTTGCAGATCCTCCTGCTCAGAATCATTGAAGGTGCGGCAGCTTCCATCCATTTTGTTGATGAGTAAGCATTTGAACGGAGCCGGCTCGGACATGGAGGACGGTACGAGACCAATGATGTGTTTGCTAGCAAAGATCTCGGAGGTGGCCAGCACGTGGGAGTTGATGAGCGCCTCGTCGATGCGCAAGAACGTCTGATCTCCGCTGGCGCCGATCCAGGTGGCCTTTCGTCCGTATTTGGCGCCGATGTTGGGCATGGGGGACGGCTTGGCGTTCCAGTAAGGCACGTCGAGGATAGGTCGCCCAAGCTGCCCTTTCTGAGGGATCAATTGTGGGCATTTTGGGCATTGAATGCGGCTCGCGTATTGGTTTCGTTATTTTCTTACCGAGAAGCTACCAAAAGTGAAGACCTGCCCGTCCACTAGAAGAACAACAGTGTGGTTACTGCCCGCCGTCACTTGGACACTCGGACCCGGAAGAGCCTGGATCAACGTTGGAGATCCCCTACAAGGTAAAATCAAAGAGTTGCAGTTTGGGAGGCCATTTATATTTAGGAGAAATTTCCAGATGATGAGGACAAAAACAACTAAAACAGTACCTGGAGTTTACATCACCATGTCCAAGCTGGCCATGTTGTCCGTAACCAAATGTATAGACATCTCCATTCTCCATCAACACAACTGCAAGACAAGGCAACCATGAAGAAAAAAAAATGCAGATGAAACAGCAAAAAACAACTGTCATTGAATGCATCAGTGATTAACTCATTCAATGCCATTCCCAAATTTATTCGGGTGTTTTTTCTTGCTTGGGTGCCAATAAAGCACTGGTCATGGCCTCTGGCAATGTTTTTTCCCTTCCACAAGGGGGCAGCATTTCCTTTTTTTCACATGTTAGCGCTTTGCTCCCGCTTCAGCTGTTGTTAAAGCGCTATACAAACCAATATGTATGTATTGCATTGGATTGTGGAATACCACCCTCATTTCAAGCTCATATAACTCCAGACCCATATCATTTAGGAAGTTTGTCTTTTTTTCTGATGAAAAATGAGAGCCTAAGGTTTCTAACACTGTATTGAATGTGGTCTTAAAACTCAATATGCTGTGGGTCCTGGAATTCAAGTGACAATGACAAAAACCCTGGCACTGGAGTGAACACATTTTTGCACAGTGAATGGTTTAAATTTTAAATTATTTAAGTTGTAGGTTATTAAAAATCCTTTACCCGAGTGGTGAAAACCGCAGCTGACCTGCACAGCCCGCATTTCACAGTCAAACCTTACGGCCCCGGGCGGGTAGGTGGTGATTTTACTGGCATCTTTCTCACCACGCTCACTGCTGCCATCTAAAGAGTCAAAGAAGACAGAAATAACATCACTCGTGGTATTGTTTTGAGGGCAAGAGAAGCTGGCGGAAACCGCTAAACTCCAACTTCCAGAAGTCTCATTTTTACAGTCCTGGCGGGGAAAAAAAGGCTGCAAAAAAACGCATTCTGAGACTGAAAGCGGGTTGACGGGTGACTGATGTTTGAAGCAAACAGTGTGAAAATAACAGGAAATAAAATAAAAGTCTTCTGACAACAGAAAGTTTTGGGATTTTATTTGGTTATTGTCGGGGTAATTCGCTATACGAACATCTTTAAACATTTTTTTGGCATCGTTTTCTTTTTCTTGGACTTCATGATACGTCATATCCTGCCTGCCTTTACATGATGTCACATCCTATGGCGTCACATCCTATCACGTCATATCCTGTCCGTCTTACATAAATGCTCTACCAGCGCCTCAACTGACCTCGCTGTCTACAAGATTAAAATAATTTATTCTGTTCAACACCTGGCTTCCTGCTGATTTCACCATTCCACTTGACCCTGAAGTGCGATGAACCAGGAACGAACGGTCACTTTTAACCCATCAACTACCATGGGAGATTTTGTCCAGAAATGATGGCTGACATAAATGGCTGCTCCCCAACTATCTTGAGCTGATCTTCCTACCTCGTCCTTCCTCCAGCCTGTGTCGCCGGTTGATCCTTTGCCGTTTCTCCTCCTGACGGATCTGAATGTGCTCCTCGATGTTCACTCCTGGAGGAGGGGGAACAGGCACAGCTGATAACAAAAAAAAAAACAAAAAAAAAAGGGATGGAGAGCGGTGGGTGCAGCCAGGCCAGATACATGCAGGATGGAAGAAGGAGGAGGAGAACAAAACAAGACACGATGAACGAATGAATAATGATGGAAAGACGCACAGAAGTAACAATGACTCGGCTCATCAAGAGAACAAAATGGATGACACGGGCACGTGGAATGCAGCAGAAAAATGACAAGCAGGGCAGCGTGTGTGTCAATGAATCACTACTATATAGTAAGTGTCCTTGAGAGCTTTGAAAGGCGCTTAAAATGTCATGTAATATTATTATAATAAGATACACAGTGATACCTCAACTTACAAACGCTTTAGCACACGAACGTTTCGCCTCACGAACATTAACTTAGTCTTGGCTGACGAATTAGAACCAAATCACACAGCGACACGGTGGCTGGCCGTGGATACTTTTGCTATTATGGGACTGAAAAAGACCCCACCGCAGGCTCGTGTTCAGCCGAAGAGGACACAAAAGAAAATGACGGTCGAGCAGAAGAAGGACATCATCAAAAAAAACACCAATGAGGTGTGCGTCCTAGTACCAGTACGCTAAGTCGACCATTGCTACCATTCTGAAGAACAAGTAAGCTATTATCGGTATTCCTGTGTTTTCTGAGCAACGGTCTCAGGCAATAGAAGAGGTTGAAAAACCTCTGTTGATTTGTATTAATGAAAAGCAGCTAGCAGGGGACAGTGTGAGTGAGGGTATTATCGCCGAGAAATTTCACTCGGATATCATCAAGAGGCAACCTGGAAGTTTGTCATCCATTGACAACTACCATCACAAAGGTAAATAAAACGACTTTAATATACAGTACAGTTTATTTCTTTAATTACAATCCAATAGCACATTTATTTAACATAAAATAAGGTATATTTTGTGTCGTTTTAAGGCTTATTTCATGGAAAATTATGTTTTATTATGTTTGGGGACCTGGGAACAGATTGTTCTCATTTTAATTGTTTCTAATGGGAAATAAATGTTTGGAAGACGGACTTTTCTGGGAACCAATGAAGTGTGTAAGCTGAGGTATCACTTTACTGATTTCTCTCAGCCAAAATTGGCTTTGTGAAATCTCACACAGATGGTGTGAAACGTCAACTTCCAAGATGACAAAAGGGCATTTACCTAAAAGGAGATCCAACGGGATCATCTCTTTAACTGCGTCGAAGATCCCTCTCTGCCGAGCCTCCTGACCATCGAGCTCCCTGGCACATGCTTTGCAGCAGCCGCATGCCGAGCAGCCCGACTCTCCCGATCCACAGCCACAGATGCTGATTCACAACAACAACAACAAAATAGTCACACCACGATGGGATGAGCGTTATGCGGATATTATGGCAATGTCCTTTTACCCTCCAGGTACTCGATCAGGCCGCCCGCTGCTGACACAGCTGGCGCCGTAGCCCGTGCAGTCGCCACACACGGTGCAGACCATGCATTGGTCCAGCTTCCACTTATGCATGCCGGATTGACACATCATGCTCTTCTCATCCTTCTCCTCGAGCTCATCCTCCAGATCTTCATCCATGGCGGTGGCCATGTTCTCCACACCGAACGCTGTAACCGAGATGCCAGTCAAGCAGGTTTCAAATAAACAATGATGGTTGAAGTTCTTGTAGCGTGAAGATATTTACGGTATTTTCTAGTGTATAAGGCGCACCGGAGTATAAGGTGCACCCCCAATGAATCGTGTATTTTCCACATTTTTCCTTATATAAGGCACACTGGACTATAAAAGCCAGAGTGTAGACTGCAAGGTTAAAATTCCCATCAATCAGGCTCCACAAATAACCCGCACAAGCCACTTGATGCAAAAAGCTATCAACCCAGCGAAACAGAACACAATTGATGAGGAACTAGGTAAAATGATCGCAGAGAAAGCAGCTACAAGGGATCATTCCTCAAGATGGTGACGTTCCTCATCAAGTGTTTAATGATGATGAAAGCGTCACTCCATTCCATCAAGCCAACTTTGCTGCTGTGAAATGTAAATTTCTCCACTGCAAGACTAATAAAGGCAAATCCAATCCAATCCAATCTATCAACGACCATCACAAAGGTAAATAAAATGACTATTATATCGTACAGTTTATTTATTTAATTATCATATCATAGCATATTTATTATACATAAAATAAGGTATATTTTGTGTAGTTTTAAGGCTTAGAAAAGTAAACAAAATATGTTTTATGGGGACCTGGGAACGGATTATTCTCATTTTAATGTTTTCTTATGGGAAATAAATGTTTGGGATACACACTTTTCGCCTTACACACTCTGTCTGGGAACCAATTAGGTTCGTAAGCCAAGGTATCGCTGTATTTGGCAACTCAGACTTGACCTGTGTGGTCGTGATGCTCACCTTTCCCAGCCTGGCTCATGGCTCCTGTGTCTCTGCCACACTGGCCCTTGTTGTTCACCCCGAAGGTCCAAACTTCCCCGTTTTTGGTCAGCACACACGTGTGGGCCTTTCCCATTGCAACCTGGGTCACAATGTGGCCTTTAAGGTCGGTCACCTGACCTGTGGGGTCAAGACAGTGACAATGATGACATGGGAATTCATCAAAACCAGTGGCGGACCGTCAATGCTTGCAGAGCCTTCTCTACTGGCCTAAAAATATCTGAATCACACACTGATGTTTATTATATTTTGTCCATGACTTCTTATTGAATAATTAAAGTGTTTTTCAGTTTCCTTTCATTACTTTTCCCCTGTTGCGCTGCTTCCAGAAATGTGTTTTTGTATTTAAGCATTTAACCAATTAACCAATCACATTTCAGCCATCATTTGTTACCGGGGTCAGAAATGTACCTTGCCGCCATCACAATCAGTTCTGCAGGCCCTGTCGCATCAAATATTTCCATCAAACTGTGCCCGTCTTGAAAATGACTTCAGGCATTTTCAAGACGGGCTTTTCAAGAAAAAAATGGACATCCTTAAGAAAGGTCGCTCAGTTATTTCCTGGCTAACGATACCATCTAGTGGACTTGTGGTAAATTACACCACACCTTTTTTCAGTCCGGATTGATTCAGACGTAGCACTACAGAAGGCCTAGCGATGAAAGGTTGAAGAAAGAAACACTAAAGAGTGGAATCTATACAGGTTTTTTTTTTCTTAATGATGGACTTACAAGTGCTGTCGCTGTAAATGGCATCCTTTCCAAACATGTACAACTCGCCATCCTTGGTAACGATACTACTGCTGCCATTGTTGCACGCAGTATACACGGCCATCTTGCTCTCCAATTTGATCATTTTCTTCGGCTTGTAGGGTTTGGGTTGTCGTCGGCTTTTAGCTAAACGGGGAAAAGACACATCATGTTGATGTTGCAATATGAGCCGCAAGGATATACATGAGGACGTTTCTCCTACTTGACTCTCCATCTTCTCCTTTACTCGCAGAACCGGTAAAGAAGACGCTTCCATCTTCGGCCACTAACAACGCGTGGGAGCCGTCGTGGCCGACGGAGAACTGAAGGATCTTGGGGGACTTGGTGACAGGAAGTTCCACCCATTTCCCGGCGGACGGGCCTCCCTGCTTTATGCCCAGACTCTGATACTTTCCAGTGTAGTAAATCTGACATGAGAGGATGAGGAAAGACGAGTGATAAACCATCTTTTTTATGAATATATTCATGATATTCATGATAATAAAGGCTAATTCCCAATCCAATCCAAAAAATATATATTCAGGATGTGGGTTTCTCTTGGGGGCCAAAATATTGTAATGACAGCGGTGTGAGCACATGGTACATTGTCCGGAGGTGCTTAGTAGTGTCGCGAGACGAGCCGACACTAGTCCAACCAGGTCCAAAGAAATGATCAGTAAGCAAAGTGGCCTTCTATTGTTATCTTCCGAGGCCTCATGCTGTGTCACACCCACTGCACAGAAACAACCAACGACGCCTTGCACACACACCCCGGCCAAACAACATACTTGCCATTTACTTGTTTCTTCATGGAGTGATTGGACACCATCTCATCCCCAGCCTAATCGCATTAGCAACACACGCATCTAATTAAAGTCTTAACTAAGAACCAAAATAGCAAATGCGATATTGTGTGTCAATCAAATACATTTTTACTCTTATATATTGCACGAATAAACCGAACGACCCAGTGAGTGTGCGACTTAAAGGACAACCGACGTCTCCGGACAACTTGTGTCCATAATTTGTAAAATGGTTTCAAATAACTTCTACTGAGCGTATTTAACAAAGATTCCAACGCATATAGCTATATTTCACGTTTTAAGACTTGCACTGGATATTCAGGAAGTCTTGTTTTTGAGTTGGTGACGATTCTTGACGTTGACGTCACGGAGGGAACGCCCCTGACCGAGAAAGCGACACACAATGCATTTTGGGTACTTTGTGTGGTGTGAAAACTTTGTGTTGATGGCGAAATTAGAAGGAAAACACACAAATAACGCCATGGTGAATCGTTGTGTGTTGCACCAAGACTACTATTTGATACTAGTTGACACAAATTCCCAGCAGACCATTTCTAAGGGAGCTTGGGCGCCATCTTGTGCATTTTCTGGGTGCTACATTTCTGTCCAGATGCCTCAAATGACACGGATTAACTTCTTGAATCGATGGCAAACATTTATGCTTTCCTCTTCAGAACTATTTGAATCATATTCATAACTGGATGAGGAACAAGAAAGCATCTTCTCCGAATCTGAAGCCATTGTTTTGATTCTCCAGCAAGGCAAGACGTCTTGGCGTGACGTCACGAACAAGGGGGCGGGACCTTCTGAAACTGGCCACTTCCGGGTTCAATTTGAAGTAGTTTTTGGACACTTTACGTCATTTTTATTGGTGTTTTGCATTTGACTCAAAATATCATCCTGTGTGTTTTGGGTATTTTAGATGCTATAAAACTTTTTTCTGATGTCAGTTAGGAAACAAAAAAGTGGTGTCGGTTGTCCTTTAAATAATGCAGGACATGGCTCTCACCTTCCCAGAGGCAGTTTTCATCAACGCAAATTCCCGGCCAGCTCCAAGCAACGCAGCCTCCTCATCGAAGCCTGTGCCTGTGAGATTAACACAAGAGTTTTGAGTTATCACAACACGAGGCCATCATACACAGATTACAACAATACCAGTGTTGCGTTTCCTGAAATAGTGGCTTCAGGAGATATCCACGTACTGCGACCTCCATCCACGATTGAAGATGTTTTTTGGGGAAACAATTTATGCGCCTTTTTAAGAAATATCAGTTCATCGTTGCTATTTCACAGAAATAAGATGATTGCGACACCCATTTGAATTTTGTTGAGAACCAAAACGGCAGCACCTATCAAGAAACATGTCAACATTTAGAGATTGAGGGTGTCAAAGTCATTTTTTGCCGCGGGCCACATTGTAGTGACGGTTTCCTTTCAATGGATGAATTTGGGGAAAACGTCAGAATGTTTAATCCCTTCTACATATTACACATAGAGCGTTGAACAAATTAATTAAAAAATAGTTTTCAAATTTGAAGTAAAAAATAATGAATGTAAATGTGGTTTACATCCATACAATTTGAAATTTCGGTTCGGACTTTAGCTAACATTGTGGCAATTAACATGCTTGATTTGCTTTCGCGGGCCGAATAAAATGATGTGGCTGGCCAGATTTGGCCCCCGGGCCTTGACTTTGACACCTGCGCTTTAGATGAATGCCAGTATGGAGTGCTACCGTCTGTTATACGCAATATCACGGGTGTCAAACTCTTTTTTTGCCGCGGGCCACATTGTAGTTACGGTTTCCTCTCGGGGGTTGTTATAAATTTGAGGAAACCATTACAATGTTTCACCTCCCCTACATATTACATATAAAACACACACAAAAAATGAATGAATAACTACTTTTTAAATTTGAAGTAAAAAATAATGCTTGTTATTGTGGTTTTACGTGGGAATTTGAAATTTGAGTTTGGACGTTAGCAAGCATCATGGCACTTGACGTGCTTGATTTGCTGTCGTGGGCCGAATGAAATGATGTGGAGGGCCAGATTCGGCTCCCGGGCCTTGACTTTGGCACCTGTGCTTCACATGATGAATAAATCTGATTTATTGTCGTTGTTTTTATTATTATTGTGCTTTGTAAAAGTACAGTTGAAAAGACAGGAAGCATCGCATCCTCTCTGCAGCTGAACAACAAAACAAGCGCACCCTCCGGCAGTCGCTAGATGAGGAAATAAGAAAGTGCCATCATGGCCATTTAGAATCACTCACTGATGATGTGCAGATCCTTCTCGAGGTCAAAGAGGGAGATGCCGCATGCGTGCAGGCACTTCCTGGCCAGTTTCAGCTGCAGTTCCTGCTGCAGGCTCGGGTCGGAGCTCATCGTGTAGATGCGTACCACAAAACCATCCTGCTACGGAGACGCCACACGACGATGTTAATACTTGCTATTATTTGACAGCAATTTGATTTCTGACGTGATGTCGCATGATAGCATCGGATGATACGAGGGTTTGTTCAAATGTAAAGAGGTTTTGACTGCTGGGAAATATGGAAAAAATACATGGTAAAGACGCTCCCCTACTTACAAACATTTGAATTACGACCGACGGTACATACGAACATTTTTTGTAGTAATATATGTTATATTCTCTACAGTTGTACGTGGACATATCTTTATCGAGCATATATTTTATTCAATGTTTATTTTTCAGTACAACCCAACACAAGCCTTAAAGATACTTATATCAGCCTTAAAAATACATTCTACAGTAATACCTTGGCTTAGGAACTTAATTGGTTCCCAGACAGAGTGCGTAAGGTGAAAAGTGTGTATCCCAAAAATTAATTTCCCATAGGAAACCATTAAAATGAGAAGAATCCGTTCCCAGGTCCCGATAAAACATAATTTTCTACTTTCTAATTTTCTAAGCCTTAAAACTACACAAAATATACATATATCAAAGTTCATATCAAAGTTGAAACGAGTCCAAATTTCACTGTTATCTATCCATTTTCACACCATTTCACTTGTTTTTTTTTTACTTCTGTTTCTTTGTTTCAAGCTCTGTCGCGCGTGTTTTCTCACTCTCTCTCTGTCGTTTGCCTGTCTCTTTAATGTTTAACCTCTCCCCCGCTGCGTTCTGGACCAGTCACGTGGCTTCAACCGAAAACTGGGTGCGGGGAATAGAGGACAAAACAGTCGGCCACCATTGTCTTGTTAGGAGAACGGACTCGTTCGTGAACGACACATCACTCAGCTCCGTGTGTATCCCGAAAAATAGTTCGTATGCCAAGGTAAAATTTTCATAAACGTAACGTTCGTAAACCGAAAGGTTTGTAAGCCAAGGGGTTTGTAAACCGAGGTATCACTGCATACAAAATATAGCACTGAAGCAACTTACGAACAAATTCACTTTACGAACGTATCTTGTTCGTAAATTGGGTAGCGTCTGTAGTCATGTACCGTACTTTCCGGTGTATAAGGCGCCCCGAGTATAAGGCTTTTGGGTGCGCCTTAAACACCGGAAAATATGGTAACTGTTAGGGAACCGCTTCAGGAGTAACTTGGAGGAGGTTCAGACTCACATCTTTGCAGGCTGCAATTTGGTTGATGTGATCTCCGTCCGTGAAAAGTATGTTCTGCCCATCCGAGTGTTGACCTGGAGAGAGGAACGCTGACCGTCAATATTCAAGATTTATCACTGGTGCTAGTTTTAGCAATCTTTGCGTCGATGACTCCAAACTTAATTGCCTATCGTCAGGCTCCTACAAGAGGCGAAAATTTATTGGTGGGGGCTGACCTCAAATAAATTCGCTTAAAGGACAACCGACACCATTTTTTTGTTTCCTAACTGACATCAGAAAAACGTTTGATAGCATCTAAAATACC
The DNA here is from genome assembly GCF_051943395.1 of Hippocampus bargibanti. Classification (NCBI taxonomy): domain Eukaryota; kingdom Metazoa; phylum Chordata; class Actinopteri; order Syngnathiformes; family Syngnathidae; genus Hippocampus; species Hippocampus bargibanti. The sequence goes on from NC_142741.1 coordinate 25,789,876, forward strand.
CAAAACACGCAGGCTGATATTTTTAGTCAAATGAAAAACACCAATAAAAACTACTTCAAAATGAACTCGGAAATGGCCAGTTTCAGAAGGTCCCGCCCCCAGTTTGTGACATCACGCCAAGACGTCTTGCCTTACTCGAGAATCAAAACAATGGCTTCAGATTCGGAGAAGATGCTTTCTTGTTCCTCATCCATTTCTGAATATGATTCAAATAGTTCTGAAGAGGAAAGCATAAATGTTTGCAATCGATCAAAGGAGTCCTCCCATATCAATTTGAGCCGTCAATGACAGCAATGTAGGACCCAGAAAATGCAGAAGATGGCGCCCGAGCTCCGTTGGAAATGGGTGGACATTTGTGTCAGCGTTATTTATGTTTTTTCCTTCTAATTTCGTCATCAACACGGATCAACGCAAAGTTTTCTGAGCAAACAAAGTACCCAAAATGCTTGTGTGTCGCTTTCTCGGTTAGGGGCGTTCCTTCAGTGACGTGACGACTCGTCACCAACTCGAAGACAAGACTTCCTGAATCTTCAGCGTGAGTCTTAAATCGTAAAATATAGCTACATGCAGTGTAATCTTTGTGAAATACGCTCAGTGGAAATCATTTGAAGTGATTTTACAAATTATGGACACAACTTGTCCGGAGGCGTCGGTTGTCCTTTATGTTTATTCATAAAGCACTCTAGAAACAACTCCAGTTGCATACAAAGTGTGATACATAAAACAGACAAAGAGTGAAGCCGGTATCTAGAAAATGATGTCTGCACCTGGCATGGTGACAGCCCCCTCAGGCTCCAGTGTCTCAGGATTGATCTTGATGGCAGACATACTGTGGTTACCTCCGTCCCGATACAGCAAGTAGCCCTACGGGTACAAAACAAAGCCGCTGCTCATCTGGACTCTCAAAATAATGACCCCCAGGGGAAGGCTTACTGCAGATATTGGTTGCGATTCAACTACAGTAAAGTCTCGTTATAGCTATATCGGATATATCGATAGTCCCGGTTATATCGATATTTTTTCGGACTCCCTTGAATATCGATATAACGAGACTTTACTGTATAAACATTGGACGGTACAATATGGAGTGATGATGAGCTGAAATTACCTGCGCGAAACCCAGCCACGACCTCTTTTCTGTTCGATTCCGAATGCGGGATGTGGAGTTGTAAACGTGACCCTGAGGAAAAGATCAATAAATTAGACACCAACAAAAAATATAAAGCCCGCACATTCATCAGCGTTTGATGTGTACAAAGGTGATGATTACAGACGCTTCCCTCAACTTACAAACATTCGAGTTACAAATCACAAACATTTTTGCGGGTACAGTATGTCGAAAAATGGTTGGACAGAGATGCTGTAAGTTAGATTTTGGATTGCGCACCTTTTTCGAGACGAGCTCGCTTACAATTGGCTGTGTGGAGTATGTGGGCGGGGAGGAAATCCCTCTTCCCCGTTGACGCTCCAGGAGGACGCGATGCATAACAAAAAGTAATGGCTGCTGGCACGTCATTCAGTAATGAGGTGCCCGCAGCTTCAGTAATGGCTTAATGAAGACCCAAGGATATGTCGTCGTAATACAGTAGGTGTGAATTTATTTAACAACTGTTAGCGTTTAATATTTATTCGTTGGGTGTTTTACTTAAACATACATTCCATAGAAAATACAGCGCTGAAGCAATTTACAAACAAATTCACCTTACGAACGACCGCTCGGAATGTATCTCGTTCGCAAGGTGGGGAGCGTCTGAACATGTTAGTCTCAGAGAGTGTGCTATGTTACCTTATATTTTACTTTTTTGTTGGCATTTTGTATTGTTTTTTTTTTCATCAGAGCAGGAAAGATATTGTCTTTGTGTACATGAAGGCCGACTACGTACCCTAACAGTGCCGCTATACCCCGAGCCCACTTTGTAAAGTCCGTCCTTGCAGAGCAGGTAGAGAAAGGAGCCATCCGTCTGCAGGAGGCAGCGCTCGTCCTCATCGATGGTCACGCCTTTCAACATCCATTTGTTCATCAATGCCGCGCGTTTGATGCCATTCCCAAACCAGTCCTGGATTTGGATCTTTCCCACCAAAACGGCCTGCACACTCCTCTGCAGGGCGTTCAATATGGTGGGCACCTAAAAGGAATGGCATGTGTGAGTAAAGCTTTTCCAAATCACTACATTGGGCCTTTGGTGATATTATGGGAGGTTGTTATGGGAAGTCAATGACGCTCCTGGTGCTGCTGATGACTCGTTTAAATACCATTAGCACCTGCAGCGTGAATTTCCCCTCGTCTCATTGAGCTAAACATCACATTAGCACAGCAGTTATAGCACACACCCCTCCCACACCCACACCCACACACAAATTCCTATTTCAATGGTTTTATGAGGTGTGTGAGGGAGTGTTGACATTTAGTGTTCAAGTGGAACATCATCAAAATAAATGCAATGCAAAAGAAAAAAAAACAATTATACAAATGATACCCCATTTGAGTGACACCATCAGACAATATTTATGAATTTTATTCTTATGAACTACAGCAATTTAAGTCATTCACTGCCAGACAATGTGCAAAAATGTGTCCACTCCAGTGCCAGGGTTTTTGTCATTTTCACTCAAATTCCAGAACCAGCAGAATATTGAGTTCTGGGACTACATAAAGATACAATATAGCATTAGAAACGTAAGACTCTCTTCTTTCATCGGGAAAAAAAAGTTAATTCTTAAGTTATATGGGTCTGGAGTTATTTGAGCTTGAAATGGGGGCGGATGTACAAAATACAATACAATATACATATTGATTTATAGAGCTGCAGCTGTAACAAAGCGCTAACATGGACAAAAGGCAAATTTATTCTTGAGATATACCATTTAGATTAGAGTAGCCTTTATTAGTGATCTCCATACTTATTTGTCATGTCTTTTTTGATGTAGATTCTAGTGCAGTGAGTTCTATCGGAGACAAATTACTTGGCCAATAAGGATGATTTTGATTCTGATTCTGAATAAATGCAATCAGGAAGTGTACAGCGATATTTTATCTATATTATATAACCCTGTCAGAGATATGACAGTCAGACACTGTGGACAAAGACTCTGAACCAGAAAGATTGTCCCTACTGCCGGCAGGAAACATAGTCACCCATGACATACGTCTGAATTCCGCGTCCCTCTGCCAAGCTATTTATTGAGGGTACATGCAAATTAAAGTGATACATTAGTAAAACATAGTTTTCTTGATTATCATACCACGCCTCTGGAGGTTCTGAGCACCAACAGCTGTAAGCAATAAAACATTGTGTTTCCCCATTAACTGATAAGTTTGTAACCTGGCTAATGACCTCTTCCTGAGGTAAGGAGTTTGCAGTCCTAAATGACTCCTGTGATAAGGAGTTCCTCAAGTCCTAAATTGCTCCTGTGAAGCTGACCGTTTAACTTGCTGTGTCCGTTGATCTGATTGACCTGAGGTTGTCCGTGCTTCAATTGTGTATTGAGTCACAAGTGTTGACTAAGCATACAACAGTATGAAACTTTTAAATATGATAACTTCTTATTCTGTCTAATCTCTATCCAACCCCCAGTTGATGTTTTTGGTTAAACACTCACCTGTATCGTCTGGCAAGCGTGGCTGCCATTGTTGGTGAGAATGGCGGAGACGGCCTGGAGAATCTTGCCTGTGTCCCCCCAGGAGACCACCAGACTGAAAAGGCAAGCGCAGGATAGGGCAGTGATGGCCTGTCCCGTCGGGTCGTTGGGGCCCGTGCTTCGAACTGTGGTCTCCAGCAACAGCTGATAAAGGGACTCTGAAGGACAATATGGAATCAATGGTTCGATAGTCAGCAGTAGAAAATGTATTTGTGCAATGACTTCATTTCCCTGCTGGTTATTTCTCCAAGGAGAAGGATTTGTGTGCGCACTCCTCACCCAGCACATCGGGAGGCTCGGTCTGGAATCCCTCGGGCTGTTGCCCCTGCAGCATGTCCAGCAAAGCCTGCAGACTGCGCAGGCACAGCGAGGGGTGGGAGAAACGCGTCTCCTTTATCAGCTCAAAGACTCCACAAAGGCCGATGCCGATGATCTACGGAGCCGGAAGCAAAAGCAATTAGACTTCCTATTGTGCCTTCTTAAATGTCCAATGAACTCTCGATTGAAACTTAAATGCTATGTTGGAGATCTTGAAAAGTGGCTTTGATTTAATCCCTGAGATCATCATCCTATAAATTTTAATTTTATACTCGACAATATTTCTTTTATAGTACAGAGATACCTTGGCTTACGAGCTTAATTGGTTCCCAGACAGAGTTTGTAATGCGAAAAGTGTGTATCCCAAAAATCTATTTCCCATAGGAAACCATTAAAATGAGAATAATCCGTTCCCAGGTCCCCATAAAACATAATTTTCTACTTTATAATTTTGTATATTTGTATAATAAATGTGCTATGGTATTAGAATTAAAGAAATAAACTGTACTGTATAATAAAGTAGTTTTATTGACCTTTGTGATGGTCGTTGATGGCTTGATGGAAAGGAGTGACCGGTTTTGTCAGCATTAAACACTTGATGCCTTCTTTCACCGTCTTGAGGAATGATCCTTTGTAGGTGCTTTCTCTGCGATCATTTTACCTAGTTCCTCATCAATATTGTTCCGTTTAGCTGGGTTGATAGCTTTTTGCATCAAGTGTACAGATGGCTTGTGCGGGTTATTTGTGGAGCCAGGTTGATGGGATATTGCTGCGTGGGGGGGGGTAGTGTGTTTTGGGTATTTTAGATGCTATAAAACGTTTTTCTAATGTCAGTTAGGAAACAAAAAAATGGTGTCGCTTGTCCTTTAACTGATGACAGCATCATTTTTTAACAGTAACTCCACCCGCCTTGCATGTTGGATTGGGAGCTCCTTCTGAATGGAAATTAAAATCATTCAAAGGGAAATGTGGGCCAGGTAAGGTTGTTAATCCTCCCGAAAGGGATTTAGAGCAGTCTAGGAAGGTGACATCACATGATAGAATATCATTCAATGAATATAAAAGAAGGGAAAGGCTTATCGGGATCTCGGTGCATAATAATAAAGGAGCATCTTTACTTTAGGCAGCTTGATAGCTGGCTCGCGGTACTCCTCCTCCTCTTCACTGTCCGAGTCGCCGCTCTGCGCCGAGCTCCTCGAGGCCAGCGCCAATGAGGCCTCCCTCTGCTGCCACTCCAGCACGCAGTGGCGCACGTTGCAGTAGACGTTGAACGCCGACGGGTTGCTGTGTAACTTGATGTCGGGCACGCACAGAGCGCCATCGAAACTCTCCGTCTGTGGGAGTCAGAGTGACAAAAGGTCTTAGTCATACAGGAGTGGTCCATCGATGAAAAGGTTTCTTCAGGGGTCATCTGTACGGATGGTTCGGTTCTCATCCGAGGAGCTTCGTCAGCGAACTAAAATTTGTTGGTAACTCTGGCCCTATATTATTATTATTATTAGGGATATACAGGGTGACCCAAAAATGTCTATTTACAGTAAAGTCTCGTTATATCGATAGTCTCGGGAGTCTGAAAAAATATCGATATAACCGGACTATTGATATATCCGATCGTGCAGGCATGTAATTTTCTCCTTGAGTTCATAGAATTAGTATCGTAATAAGCAGTACTATCGATATAACGAGACTTTACTGTATTTCAAATTACAACCACACATTATTCAGTTTATAGAAGACCATTCAGCAGAGTTTCAGCTATTTCTGTCAATTTATGGCTTTCCCCAAGATGTGTTCCATATGTCCACCATTTCGTTGCAAGCAAACTTGTACTCGTCTGACAAAGTTGTCAATCGGGAGAAGTCATTGCTGCAGTGAGGGACGTAGGATGCATCTTTTTGGGTTAACCACCGGAAAGAGCTACCAGCAAATTTTAGTTCGCTGACGAAGCTCCTCGGATGAGACTCAAAACATCCGACACCTTCGAACAAGTACAGATGACGGCTGAAGAAACCTTTTCATCGAAAGTGACAAAAGAGGAAGAGTCAGGAACAATGGATGCACATTGGGAGTTGTGGCGGTGAAACTCTCAACTAAGGACCGTTTTTACCAATAATTTTGAGTGTACAAGATACAGCGGCTTGAAAAAGTAGTCATACCCCACATTTTGTCACCTTCTGACCATAAACATATTTGATTGCCATTTTATGTGAAAGATCAACACAAAGCGGTTCATGATTGTGAAATAGAAGTAACGATTAAACATGACTTTTTAGACATAAAAAACAGAAAAAGTATTCAGCTGTGTCAATACTTGGTGGAAGCACCTCTCGCTGCAATTACAACTACAAGCCTTTTGGGGTATGTCTCTACCAGCTTTGCGCATCGAGAGACGAGAATGTTTGCCCATTCTTCTTTGCAGAAGGTCTCAAACTCAGCGAGATTAGATTGAGAGCATTTGTGAACAGCAGTTTTCAGATCTTGCCACAGATTCTCGATTGGATTTAGGTCTGGACTTTGACGGGGACATTCTAACACTGCACGATCTGTTTGCAGAGTGTGGGGAAAATTTGACATTCACTCTTCCCCCCCAAAAAAAAAAACACTATTGATTCAGAGGCCGGAAATTAAGAAGCAGTGGGTTGTAAAAAGAAGCGCCATGAAATAATCATCAGGATGAGGGCACAAAATGATTGGCTTTCTCCATGGAGGCCATTTTTAGCCCCAACCCCGAGGACGGAGGAACCTCGGTGATCGATTGCCACAGCCTTTCATTGCCCTTTGGGCATACCCGTGACGGGAGGTGATGTCATCTGTTTGGGAGGGGTTGTGGCGGGTGGGGGGTTTGCGACGAGGTCATTCATACTCCGCTCAAAGCAACGGGGAGGAGATTTGCTCCATCGAGCAGGGCGTCTGCTGCTCTCCTGCCAGGAGCACTTTGTGTACATTAAGAAGACAAAGCTTTGGAAGGCATGTCATGCAAATCACGTGCTGTCAATCAGCAGACCAATGAAACTCAATTTAGTTCGTTGCAGAATTAAATTGACAGATCATAAACCTTGAATGAGCAGTAGGCGACTTTGAAGTAAGATTCTTGGCAAATCTGAACTGTTATGCACTGGAAATGTGGGTCCGAGATGGCTTGCGCGGGTTATTGGTGGAGCCTGATTGATGGGATATTTTAACCTTGCAGTCTACACTCTGCCTTTGAACTATCAAAGTTGAAACGAGTCCAAATGTCATTGTGTTTTCTATCCATTTTATCTCTGTGTCGTCTGCCTGTCTCTTTAATGTTTAAACCACCTCCCCTCATTGCTGCGTTCTTGACCAATCACATGGCTTTAACAGAAGACGAGGGGCGGGGAATAGAGGAGAAAAACAGTCGGCTGCCATTTTCTTGTTCGGAGAACGGGCTCGTTCACCAATGACACATCACTCATTCTGGCGCTCCGTGTGTATCCCGAAAAATAGTTCGTATGCCAAGGTAAGATGTTCATAAATGTAACGTTCGTAAACCGAAAAGTTCGTAAACCGAGGTATCACTGTACTCAGTCTGCAAACTGCCCCACATCGTCGTCAAGAACAGACAGGGTCTCCCCTTTGAATGGAGGAATTGGAACCAGGCAACTGTTGCCGTAGCGATGCGAATGGGGTCGCTTGGCAACAGGCCGGATGAGCCACCGAACCCGAGCCCCGCCCCTCCCAGCCCCCCTACGGTGCATTTCGACTCCAGTTGATTCCGTCAATTTTGCAGCTTCCACATCCACAAATATGGCATAAAATATGGCATAAAATTTAAATGCATCTCTTACCTTTGTCCTCGATTTGACTTTGGACTTCACCCTTTGTCGCCTTTTCAGCTTCTTCTTGTTCAAGGCTTTCTTCCCTCTGAAAGAAACAAATCAGGCGTCACAAGGAATATCCATCAAGCAGTGATGGGAAACCGACAGTGGGTGGAACCTTTACAGCCATTTTATTCAACCTGCCATGCAATTCTAAAAACAAGTAAGACCTTAAACGGATACAAAAATGCGTATCCACAATTACAAAAACAGATAACATTGTATTTTTCTCAAACATTTACAGTGTGAATAATTTACAAAGCTGAAATGGCTCCTGACAGGGTACGTTTGCAGAATATTAAAGGACAACCCACACCATTTTTTGTTTCCTAACTGACATCAGAACAACGTTTTATAACATCTAAAATAGCCAAAACACGCAGGCTGATATTTTTAGTCAAATGCAAAACACCAATAAAAACGACTTCAAGTGTCCCAAAACTACTTCAAAATGACTTCGGAGATGCAGAGTTTGAGAAGGTCCCGCCCCCTTGTTCGTGACGTCACACCAAGACGTCAAGACGTCAAAGCAATGGCTTCAGATTGGGATAAGATGCTCTTTTGTTACTCATCTAGTTATGAATATGATTCAAATAGTTCTGAAGAGGAAAGCATACATGTTTGCAATCGATTAAAGGAGTCCTTCCGTATCAATTCGAGCCGTCAATGACAGCAATGTAGCGTCCCAGAAAATGCACAAGATGGCGCCCAAGCACCGTTGGAAATGGGCTGATTTGTCTGCTGGGAATTTGTGTCAACTAGTATCAAATAGTAGTCTTGGTGCAACACACAACGATTCAGCAATCGCGTTATTTATGTTTTTTCCTTCTAATTTCGCCATCAACACTATGTTTTCAGACCAAACAAAATACCCAAAATGTGTCGCTTTCTCGGTCAGAGGCGTTCCTGACGTGACGTCACGTCAGGAATCGTCACCAACTCAAAAACAAGACTTTCTGAATATTCAGTGCGAGTCTAAAAAGGTCAACTATAGCGACATGCGCTGGAATGGAATCTTTGTCAAATATGCTCAGTAGAAGTCATTTGAAGTGATTTTACAAATTATGGACACAACTTGTCCGGAGGTGTCGGTTGTCCTATAAAAGTCAAGCCTGATACAGGTTGTCATTTAAGTGTAAACAATCCCTGTTAAATGGCTTTATTTACTGTATGCTAGGAATGTGACAATGTTCATAGAATTATGTTTATGTTTTGCAGTACCGGTGAGTATCATAGCTTCTGATTTACTGGCAGCAAACTTCAACATTCACATAAAACTCTCCCTTGGAAACACACAGTAGCAGACGATAAGGATGATATTAGTAAATTAAAAAGACATAACTCAACCCAAATTGTCTGTAATTGTCGTTTGCACTGTTATCGCCTCTCTGCATCTTCTGCATTTTGACAAGATTCAAAGATATTCCAATGCTTTGGTGCTCTATTTTTGGAAGGAGTCTGAGTCCAAATTTAAAATGTGTTCACACACTACAATCAAAGAAAATAGTACTTGATATTTTGTTGACATGATAACACAAGGAGGTCTACTGTGCTATCTGTTTGATGGCAGGCAACATTAAAATAAGCATGGGTTACAAATATTGATTAATTTATGATTCAGTTTTTGCAGAGGCAAGCACCGAAAGATATTCACATGTCCTTGATTTCAAGTAAATGAAAGTAGAGGTGGTAGTGAAACAAATAACGACTTCACTTTCTGATTGAGTCACACTCTGTCGCCGTTCTAAGTCCAAATCTTTTTTTGATAGGTTGCTTTTGCCTTGGTCAATAAAATATTAACTTAAAACCATGACTGATGACGGCACATCTCTGTATCATGTGTTACAACAACACATTCTTCCCTCCAGCACAACAATATAGAGGAGAGGATGTGACAGCGCAACAAGGACAACAGTATAAAGTACGACAACAACAACACAATGAGAGAAAGTGAGGGATGATGCAGCAATGACCCAGCTTCTCTCCAACCTGACTGACAATAAATGACGTAACTCGATTGCACGCTTAGGGCAAACAAACCGCCACTTAAGATCGCTTTCCTCCTCCTCTTCACATAAAAACCACGCAGGCACGTTATCAAGACACTGTCATCAACGCGTACCACTTAAAAAAAACAGTAACAAGGTTTAATACGTACTCCCATGTTGTGTTAGTTAATGCCCAGCTAGCTGCAAAGCTAACTAGCTAGCTATCGAAATAGTGACGCCGTTGGGCCTAAAAATACAAAAATGACCACCATGAAGTTATTTAGATGACAAGTGTCGTGCTGTGTTGTGAAAGAAACACATTTGACAATCAACCCCCACATGCTGGGAGAAGCTAACGGGGGTGACGTCGTGCTCACATAGGCTAAGGAAGTCCTGGGATCAACTGCTGACCCCACCGGGAGTGCCCCCACCGCTTCTCAAAATAGCGCACCACACGGGTTTATTTATTTATTCATTTATGTATTTGGGGGACGATAATGCGACAATTGTATGAACCATGAAAGCTAGACTACCTCGCGAGACATGAATGACATTTCGTGTCGAGCCGGGGATATGACGTTATGCTATGGTTAGCTCCAAGCTAGCCCCACGAATGACAAGCAAGCGTCAGCCATGAACAGCCAAATAGCCTCACTCACCTTCCTGGATTTAGTCCTTGCTCTTTATCGTTGATGGCAATCGTATAAATCCTTCGGTATCTTTCCGCCAGGGCTCTCCCTGAGAGTAAAAGCTGGTACCGAGTCCGACGGTCAGACTGGGCTCCGGGTGTCGGGCAGGGACCCATACCCGGCCCGATGGTGGAGAGATCGGCTCCCAATCCGTAAATGAGCCGGACTCCCGAGCCCATCGACGGTGACGAAGAGGGAAGAATCCCTCCACAGGCGGCGGCCGCTGCCGCAGCGGCACACATCATCGTTTAGGAGCACAATGCATACATGAATCACGCAAAATGCTCAATCGTGAAATCACTGCAGGCCATCGGGTACAATCTGGGGATTGTTAAATCCACCGAACGCTTACAACGTTGCGGAAAATGGCATAAATTGTATCCGGGATCGACGCTTGTTATCAGGGCTAATTCAGCAACCAGATCGAGGTCCTCCTCCTCTCTCTCCTCCCCCTCGTTCTCCTCCCTCTGCGCGTCTCTTCCTCGAGCTACAAGAACATTCGCGGTAAAATGTCCAAGATATCAAGATTATTGGTTCTGTTGGGTTTTCGTTGCCATTTGTTCCTCGGAAATGCGTTGACCCCCGAGCGGCTGCACCCTCAGACGGTGACGGTCTGCCATTTTAGCGCCATCATCCCTCCCCTCCCCTGCACGGTGTGCCGCGTCGCTTAGCATCCAGGAACGTTATCATCATCCAGTGGCATTTTAACGATGAAGAATGCATGCAAATACATATTAATCATAATTCCTTTGGAACATCGAGAAGAAAGAATCCATGAATGATTTCACCTGTGATTAAAAAAATTAATTCCAAACAATTTTCTGTCTGATGGGTCTACTCTGGAAAGCATAAACCCCCATCAGAAAAAAACTCGATATTTTGGTGTATGGCCATTTTAATCACGAATGTTTTCACCTGTTAATGGTATGAAGACGTGTAATTCTCAAATATAAATTCAATTCCTTTTACGTTTGCAGGTTGGCGTTTAACAAAAATAATATAATACAATACACTACATATTGACTTAGCTTTAACTGCGTAACCCGAATACAATGAATTTAACATCATAAAACCAACTTCAATTTAATTGAATATGTGACAATGGCAATATATTTCGTGTTAAAACTGATAAACTTGGTGAAAAAAATGATTATTTTAGAATTATATGGCGCTAAAACATCGGGACCGTGTCATGGAACCACTCTTACATCACCTTTCAATAAATCCAACGCTGACATTGCATTTCTGACGTGTTCCTGAGCCCGGGTGGTAATATGCTTTACACGTTGATGTCACTTTTTGTGGCAGTAAAATAAAACGAATATAAAATAAAACTACCCACCTTTAAAGCCCCCCCCCTCCCCCCCGACAGATGTGTATCAGAACGGGAACTGAAAGCGTTTTTCAGAGCAATACGGCCCCCTGGTGGAATTCTAAGAGCATTTTTGGAATTAGTGTGTTAAATGTATAAGGTTGAGGAAATTAATATGTATTAATTATATTGTTCATATTGTTCTGTGTAACGCATATCGTATCCTTTATTGTGGAAGTGTCAGTGAGATTTTTTTTAATCACACCTGGCCCCATTTTCCATTTACATGTGCTTCCGAAAGAAAGTGAATAGTGTTTTTTTACATTACCTTGAATTGTATAATAATAATAATAATAATAATAATAATAATAATAATAATAATAATAATAATAATAATAATAATACATTTCATTTCGAAGTGCCTTTCAAAACTCTCAAGGACACTTTACAGTCACAGGAATTTTTTTTCTGTGGGTGAGCAGCGGCAGCCTCTAGTGGACATGTAGTAAATCACACCACACTTGCAGCTGTGTATTGATTCAGACATAGCACTACTGAAGGCCTAGGGCCCCCCCACTGGTACACATAATAATAATAATAATAATAATAATAATAATAATAATAATAATAATAATAATAATAATAATAATAATACATTTCATTTATAAGCGCCATTCAAAACTCTCAAAGACACTTTACAGTCACGTGATATTTTTTCTGCGGGTGAGCAGCGGCAGCCACACGCGCCAGCATTGACTCAACCCGGAAGTAACACAAAGTAAAAAAAAGCCCCATACCACACGCATGCACAATTCATCTAAAAGAAGCTAACAGCTAGCACTGTGCCGATCGCCTGTTCTCGTGTTTTGAATTAACGTTGAGTACAGTACAGTGATACCTTGGCTTACAAACTTCATCTATATAGAATCAGAATCAGAATCATCTTTATTGCCAAGTATGTAGAACATAAAATGAATTTGTCTCCAGTAGAACATGCTGCCCTAGTATCATCATGAGAAAAATGGAGGCACTATACAATAGAACATTTTAAAGATGTCTCATCAGATTATTGTTTTCTGAGTTGTCAAAAAGTACAGTCTTGCTATGATCACAATGAGGAAAACAACCCCGAGTTGGATTTTTTGCCAAACAAGTACATGATTCCGTATTTCCTCTATGAAAACTATTTCAATGGCTTGACCTAGCATAACAAAACACAAAAGCAAGCTGAATGCTGGGTCGTCTGCATTCCTGTCATTGCAACCGAGGCTTGCCTATCAGCATGATGTTGTCACACCCTTCGATGCTATGAGCCGTTCATACTTTTCCTCATTCAAGTTCAGTAGTGGCAGTCACACAAAAGCATACTTTACATCACAAACTTATGCACTAAACATGTTGATTGTAAAACATCATTTTAAAACAAAGTTAGCATTTTTTTTCCCCCAGCTTTTGGAATGCAAACCAGATTAATCAGTTTGTTTATGTTTTTCAAGTTTCAACTAAAGTTGAAACTGCAGTTTGTTTCAGTGCCGGTCACCCTGTGATTATGTCATTGTGACTGATGCGGATAATTATTTTGCCATGAAATTGTAATTATACATTTTCTCTAATCCAATTTTGTACGGCAAAAATTAATCAAAATCGTGATAGCGTTAGACAACACGGCTACATCATTGAACTTTTCTTAATGGCCGAAACAATTTTTTAATTAAAAGCTCAGCATTATTCATCTCATTCAGTATAAACAGGAAACATCAAAACCCTTCACTAAATAGCCATTGTGGGGTGAAGTTCAGTTTGGATCGTTCGTACAATAGACTTATTAGGCAACATAGGCTTAGTTAAGCAGATGAGGTGATGCCAGAGCAAATGGGGAAACTACCAGCAAAGGATGTTAGTTCGCTGACGAAGCTTCTCGGATAGGAAGCGAAACGTCCGACACCATTCAAAGAAGTACAGATGACGGCTGAAGAAACCTTTTCATCGATGGACCACTCCTGTACGACTGAGAGCTTACACAGACGTATAGTGTACCGATTAAAGTTACTTGGACTTTGCCGGACTTAACTTATGAGCTGCAACTGCTGTAAAGTGCAAAGTCCTACTGTGATTTATGAACGGAACAGTCATGCAATGCGGAGTAAAGCTTACTAGAAAACAAGCTGATTTCAAAAAGGTCTATCTACATTTTACACATTTTTAGTGACGTGTTGACATGAAGTACCACACCCACTGGGTGCCTGTCTGACACTTGAAGTTGACATGCAGGTCCTTCCAATGCGCTCCACCTAAATTCCACCCGCGTCTCAGCGGGTTCGGTGGCTGATAAACTTGCTCAATTACTGACGAGCAGCCGAAAGAAAGCGCACTCACGCTTCTCCTTTCATGAAGCTCCGCCTGCCCCAGGGTGACCTTGCACTCCCCTTCCCTCCTCTTAGGTTAAAACCCGCTTTGGTGAGGGTGTAATTGCACACTTGAGTGAAGTCTACAGGTGTTAAGGCAGGATTTTCAACTGCAATTTGGTTCCGCCCTGCTCGGAACTCACAACTTTCCACTGAGGTACGCACTTTGCTTTACTACCATTAAAGTAGCAAATATTAAGTGAGTGTTTATGTCAACTGAATCGACGGGTGATGAGTGGAAACCAAACAAAGCTACGCCGAGCTCGCTTGAGGCAGTCAATTTGAACAAATATTGAGTCATGAAACCCGTGCCACGTTTAGTTGCTCGTATCATTCATTAGCATACACATAGAGGGATAATCCGCAGGAATCAGTGAGAGGCTTCAAATAAGCGTATGGGGTGTTTTTTAAACGCTTTGTTACGATTTCAACGACATAAATCAGGACGTATTGTATTGAGTCAACCAGGTGTTGATTAAATTCATAAAGAAAAAAAAGATCTTTATACCCCTTTAAGGACCTTTTTGAAATGGGCGTCACATTTGTGTAAAAAAAAGAACATAATCTATAAAACGCCTAAAATAATGTTGTCAACTACACTGAAAAACACAGTGTGCTGAATTTACTCGATTTGATTGTGTACGTTTTGTACATGTTTTTTTACGTAAATCTGCTTCAAAATTACATGTGAATACAGATGAATTTATTTCATAGTTAACTAAAGAAAACTTACTCGCTTCAACAAAAACGTGTTTTCAGTGTACTCACCCATTGACGATCTTACTAATTATTTATTTTTGTTACATTACAGTCCTTACCTTACCTTTTAAATTTTAAGCGTTATGGCGTCAAAGGTTTTCGGGTTTGGGGGTTGTGGTCTGCATAAACCTGTACTGTACTCCACGGACGAAAGGTTATACACCCCAAACACAAGCAAGCAAATGAATGACTATAAATGACTCATGTCAGCCATATCTATGTTCTACTCTGAATTGCTGTGTGTTTAGCGAGGGTGTGTGTTGAATGGAACGTGCGTGGACGGGGGTGTGTGTGTGTGTTCCTGTGGACCGAGATCCAGACAAACCAGTTTGTTTAAAGAGGCAGCTCCTCTTTTCAACTTGACAGCATCTCAGGGTGTTTTAGCAGGCGAGGCACCATGACAGACAGATCAGTCCAGCTGGAGAGCCTTTGAGCACCTCAGCCCACAGTGACATCTAGTGGCCATAACACGCTAATTTGCATGTATCGCTTTTTAAAATGTCATCATTATTATTATTATTATTATTATTATTATTATTATTGTTGTTGTTGTTATTATTATTATCTATCCATTTTCCAGACGCTCAATCCTCATTAAGATTCTAGGGGTTATTATTATTATTATTATTATTATTATTATTATTATTATTATTATTAATCATCCATTTTCCAGATGCTTAATCCTCATTAATGTTCTAGGGGCTATTATTATTATTATTATTATTATTATTATTATTATTATTATCCATCTATTTTCCATACAATTTAGTCCTCATTGCGGTTGTGGAGGATATTATTATTATTATTATTATTATTATTATTATTATTATTATTATTATTATTATTGTCAATATTTGTATTATTGTCAATATTTGTATTATTGTCAATATTTGTATTATTGTAAATATTATTATTATTATCATTCTTATTATTATTAGCATAAATATTATTACTATTATTATTATTATTATTATTATTATTATTATTGCACATATTTGTATTATTATTATTATTATTATTACAAATATTTGTATTATTATTATTATTATTAGTAGTAGTACTAGCAGTAGTAGTAGTATAGTATTATTGGTATTATTATTATTCGTAGTAGTATTGTTGTTCTTGTTGTTATTATACAATACAATACACATTGATTTCTATATTACCAAGAATATAATAATGTCTTATGATAATAGTTATTTGAGTCATTTCATTATGCTTCATTTCTATCAAACTATGATTGTTGTTTATCATTTGCCTTTATTATGAAATCATTATTTAAAAATAATATTAAAAATAATACAGTAAAGTCTCGTTATATCGATATTCAAGGGAGTCCGAAAAAATATCAATATAACCGGGACTATCGATATATCCGATATCGATATAACGAGACTTTACTGTATATCTAATTTGAAGTGTGTGTGGTTGTGTGTATTTTTTCCTTTATTCCCCTTCATTGTTCATTGCTATATTTTGACTTGAATGTCAACGAGGTAACAAAAACCATGACGACGCGGTGCAAATCTACTTCATCACACCGTGTCAAATGTGTTTAATTGAAAGCATTTTGAAGCTGTCATTTTAAACGTGAGCATGATCTTTTGAAAGCCAAGAGTGTCCCGCACCATGTCTTCGTCTCTGCTAAAAGACGACAGCTGGATCAGAAAAGACGACGATGAGTACGAAGCTGTTGAGTGAGTACAATGATGACATCACACCAACGCAGACATTCATTTGGCTTTCATTTGCTGTCTTCATCTTCTTCTTCTTCTTCTTCTTTGACAGCCGAGATCCAAACTTTGGCTCATCTGTCCTCAGCCACTACAGATCCAACGATAGCTTAAACAGGTAAACTGTCATTTTTATTCTATTTTCCACAAAGTTATTATTTTATTATTATTTTTTTGCATGTTGCTTACAGCTCTGTGGCAGAAAATAAACAAATTGCCAGGTCAACGTCTGTACAGGCTCTCAGCAAGAGGTAAAAATGTGGTGCTGCGCATTCTAGTTTTAGTTTTAGTTTTTCAATTTAATTTAATATATTTTTTTTTCAATTTAATGTAATTTTATTTTATTTTTTAATTTAATTTAATTTTATTTTATTTTTCAATGTAATTTAATTTAATTTTTCAATTTAATTTATTTTATTTTATTTTATTCTGTTTATTTGTGTGCTTATTTGTTTGCATCGTCAGGCGTTTGCGGTGACTTTATTTGCATTTCTTCAACATGCCAAAAATGAGAATTGGTCCAATACTGAGACCATTAAAAACTAACTAATACCGAATCAAATCAGACGAACTAACAATGGGAAATTGTGGCACACACTTGTGATTGACATTTGTGCTGTTGTAGATTCAGCGGGAGTCAAGATGAGCTCTCAACCAGGTTTGTGTCCAATTGTTTTTCATTTAAATGCCCACGAAAAACATTGCGAAGCCTTTTAATCATTATTCATTCTTGCCTATCTGCCTTTTCACACGCAGTTCCTACACCAAGTCCCGTGTCTCCTATACTCAGAGGTAAATTTTCCTCAAAATATAATTAATCAAGCAATGTGTCTTGTAAAGACAGTTATGGAAGATTCAAATATCCAGAATATTATTCCAGTTTCCAGCCAAAGAAAGGACAACCGACACCATTTTTTGGTTTCTTAACTGACATCAGAAAAACGTTTTATAACATCTAAAATAACCAAAATACGCAGGCTGATATTTTTAGTCAAATGCAAAACATCAATCAAAATGACTTCAAGTGTGCCAAAACTACTTCAAAATGACCCCGAAAATGGCGAGTTTCAGAAGGTCCCGCCCCCTTGTTCGTGACGTCACGTCAGGACGTCTTGCCTGGCTCTAGAATAAAAACAATGGCTTCAGATTCGGAGAAGGTGCTTTCTTGTGACTCATCCAGTTATGAATATCATTCAAATAGTTCTGAAGAGGAAAGCATACATGTTTGACATCGATTAAGGGAGTCCTTCCGTATCAATTCGAGCCGTCAGGACTCCAATGTAGCGTCCCAGAAAATGCACAAGATGGCGCCCAAGCTCTGTTGGAAATGGGCTGATTTGTCTGCTGGGAATTTGTGTCAACTACTATCAAATAGTAGTCTTGGTGCAACACACAACGATTCACCATGGTGTTATTTATGTGTTTTCCTTCTAATTACGTATCAACATGAAGTTTTCAGACCAAACAAAGTAGCCAAAATGCATTGAGTGTCGCTTTCTCGGTCAGGGGCGTTCCTTCTGTGACGTAACGTGAGGACTCGTCACCAACTCAAAAACAAGACTTCCGGAATATTCAGCGCGAGTCTTAAAATGTAAAATATATTCTATATCCTGTGGAATCTTATTAAAATACACTCAGTAGAAGTCATTTGAAGCCATTTTACAAATTATGGACGCAACTTGTCCGGAGATGTCGGTTGTCCTTGAAAGCAAATAACAGATATGAATGTGTTTCCTGCAGCTCTCCGTCCTTTCGGAGAACAGATGAACCCAATACAAGGTGCACCAGCGACAGTCATTCCTGCATCCACATCATCTAAACATCTGACTCAAAAATATCCGTTTGAAACTTTTTGTCCTGTCCTTCAGCACCACCACCACCACATTGAGCAAGGATGGCCAAATCACCGAAACCACAATCACCACCAGTCTTAGGTAGAAAGTGACCCATTATATCACAGGTGTCAAAGTCAAGGCCCGGGGGCCAAATCAGGGCCGCCACATCATTTTTTTTCGGCCCGCCAAAGCAAATCAAACTTAGGAAATTCCATGATGCTAGCTAAAATGTTAACAATAATGTCATATTTTTAGATGTAAACCACAATGACAGTCATTATTCTTTACTTCAGATCTGAAAACTAGTTATTTATTAATTTGTCGTGCGCTCTATATGTAATATGTGGAGGGGATGAAACTGCCTAATGGCTTCCCCAAATTCATAACGTCCCTCGAGAGGAAACCGTAACTACAATGTGGTCCGTGGCAAAAAACGAGTTTGACACCCCTGCATTATATCATTGGACTTAGATTTAGATGACAATAATGTTTTTTTTAAATTGTTTCTGTTGTTTGTTTTATTTGCAGAAAAAATCCTTCCAAGACTGCGACGTTCAGCGAACGGGTACAGTCCTTCAGCAAAGGGTAAACAAACAATTTTAAAAAGTCATATAGGCTGTAGTTCAATACGGTTATTTGAAACCTTTCAAGCACAGCGGTTACGACAGTGAATGATTTATTATATTATATAGTGATACTTCGGTTTACTTTTCGGTTTACGAACGTTACATTTATGAAAATTTTACCTTGGCATACAAACTTTTTTCGGGATACACACGGAGCTGCCTCATTGAGTGATGTGTCGTTGGCGAACGAGCCCGTTCTTCTCACAACAAAATGGCAGCCGACTGTTTGTGTCCTCTATTCCCCGCCCCCGGTCTTCGGTTAAAGCCACGTGATTGGTCAAGAACGCAGCAGTGAGGGGAGGTGGTTTAAACATTAAAAAGATGACAGTGAGAAAGTTTTAACTTTGATCGTTCAAAAGCAGAGTGTAGACTGCAAGGTTAAAATATCCCGTCAATCAGGCTCCACAAACAACCCGCACAAGCCATCTGTACACTTGATACAAAAAGCTATCAGCCCAGCTAAACAGACCACAACTGATGAGGAACTAGATAAAATTATCACAGAGAAAGCACCTACAAGGGATCATTCCTCAAGATGGTGAAAGAAGAAGTTCCTCATCAAGCATTTAATGCTGATGACTCCATTCCGTCAAGCCATCAACGACCATCACAAAGGTAAATAAAATGACTTTATTATACAGTACAGTTTATTTCTTTAAATATAATACCATAGCACATTTACTATACATAAAATAAGGTATATTTTGTGTAGTTTTAAGGCTTAGAAAAGTAGAAAATTATGTTTTATGGGGACCTGGGAACGGATTATTCTCATTTTCATGGTTTCCTATGGGAAATTAATTTTTGGGATCCACACTTTTTGCCTTACACACTCTGTCTGGGAACCAATTAAGTTCGTAAGCCACGGTGTCACCGTATATTATGATTGGTGTGTGAACGGGTTAAAATAGTGATATGAAAAATAGTAATGCATCTAAAAAATGTATCTGCATGTGTATATAACTCTCAGAAAAATGTTTTTTTTTTTTTAATGTCCTCAGTGGTGATTATGATTCCCTCCTCCCCAATACGATCAAAGATGAAACTGGAGACAGGTCAGATATTCATCCACCAATCACATTGAAGAAATCGTTTTTTTTTTTTTTTGTGTGAATTAGTAAGAAATGACGTCAAAAACACCATTTTGTTCCCTCCAGCAGAACAAGTCTTTCCAGCAGCGAGACGAGGACTTTCACAAGAAGCATTAGCGGGTTAAGTCTTGTGTTTACTCAGCAAAATGAAGCCGAAACCGGATCGTGTTGTACATGTTGCTGAATGTTGTCATGCGTCGGCAGGCCTGAAGACGAGCTGTATGACACCCTGCTTCCAAAGGGCATCTCCTCCGCTCAGTCATCTTCATCTTACAGGTGAGACCACAACCCGCGGGTCATGGACAATCCCGATATCCCATAATAAACATCTTGGCAATATTTTTGTGTGTTTGTGTCAGCACTTCGAGCGTGACGAAGAGAGAGATAGTGACTGTGGAGAATAGCGTCGCACCGCTAACTTCATCCTCCAGCCTGCGCTCCAGCAGGTAAACATAAGAGTACAAACTTTAGTATTTTTCTTTTTCCGCGATAAAAAAATAACTAAAATGAGGACTTTGGAACATTATTTTGATATGTCACAGCTGAGCTTTTTGAAACGGCTTGGTTAAAAAAAAAGAAAGTGAAAACAAGGTCATCAGAACAGAAAGGTCCAAAGTAGCAAACAAAACCACAAGTAAAACGTGACAAGATGAAACAAACCTGATAAGGTGAAACAATCAATGACCCAACACTGAATGGTCGGGTCATTGATAGAATGGAATTTACAAGCAAAAATATCTATTTTAGATTCCATCATTCCTGACAGTATCTGTCTGCAGTGGAGAAATTGATATTTCACAGCAGCAAAGTTCGTCTTACCTTTCATGTTCACATATTAAAATACCGAGCAAAAATGTTTTCTAAATTTGACACAGCAAAAAAAAAAACAAATTTCACTACTGTAATTAAATAAATACATAAATACGTACATAGATAAATACATAGATATAGATATCTAGCTAGGTAGCGCTACAAAAGCTAGCTAAAAAGATCTTGAGTTAGCTATATTGTCTAGCTGGCTGGCTAGCTATTAGCTATCTGGCTAGCTATATAGCTATCTAGCTCACTGGCAAGCTATCTAGCTCACTGGCTATTGGCGATCTATTAGCTAGCTGGCTAGCTTTCTATCTATTTCAGTTACTTCAGTGTTGAGTGAACGCTGGCGCGTGTGGCTGCCGCCGCTTTCCCACAGAGAAAAAAAATATCCTGTGATTGTAAAGTGACCTTGCGAGTTTTGAAAGGCGCTTATAGATTAAATGGATTATTATTATTATCTTTTGTACCACCTTATAATGTGGTGTGCATTAATTATATTTGGAAAATTGTATATATTTATATATTATATTTGGGAAAACAATCTTTCATTGAAGGTGCGCCTTCTAGTCCAGTACGCCTTATACATATATGGAGAAAGTTTGCAAATACATCATTCATTGGGGGTGCGCCTTATACTCCGGTGTAAAATCTGGTACTTTGCACCAATAAATGAGTCAAGTATACTTTCCTCTCTGCCACGCACGCAGCCGCTCTTACACTGATGAAATTCCCAGTGCGCGAGTGACTTCTTACAGTATCAGCAACGCCAACCTGCCCAGGTACACGTACTCCCACTGCCGGAATTATTTTAAAAGTTATTCAACCATATGTATACACGTTATATTTGTTGACTACTATGACAGTATGTCTTGTCTCTGAACCCACAGTGACGACTACAGCAGCAAAAGCGGCAGCTACTACTACACCTCGTCCACCTCAAGCTCATCCAAGCCCGCGTATGAATACAACAGTATCAGCGGCCCCACGGAATATAGTTCCACCACATACAGGAGGTACAAAGATGCGGGATGAACACAAATACATATTTATTACATATTTTCTGGTGTATAAGGTGCACCCAAAAAGCCATGATTTGGTGACTCTACGCCTTATACTGTAAGTGACGTCATATATATATATATATATATATATATATATATATATATATATATATATTTGCAAAACCTTTATATAATAATAATATATTTCTTTCTAAGCGCCTTTACAGTCCCAGGATACGTTTTTCTGTCGGTGAGCAGCGGCAGCCACATGCGGCAGCGTTCACTCAACCCGGATGTAATTCGAATACATAGCAGTCTAGCTAGCTAGCGAATAGATAGCTAATAGATAGCTATCAGCGAGTGAATAGATAGCTATTAGCTAGCAAATAGATAGCTATTAGTACTTGAGACGTGAAACAAAATGGCGCAACAAACAACGAACATCCTTAAAGATCGTGTAATATATATTCACATATTATATTTATAATAATACATTTCATTTCTAAGCGCCTTTCAAAACTCTCAAGGTCACTTTACAGTCCCAGGTTACGTTTTTAGCAGCGGCAGCCACACGCGCCAGCATTCACTCAACCCGGAAGTAACTCAAATAGACAGAAAGCTAACCAGCTAGCTAATAGCTATTTGGAATATTTGGAAAGCCATTTTAATTCATTGAAGGTGCGCCTTATAGTGCAGGTGCGCCTTATGTATGGAAACAGTTTGAAAATACACCATTCATTGATTATTATAGTCCGGTGCAGCTTATACACCGGAAAATTCGGTACTCCACGATAAATCTAACAAGAACAATTGTAATAATATTGTTCTTCTTCTAGCAGCAGCAGCAGCAGCTTATCTGACAAGATGCTCTCGAATCCCAAGAGTGTCTACACCAGTTCTGACAGGTTAGAAAAGCGCTTCAGGTTGAGCTGTCAATGCTTTTTGTCTATTTCAATCAGGGGTGTGAAACTCCGGTCCTCGAGGGCCTCGGTCCTACATGTTTTCCAAGTCTCCTTGTTGAAACACATCTGTTACAACACAGTCTCAGGTGTGTTGCAACAGGGAGACTTGGAAAACATGTAGGACTACGGCCCTCGAGGACCGGAGTTTCACACCCCTGATTGAAATTGACTTGACTTGCATTTTCATGTGGTTCGAAACAAAGGACAAGCCTGGATCGAGATCTTTGCACCTACTGCCATAAACCCTTCAATGGCGATGCCAAGATGATCCTGGATGACATGAAGATCAGCTGCCATACTTTCTGCTTCAAGGTGATTAAAAACATCTATTTATCCATCTATCGATCTATAATAATACACTTTACAATCACAAGATATTTTTTTCTGTGGGTGAGCAGCGGCAGCCTCTAGAGGACATGTAGTAAATCACACCACACTTGCAGCTGTGTATTGATTCAGACATAGCACTACTGAAGGCCTAGGGCCCCTCACTGGTACAAATAATAATACTAATAATAATAGTGATAATAATAATAATACATTTCATTTATAAGCGCCTTTCAAAACTCTCAAGATCACTTTACAGTCACCGGATATGTTTTTTTTTCTTTGTGCGTGACCAGCGGCAGCACACTCACGCGCCACCGTTCACTCAACCCGGAAGTAACTTGGCTAGAAAGCTAGCTAGCTAATAGACAGCCAATTCAATAACTAAGTAACTCGGATAGATAGCTAGCTAGATAGCTAATAGATAGCTAACAGATAGCAAGCTAGGCCTTCGCTCAACCCGGAAGTAACTCAGATAGAAAGCTAGCTAGCTAATAGACAGCTAATAGATAGCTAAGTAACTCTGATAGAAAGCTAGCTACCTAATAGACAGCTAATTCGATAACTAAGTAACTCGGATAGAAAGCTAATTAGCAGGCGAATAGATAGCAAACAGATAGCAAGCTAGGCCTTCACGCAACCCGGAAGTAACTCAGATAGAAAGGTAGCTAGCTAATAGATAGCTAAGTAACTCGGATAGAAAGCTAGCTACCTAATAGACAGCTAATTCGATAACTAAGTAACTCGGATAGAAAGCTAATTAGCAAGCTAATAGATAGCGAACAGATAGCAAGCTAGGCCTTCACTCAACCTGGAAGTAACTCAGATAGAAAGCTAGCTAGCTAGTTAATAAAAGGCTAAATTTATGTTAAGGAACGTTATCTATCTAGTGAGCTATTGAGCTATCTATTGAGCTATCTCGCGATCCAGCTAGCGATCCAGCTAGCGAGCTATCTATCTCGTACCTGTCAACCTCCGAAGCACTGTGACCTTACTAACGGCTTGATTTTTCCTTACTGAGAAAAAAACATTTCTGGAAAAAAAAGATTTCATTGCGCAATGTTATGAACAAAATTTTACATGTAAACATGAATACGTACTTTCAACAAGTTACAACATATTTCTAGCAATAATCTAGTGTGTTCTTTGTTGTAGAACATTGGGGCTTTTTTTTGCTGTGGAAGTGGTCCACAGCAAAAAAACATATGAATTTGTGTTCTTACGATGTATAATGTTTATTAAAAAATATGAATGATATTACGACTAACAAACAAACAGGTAAAATGTTTAATTTAACTTGTTTTCTCGGTGGTCGATTTCGCTTTTTACGAGTAGCAATATTTGTTGTAATTAACATTACTGTTAATATTTATGAACGAAAATGGAATTGAACATATCTCAACATTATATTTAATTGTTTTTGCGCTTGTATGCCGTATACCTCTGAAAATGTGCAAAAATCAAACAGAATACGGTTGACGGGTACGCTATCTTTCTCTCTTTCTCTGTCTCTATTTTAACTTTAAAAATGAATCTCGCTAAAAATACGTACTCCTGGATTTCAATGAAACACGAATTACCCGATGCATATTAACCAAACCTGCTGATTGTACGCAGTGTGAGGTGTGCAACGGCACTCTGGGCCACCTGAAAGCGGGTGACTGTATGTGGGTGTACAACCACATGGTGCATTGCCAGAACTGCTTTGACATCACCAGAGGTAAGAAATACATCTTTTAATCTTTTTAAATACATTTTTAACGGCAAATAATCTACAAACAAAATCAAATATTCCATCCCGCAGAGAAATGGCGCCACTGACTTTGCACCTCAACTTCCATGCTGAGCAAGTCATTCAATGTTTTATTTTATGTTTTTAATGTCAGGGTGGTTCGTATGGGTTCTGCTGCATTCATATTTTGCTAATTCTGGTGTTTTGGATGATCATGAAGAATGTGTAGCACATATTATAGCAGAAAATTGCAATGGATATATGTTCAATATATTATCTCTAATATTCTCGGAAGGTTTTTAAGGGACTCTTAATTTGCTATTGGATAACAATACTGTGATGTGGATGGCCGGGCTTGTTATTCCTGTGTGCAATAAAAGCAATCACTGCATTGATATCAAAATAGACTCTCGTTGTCATTCGTACAGTCAATCGCTAAGTAGCTATAAAGCAAACACACGACACACAAATTAAATTAAATTAAATGAAATTACATTACATTAATGAATAAGTAGGTAGGTAAGAAAAAAAGAGAGAACGAAATAAGTGGGTAAATAAATAAATACATTAATCAATGAACTAATTAATAAATGAATTAATAATGGATCGTGATTGGCGTCTGAAAACTCACTCAAGATATCAAGAAAGTGGACAACATTGTTTGGTGCCTGTGGATCGCACGCTGGTCTAACATCATGATATGATCAGATTCCGGGTTGAGTGATCGCTGGCACATGTGGCTGCCACTGCTCACCCACAGAAAAAACTGATCCTGTGCCTGTTAAGTAATAATAATAATAATACATGACATTTTAAGCGCCTTTCAAAGCTCTCAAGGACACTTTACAGTCACAGACATGCATAGGTACAATAATAAATAAAATACAATCACAAAATAGAATGCAATAAATAAAATACAATTATAAATAGAAAAATAAAGTGACCTTGAGAGTTTTGAAAGGCGCTTATAAATGACTACATGTCATTTATTTATTATTATTATCATTATTATTATTATTATTATTATTATTATTATTATTATTATTATTATTATTATTATTATTATTATTATTATTATTATTTACTTGGGAAATGCACCCCAGTAATAAAGTAACAACAGAAAAAACACTTCCTGGCCACGTGGCTTCCAGGAAGCTGATGACCAATCAGAAGACAGCTTGTAAGTCATGCCAGCATCAGCATCCTTCGCGTACGTGAGTGTGCGTGTGAGTCGAGCGAATGCGTGTGCGTGAGAGTGCATGTCGCGTGTTGAAAACGCGGAGGTGGGCCGCCTCCATCCGAATTCAACCAAGGACTCTTAAAGGTTCGGCATCCGAAACTTGAGGCGAGCGCGAGCGTCTCTCCACGCATGTGCTCGACGGCGGCAAATGGACGCCGAGGTGCTACTGGGCACCCCAGTGATGGCGGACGTGAACGGCAACAAGAAACTAGCCAACGCCGAGCTGGAGGTGCTCAAACTGCAGGAGCTCGTCCGTAAACTCGAGAAGCAAAACGAGCAGCTGCGGAGCAGGGCCAACGCCGTCAACGATTGTCCGGTCGCCACCCGCCATTACCATCGCCACCGGCTTCCCCTCCGCGACCACCTCCATGTGCAGACGGGGCCCCCGCCCGCCGGCCTCCCCGCAGACGGGGAGCCTTTCCCGGCGAAGTGTGCGAGCCGGCGCCCCCGGGAGCCCTTCGCCTATTTTCAGCCCAGTTCGTCGTCTCTGGATTCCGCCGAGGAGGAGGACGCCTCCGACAACGAGGCGGAGGATGAAGCCACGACGGTTCTGGATGACGTTGACGTCTTGGACCTGAACACCGTCCTTACCGTCTCAGAACCGGATAGCTGGTAAGACGCCTTTTAATCACTACCATGTGTCTTTGTGTCAGTTTTCATGTTTTTGGTGTGAAGAAAGAAGAAACGACGCCCACCACCGCAAAATCGTTAAAATGAAAGATTCCAATTGCAAACAATAGAGCTCCAATGAGGCCACTTGAGAGATCTACTATTCATCCATTTGAGAGATATTACGAACTTCAAACCAGCAGTACCTTGCACCACTTTACATATTTGTAAAATGTGCAAAATGATGTTATTTTATTTACAAACGAAACGTTTATGCATTTCAGACTATCAAAGCATAGCACTACAGACAACAATACGATGGTTCCTGTTGAGTTACATTGAAAAAATATACATAATAATCATAATAATGTCACTATTTTTTTTTTGCCGTGGTATGTAAATTAAATTATTGAGTTTAACTCTTCTATATTATGTGATGATGTTATGTGTGGTTTGAATTACTTAATACAGTAAAGTCTCGTTATATCAATATTCAATGCATGAAGCAGTTCTGGATCAAAGAGGAGAGGATCATAGCATCCTTTTCACCAGTGGATCAGGAACATCATGGTCAAATGTGAATGTCTGTTACAACCTATATACAGTATCTATATCTACAATATCTATCTATCTATCTAATAATCTATCTCATAATCTCTCTCTCTCTAAAACGAAATTTTAACCAAATTCACTACAAGGGTGAGGACTTTGAATGTACCCATTCAGAAACCTCACTCCTGCTGTTATTTCAGTTTTAAGTCCACTTTTTATTTCTTTGTTTTTAAAGAAGAGAAAATGGGTGATATTTAGTGTTCAAATGTAACGCTAGTTCTCTAAATTTATCAGCAACGGTGGGCCTCACTCATTATATGGAGTTATCCGGACTTTCCAAAACCATTCAAACGGCATGTGTGTGTGTGTGTGTACTGAAGGAGAAATGTTCTTGAAGAGTGTTTTATTTATCTAGCTATCTAGCTGGATAGCTAGATAGCTATCTATTAGCTGGAAAGCTAGCTTTCTATCTATTTGAGGTACTTTTGGGTTGAGTGAACGCTGGCCGCTGCTCACCCACAGAAAAACTTATCCTGTGACTATAAAGTGACCTTGAGAGTTTTGAAAGGCGCTTATAAATGATATGTATTATGATTATGATGATTATTCCTAGGCTTTACGTGAGCACCAAAGCCAAGCAGCACAGCGTGGACACCCTGAGCCCTCTCCAATGGTGCAGGCAGGTCCTGGACCACCCCGGACCAGAAGTGGAACTCGCCAGGATGACGCTGTGCCACAGATTGGACCAAGGTAACCTGCGTTGAGCATGGCTCCGCCCCCTTCGGATTAACAGCCACATGTGGCCAGCTGTGGCTGTGAACATGTGATGCTAAGCTGCGACACATGTTGCTCCGCATCCGTACACGTGCAGGACTGGACATGAAACGTCGTCAAGATGATTTTGCTCTGCACTTGTCAGTCACGGACAAATCAGATACAAACGCTCCTCAATTTACGAGCATTCGTATTACAAACTACGGTACATACAAACATTTTTGCTGGTATGTCGAAAAATGTTTAAAGGACAACCGACACCTCCGCACAAATTGTGTCCATAATTTGTAAAATGGCTTCAAATGACTTCTACTGAGCGTATTTGACAAAGATTCCACCGCGTAGAGTTAGATTTTACGTTTTAAGACTCGCTCTGAATATTCAGGAAGCCTTGTTTTCGAGTTGATGACCATTACTGAAGTGACGTGACATTAGGAACGCCCCTTTCCGACAAAGTGACACACTGTAGCAGTCATTTCATCACGTCAATGCATTTTGTTTGGTGTGAAAACTTCGTGTTGATGGCGAAATTAGAAGGAAAACACAAAAATAACGCAATGGTGAATCGTTGTGTGTTGCACCGAACAACGATTTGATATTCGCTGACGAAAATTCCCAGGAGACAAATCAGCCCATTTCCAACAGAGCTTGGCCGCCATCTTCTGCATTTTTTTAGGGTGCTCCATTTCTCTCCAGATGCCTCAAAATTACACGGAATAAATTCTTTAATCGATTGCAAACATGTATGCTTTCCTCTTCAGAACTATTTGAATCATATTCATAACTGCATGAGTAACAAGAAAGCATCTCCTCCGAATCTGAAGCCATTGTTTTGATTCTGAAGCAAGGCAAGACGTCCTGGCGTGACGTCACGAACAAGTGGGCGGGACCTTCTGAAACTCGTCATTTTGAAGTAGTTTTGGGACACTTTAACTCATTTTTATTGGTGTTTTTCATTTGACAAAAAATATCAGCCTGCGTGTTTTGGCTATTTTAGATGCTATCAAACGTTTTTCTGATGTCAGTTAGGAAACAAAAAAAATGGTGTCGGTTATCCTTTAAATGTACATTCCATACAAAATATAGCACTGAAGCAACTTACAAACGAATTCACCTTACGAATGACCACTCGTTCATAAAGTGTGGAGCGTTTGTTCTATCTTCCAAGGTCTGGATGTTATCCTGAAAGGCACGGTTAAAATCTCTGGATTTGGATAAAAAAAAAAAAAACAATCCAAATGAGCAGTAATGCTTTAGAAAGCTAATAAAATGTCATTTTGAGTAAGCGTCATTGTGTTTTAGGGAATGAGATTTAACCCACATACATAAGCAATCCTCGCTTATCCGAAAATCCCTTCAGGAAGCAAAAAAATACAAATAATAATAATAATCTGTTGTCGTCATGATGTAATGCCGATTTCGACACACGAACAGCATCAATGGCGGGATGTCGGAAGAAGATGAATATTTTGGCTTGACTGCTGACATGATAATCAATCTGCTTTGCTCCTGCTGACGACCATTTTGGATGTTGTTGTTGTTGTTGTATCTAGCCAAGCGGTGGCGAGGAGTGTCCTCCGTTCGTCCTTACAGCTGCATATACGGGCTGTCCACACTCAGCTGCCCCGTCCCGCCTTACTCCAAAACTGCTGCAATAAACGACAACACAGGTAGGACCAAACACCAAATGGGTGCATCGCAAATCGACGGAAAATGCAGCAGTTAGAGAAAATAAAACAAAAATAGAGTTTTTGTGTAATGTAAAAACATGATGGAAACACACACGTGCTTTTGAAAGCTTCAAGACTTAAAGGACAACCGACACCATTTTGTTGTTTCCTAACTGACATTAGAAAAAACGTTTTATAGCATCTAAAATACCCAAAACACGCAGGCTGATATTTTTAGTCAAATGCAAAACACCAATAAAAATGACGTAAAGTGTCCTAAAACTGCCACAAAATGAGCTCAGAAATGTCGAGATTCAGAAAGTCCCGCCCCCTTGTTCGTGACGTTGGTTACACACTGCCTTGCCCCAGAATCAAAACAATGGCTTCAGATTGGGAGAAGATGCTTTTTTTGCTACTCATCCAGTTATGAATATGATTCAAATAGTTCTGAAGAGGAAAGCATACATGTTTGCCATCGATTCAAGAAGTCCTTCCGTATCAATTCGAGTTGTCTGGACTCCAATGTAGCGCCCAGAAAATGCGCAAGCTCCCGTTGGAAATGGGCTGATTTGTCCGCTGGGAATTTGGGTCAATTTACACCTTCTTTATGCGTGTTACCGCAATTGGCTGCGACATAAAAACGATTCACCATCGCCTTATTTATGTACTTTTCCTTCTAATTTCAACACAGTGTTTTCAGATGAAAAAAAGTACCAAAAATGCATTGCGTGTCGCTTTCTCGGTCAGGGGCGTTCCCTCCGTGACGTCACGTCAGGCATGGCTTGATTGACACATTTGATGTGAAGGGCCTGCAGAACTGATTGTGAAGGCGTCCAGTTAGATTTCTGACCCTGGTACAAAGCAACCGACCTGAGAGTGAATCAAGAGCGCAGCCGCTGTTCATGCCAGAGTAGTACACGCCATTTTTTTTACCCCCCACTGAGCACATGAGATGATCAGGAAAAGCAATTCGGAGCATATTGATGTCCAAGGCGGCGTGCCAACGTGCTTTGGATTTTCCGGTTATCCTGAGTGAGATTAAAATCTCTGTTCTCCTTTCCATTTCAAGCTCTGACGCCGCCGTCATCATCTGGTCCCGCCCTCCCGCTAAGGCCCAGTCTCAGTCTGGATAGGGCGCCCACCTTTCTGTCAAACTCCACCTTGCACAGTAAGGCTTTTTATGACAGTTTACGCATGACAGTTTTTTCACAGTTGCCTCTCTTTTGAATTTAACGGGTGACTTGATGTCAAAAATAGGCATGTTCAATCACAAGTGGCATACGAACTTTTCGGTTCACGAACGTTAAATTTATGAACATTTTACCTCGGCATACAAACTATTTTTCGGGATACACACGGAGCTGCCACAATGGGTGATGTGTCCTTTGCGAACTAGCCCGTTCTCCTAACAAGAAAATGTTGTCGGTCGTCGGTTAAAGCCACGTGATTGGTCAAATACAGACAGAGAGAGTGAAGCCATTCTCCAAAAAATAAAATGGCTTCTGACATTTTTTTTGTCCTCTATACCCCACCCCCAGTCTTCGGTTAAAGCCACCTTATTGGTCAAGAACGCAGCAGTGAGGGGAGGTGGTTTAAACATTAAAGAGACAGGCAGACGACATAGAGAGAGTGACAAAATGGAAAACAGTGAAATTTGGACTTGTTTCAACTTTCATAGTTCAAAGGCAGAGTTTAGACTGCAAGGTTAAAATATCCCATCAATCAGGCTTCACAAATAACCCCCACAAGCCATCTGTACACTTGATGCAATAAGCTATCAATCCAGCTAAACAGAACACAATTGATGAGGAACTAGGTAAAATTATCGTAGAGAAAGCCCCGAAGGGGCGGGACCTTCTGAAACTCGGCATCTCCGAGGTCATTTTCAAGTAGTTTTGGGACTACTAGTAGTAGTTTTGACTAAAAATATCAACCTGCGTGTTTTGGCTATTTTAGATGCTATAAAACGTTTTTCTGATGTCAGTGAGGAAACAAAAAAATGCTGTCGGTTGTCCTTTAATCATCCATAGGATTGATTATTTCCGTTAGCATGACAAATAATATTCCTGAGGTTTGAAAAAAAAAAAAAAAGAAGAGAACTCTGGTGTCTTTTAGACGTTGGCCCACGGCACGCAACCATCAGCCCTCAGTCTTCCCTGGACAGCGAGGCGGGTATTTCGGAGTTGGACGACGACTCCATCACCATGGGCTACAAACTGCAGGACATGACGGACGTGGAGGTCATGGCCCGCCTCCAGGAGGAGAGTGAGTAAAGAAAACAACAACAACAACAACCCAATGTTTTATTCTTAAAACGAAACCTTTTCGAGTAGGTCTGCGTCAAGATTACGCGTCGACCTCAGCCACGGTCAGTCGTCGCTGCTCCAGCTTCTCTTTGAACTCGCTGCGGCGCAGCCACGTGGATCTGGAAGAGGACGACGAAGAGGATGAGGATGAAGGTTACGACCAACTTCCTCCTCCGCAACCACGACTTTTTCGTACAAGCTCGGTGCAGCGAGGCGCTCTTCCCCACTCGCACACCTTCTCCAGCTTCAGGGATTGTCGGCGTAGCTCCACCGCATCGTCCTTTTCACTTGGTGGCCCGGGCGCCGCCGGACTGAGCGGGGAAACGCATACATCGTACAGGAACAGCGCAGGTAGCTTCCTTTTCCTCGTTCACTGCCAGATATGTGCAAAAAGGTGTCCGTCCGCTCCAGTGCCAGGGTTTTTGTCATTGTCACTTGAATTCCAGGACCCCCAGAATATTCCGTTTTAGGACTACGTAAACATGCTATACGGTGTTAGAAACCTAAGACTCCATTCTTTCATGAAAAAAGAGTTACTTCCTAAATTAAATGGGTCTGGAGTTATATGAGCTTGAAATGAGGGTCAACTGTCCAGATGTCTTATTTTAATTTAGCATACAACAGAGCTCAGGGATTAAACTGCTGGTATTTTGCTTTTGTTTTGCCACGCTTGTAAAAGACATTAGGCTGCGGAGAAGCATGCCCAACCTGATGCGAGCTCCCAGCATGCCGAGCGTTCCCAGTATCCCGAGCGTTCCCAGTATGCAATGCCTGGCTTCCCCTGTCAATCCCCCGTCCCACGGACCCTCGTCCCTGCCAACCATATCCTCCCTGCGCAGCAGCCTCAGCTTTGACTCGTCAAGCAGCCTCGCACGCCTCCAGTCCTCCAGTAAGACCCTCCACTTCTAGTGCGTGCTTTGCTAATATCACGTGACATCCAATAAACGCCAATGTCCACGCTTGAAGGACAACCGACACCTCGCGACAAGTTGTGTACATAATTTGTAAAATCACTTCAAATGACTTCTAAAGAGCATATTTTAGAAAGATTCCACCGTATATAGCTATATTTGACCTTTTAAGACTTGCGCTGAATATTCAGGAAGTCTTGTTTTCAAGTTGATGACGATGCCTGACGTGACGTCACAGAGGGAACGCCCATGACTGAGAAAGCGACACACAATGCATTTTGGGTACTTTTTTTCATCTGAAAACACTATGTTGATGGCGAAATTAGAAGGAAAACTACATAAATAACGTGGTGGCCTCAAAATGAGACGGAAGGACTCCTTTAATCGATCTCAAACATGTATGCTTTCCTCTTCAGAACTGTTTGAATCACATTCATAACTGGATGAGTAACAAGAAAGCATCTTCTCCCAATCTGAACTCTCTGAAGCCATTGTTTTGATTCTGGAGCAAGGCAGTTTGTGAAGGAGTATCCTGGCGTGACGACACAAATAAGGGGGCGGGACTTTCTGAATCTGCCCAGTTCCGAGCTCATTTTGTGGCCGTTTTGGGACACTTGAAGTCATTTTAAATTATCAGCCTGCGTGTTTTGGGTATTTTAGATGCTATAAGACGTTTTTCTGATGTCAGTTAGGAAACAAAAAAATGGTGTCGGTTGTCCTTTAAGGGTTCTTATTCTGTTGTATTTTATATTAGCGAGTTTTGTTTTCTTAAGATATGTTATTTTGGTTGTACGACTGTGTAAAGTCTCAGTCGTACAGATGAAAAGGTTTCTTCAGCCGTCATCTGTACTTCTTTGAAGGTGTCGGATGTTTTGCTTCTCATCCGAAAAGCTTCGTCAGCTAACAAAATTTTTTATATATATATATATATATATATAATATACCTTATTTGAGTAGATTAGCTCATTTTAGCTGAGTGAAATCTCTGATTTTAGTTTAGAGTCACCTATTTAGCTTGCTTTGGGATCTCTTGACTTACCGGTAACTTTATTTATCTTCCCTCCATGTTGTTTCATATTTTGCAAAATATTTAATTTGATCAGCTCAGCATATTTTCTGCTTGTGTGCAACAACAGTTCCTTTGCCAGGCCAGCTGAGTCAACGTGTCCAGAGTATTGGCAACTTCCCCGCCACCCCTCGTCACCCACTCAAAGCCACCGCCTACGTCAGCCCCACAGTGTTGCAAGGCCCCTCGGCTTTGTCCTCCTCCAGCAGCCTGCACTCCATCCCCGGTAGCGCGC
The DNA here is from genome assembly GCF_051943395.1 of Hippocampus bargibanti. Lineage (NCBI taxonomy): Eukaryota > Metazoa > Chordata > Actinopteri > Syngnathiformes > Syngnathidae > Hippocampus > Hippocampus bargibanti. The sequence continues at coordinate 25,824,311 of NC_142741.1, forward strand.
CGACGCCTCAACCCCTTAAAGCGGCGGCCGCTTCAGGACCGCAGCCCGTAAAGAGCCCTGCCGCAAATGCGCAGTCTGCTGTCCCCCGAAGCTCACTCCCTCGCCCCGCCTCCTTCGTGGCCCTTGGCGGAGGTCCTCGTTCTAGCAAAATCACACAACCTACGCGCAGGTGAGATTCGCCCAACCAGACTACGGTGATACCTTGGCTCACGAACTTAATTGGCTCCCAGACACAACGAGTAGGGCGAAAAGTGTGTATCCCAAAAAATAATTTCCCATAGGGAACCATTAAAATGAGAATAATCCGTTCCCAGGTCCCCATAAAACATCATTTTCTACTTTATAATTTTCTAAGCCTTAAACCAACACAAAATATACCTTATTTTATGTATAATAAATGTGCTATGATATTATAATTAAAGAAATAAACTGTACTGTATAATAAAGTCGTTTTATTTACCTTTGTGATGGTCATTAATGGCTTGATGGAATGGAGTGACCGCTTTCATCAGCATTAAACACTTGATGAGGAACGTAACCTTCTTCGAATAATCACTTGTAGGTGCTTTCTCTGCGATAATTTTATCTAGTTCCTCATCAATTGTGTTCTGTTTAGCTGGGTTGATAGCTTTTTGCATCAAGTGTACATATGGCTTTTGTTGGTTGTTTGTGGAGCCTGATTGATGGGAATCTTAACCTTGCAGTCTACACTCTGCCTCTGAACTATCAAAGTTGAAACTCTCTCTCAGTCGTCTGCCTGTCTCTTTAATGTTTAAACCACCTCCCCTCACTGCTGTATTCTTGACCAATCTGGTGGCTTTAACCAAGGACTGGGGGCGGGGCAATAGAGGACCAAAACAAGCCGGCTGCCATTTTGTTTTCAGGGAATGGGCTTGTTCGCCAACAACACATCACTCATTGTGGCAGCTCCGTGTGAAAAATAGTTTGTATGCCAAGGTAAAATTTTCATAAATTTAACGTTCGTAAACCGAAAAGTTTGTAAGGCAAGGGGTTCGTAAACCGAGGTATCACTGTAATGCTACTCATATATACCAATGTTGCTGTCTTTATCGCTGATTGAATTTCCATATTAATACAAAAGTAGATTGAGTTCATGTTCTTGTAGCTTTGAATGGTTAAAATGAATGAATGAATGAATGAGTGGAGGGCAGTCATGAAATCTTATTTTCGTCGCTCTCCCTTGCAGTTTGCTGACACCCCCAAAGAGCCTCACCTCCCTAAGTACCCTGAGGGATTCCAGCTGGAAAGATGGCTGCTACTAACATTCCACAGGTATCATCATAAAAATGATAATATGATTCATAATAAACAGGGTCAAGCTGCATTAATCCCTGTAACGGCATTTGTGAAGAAAGAATGACTGTTTTGTTCCCTTTCTGAGGAATTGTTAATCAATCCAGCAGGCTGGATTTTCAAAATAAAATAGGGGTGGGAAACCCAAGGCCCTTGGGCTAGTTATGGCCCACCAGACCATATGAGCCGGACCAAAAAAAAAAACCCTCAGAGGAAGTGATGAAGGAATAAAAAAAATGTCCCCAAATTTCTCATTCGAAACATCCTCTCTCATATTTTCTTATACAGGACTTTATACAACTGAGGTTACCCACCCCACTTATCGACTCTTGCAATATATCACTAACCAGTTGTTAAATGTCAACTCTTTACTACTGTATTAAGTATGTGTGTTTGGTTGGTTGTTTGCAAACTGAAAAGTCAAAAGTCACGCTTTTCTACATGCCTTTTTCAAATCTCACAAACTTTTTGTCGCTGTGGTGTAAAAAAAACTAAATGATGTCGCATTCATCATATTCATATCACTTCTATTTACTGGCCTCATTTTGCAGCACTTTTTTATTGAAAATATGTGAAGAACACTTTAAAAGTTTGGATTTGTTTTGAGTTGCTTAAATTATTGAAAGTTTTCGATGTGAATTTTTGGTGTTTTTTCCTTTTTTTAAAAGATACTTTCCTTCACGTAACTGGCCGCTGCATTGATATTGCACATCATTTATTGTGTTCTACCATATGAAGGAGGAGAAGCCGAATGGGACGGTGAAATAAAAGGTTTCGAACACTTTGTGTCTTCCATTTCACCAAAATCACAGTAAATTTTTGAATCAATTTTTCGTTTAGCGTCCTTTCTTTGCATTTGACTTATTTTGTTAACATGTTCTTTTTTTCATATACAGGTAACATCCGACTTATGACCGAGTTCCGTTCCGACCAAACGGTTGTCAGTCGAAATGCATTAAATATGGCCGAGCTCCATTCCAACCAAATGGTCGTAAGTTGAAATGGTCGTAAGTCGAAATCCATTCAAAATGTTGAATAGAGACTGAGAGGCTAGATGACTCGCAAATTCCCCCTTCTGGCGCCATCACACGGTCGATTGCTGTGCGAGAATGAGATGCTGGCTGGGCAAAATTGTCGTACGCGTTGCCGGCCTGCTAGCGCGTTGCGGTGCCAGGCGTAGAATTATAATTAAAAAAAAAAATACGGTCTGGAGGTCGTGGTCATAAGTACGGGTGGGTGTAAGTCGAGCTGGTTGTAAGTTGGATGTTACCTGTAATTGTTTGTGATTGATCGTCGATGGATGCCCTGGCAACCAATTCAGAGTCGACTCCACCTCAGTGGTGGGCCGTCAGGGCCTGCAAGGCCTTCTCTGCTGGCCTACAAATATCTGTATCAATTTCAGTTAATTATATTTTGTCCATGAATTCTTATTAAATAATTCCAATAATTCAAACGTAGCACTAGTAAAGGCCTAGGGGTGACATGGCCGGCTCACCGCTGCTCCATCCACTGACCTAAAAAAAAAAACTGGGATAATCTCCCGAAGGCCCACAATCCTTGTGTGGACAAACAGACTAAAAAAATGGAGGGATAATAAGCATACTGTAGTAATTATCATCAAAACATTGCCTTTTGTCAAAAATCTCCACTACTTTTATCCATGATAGTCAGCACAGGTATAAAAAGTCACGGGAAAATTAAGCAACAATAATAGAATGATTGCAAAATGGTTTCGAGCTGTCGGACCGACTGGACCCGTCTGATTGTCTGCACTTTCTCCACTCAGCAAATACTGTACACTACACACTGAAACAAAACGTCTTTTGTGTATTGCATGGGAATGTATGAGGGGACATTTTACATTAAACTATGTAAATCTTCTGGATTTAACTCGAGTCATTTTATCCTGGAATTTCAAATAATGCTCTTATTCTATGTGAAATTGACCCAGTTCTGACAGCCAATCACGGGCGTCCATTACCTCGTACGTACACAGTTGTATGAGTTTACGGTGGGAGATAGCGGAAGTACCGTGCGTCGCCTTCAAAACAAGACATTATTTAATCTAATTTCACATCTAATGACAAATAAAACGTGTAGAATGTGACTAACTCAAACAGAATCATGAGTTTATTATGTTTACACACGATATGATGTTTAAGAAAGCAATTTAACATATGCACACTTTTTAGTATTTTATTTTGACACTCAACAATGTGTATTTTTTTTTTATCACGACCCCCGCCTTCCGCGTCTGGCTGTTTCTCTCTCCAGCGTTTAGACTCACTGAGTAAGGGGAAGAAAACCAAGCCATTTACGCTGGATTTTAAGTGGCCATTATGGTCATTTGGAGAGTAAAACTAACTTCGAGACGTTTTTTTGTGCGGTTGTTGATCAGACATATATTTGACGTGTTCTCGTGAGCGGATGTGTCCTTGTCGGCTCGCCGTGGAGGTGCAGCGCGAGGCGGTGTCTTATCACAAAGCTTCCGCTACGTGAGATTACAAAAAAAAAATAGATCCAAAAAATGGCTTCGGTGTTAGGCTGCTTCAGTGGACCCGAAGTGTTAGAGGACGTCAGTCACGCTCAAGGTTTAATGGGAGAGTTGAAGGCGTTGTACGACAGCCGCCTCCTCTCGGACATTACTATCGAGGTGGACCCCAATGGAGAACCCTTGGAGCCGAACGGAGGCGGTATCAACGAGGGTTCCTCGGGTGACGACCTCGTCCAGCTGTTCCACTGCAGCCGCAACGTTCTCGCCGCCGCCAGCCCTTACTTCAAGAGTATGTTCACCGGCGGCTTGACCGAAAGCGTTCAGGAGAGGGTGGCCATCCGCGGGGTGGACGTGGAGTCCATGGCGGTCATCGTGGACTACTGCTACACGGGTAAGGTGACCGTCACCGAGAGCAACGCGCAGAGGCTGTACGCCGCTGCCAACATGCTCCAACTGGAGTACATCAGGAAGGCCTGCTCTGGGTTCATGACCCGTAGGCTCGACCTGGCCAACTGCGTGGGCATTCTGAAATTCGCCGACACCTACGACAACCCCGAGCTCAAGGAGAGCGCCCGAGCTTTCATCGCCAGGAACTTTAGCCAGCCGTGCATCGCGGGGGAGCTTTGCGAGCTGGACCTGCGCCAGTTGGAAGACCTGCTCTCTTTGGACACGTTGGACGTCGCCTGCGAGCGCGAAGTGTGCTCCGCCGCCCTGCGCTGGATCGAAGCCAACGGGCCGCTCGAGAAGGACGACGCGCTACGGGCGCTGAGGTGCGTGCGCTGGAACTTGTTTAGCGAGAGGGACAAGCGCTACCTGGAGGGCTTGGCGGCGAGGCCCTTCATCGAAAAGTACTTTGAGTCATCCTTCAACAGGCCCCGCGCCGCGGCCGCATCTCTGGACCTTCCCAAGCATCGGATAGGCGTGAGTGCCAAAGAAATGATTTTGTTCTTCGGTCTTCCCAACGACAACATCATGTGCTGCGATCCATATTCTGAGGACCTCTACTTTGTAACACCTCCTGTGGTTGATCTGAGCACGCAGGATTACAAACGCTCCACCATGGAGTCCCTCATTGCTTGTTCCAGCCCTGAAAATAACCTTTATCTGGCCTCTCACCTCTCCAAACACTTCTGGCAGTACGATCCGGTTCTCAACAGCTGGCAGGAGCTAGCGGGGAGGCCGCTCGGGAGGATTCACTCCGGGATGGGCTACCTCAATGGCCACGTGTATCTTCTCGGCGGACGCAACCCCGTGACGGACGCCCGACTCAAAGAAGTGGAGTGTTACAGCGTCCAAAGGAACCAGTGGACCTTCGTTGCTCCGCTGCCGCATTCTTTTAGTAAAATGCAGGTGGTCGCGTTGAACGATCATTTATACGTCATGAACAAACGCCGCATGCTATGCTACGACCCGCGCCGCAACCGTTGGCGCCACTGCGGCTCGCTGCGCCGCGACAAGCTACACAAAGCGTGCGTTTACCGGGACCAGATCATCTGCGTGTGCGACATCCCCGTGGTGAAGGCCTACAGCCCGGCGCGCGGCGAGTGGCGGCGGCTGGCCGACATTCCCATCGATAGCCGCGCCCTCAACTACCAAGTCATCCAACATGGCGGCAAACTGCTGCTCCTCACGCAAACCTTGTTGCAGCACAATAAGAATCGCGTCCTCATGCACGAGTATGAGCCCGCGCGGGAGAGCTGGAAGAGCGTCACGGTGGTCTACGTGTCCACCTTGGGGCCCGTGTGCGTTTCCGCGCGGGTCTACCCGGCGTGTCTCGGCTCAGCGCGTAGCTTCTCCACTGAGGAAGATGACGACAGCGGATCCAGCGCCGACTGGGACCTTGACGGCTTGACGGACGCCGATTCGGATTCAGCCAGCTCCAGCTCATTCTCAGACGAGAACTGGTAGTCGCATTTTTACAGGCTGGTCTAAATAATAATAATACCTCGGTTTACGAACGAACCCCTTGGCTTACCAACTTTTCGGTTGACGAACGTTGCATTTATGAACATTTTACCTTCAAACTTTTTTCGGGATCCGCACGGATCTGCCACAATGAGTGATGTGTCGTTGGCGAACGAGCCCGTTCTTCTAACAACAAAATGGCAGCCGACTGTTTTTGTCCTCTATTCCCCGCCCCCAGTCTTCGGTTAAAGCCACGTGATTGGTTAAGAACGCAGCAGTGAGGGGGCGTGGTTTAAATATTAAAGAGACAGGCAGACGACAGTGAGAGTTTCAACTTTGATTGTTCAAAGGCGTAGACTGCAAGGTTAAAATATCCCATCAATCAGGCTCCACAAACAACCAGCACAAGCCATCTGTACACTTGTGCAAAAACATCATTCCTCAAGATGGTGAAAGAAGAAGTTTACGTTCCTCATCAAGTGTTTAATGCTGATGAAAGCGGCCACTCCATTCCATCAAGCCATCAACGACCATCACAAAGGTCAATAAAACCACTTTATTATACTGTACAGTTTATTTCTTTAATTACAATACCATAGCACATTTATTCTACATAAAATAAGGTATATTTTGTGTAGTTTTAATGCTTATTTAGTAGGAAATGATATTTTATGGGGACCTGGGAACAGATTATTCTCATTTTAATGGTTTCCTATGGGAAATTAATTTTTGCGATACACACTTCGCCTTACACACTCTGTCTGGGAACCAATTAAGTTCGTAAGCCAAGGTATCACTGTAATAATAATAATAATACATTTCATTTTTGAGCGGCTTTCAAAACTCTCAAGGACACTTTACAGTCACAGGATATTTTTTTTCTGCGGGTGAGCAGCGGCAGCCACACACGCCAGCATTCACTCACATTATAACTTAATTTTCCTCAATAAAATTTGAAAATATTCTTTTAATATTCTGACTCGTGGTAATTTTTCTGGTAATCTTTATGACAGATTTTTCCTATTCCTTTTTCACTGTGGTAAAATGAGGACGTTTTCTCATCAATGAATGACATTTTAAAACGTTTTTCATAAATAAGGCGCACTGGATTTTGAGGGGCATGGTCGGCTTTTGAAAAAATATCTGTTCTTTTAGGTGCACCTTATTGTGCAGAAAATATAGTAATTTTATTGGTAAGGGACATATTGCTTGAAAAGTAGCACATATGATTTGTCGGTTTGGGGCAAATTCAGACATTTTTGGGGGGCTCCAATTTGATATCAAAGAAACCACTTGGAAGGAAAAAAATGAATCAGAAATAATCCGTGTCAGGTATTCATTTAACAATACTGTACTCTATGTTTATCATTGCACTTGTTAGAATTGCACTACATCTTATTGAGAGGTGCTTCTAATATATTGGTGACATTAACAAAATATAATAAAGATATTTTTAGAGCAATACCTCCCTCATGTCAGTCAAAATTGAGCAGTGTTCGCCTTTTAAACACGCATTTTGCTCATTTTCGGTGCAGTCGTTGCATCTAATGAAATGGCAAGTGAATGCATTATGCTGACTGAGGTTTATTTGGGATGCATATGTGGGTTTATAGCAATCACTCACATTCACAACTATGAATCATCAGGTTTCTTTAATAAAAACCTTAATTTGCATATAAATAGGGTGAAAAGTGAGAAAGGTTCAATTTTAAGGTGCTAAACCGGTTAAAAAAAAAGGTGCAATGTTTTAAAGGGACATTTATATTGTTAACATTGAAACGGCCACTCTATCTATTGGGTTTTTCTACTTCTTTCTTTCCTTTTCCCTTCCTTTCACCAATTTGCTGCTGTGAAATGTAAATTTCTCTACTGCAAGACGAATAAAGGTAAATCCAATCTTATCTATTCTTTTTTTCTTCAAAACGCATATGACCACAACCAGCTTTATCTCTTATATTCTCAATTGCAATTGGTATTGATCTAATGAAATGCTTTTATTTCACTCTTTTGGGACCAAATGAGTCTTGAAATGCAGACAGTCCTTCCTCTCTGGACCACCTTGAATTTTGTCACATCATTCTCAAAATGATTGATGTCGACTTTGAGAATGATTTTGGTCTTGTATGTTTGAAACAACAAAATAAAACGTGGTTTGTTGAAGAAAGACGAGTTTGGTGTGTTTTGATTAGCTCGCTAGCTAGCTAGCTATCTGTCTCAGTCAGACGGACCGTCGGTCTGTCTATCTATATTTATAGCAGTTTCATAAATACATTTATAAAAATAAGTAAATAATAAATAAGTTCTTAAACGATATTTTTGACCACGAAAGTACATTTACTGTTCATATTTTTACCCAAAAAAATCGTTTTGACAGTCGGCATCTGGTGCAGCCTGCCAAAGAATGACATTCTTAATGTTGCATTCAAATGACCTCGGATCTTTTGATATTTACGTCGAAAAAACGATTTTGACCATCGGTCGGTTTCGCGTATGACATTTTAAGATGTCGTTTAACTCCAAACGTTGGAAGAGTTTTTTAACTATAAACGTTGGAATAGAACGGAGAACACGTTCGTGTTAGTTCTGTAGTTCACATGAAATCAGAACATGAATCGGATGAATAAAACACTGTACTTACATTTGCATGTTTAGGATGATAACGGAAATTGGTGATTATTATCTACAATAGACATTTAACACGAGAGTGATTAGTGAGAATCATTACAAAAATGGTATATTGTTTTGTTTTCATGTGCTAAGGGAATACGATTGGAACATTTCCGGATGATTCTCCACAATGTGAATGCGGCACGTTAATCGCGCCATCTGTATTCTTTAGCAGGCGTCTCCGCGGCCATGGTAACACTTCATCGTGGACCTCCGATTGAAAAGAACGCCGCAAACATCTGTTTTTAACGCAGGTATGACGATTATTTTCATGTTCCTTCTGTTGTCAACACTACCAATAGGTACCTCGCAGTCTTTGTTGTTACTGGTGTTCGTTTTAACAAACGACGAGGGATGTCTCGTGTTTTTTTTTCCTTTCTTTCTCACCAATCTCCACCCCGTTTTGTTGTCTTCGTAGCCTGGAGGCGATGCTATGAGCAACCGCAAACCGGATTACAATGATTGCGGACTAAATGAAGTGGATAAATGGCGATCGGATTGAGAGGGGCGAACAGGTGCATGCATGTGGAGTTGCTTTGGTTATGTTCTCGGGATGAAAAAAATAGATGCTACTTTTCACCACCGCAAAGCACCACGGTCAACTAAAAAAAAAAAGGGAACGTTGCTAAAGCGATTGCATTTATCGTCCAGATTGGATCATACTTGCATGCATGTTTTAAAATCGATGTTAATGCAGGTCTTGAGTTGTGTTAGTAGAGGCCTTGCTAATAGATGCAGTTAGTTTGCCATTCAACACATTGTCAAATTAAAATCAAGGAGAAAGATAAGCATATTTCAAATTTTTTAAATGAGTAGAGTATATACACTGTTAATATTGTCTAATTCATGACTAAGGGACACAAAGCTCCTTCCAAATACTGTCTCGAAAAAAATGTACACATATAGTTGGGCCTGCTTAAAGGACAACCGACGCCTCCGGAAAAGTTGTTTCCATAATTTGTAAAATCACTTCAAATGACTTCCACTGAGCGTATTTTACAAAGATTACACCGCATATAGCTATTTTACCTTTTAAGACTCGCGCTGATTATTCAGGAACCTTCTGAAACTGGCCACTTCCGGTTTCATTTTTAAGTCATTTTTGGACACTTTAAGTCATTTTTAGTGGTGCTTTTCATTTGACACGCATCCTGCATGATAAAACATTTTTATGATGTCAGTTACGAAACAAAAAAATGGTGTCGGTTGTCCTTTAAAACTAGCACCATGTTTGGGCATAGATCCTGGTTTATTTTAATTCATGGTTTGAATATTGAAAATTAACGGACATTTTCTTGAGCTCCTACCACTCATGGGCCTTCAACTCTCCACATACTAATTGACGTTGTGGTGTGTTGTTTAACCCTTATATTATGTTGACCAAAAAAAAAAAAAAAAAATCACGTTGATTGTGTTGTGGGTCATTTTTACCCGTATGTAAAAATCCAAACAAAACAGTCAAATAATAGGTGACATCAGCAACAACTGTTTGTGAGATGTTATATACATGCTTGAAAAAAAGAGCCAACATATTTTCTATCCCATTGAGATATTTTACAACTGTTTTGAAGAAAGGAAAAAGAAAGAAGATCCAGTGTTTTAGTCAACACAAAAACGGAAACGGGTAAAATGGACCCATAATATAATATGAAGGTTAAAGCGCTATATAAAACTAATATGTATGGATTGCACTGTATTTAGGACAGCCTCCCTCCCTCATTTGAAGCTCATATAACTCCACGTCCATATAATGTAGGAATTAACTCTTTTTTTCTGATGAAAGAAGAGAGTCTAAAGTTTCTAACGTTGTATTGGATGTTTATGTAGTCCTAAAACTCAATATTCTGTGGGTACTGGAATTCGAGTGACTATGAAAACTATTCAGGCACTGTCATGGACACATTGTTGCATATTATTTGGCAGTGAATGAGTTAATAATACGAACCACTGAATGGATGTTCTTGTAATTTTCTTTGTCTCACAGCTGCCATGCGCCATGAATTTATCTGAGATTTATGACAACGCCAAAAAGGGTCGCGAGTATGCTTTGCTGGGGAACTACGATTCATCCAGCGTGTACTACCAAGGTGTGCTACAACAGATCAACAAGCACTGCCAGACGCTCAAAGACCCGGCGCTTAAAGTCCGATGGCAGCAGGTGGGGGGTGCTTTTGTTTTAAAGGACAACCGACGTCTCCGGACAACTTGTGTCCATAATTTGTAAAATGTCTTCAAATGACTTCTACTGAGCATATTTTACAAAGATTCCACCGCATATAGCTATATTTTACCTTTTAAGACTCGCGCTGAATATTCCGGAAGTCTTTTTTTTTTAGTTGGTAACGAGTCCGTACGTGACGTCACTGAAAGAACGCCCCTGACCGAAAAAAGGACACATTGTAGCAGTTCTTCCATCACGTCAATGCATTTTGCTAGACTTTGGTCTGACAACTTTGTGTAGGGCAAAAAAGAGGCAGAAGAGGGCGACAAAGCTCCGTGTAAGGAATTAATCAGCCTGTGGAAACGGCGACATTTCCCACCCCTGTTGCCTCAAAATGACACGGAATAAATTCTTTAATCAATTGCAAACATGTATGCTTTCTTCTTCAGAACTATTTGAATCATATTCATAACTGGATGAGTAACAAGAAAGCATCTTCTCCCAATCTGAAGCCATTGTTTTGATTCTAGAGCAAGGCAAGACGTCTTGGGGTGACGTCACGAACAAGGGGGCGGGACCTTCTGAAACTCGCCATTTCTGAGGTCATTTTGAAGTAGTTTTGGGACACATTAAGTCATTTTTAATTGGTGTTTTGCATTTGACTCAAAATATCATCCTGCGTGTTTTGGGTATTTTAGATGCTATAAAACGTTTTTCTGATGTCAGTTAGGAAACAAAAAAGTGACGTCATTTCAAGTCAACTCATCCGAGTTTTACGTTTGCTCAGGTGAAAAAGGAGCTGTCTGAGGAATGGGAGGAGATTAAGAGTATCATCGCTGTGCTGGACGCCTTCAAAACCGAGAGGCCAGTGCCGGTACCTGTCACTCAATCAGGAGGAAGCGCCGCTGACCCAGCAGCGTGGCCGCCCCCCACGCCTGCGGAACACAGGTGATCATAAAGTGCATTCAAGGACAACCGACCACTCCGGACAAGTTGTGTCCATAATTTGTAAAATTACTTCAAATGACTTCTACTGAGTGTATTTGACAAAGATGTCACCGCATATAGCTATAGTTTACCTTTTAAAACTTGCACTGAATATTCAGGAAGTCTTGTTTTTAAGTTGGATTGGATTGGATATGCCTTTATTAGTCTCACAGTGGAGAAATTTACATTTCACAGCAAGTTGATGACGATTCCTCACGTGACGTCACGGAGGGAACGCCCATGACCGAGAAAGCGACACACAATGCATTTTGGGTACTTTGTTTAGTCTGAAAACTTTGTGTTGATGGCGAAATTAGAAGGAAAACACATAAATAACGCAATGGTGAATCGTTGTGTGTTGCACCAAGACTACTATTTGATAATAGTTGACACAAATTCCCAGCAGACAAATCAGCCCATTTCCAATGGAGCTTGGGCGCCATCTTGTCCATTTTCTGGGACGCTACATTGCTGTCATTGACGGCTCGAATTGATGCAAAAGGACTTCTTTAATCGATGGCAAACAATTATGCTTTCCTCTTCAGAACAATTTGAATCATAATCATAACTGGATGAGTAGCAAGAAAGCATCTTCTCTGAATCTGAAGCCATTGTTTTGATTCTAGAGCCAGGCAAGACGTCCTGACGTGACGTCACGAACAAGGGGGCGGGACTTTCTGAAACTCGCCGTTTCCGAGTTCATTTTGAAGTGGTTTTGGGACACTTGAAGTCATTTTTATTGGTGTTTTGCATTTGACTAAAAATATCAACCTGCATGTTTTGGCTATTTTAGATGCTATAAAACATTTTGTCTGATGTCAGTTAGGAAACAAAACAATGGTGTCGGTTGTCCTTTAAAGGGGGTGGCCATACCCATTTTTTACAGAAAATATCAACATTCAGGACATGAGTTCCAAACCCCCGCTCAGAATGACCTCAAAATCTGGGATTTCGTGTTGCGCTGTCACTCTCAACAAGTTTTGCTGAGTAAAAATTCCCAAAATGTTTGAACCCACTGAATGATTTGCTATGGAATTTAATGTAGGAATCCCGTGGCAATGAAGCGTCCCAGCAGCGGAGTGAAACAGCAGAAGAAAGAATCTCCTGGTCTCCATCATCGAGGGGAAGGACAAGAAGGTCACGGGCAGGCCAAAACCAAAGCGGAACGGCCCGGAGCCAGAGACGCCCGCAACATGAAATCTAACGACGAGGGTCTTTTGAAAGTATCTGACGCAAGCATTTGGGATTCGCTCGCTCACAAACTGCCGTCGGGACGCTCACGCCTGTCTCTGATCTACTCGTCAGGGAAAGAAAAGTGAAAAAGAGCATAAAAAGTTTGATGCCGCGGGACATGACGGTGAACTGGTGGAGTCACTGGAGCGAGACATTGTGTCGCGCAATCTGAACGTACGCTGGTATGAAAACACACACCAGAGCGGTTTTTTTTTTCTTCCAGTCTTCTAATTGCTGATAACGGAAATTCTTTTGTGAGGAATGACATTGCCGATCTGGAGGACGCTAAGAAGCTGCTCAGAGAAGCTGTGGTGCTACCTATGTGGATGCCGGACTTCTTCAAGGGCATTCGACGACCCTGGAAGGTAGAAAAACAAGAACCAAAAATAAAAATGTGACTCACTGACGCCTACACAAAAAAGGTTTGCAAATTACACTCAAAGCCACAACATGGTGGAAAGAATTTTATTGCCTGATTTAATATGAACTTTCTCTTACCAATTTGAGACGTTTTTGTCAGACTTTTTCATGTGAACACCCTGACTATGAAAAGTCTATTTTTTTTTACGGATTTGAGTCACGTAACTGCTTCATGTCACAAAGAGGGTACAGAAAGTGCTGAAGAATGAATGACTATGTGTCTATGTGGTGTCATATTATTTGTTAGTTTTATTTTTATTTTTTACTTTATGTGACTTCCGGGTTGAGTGAACGCTGACATGTGTGGCTGCCGCTGCTCACCCGCAGAAAAAAGTATCCTGTGACTGTAAAGTGTCCTTGAGAGTTTTGAAAGGCGCTTATAAATGAAATGGATTATTATTATTATTATTATTATTATTATTATTATTATTATTATTATTCAGCAACATGTCGAAAATGGCATCATGTTTTGGGATTATTATTATTATTATTATTTATTATAATTATTGTTGTTGTTGTTATTTTTATTATTTTCACTATTATTACTATTATCTATTTAAGCTTTGTTATTATTAGTAGTTGTGTTGTTTTTGTTTCTGAATGTATGTATTTGTTTATGTATTTTGTTTTATTTGTTTATTTATTGATGTAGGTTTTGGTCTTATTATTAGTAGTAGTATTTGTATGAGTGTTATTTGTATTATTATTATTATCATTACTATTATCACTATTATTATTCAGTATTTATTTATGTTGTTATTTTGTTTTATTTTGTTTTATTATTTATGTATTTATTTAGGTTTTGTTGTTTTTTGTCTTCTATTACTATTATGATAATTTTGTATTTGTGTATTTTTTTTATTATTTATTGACATATGTTTTGGTATTATTATTATTATTTTTTCATTTATTATTATTATATTTATTCAGGTTTTGTTGTTGTTCTACTATTATTACTATTATTATTTTGTATGCATTTATTTAGTTGTATTATTTACTTATCTAAGTTTTGGTCTTATTATTATTATTATTATTATCTGTTAAATCTCTTTAATTTGTCATTGTCACAGGGAGTGCTAATGGTAGGCCCACCGGGTACAGGCAAGACCATGTTAGCCAAAGCAGTGGCGACAGAATGCGGCACGACTTTCTTCAACATGTCCTCTTCCACTCTGACCTCCAAATACAGAGGCGAGTCGGAGAAACTCATCCGTCTGCTCTTTGAAATGGTACAACATTGCATGGGTGTTTTTTTTTTTTTTGGGGGGGGGGAGTCTTGATGAACTGGAATTCAAAGCAATATTTTTTTTTTGGTGGGGGGGGGGGTGATTGGTACAGGCTCGCTTCTATGCGCCGACAACCATCTTCATCGATGAGATCGACTCCATCTGTAGCAGAAGAGGAACGTCCAATGAACATGAAGCCAGTCGCAGAGTCAAATCGGAGCTACTGGTTCAAATGGATGGTATTTTTTCATTTTTTTTTCAATGTTCAAATTAAGCTATTAACTCATTCACTGCCAGACAATGTGCGAATATGTGTCCACTCCAGCGCCAGGGTTTTTGTCATTGTCACTCAAATTGCAGGAGTTTTAGGACTACATAAACATTCAATGCAGCGTGAGAAACCTTCGATTATCTTCTTTCATCAGAAAGAAAGAGTTACTTCCTGAATTATGTCTGTGTAAGCTCTCAGTCGTACAGGAGTGGTCCATCGATGAGAAGGTTTCTTCAGCCGTCATCTGTACAAAGTGAAGGTTTCGGACGTTTCGCCTCCTATCCAAGAGGCTTCGTCAGCGAACTAAAGTCTGACTGGTCGTATCGGCCCCATTTATATATCCCTAACTTCCTGAATTATATAGTTCTGGAGTTATATGAACTTGAAATGAGGGCGGCTGTCCATAATACAATGCAATACATACATATTGTTTGATATAGCGCACCCCTAATCCTCAATCAGCTAAAAACCAACTGTTCATATCTGATTTCCCATCACGTGATCCGATCTCGACATCACAACATTTCATCTGATATCAGAATCAGAAAACCTTTATTCGTCCCGCAATGGGGAAATTTGTAATATATGTATATATATAATAATATAACCTTCCCGTTTTGATGCTGCAGGGGTGGGCGGCGCCCAAGACAACGAAGACCCTTCCAAGATGGTCATGGTCCTCGCCGCAACTAACTTCCCATGGGATATCGATGAAGCTTTGCGCCGACGTCTGGAAAAGCGGATCTACATCTCCTTGCCAACAGGTGACCTCTCGCGCATTTTAAAAGCCACACGTTGTTCCCGTTCAAAAAAATACTCTTCTGTAAACATGTCTTGACTTGTGCTATCTTTAACGTGGCTTTTTTTGTAAATACCGCCGTCCGTGTAGCCGTGGGTCGGGTAGAACTTCTTAAGATCAACTTGCGGGAGGTGGATTTGGCCGCCGACGTGGACCTAGACCTGATCGCTGAAAAAACCGAGGGCTACTCCGGAGCCGACATCACCAACGTCTGCAGGTTTGTATGCCTTAAAGGACAACCGACACCATTTTTTGTTTCCTAACTGACATCACAAAAACGTTTGATAGCATCTAAAATACCCAAAACACCCAGGCTGATATTTTTAGTCACATGCAAAACACCAATAAAAATGAGTTAAAGTCTCCCAAAATTCTTTCGAAATGACCTCGGAGATGGCCAGTTTCAGAAGGTCCCTCGACAAACGTGTCCATCATTTCTCTCAGGGATGCTTCCATGATGGCCATGCGGCGGCGAATTCAAGGACTCAGCCCCGAGGAGATCCGAGCCCTGTCTAAAGAAGAACTCCAGATGCCCGTGATGATGGAGGACTTCACGCTCACACTCAAGAAGATCTCCAAGTCTGTGTCAGCTTCTGACCTGGAAAGATACAAAGCCTGGATGTCCGAGTTTGGTTCAGGGTGAAGTGTTTTTTTTTGTTTGTTTTACAAAAGTTGACTGACCTCGAATGATGATGTCATATATGCCTGATGAATACGCAACAGTGTTAAGGCACAATCCATTCATGGAATATATTTTTTAAATGATGAAAGCAATGAATCACTGAATGGGGATGCAAATTTGACCGAGCAATATTCCTTCTTTCAAGTTGTAGCAAATGCATCAATATCGCCTGCGTCAGGAAACCCTAGAAGACAAAACCGCGGTCTGGGTGTTTGGTCATTTACGTCAACCTCGTGTGTTGTGTGAACTTTTAAATTGTTCTTGAAGTGCACTGAAATCCAATAAATGAATGGATGCCCTTGATTAGGTTGTACAATTGTTTGTGTGCTTGCTTATATAAAAGGTGAATTTGATGCAGCAACGTGTGGTATTTACTTTCATACATGGGATATCTTCTGTATTAGATGATGTTAGATGAAAGAATCACACAATTAAATACCAAAAAAATAAGGTTTTCAATTGTGATTCATACCTGTCGACCTTGGCTAATACCTGCCCTTATAAATGATTACAAGTCCCGTATAAAAGTTGTTATAAAAGTTCATTTAGCTAGCTGCTAGGTCCATAGCTAATCTAGCGCGCTAGCTAGATGGCTATATAATAATAATAATAATAATAATAATGCATTTCATTTCTCAGCACCTTTCAAAACTCTCAAGGTCACTTTACAGTCACAGGATAAGTCTTTCTGTGGGTGAGCAGCGGCAGCCACACACGCCAGCGTTCACTCAACCAGGAAGTAACTCAAATAGATACAAGCAAAGTGAGGGCCCATTTTCCCATTGTGGGATTAATCACCTTTGGAGATTAAATTCTTTTTGAAGGTGGTCATTAGTGTTAAGTTTGGGAACCAATGGTTTTAACAAACTTGTGGGAAAAAAAATTGTGAACATTGAGTTTAGTACCTTAGCAAGGCCCTTTATACCCCGAAAGTATAGCGTTTTCGATCTAAACAAGTGTCCTTCAAAACTGTTTTGGGTTTTTTTTTTTTTTTGCTTTTTATATTGACAACTAAAACTCATTTTCATCCTCCCGAAATATGTATATTGTGTTTTTCGGGATGTAATATAGGGAAAGAGATGATAATTTAGATATACATGTATATACTGTGACTGGTTAAATGCTAAAATATGGAAACTAAAGTCTTGAAGCGCAACAAGGGAAAAGTAGTGAAAGGCAGCTGAAAGATAATTTGGAATTATTGAAAAAGAATGTTTTTCGGGATGTAATATAGAGTAAGAGATAATTTAGATACAGTATGTAATGTGACTGGAAGATAAAGCATCTTAAAGGACTTTAAAGTTCTGTTTATGATGTAATGTAGGGAAACAGATGCCCATTTCACAGTAAGATCAGAGCATTGTAATCAAATGGTGAGTATAGTTTTTGCTTTGCCGATGACCCTTTTTGTGTTCGGGAGCCTTTTACTGAGCGAGTTGCTTGTTCTGTAGCCACAAAGGGACATAAATCTTCTTGTGCCGGTGCCAAGCTCGGATAAATACAGACAGTGTGTCAGGAAGGGCATCCGACGTAAAAGCTTGGCCAAAACAAACATGCGGATCAAACCTCTAAAGATGGAGGACACTGATTTGCTGTGGAGACCACTTGAAGGGAAAAGAAGTTTTTTTGTCTTTGTAAGTCATATTTTCATTTCGTTTCGTTTCGTAAGTACAGTACAAGCAGCTCCTTTGACTTGAAATTCACGACTCGTTCTTTCCCAAACAAAATGGTGGTCGCAGCTGCGCATGCTCAGTTTAGTGAAAGACGTTCGATCCGCCGGCTTTGAACGTCCTTCTTGACGAAACGTGACGATTGTATGGGAACAGAACCGAACACTTTAGGCGTTGACGGAGCAAACGTTTGTAAAACGTACCCCCATCAAGAAATATCAACGTTGAAAGTGTGAGTTGCTCTTTTTCCTGAACTGGCCGCAACCGACAGTCGAGGGACCAAGGTGCGGTTTTCTCCGTCACCTTGGCGACAAGGTGGGTCCAAATTCGCCGAAAATCGTCTTAAATGGTCGACACAACTCTGGTTAACTTCCAGGAATCGGTTATCTATCGCTTTTATATGAATATCGACCGGTTAAACGTCTTAAATTCGGATTTGGGGATTGTACATTTACTAGCAATTGGCTAAATCAAATCAGGTGTGAGCGTGTATCACTTCAAATTCGCTCCTGTGATATTAATTTAAGCAACTTTTTCAAGGGAAAAAAATAGACCCACGATTTTCGAATGCTAAAGTGCGTTTCACCCCAAAACTGCTTTTAATATTTGTGAATTAATGATGCCATGTTGGTAAATTTCACACAATTCTGGTTCGTTCACTTTTATGTGAAATATGTGCGTGTCAATTAGAGACCGATCTTAACTGTATTAAATTCCTCGCTAGCTTTGACAATACAATTTTAATGGTGAAAAAAAACATCAAAGCAATAAAGGAAAGGCTGCCTTCATGTCCAGTTAAGAAAACAATTGTGATCCTTATAAATGAAATATAATAGGAACAAAGTCGGAACAACTTGCTTTGTGTCAAAAATGTTTGACTCGCAAACATGGTCTTGAGTTTGGGAAGCAAAGTTTCCCCCTGTGTGTTGTTGTAGCACTTAAGTATGTTGCATTTCTTCAAGGACGACCGACATCTTCGGACAAGTTGTGTCCATAATTTGTAAAATGACATCAAAAGACTTCTACTGAGCGTATTTTAATAAGATTCCACCGCATATAGCTATATTTTACATTTTAAAACTCTCGCTGAATATGCAGGAAGTCTTGATTTTGAGTTGATGACGATGCCTGACGTGACGTCACCGAGGGAACGCCCCTGACCGAGAAAGCAACACACAATGCAGTTTGGGTACTTTGTTTGGTCTGAAAACGTGTGGTGTTGATCCGTGGTGATGGCGAAATTAGAAGGAAAAAACAGAAATAACGTGATGGTGAATCGTTGTGTGTTGCACAGAGACTACTATTTCATACTAGTTGACACAAATTCCCAGCAGACAAATCAGCCCATTTCCAACGGAGGTTGGGCGCCATCTTGTGCATTTTCTAGGCGCTACATTGGAGTCCAGATGCCTCAAAATGAGACGGAAGGACTTCTTGAATGGATTGCAAACATTTATGCTTTCGTCTTCACAACTATTTGAATCATATTCATAACTGGATGAGGAACAAGAAAGTATCTTCTCCGAATCTGAAGCCATTGTTTTGATTCTCGAGCAAGGCAAGACGTCCTGGTGTGATGTCACGAACAAGGGGGCGGGACCTTCTGAAACTCGCCATCTCCGAGGTCATTTTGAAGTAGTTTTGGGACACTTTAAGTCATTTTTCTTGGTGTTTTGCATTTGACTAAAAATATCAGTCTGCGCGTTTTGGGTATTTTCGATGCTATAAAACCTTTTTCTGAAGTCAGTTAGGAAACAAAAAAATGGTGTAAAGGACAACCGACACCATTTTTTTGGGAATAGAATCGATGTTACGAATGTTGGGAGGAAGTGAGTTTGGGGGCAGAGCAGCTGAAAGCCCTGTCCCCCATCGTGTGAGACGGGCAGGGGGAGGGGCATACAGAGGTGAAGGGAGGAAGTGGATCTGAGGGAACGAGAGGGAATAGTAATTTGAAGGTCAGATAGACTATAGAGTGGTCCTTGTGTGCCATTTGTACCATTAAAAATGTCTCCAAGAACACTCACATTCTTGTAATATTTAAAATTTAATTTTACAAATGCTACTTTTTCTCATGATTACCTTTCATTTCTTTCTCGGCCATTTTTAGGCGGTTTAGGATTGACTTCAACTTTGGTGCGACCACCGAGACCGTTTTTCTAAGCACTGATGATTTTACTTGGACTCCCATTTGAAAGCAAGGTCATTTTCCAAGTAAAAAAAAAAAGACAAAGAAAGAACCCGACCGACACTCCAATTGAAGCCCGAAAACTGTCCGATCATCATGATGCATCCCAAGAAGAAAAACTCCATCATGAGCTGCATGGACGGCTTCATCGGCGCTGTGAACAACATGGATCAGACCGTCATGGTGCCCAGCCTGCTGAGGGATATCCCGCTGGACCGCCACACGGAGATGAGCCATTTCAAGTCGGATTTGGATGAGGGCAACCTGTACACCTACTACCACCTGCTCAAGTCCCTGCGCGGCAACATCGAATGGGGCGTAAAGGCTGCTGAGGGCAAGAGGCTCAGCCGAAACAACTCCTTGTCCTCCACATCATCATCATCGTCATCATCATCATCATCATCATCATCGTCTGAAATGGATGAAAATGACAAGGATGACAACATCGAGGAGCTGTTCCAGTACCATCTCACCGGCCTCCAGGGGGTGCTATCCAAGCTCACCGTGCGAGCTAACTCTCTCACTAGCTACTACAAACAAAGGGTCGGCATCTAAAACCCTCAAAAAAAAAATATAATAATTGTCCTGCACTATAATATTGAGGTGGCGGAATTTGACATGCTGTCAAATATCCCGATACTGCCTAACACGTGTGTACACTTAACACTCGTTTTCGATCACAATTGTTTTGTTTTTTGTTTTTTTTTCACCGATGCACTCAGGTGAAGCACGTTTTTATCGGATTTGTATTTTTCTAACTAAATGGTCACTTTGTAAAACAAAATGATGGACAATTATCACTTATTTTTACGATATGAAATTGTAACCTGCGCCCCCTATTTCATGCTGCTATGATTCTTCTCCGTACTAATATGATTGTCAACAAATTTGTATTTGAATAAAATTGCAACTTATTTCTCATTCGGGTTTTATGTTTGCAATGTTTGTTGTAATGTAGCACTTTTTCGTAAATCTGAATTATTTATACAAAGCTTTTAAAATGTAGTGATAACTCGGTTTCGGTTTATGAACATTAAATTTTGAAAAATTTCCCTTGGCATATGAACTATTTTTGTACACGGAGCTGCCTCAATGAGCGATGTGCGAACGAGCCCATTCTTCTAACAACAAAATGGCAGCTGACTGTTTTAGTCCCCTATTCCCCGCCCACAGTCTTTGGTTAAAGGCACGTGATTGGTCAAGAATGCAGAAGGGGAGGTGGTTAAACATTAGAGACAGGCAGACGACAGAGTGACAAAATGGGTAGAAAAGTGACATTTGGACTCGTTTCAACTTTGATAGTTCAAAGGCAGAGTGTAGACTGCAAGGTTAAAATATCCCATCAATCAGGCTCCACAAACAACCCGCACACGCTATCTGTACACTTGATGCAAAAAGCTATCAACCCAGCTAAACAGAACGCATTTGATGAGGAACTAGGTAAAATTATAGCAGAGAACGCACCAACAAGGGATCATTCCTCAAGATGGTGAAAGAAGGCTACGTTCCTCATCAAGCGTTTAATGCTGATGAAAGCGGCCACAAATTTATATGTATGTGAAGAGCTGGTTAGTGGTTCCAAAACACGACTACGGGAATATGTGATCAATACATTATTTGGTTTAACATAGCCGCCCCCCAAAAAACGCAATAACAAAAAAAAAACAAGAAAATAAAATAAAAGCAATGAAAAATAACCGGAAGTTAATGTGCCTCTCAGTTGTGCAGCTTCAAGTGAATGGTGGCGATGGCGCGGACTCCCCCCAGCGGTCACTGCGACGAAGTGCACCCTTGACGCTGTGCGTGCCGCAGTCGTGTTTGTTTCCGCCGCCGTCAGCAACGAGATCATGGAGACCAAACCGGTTATCACCTGCCTCAAGACCCTCCTCATCGTCTATTCCTTCGTCTTTTGGGTAAGTCGGTCCTCACCTCGAATGGGCGTCGACGTGTTCGGCTGGTAGATGGTTTTTTTTTTAACTGCGTGCGCGGTGGCGGATGACGACGAGGGGGGGGGATGATGATGATGATGATGAGGATGAGAATGAAGATGGGGCGGCTAATAGCTGCAGCATCACCGATTACTCGCATGTCCGAATGATTCATGGTCGTTCGCCTCACGCTTGCTGCGAAGCTAGCCATGATATCAACATCAAACGTCACCCCCACGTCGGCCCCACGTAAACAAATGACGTTTGTGACGATCCAGGCCTGCTGTGCCAAGCCTGGGCCGCACTTTCCTTCTATGCTCAAAAGGGTGTGTGCATATTATCATTCTTTTAAAGATCTTTTTTTTAAAGATATTTTCAGTGCAAATTCTCCAAATGGTGTTTGTTACCAGGCTACTTGTTGGCGCACGACATTCAGCTGATTCTCAACCGTATTGCCACCGTTATGACGCAAATGGAAAAAATTAAGTCATCTTTATCTGGATTGGCACCACTATAGTAGCTGGCTACCTTGCTAGCTGGCTATCTCGCTGGCTGGCTACCTAGCTAGCTGTATATTATCTATTGTATTCTATGTATAGCGATCTATTTGCTGTCTATCAGCTATTTATCAATTAGCTGGATATCTGTTAGCTGGCAATCTGCATAGCTATCTATTAGCTGGTTAGCTATTAGCTATCTATCTATTCGCTATCTACTAGCTGGTTAGCTAGCTTTCTACCTATTTGAGTTACTTCCAGGTTGAGTGAACTAGCTATTACCTATCTATTCGCTAGCTGTTAGCTATCTATTCACTAGGTACTGGCTATCTATTCACTAGCTATTAGCTATCTATTTGCGAGCTGTCGATTCGCTAGCTATTAGGTATCTATTCGCTAGATTGCTATCTATTTGAGTTACTTCTGGGCTGAGTGAATGCTGGCACGTGTGGCAGTCGCTGCTCACCCACAGAAAAACGTATCCTGTGAGTGTAAAGTGACCTTGAGAGTTTTGAAAGGCGCTGATAAATGAAATGTATTATTATTATTCTTATGATTATTAAAATGTATATACTTTATATTCAGGTGCGCCTTATATATGGAGACATTTGAAAATACAGCATTGACTGGGGGTGCGCCTTATCCACCTGAAAATACGGTACTTGGTCTTCGGCAAAATATGGCGGAGACTTGCTAGCCTCCATGCGGCTAAATGTCCGCGTCACCAAGCTTTTAGATTTAGCTGGCGAGACCTTAGCGGCTTCGGGTTTCGTGTGCGCAGCGAGATCACCGTCAGCGGCTCGTTTTTCTAAACCCCGGACCGGAGTTCGAGGCTGGCCTGACTTTTCAGGTCATCGGCTCGCAAATAACGTGTCGCGGTGCGACTCGTCGGCCTTGTTAGACGTCTCGCCCCAGATGGAGCAGGTGGTGCGTCGTGTCCTCGCCATGGCACCTCCCGCTTCCTTATGAGGAGGGAAGAAAGCTGACCTCCTTTAAACTCTCCGACCGCCCGAGAAGGCCTCGCGCGGTGTTGAATTTCAAACAAAAACGCGGTGGCCGTGGGGGGGTTGGGCCGATAGGACGGGGGGGGGTTTGGAAGGGGTCTGTTTGGAATTCACAAGGCGACATAACAAGTTGAGAAGCCCTCGTCGTATCCTCTTGGAATTGATTTCCCGTTGGGCCTTGAAAATGAACGCTCCCAACAAGCCACTTGTGTGCAACGGCGACAGGAAGCGGGAAACAATTTATCTGCAATCACCGAGGCCATCGACAGAACAGCGAGAGCAGAATCATCAAGAGAGACGATAGCCCCCGCCCCGCAACACCAGACCCTCAGAGAATAGCCATTTATAGACGTGACCAGTGGGGAAAACAAACACATCCATATGCAGCTCTGCTTCTTGTTAACTTGAGATTTTGCATTGCGTCATATTGCAATTTGCGATAAAGAAAATATCCGGATAGCCGTTTAGTTACATTCAGGCATTGTGAGTTATATTCATCTTTATCCATATAAAAAAAGGAATCATAAAAATTAACTAATTCACTGCCAGACGTGCACAAATGTGTCCACTCCTTCGACTCTCTTCTTTTATCAGAAATGATATGGGTCTGGAGTTCAAGCACAATGCGTGGTCTAACTGTGCTATGTCACGTTTCGGTTTGCGACCAGCGGGTGGCACTGTAGGGCCCCGCCTGCAGCTCTCCACAGGTGTTGGTTGTTTTAATCAGTGGCGGTTAAAAGGACTCCCGGCGCGACCATTCAGTGTCGGGTCATTGTTTGTTTCACCCTGTCATGTTTGTTTCGTCTTATCAAGTCTTACTCATGGTTTTGTTTGCTACTTTGGACCTTTTTGTTCTGATGATATATTGTTTGAGATTTTGAGAAAAGCAAACATTGATTACATTGATTATTGGACAATGTTTCACTTTTCAACCAAATTGATTTTCAAACAAGTTTCTGGAACGCATTATGGTGGAAAACCGAGGTTTGACTGTGTGAAATGTATTATTATTGTTATGATTTTCTTCTTCTTCTTCTTCTTCTTATTATTATTATTATTACCCATTAATAAAAATTAAAAAAACATAAATTTAAATTTAAATAAAAAATAAAAAAATAAAAAATAAATAAATAAAATAAAAATAATATAAAATTAATATTACTTTTTAGTTGTATTTTTATTTTTATTTGTAATTTTATTATTAGTATTAATATTCTTCTTCTTCTTATTATTATTATTATTATTTTTTTTTATCTTTATTATTTTTAAGGGAAAAGCTGAAAGGAGAAGATTATTATTATTATTATTATTATTATTATTATTACCAAAAAAATGCCTCTGCAGGAATAAATAAAAAACATGGATGGGAACATGCAACAATTTCCCGTGTCTGGTGTGACTTGACTTTGTCTGGTTGTAGCTTTTATCGTGTTGTCATGTCAACACTCATCTGGAAGTCATTGTCCTTGTTTGCGCACGTGTGTTGATAAGAAAACATGTCTGCGTGGCTGTTTAACAGCTGTACAAACCCTTGTTTTTTTCACCCCCCCGACCCTCTGAGATTGAAGTGCGATGATCCCTTTTTTCCCTTTCTTTTAGGGGGGAAGGGAAGAGGGTAAGGGTCATTCAGCCATATTCCCAGCATACAGGCTGGAAGTCTCGCCTTCAAAACAACCTCCGGCGTCGGATGGTTTGTCTTCTTGCTCTGCCAACGGGGTAAAAACCATGTCAGCGACCTCTGACCCCACACAAATTCGTCTGGATGGAATTGAAGGCGAGCAAAAAAGCAAATCTTGCAAGAATACAAGCCAGTGACACATCGTCAGTCGCCGCTCCTCTCATTAATTCTGCACAGGGCATTTGCGTGATTCTAAATCAGTGGTGGGCCATGCGTGTCACTTCTAGGCCTTCAGTCGCGCTATGTCTGAATCACTCCACAGCTGCGAGTGTGCTGTGATTTACTATACGGCCACTAGAGTGTCCCAAAAACGCCACAAAAATGAGCTCGAAACTGGGGAGATTCATAAAGTCCCGCCCCCTTGTTGGTGACGGCATGCCAGGATACTTCTTCACAAACTGCCTTGCTCCAGAATCAAAAGAAAAATGTGAGGTTTGAGCGAATGAGTAACAAGAAAGCAGACAAATCAGCCCATTTCCAACAGAGCTTGTGCGCCATCTTGTGGATTTTCTGGACGCTACATTGCTGACAGCTCGAATTGATACGGAAGGACTCCTTTAATTGGTTACAAACATTTATGCTTTCCTCTTCAGAACTATTTGAATCATATTCATAACTGGAGGAGTAACAAGAAAGCATCTCTGAATTTGAAGCCGGTCTTTTGATTCTAGAGCAAGTCAAGACGTCCCTGCGTATCGTCACGAACAAGGGGGCGGGACCTTCTGAAACTCGCCATCTCCGAGGTCATTTTGAAGTAGTTTTGTGAGTCATTTTTATTCATGTTTTGCACTTGACTAAAAATATCAGCCTGTGTGTTTTGGCTATTTTCGATGCTATCAAACGTTTTTCTGATAATAATAATACATTTAATTTCTAAGCGCCTTTCAAAACGCTCAAGGATGTCAGTTGGGAAACAAAAAAATGGTGTCGATTGTCCTTTAAAAGGTGAATTTTAGGAATCTTTGTAAGATGCGCTCAGTAGAAGTCATTTGAAGTGATTTTACAAATGATGGACGCAACTTGTCCGGAGGTGTCGGTTGTCCTTATAAATGGCTGCAACCAATGAATTTGATCATATTTCCTATGGGCGGAAACGGGTTTGTCGATTAGAACAACTCCCAAATCAAACAGGATGATTTGGGATCTTCCTCGACTTATTTGATTTCTTTTGGGTGGCTTTCTAGAGCAGGTTGACCTCCAGCCAAGAGGGAAGCATTCCCAGGAAAGGACCTGCCACCGTTCCAGCCTCGTCGCGTCATTTTGCATCAGAGCTCAGCTTGTTTCTTTTTTTTTTATTTCTTTTTTTCTTTCGTTCTGTGAGGTTTGAGGGAGCCATTTTGTGCAGCCGTCTTGCTGTCAAGTTGCGTTGACAGCGGGAAGGCAAGCCGCCTGCTCTTGGAAGCTTTACCATGACAGTTCGCCGTCGCCCAGGGGCGGATCATCATCGTCGTCGTCGTCGACAACCGTCAAACCCCCCCCCCCCTCTTCTCAAAGCCCCCCTTTCCATATCCACCGCCGAGAAAGACGTTCCCAGCACGCCGCCGTTTCATTGGGGCTGCCTGGCACAACGTGGTTCTTTTTATCCGCCGCCTTCATTTGAAATGCAAAGAGCGGCGCAACAGGCGGAAAAAAAGCGTCTCGCGACGGATCAAAGCGACGCCTTTGATGCGGCGTCGTTCTGCGTTCTCCGTTGTTCTCCAGACACGTGATTGCCATCCTGAACGCAGCAGAACCCCCCTCCCCCCCCGAACTCCCACTCCTCCCAACCTCGGTCTCTTAATTGCCCCTCTTTCTTGTTCCACCTTGATCCGCCTCCACGCTGCCTGTCGAGAGCGAGTTGGGATAATAATAAAAAAAAAAACAAACACTTCCCTTCCTGCTCGCGCCATCATTTTACGCACTTGATTGCCCACCGAGGTGCCTCGGCA
Organism: Hippocampus bargibanti; assembly: GCF_051943395.1. NCBI lineage: Eukaryota > Metazoa > Chordata > Actinopteri > Syngnathiformes > Syngnathidae > Hippocampus > Hippocampus bargibanti. The sequence continues at coordinate 25,851,360 of NC_142741.1, forward strand.
CACTAATATGGCGCCATTACGGGCGCAACAAAAACAGATTGTTGAATACACGCGTATGCTAGTTAACATACACGAGTATGCTAGCTAACACACACGCGTATGCTAGCTAACATACACGAGTATGCTAGCTAACACACACACGCGTATGCTAGCTAACACACACGAGTATGCTAGCTAACATACACCAGTATGCTAGCTAACATACACAAGTATGCTAGCTAACATACATGTGTATGCTAGCTAGCACACACGAGTATGGTAGCTAGCACACACACACAAGTATGGTAGCTAACATACCTGAGTATGCTAGCTAACAAACACGAGTATGCTATCTCGCACACAAGTATGGTAGCTGACATACCTGAGTATGCTAGCTAACACACACACGGTTATGCTAGCTAACAAACACAAGTATGCTAGCTAACAAACCCAAGTATGATAGCTAACGAACACGAGTATGCTAGCTAACATACACGAGTATGCTAGCTAACATACACGAGTATGCTAGCTAGCAGACACGAGTATGCTAGCTAGCCACACACGAGTATGCTAGCTAGCACACATACGAGTATGCTAGCTAACACACACACACGAGTATGCTAGGTAACACACATGAGTATGCTAGTTAACATACACGAGTATGCCAGCTAAAACCAAAATAAGATGCTAGCATAAACTGACACAATGTCTTGTTTGGGTGAACATTTTTGTTTGTTGTCACATTAATGGTTGAGAAACAATGCCTTCTATTGTCTCCTTTCTACAGATTACTGGCGCTATCCTGCTAGCGGTTGGAGTATGGGGCAAGTTGATGCTAGGCCCGTACATCTCGCTCATCGCTGACAACTCCACCAACGCTCCCTACGTGCTCATCGGTACCGGGACCGTCATTGTGGTTTTTGGCCTATTTGGATGCTTCGCCACGTGCAGAGGAAGCCCATGGATGTTGAAACTGGTAAGACGCTACCGATATGAAGCTAACAGATAGCTAGCTAGGCCTTCACCCAACCCAGAAGTAACTCAGATAGAAAGCTAGCTATCTAATTCGATAGCTAAGTAACTCAGATAGAAAGCTAGCTAGCTAATAGATAGCTAACAGATAGCAAGCTAGACCTTCACTGAACCCGGAAGTAACTCAGATAGAAAGATAGCTAGCTAATTGCTAATATATAGCTCGCTAGGCCTTCACTCAACCAGGAAGAAACTCAGATAGAAAGCGAGCTAGCTAATTCGATAGCTAAGTAAATCAGCTAGAAAGCTTGCTAGCTAATAGATAGCTAACAGATAGCTAGCTAGGCCTTCACTCAACCCGGAAGTAACTCGGATAGAAAGCCAGCTAGCTAATAGACTTGTACCAATTTTTTTTTAAATCTGAATTACTGTCACCAATAAGCCAAATCAAGAAGATAAAATGGAGAGGGAATGACAGAATTTCCGATTTTCACCGACGTAGCATTGCACCGCTAATGTTTCCTCAACCGTGTTCTTTCTCCCTCCGTGTAGTACGCCATGTTTCTGTCCCTGGTCTTCCTCGCCGAATTGGTGGCCGGGATTAGCGGATTTGTCTTTCGCCACGAGGTCAGCGTGTGCGTTGGTTCAGCGCCAGAATGGACAAAATGCTAATCTAAGCTAACTGATGTCATTTTTTTGCAGATCAAGGGAACGTTCCACAGGACGTACACCGACGCCGTGCTCAACTACAACTCTGAGGACGAAGCCAGCCGCGCTGTTGACAACCTGCAGAACAGGGTAAGCCTACCTAAAAACGCTGTACAGACGCTCCCCAACTTACGAACGGGATACATTCCGAACGCTCGTTTGTATGGTGAATTTGTTCGTAAGTTGCTTCAGTGCTATATTTTGTATGGAATATATGATTAAAGCTTATATAAGTATGTTTGCGTAACCTGTATTGGTTAAAAAATAAACATTTAGTGAAATATATGCTCGATAAATATATAATAATAAGAATAATAAGAATATATTTCATTTCTAAGTGCCTTTCAAAACTGTCAAGGTCACTTTACAGTTACAGGATGAGTTTTTCTGTGGGTGAGCAGCGGCAGCGTTCACTCAACCCGGAAATAACTCAAATAGATAGAAAGCTAGCTAGTTCGCTAATAGATAGCTAGCTAGATAGTCAGCCAGATAGTTACATAGCTAATTGATATCTATCTAGATAGCTAGCTCGTCAGCTGGAGAGAATATAACATGTTTCTACAAAAATGTCTTATGTACCACTGTTCGTAACTCGAATGTTTGTAAGTAGGGGAGTGTCTGTGTAGTGCTTTAACAACAGCTGAAGCTGGAACAAAGCGCTAACATGGAAAAAAAGTGCGACTGACTACTAGTCATCTGTTAGCTAGCGAGCTAACTTGATCTATTTGAGTTATTCCCGGTTGAGCTGGCTACCTAGCTAGCTATCTATTTGCTATCTATTAGTTATCTATTAGCTAACTAACTTGATCTATTTGAGTTATTCCCGGTTCAACGGGGTCACCGTTGCTGGCTACCTAGCTAGCTATCTATTAGCTGTCTAACTAGCTAGCTAGCTATTAGTTATCTATTAGCTAGCTAACTTGATCTATTTGAGTTATTCCCGGTTGTGTGAACGCTGGCGCATTCTTCTTCTTCTTCTTCTTATTCTTATTATTATGATTACTATCATCAATAGCTGCGCTGCTGCGGCGTCTACAACTACACCAGCTGGTTGGGCAGCGTCTACTATCCGTCCAACGGCATTCCCGCCAGCTGCTGCGTCAACTCTTCGGACTGCGACCCCGGCGACCTTCGCAATGCAACTGTGGCCCCCAACAAAGTTCACCACCAGGTTAGCGTTAGCCATTACGTTTCACAACTACACACAAACTACATAGACGTTGCCTGTAGTAGCTTTCACCGTTGTGTGTCTGTTTGCGCTGGTGTGCAGGGCTGCTACGAGCTGGTCACTTCCTTCATGGAAACCAACATGGCCATCATTGCAGGCGTGACCTTTGGCATTGCCTTCTCGCAGGTAGTGGGGACAACATTCATAAATAGGCCTTTCATAAATACTCCATTTTTTGGGGTTTGGGGGAATTTGTATATTATATTGGAATGTATTTGGTACGGAACCGGCAGATTGTTTTGTGTGTGTGTTTGTATGACTTGTCTTGTGAGGACCACTAATCTTTTATGCCGTACGTAGTGAGGACATTTTTGACAAGTGAGGACCTTTTGGCCGGTCCTCACAAGTTTTAGGCAAATCCAATCCAATCCAATACACACACTTGTTACTCACTGTGTGTGTTTGTGTGTGTGTGTGTGTGTGTGGTTAATGAGAGGAAAATGTTCATACCACTAAAAGTAAAATGATATTTTAACCAAATTCCTTACAGGGGTGAGGACTTTGAATGTGCCCATTCAGAGACCTCACTCCTGCTGTTATTTCAGTTTCAAGTCCATTTTTTAAATTTTGTTTTGAAAGAAGTTGAAGTGGGAAATGGGGTGACATTTAGTGGTCAAATGGAACACTAATTCTTCTCTAAACTTCTCAGCAACGGTGGTCCTCGTGTGACGGGTGTCACAACAGTGACTGTCTTCATCTCCACGATGCTGCTGTATTAATGAAGACGAGACGCGTGGATGTGTCTTTTTATTTCTTTTATTTCTGCAACACAGTATGGCAGAAGGGATGGGTGAAGTCGCATGGGTTTCGTCTTGTGATTAACCTGAATCTCCTGGAGATTGTTCTGAAATGCAAAACATTGTCGATAACAAAACAGAATTAACAACGTGTGATCGTATAGTGGTTATTTACAGAAAAAGAGAATACAACACAAGTTCACTGTTATTTACAAGATGTCCCTGAACGCATCATGGGCGGAGACTCGGCAGAACACGCGGTGCGCTTGTAATGGCTGGCGTACAGTTCAACCAGCCACGGACACTCACGGGCAAATGAAACACGACACAAGAAACTAAATATTGTTCAATAAAAACGAAATGAAACAATTATTACCTGCAACACAGTATGGCAGAAGGGATGGGTGAAGTCGCATGGGTTTCGTCTTGTGATTAACTGAGCAATAGAAAAGCACTATGAAGCACAGTTCCACTCGACAAAACGTGAAGTAAATAATGACACAAAAAGTAATCTGGACTCGAATGAATAAGGGAACTAATTAGATAACACTAGACAGTAAAAAAGGGGAAACAAAATAAGATATTGTCATGAAAATGCGCGTTAATCAAGACCAACAGAAAATTGCGACTCACCCTGAATCTCCTGGAGATTGTTCTGGAAACTATGGGCGGGACATAGTGCCACACTGTGCGCCGTTGCGTCACTTCCTTCATAATTTAATAATCTAAGCGCACAACTCCGTTACACTCGCTCCTTATCTGAAGTTATCCGGACCTCACAAAAAGCATTGAAACAGGAATGTGTGTGTGTGTGTGTGTGTGTGTGTGTGTGTGTCTTTCAGCTGATTGGCATGTTGCTGGCCTGCTGCCTTTCCAGGATCATCACAGCCAACCAGTATGAGATGGTGTAACAGACGTCGCATGGCAGGTGGGAATGAGTGGGGGGGGGATTATTGTAAAAAAAATAATAATAATAATTCATAAAATCAAAATGTTGCCTTTTGCCTGTTATAATTCGGTTGTCTTTTCAGTGACATGAAGAGAAGATTTAAAAAAGATACCAAGATGATTTTCTTTGCTTATATCATGTTAGAAAAGTTCATTTTTACCTCTCTCCGTTTTGCTAGCTGCTACCGTGGACATCATGTACAGTGATCCCTCGCTAGTTCGCCGTTCAATTATCGCCGTTTTAGTGCGTCACAGATGTTTTTTTTTCAGGGAAAAAAAACGTTCTGAATGTAAAAAAAAATGTAGAATGACAGAGTTTTTGTACATGGCTGTAGCTTGGATTGGTTCGCAACGCTAACGTCACCCAATGAGAGCACGATATCCCATAATTTACAGCCATGTGGATTAGCTGTGCATTTTCTCAGCCCTGCCCAGCCGATTGGTAGCGCCTGCCCGAGGGAAGTCGCTGGAAAAGGTGGTGGGCAGGGTGCGGAGGGTCCAATAGGATTTTCTGCGCCCTTGTTTGGATACTTGCAGTGTGCAAGTCTTTGAGAGTGGCTAAGGCGCTGACAATGAATTTTCTCACGTATCACGTGGATTGTTATTATTATATAACTCATCTATCGTGGGTGGTCCCGGTTCCCATTACCCGCGAATAAACGAGGGATTACTGTACACACCACATAGGGATCACATTAAGCCTCATTTCCACTCAGCGCTCTGTTTGTGTCACACAACACATTGTTACACTGGCGCTAACTGCATCCAAGGCTCACTTTTTGCACACATATGACACTCTTTTCACAGATGGATGTACGATAACGTGTGTTTTAAACGTCACGATTAATACGGGTACCTAACTTTTTTTTTTTTTTTTTCAATAGACGGAATAAACAAAAAATCGATGTAGTTTGCAATTCGGCCGTAGGGGGTGCTATTGTACTGCAGTCTCGTTCTTTCACCTCCTCAATTTGTGAAGAAGCGGAGGAAATGGACGAAAATTAGGGCCGTAGATCGAAGAAAATCAAACAGTGGTGATGGTGGGCGGCGGGGAATACTTTTGAGGCTGCTTATAAAAAAATTAAATTGAAATATATTTTTTTTTTGAGAATCAAAGTGATGTTAGGTAAACGAGGAACACTCCAACACTGTAATACTTTGGAAGTACACTATTGCTTTTTATTGTTGTTACGGTTATATTCTGTTCAAGCTTTTTGTTTTAAATTACCTTGAGGTGTTTTTCCTGGTTTTTTTTCACCCCTAATTTCAAAATGTTATCAGAAAAGCTAAATTAACCTATTTACGCTGAGCGCGTTCATATGAACTTTGATAAATTCAATTAAAAAAATCTAAATAAAATCAAGACAGAGTATCAAATAGCTTCAAACGGGGTATATCATTAATAATAATGTTATTATAAATAATTAACAATAATTAATGTGACAAGAAACAACATTAATGCCTTTGAAAATGAGTTTATTTATGTTCATATGAACACGCTCGGTGTGAAAGGGTTAATAGGGGTTTATCAGCCAAAATGACATTTTCTTTCTCGTTTATATTCATTAAAAAAAACATGATTTGTGACTAAAACATTCTAAATTAATTAATTATGAATATGTATTAAACTCTTTCAGTAAGTAATGTATTTAAATATTTGACTTAATTATGAATTATTGGATTTTTTTTTAAATCAGGACATTTTAATCATCATTTAATATTTTTGGGAATTCACCAAGTTATCATTTTACTCTCAAATTAGGACTTTTTATTTTTCATCCCCATTACATAATATTCTGACATTTTTTTTTGTGAATAAATATTCTCAAAATATTGCATCTTGATTGTTCGGACAAAAATCATTCCTTTTTCTGATAATTCCAACTTTATTTGGTCAAAAATGAACAACAGCTGAAGCTGGAACATATTCATATAAAATTGCAACTTTTGTTAAATTAATATTCTGATTGTAAAGAATCAACAAAGCGTTGCTTCCATCATCGTCGCATCATCATCATATTTGTTGATATGTGCTGTAAATGTAATTTATAATACGAATAATGATCATGTGATGTTTCATTTGAATATGTTTCCTGGCTGTGTTTAATCTGCTGTTTAGTTGTAAAGTATTTGTTTGTAATGACTCGTAATTAGTAGTGGCTGTTGTTCTGATTGACACTTTTTGTCGAATTTGGCATTATATTCTATTAGATTATTTTTCTTCCTCTTTTGATTTAGTGATTTTTTTTTTGTCATCACAGCTAAGTATTTGTTTTTCTTGTTCTTTCAGTGGCTCTTGAGTTGTACTCCGCTTTTGTACGTTACTTTGAGTACATGTATGCGGTTTTATCTTGTATATTCTAATTTAAAAAAACAACTATAATACCATCCATCTTTCACATGGGGTCACCACACGAACACACGCACACACACACACACACGCACACACACACACACACACACACACACACACACACACAACACACACACACACACACACACACACACACCCTCTCTCCACATCACCACACTGTCTAATATCAACAACAATGTCACCATCCGTGGTCTTAATATCAATAAACTGACAAAATTGTACATTTGTTTGTTCAATTTGTCATTTATTTTGAAGGACGAGTACTGAAAAGATTAATTCCGTGTAATTTCATGAACTCACTCACAAATTTATTTGGGAATTGAAAATATCACGTAGAGCGGCCATTCCTGAATTAATTGAGTTTTGTTTTTTTCTTGCTTGGGTGCCGATAAAGCGTTAGCCAGACCTCTAGACCTCTGTTTTTCCTTTCCACAAGGGGGCAAAATTTCCCCCATGTTAGCGCTTTGTTCCAGCTTTAGCTGTTATTAAATCACTATCTAAACCAATATGTATATGTATTGCATTGTATTTTGGACAGCTGGAGTGGCCACATTTTTACACGTCTGGCAGTGAATGAGTTAAATGCGAAAACACACATCTGGAAGAAGCGCGACAGGGGAAAAGTAATGAAAGAAAGCTGAAAGATAATTATGGAATTCTTCTTTTCCTTTGGGCTTTTCCCTTCGAGGGGTCACCGCAGCAAATCAGTGTCCTCCATCTTGTTTTGGCCGCGCTTTTACATCGGATGCCCTTCCTGACACAACCCTCTGTATTTTTCCGGGCTCGGGACCGCCACAAGAAGACTTCTGTCCCTTTGTGGCTACAGAACAAGCAACTCGCTCAGTAAAAGTCTCCCGAACACAAAACAGACATCGGCACAGCAACATTTAAAAAACTACACTCACCATTAAAGGACAAAATATAATTCATATCAGTCTGTGATTCGCATATTTTTAGGCTAGCAGAGAAGGCTTCGCAGGGCCTGACGGTCCGCCACTGGAAAAAAAGAAAAATATTATTTTGTTTGCCAACCGGATGTAAGCCCTCAGGGCCTCTCGTTCGACACGTGTCCTTGGCCGTCAAAGTCGGCGGCCGGGTGTAGTACCGCACCCGTCCGCTTGAAGGCGCTGCGGGTTCAGGTGAAAACGTAACGACCGCGTGAGCGATGGTGTCGGGGGGGAGAGGAAGAGAAGCGAAGGACGGAGACGCTGCCTGCATCCGTAAAAAGGTCGGTCGGTCGGTCGGTCGGTCGGCAAAGCGGCGAGATGATGGGAAGGAGAGGCTATTACTCGGCGAAGCCCGGCCTGCTCGGGTTCGCTGCAACCTCGTTACACAAATTACCGGCGGAGCGGCGCGGCAGTGGGTCCGCTAATGGAGCGTGAGTGCCGCTGGCTTCCGCCCCCCAGAACCCCCCCGGCCCGCATATCCAACCACCACCCCCCCCCTTCGTGGCTGATAGAGGCCAGAGGGAGGGAAACATCCATCGGGGAAGCGCTATTAGTCTGTCTTTTAATGTCTCTCGCGCGCAAACACGCCAACGCAGCGGCCGCTCGTCATCAGCAGCAGCCAAACAACAACGTCAAACAAATGTTCGTTTAATTTTCAATACATGCTGTCGTCTGCGTTTATGCACAAGAAATAGATCAATATATATATATATTAAGGCTGATGTGTCATTAGCCAGGGCTACTATTTAGGCCGCGCGTGCCGCGGAAATTTAAAGGACAAGCGACACCATTTTTTTGGTTTCCTAACTGACATCAGAAAAACGTTTTATAGCATCTAAAATAGCCAAAACACGCAGGATGATATTTTTAGGCAAGCCACACACAGCGGCGTTCACTCAACCCGGAAGTAACTCAAATAGATAGAAAGTTAGCTAGCTAGCTAATAAATAGCTAATAGACAGCTAGCTAGATTGATAGATAGCTAATAGATAGCCAGCTAGATAGGTTAGGATTGAATAACTGTGTCTTTTGTGTTGTGTGACGTTGTTGTTGTTGTTGTTGTTGTTGACTTGAAAATAGCGCCGCGACAGTGGCTGCCTTTCCAGCAGCTCCTGTATTTTGTTTTTCTCCTTCTTCCTTTCATCACTTTGCTGCTGTGGAATGTACAATTCCCCACTGTGAGACTAATCAAGGCCAATCCGAGACTGTAGTTTATTGTTGAATAGCAACATTTGCCACCGCGCACTTGTTGATCTTGCGCAGCACGATGCTCGCTAATCGCTGCTCTGTTAAGAAACGGCGCAGGATTTCTGCTGAATTTGCTGGGGCAGCGCACAAGTTTCCCCTGAGTGCGAAAATGGTGTCAAAAAAACAACAACAAAATCCTGAAAGGAGGATTTGATTCCATTTGTCTTAAGTGTGTGACAGCGCTAAGAGGCTGATGTTGCGCAGACGACGTCTTTATTATTTAACGCCGCCATTAGATGTCGTTTAGCGGCGTCCAAAGTGATGTAGCGACGTACGTCTCTTTGTGTTCATGTTGTTGTCGTTGCCTCTAATTGACGCTGGCCCTTTTCACAGAACAATTTTCGCTCAACGCCTGCCGCCACCTCTGCCGCCTCTTTGATGATGATGATGATGATGATGACACGCGGCGTCATGGCGGCATGAAGAGATCCGCCGGTGAGAAAGATCTCGGAAGCCGCACGTGTCGCATTTGGCGGCTTCCTTTCCACGCCACCTCTTGCTTTCCGACTGTGACAAGTGCAAAGGCTCAGCGAGGGGGGGGGGGGGGGGGGGGTTGGATGTCAGTCAGATGGGCTTTTGATTGACAGCCCTGTTGACAGGAGAGCACGGCTGCTGCGTTGATGGCATCTTGGCTCAGGTGCAGTTCAAGACCGCCGGACTGAACCGGGAACGTGCAGATGACGTTTCCCGGCTGGAATGGAAATGCAGCCCACTGCTAGATGTCATCTTACAATGACGTCGGGGTGAAGCAGCGTGTGGCTCATTAAGCAAAGCCACAATGAAGCAGTGATTTGAAAATTGAATCCCGCAATATTGCCATGATGGCGGCTAACCGTGCGAGCGAGTTGTTTGTTGCTAAGGTGTTTTGTCTTCTATATTGAAAGGACAACCGACGTCTCTGGACAAGTTGTGTCCATCATTTGTAAAATGGCTTCAAATGACTTCCACTGAGCGTATTTTAATAAGATTGCACCGCGTAGAGCTAGATTTTACCTTTTAAGTCTCGCGCTTAATATTCCCGAAGTCTTGTTTTCCAGTTGGTGACGAGTCCGTACGTGATGTCACTGAAGGAACACCCCTGACCGAGAAAGTGACACACAATGCATTTTGGGTACTTTTTTCCATCTGAAAACACTGTGTTGATCCGTGTCGATGGCGAAATTAGAAGGAAAACTACATAAATAACACGCTGGTGAATCATTGTGTGTTGCACCAAGACTGCTATTTGATACTAGTTGACACAAATTCCCAGCAGCCCATTTCCAACGAAGCTTTGGCGCCATCTTGTGCATTTTCTGGGTGCTACATTGCTGTCCAGATGCCTCAAAATGACACGGAAGGACTTCTTTCATCGATTGCAAACATGTATGCTTTCCTCTTCAGAACTATTTGAATCATATTCATAACTGGATGAGGAACAAGAAAGCATCTTCTCCGAATCTGAAGCCATTGTTTTGATTCTCCAGCAAGGCGAGACGTCCTGGCGTGATGTCCCGAACAAGGGGGCGGGGCCTTCTGAAACTCGCCATTTCTGAGGTCATTTTGAAGTAGTTTTGGGACACTTGAAGTCATTTTTATTGATGTTTTGCATTTGACTAAAAATATCAGCCTGCGTGTTTTGGCTATTCTAGATGCTCTAAAACGTTTTTGTGATGTCAGTTAGGAAACAAACAAAAAAATGGTGTCGCTTTTCCTTTGAGTCAACCTGATTGGACGGAATTGTTCACCAACAATTGTATGCATGATCCCCCCCCCCCATACCCCCTTCACTGCCCACCACCCATAAATTGTCCGAATGCCATCCCCCCAGTAATCTTTGAAATCTCAGCCCCTTCCAAAGCCAGTTTCCTTGGCAACATGAAATTTGGTAAGCATGAAGCGACCCGCACAGACTCTCAGAAGTCACGCCTGAAAAAAAAACAACGACATGGGAAGTCGGCCATTTTGGTTTGAAGTGGCCATTACAGAGTTCTTTGGGCCGTTTGTCAGTGGTTCTTGAAAAAAAACGAGCAAGTCCCAGGACAGTTTGTCTGATTGCTTCCGATTTGAGTGAACGCTGGCGCGAATGGCTGCCGCTGCTCACCCAATTGCCAGAGGTCTGACCAGCGCTTTATCGAGCATGCAAAGAAAAACCAAAACCCGCACAAATCAATGGCAGTGAATGATTTACAAATCTTTTCTGGGTCAGGAACACAATCCCCCCCAAAAAAACTCACTCAGTAGCGCCCCCTGGAATGTTTAAATGTGTGAATTACACCTTTGATCAATTCTTACCGGAGAATTGGCCTTTTTTTGATGATCATTTTGAGAATTTGCCATGAAAATGTCGGCACGAAGGCCTATTCGTGGCTTTAATAGTGTAAAACCGTTTTAATCCTTTGAGCAATGAATATTTCACCATGTAGAAAAATGCAGGTATTCTTTATCCTCTGTAAAGAATGCTAACTATGACTGCATTTTATGACTAGCTTGACTGCTTCCGTGCTGTACTGTGTGGCCATTATAGCGCCTTTCATTCTTGACATTCCCGTTTGGTCAACATCCAGGTCACCGTGCCAGAGGTGGCCTGGGTTTTGGGGATTGATCAGGATCAATGGATCTGAATGGTAATCAACCCCATTCATTTCAATGGGGACAGATGATTCGAGATAAGAGCGTGTTGCGTAACAAGTGTGTTCACAAAGCGGATTGAGCTTGTCTCTCAAGGCAGCGCTGTTGTTTTTGGGATAACAGTAAGGCGGAGTTCACTAAATATTTTTCTACCGGATGGGAATGTTGCCAGCTTACGTGTCACACATTTAGATGTCATTCATGGCTCACAACAAAACTATTTGGTTGCCGGTCACCTTGGTTACATCATGTTCACCTGTTAGCTAGAACATCACGTATCTTTCACATCATATAATTAATAATTTTATTAATAATTGATAATTAATTAATCCAAACTAGGGTGCGGAAAATCCCACTGGACCCTCCGCACCCTGCCCATCACCTTTTCCGGCGACTCCCCTCAGGCAGGCGCTACCGATCCGTGCGCACCAAAACCAACAGACATTTAAACAGCTTCTTCTTTCCCCGTCGCCATTAACTCTTTGAACAGCTAGGATAGCTAACCAATTGGATAGCTAAGCCCTGGCTATCCAAGCTAACCTAGTGTGCAGTAGAAACTAACTAGCTACAATGTCTAGGTTACGTCTGTGTAAGCTCTCAGTTGTACAGAAGTGGTCCATCGATGAAAAGGTTTCTTCAGCCGTCATCTGTACAAATTTGAAGGTGCCGGACGTTTTGCTTCTTATCCAAGAAGCTTCGTCAGCGAACTGAAGTCTTACTGGTAGTATTGGCCCTATATATATATATATATATATATATATATATATATATATATATATATATATATATATATATATATATATATATATATATATATATATATATATATATATATATATATATATCCCTCCTGTCCAGACATGGCGGTGCCGGACACTGCTGTGATAGGTCCCTGCTCTCAGGTTGGGGGAAGCAGACGACTACTCCCTGCGGCTCCACTGATTGTTCCTATTGTCCTGACTAACGACTGGCCTGATTGCCCCACTTCCTCATCAGCATTACTAATCCTATGTTGCCTAAGCAGGCTATCCAAATTGAACCTCACCCCACCATTACGGTTTAGTGAAGGATTTAGCTGTTTTATGAAAATCGCTTCTTTTACTCCCCTTTCAAACCATCTATGTTCTTTTGCTAAGATGCCTAAAATGTCTAGGTTAATTTAAACTAAAAATACATTCACATCCACAAGAAACGAAGCTATGACCTCTTTGACCCTTCAAAAAGAGGCCATCTGATTGATTAGAAAGCGAGAAATGCTGAGAAAAAGACTTCTGAGAAAGTGTAATCAGAGTAGAAACTGGCCAAGCGAGTCCTGTTCACATTCTCCCTTTTCTTGCTCAGCAACAATTTTGCCGAGCTGATTCACTTGCGAGTATCTGGGAACAGACTGTGCCCATCTCTCCGCTGTGGAATTGTCGTATCGACCGCGCCGTCTGCGCTTATGCCGCTTGTGCCTTCCCCTGCGCTGCGTTTATAGAACAGCCGACATTTTCAACTTGAGACTTTAGCAGGTGTACCCCCCCCCCACTTAACCCCGAACACGCACGCGGTGAAAAACATGTTTTCATGCCATGGACAACAGGTCCGATTTCAAACATGTAACTTTTAGCGCGTTTGCTAATTGTGGAGCGTTTGTAGTAAACCGTCCACTTGTTTACCGGAAGCTACTTTGGCTACATTGTGGTGCACACAGTAAACGGGTCAAGGTCAGCAAGGTCAACAGGAGCGCTGGTCTACATTTACAACCTAAATTGTCATGTTTTGGCGAGTCTATAAAATTGGATTGGATTCGATTAGCCTTTATTAGTCTCACAGTGGAGAAATTTACATTTCACAGCAGCAAAGTGATGAAAGGAAAGAAAGAAGTAGAAAAACAAAACACAGGAGTAAAAGAAGCCACTCTCGCGGCGCCATCTTGAAGTCAAAAGAACAACAAAAAGAACAATAATATGACATTTTTTGGCTAGTCTATGAAATTAGATTGGATTAGATTAGCCTTTATTAGTCTCACAGTGGAGAAATTTACATTTCAGACGTAGCACTACTGAAGGCCTAGGGTTGACATGCACGGCCCGCCAATGGTAAACACCAAATTTTGTTTGAGTCACAGGCAAAATCGGGGAATATCTGCTATTTTGACAACAATATTTTAAAACCTGCAAATGCTTATCCGGCAATCCGAAAAGCAGTACTGACACATATCCGGTTTTGAGATGGACTCAAACAACAACAAAATTCTCGGATGGCAAATTGTGATTCATATTTTTTTGGGTGTGTTTGTTTTTAGAGGTCTGCCTTGAAAACAGCAGACTGGTCGTGTAGTACTGAAATCCTGTTCCAAAAAAAGTTTCATTTGTTTTGGAAAATACGAAAACAGCGTTAGTGTTTAATCTGAACATTTGGACTGCCCTAGATAAAATGTATATCGACCAGCAGGTACGCATTTCTTACATATGTCAAATATGTTTAGAAATGAGGTCAAATGCAGATATTTACACATCGCCAAGCGCTATTCGGCAGATAGCAGAGCAAAAGAGATCGCCAACGATTGCCCGTTATCGTGTTTTTAAAGGACAACCGACATCACTTTTTTGTTTCTTAACTGACATCAGAAAAAGGTATGATAGCATCTAAAATAGCCAAAACACGCAGTACGATATTTCTAGTCAAATGTAAAACCCGGAAGTGGCCAGTTTCAGACGTCCCGCCCCCTTGATCGTGATGTCACAAAACAGAATCAAAACAATGGCTTCAGATTTGGAGAATACGCTTTCTTGTTACACATCCAGTTATGAATATGACTCAAATAGTTCTGAAGAAGAAAGCATACATGTTTGCAATCGATTAAAGAATTTATTCCGTGTCATTTTGAGGCATCAGGGATGGGAAATGTCGCACCCAAAAAAGGCAGAAAATGGTGACAAAGCCGTGTAAGGAATTAATCAGCCCGTTTCCACAGGCTGATTAATTCCTTACATGGAGCTTTGTCGCCCTCTTCTGGTGGCTTTTTGGTGCAACACGAGGTCCCCAGACCAAAGTACAGCAAAATGCATTGACGTGATGGAAGGACTGCTACAATGTGTCCTTTTTTCGGTCAGGGGCATTCCTTCAGTGACGTCACGTGAGGACTCGTCACCAACTCAAAAACAAGACTTCCGGAATATTCAGCGCGAGTCTTAAAAGGTAAAATATAGCTATATGCCGTGGAATCTTTGTCAAATACGCTCAATAGAAGTCATTTTACAAATTATGGACACAACGTGTCCAGAGACGTCGGTTGTCCTTTAACCGACGCTGTGTGAGCTTGGATATTTTTGATGTTACATGTGATATTTTTATACATACACGAAAAAAAAAAAATTTTTTTTTTTTTTAAACAAGGCTGTCGCTGTGCAAACGTATCATTAGTCACGGCACGCTGTCATCACAAATGTATGTATGTGGCTCATTCAACACTCTGAATATGAGATGATGTTCCTGCCAATGAGTTGACGGTTTTGCTAATGTCAATTGGCACACTTGTGGAAATTAATCCGACTCATAAAAGTTTCATACAGGGCAATTTTTATATCAGATGTTCTCGAGTGCGGCGCACGGTGCCGTATACGAGAGGTTGCCCCCACTTGACGACCCCAGTCAACTCCTAAGTGCTAGCACGACTTCCAAGGCTTTGTCGTGAAATTAAAAGAGCAGTTATTTAGGTGGTAAAACGGGTCGTTGCATAAAATGACCCAAATATTTTCTTTTTGTTCTCAGTGTACAGTATCATTACATTATCATTCTTTCACATTTATGCATGACTGCAAAATCACTGTATCGTGATGTTGACAAAGTGCTGATATCTCTACTTAGTTGTCATTTTTACTTCAGAATTTTGTCGTTATGATTCATTAATCGCCGTTGCACGAACCCCGCCTCACCACCTAGAAGCTAAACATTCCTAAAAATCTACCACTTGGTTCAAATAATTATAATAATAATACGTTTCATTTATAAGCGCCTTGCAAAACTCTCAAGGTCACTTTACAGTTACAAAAATCGTCTTTTTCTGCGGGTGAGCAGCGGCAACCACACGCGCCAGCGTTCACTCAACCCGGAAGTAACTCAAATAGATAGATAGCTAGCTCACTAGCTGATAGCGAGGTAGATAGATAACTATCCAGCTAGATAGCAAATAGAGAGCTAGCTAGCTGCTTTATAGAGCAGCTATTTGATGATTGTGCAGTTTTCTGCAAAGACTGGAAACTTATATACATCTATATCAGTTTGATTTCATATTGCTGATTTTTGTTTTGGGATTTGTTTAAGGAAAGCTCTCAAGAACACTTTACAGTCGCAGGCTAAATTTTCTGCGGGTGACACATAGTCATTGATACAAAAATCAAAATAAAAAAAATCTAATAAATAAGCAAATAAACAAAGAAATACATAGAAAACGAATGAACAAATAAATATATAAACAAACAAATAATTTTTAAAAAAGCCTTCCCCATTATGGGCTGATTATTTCTTTCTTCATCATCTCCAAAATAATAATAATAAGAATACATTTCATTTAGAAGCGCCTTTCAAAACTATCAAGGACACTCTACCGTCACAGGATATTTTTTCGTGTGGGTGAGCAGCGGTAGCCACCTGCACCAGCGTTCACTCAACCCGGAAGTAACATAAAGTAAAAAAAATAAATAATATGACAACACAAAGACACAGAGTCATTCATTCTTCAGCACTTTCTGTACCCTCTTTGTGACATGAAGCAGTTCTAGATGAAAGAGGAGCGGATCAAAGCATCCTTTTCAGCAGCTAGATAGCAAATAGGTAGCTAGCTAGATAGCTAGCGAGATAGATGATGATAATAATAATAATAATAATAATAGTAATAATAATAATAATAATAATAATAATAAAACGTTTCATTGATAAGTGTCTTTCAAAACTCTCAAGGACACTTTACAGTCACCGGAAACACCGTTCAATCATACTGGATGACTTTACAAAATCATAATTGCAAATTACATTCTTTAGGAAATGACTACATCACATGAATCAGCATCTTGTTTTTGATTTATGGCTATTGTTGTTATATTACAAAGAGAAGTTTGTACGCGTTATTGTAAAACTTTGTTTTGCATACGGGAGCGTCCTTGCGCCCTTCTCATTGGTCTCTCATTTATTTATCGCGCCTTTCTATTGGGCAGCGAAGATCGCGAGCTCTGATTGGCCACCGAGGATTCCCAAACCAGGTGGCCTGATGGCTCGCTCATGAATATTCACGAGTCGCTTGGCACTTCTGTGTCATGTTTAGAAAATGGACGGGGAGTTGCTGCAATTTCATGACTGAGCGCAAATAAAGCCGCAACATTGCAAGGTAAGGTAACTTGGGAGCATTGAAAGAAATAAGCGGGATTTTTGTCCTCTTCTTATTAGCGTTTATTCTTGTACTTAACAGTTCGGCTGTCACTTGGCTGCCCCTCCTCACTTCCGTTTCGCTCTTCGCGCTCTCTGTTTCGTGTTACGGTTGATGTCGGAGAACCGGACAAACAGGTAAAGCCGTTAAGCGCGCAGGCGTCTCTATTTAAAGCCGGAACGACACGTCGCACGCCGAACAACCCCTAAACGGGAAAAAGCAAGCAAGCAAGCACACCCGGCCAGCGCCGAGTCGTCATCCAGTTCGCAACCCGGAAATTGAAAAGTCGACGCGAAAACTCTGCAGCAAAAATGATGCGACAGCTTCCCGAGACACCCGCTCAGAAAAACTCTCTTTTCCACGCCATGAATCGCTTCCTCGGCGCGGTGAACAACATGGACCAGACGGTCATGGTGCCCAGCCTGCTGCGGGACGTTCCGCTGTGCGACGACGCCCAACTCTACGGCCACAAGTCTGACGCGGACGATGGCGACGTGGACATGTACAGCTACTATCAGCTGCTCAAGTCCATCCGGCGGGACATCGAGTGGGGTTTGAGGGTGTCCCCGGTCGTCAGGGAGACGCCGCCGCGGCTCACCCGCGTCAACTCCGTCGCTTCCACGGCCTCGTCGTCGTCCTTCGCCTCGTCGTCGTCGTCCTTCGCCTCGTCGCTGTCTTCGTCCGAAGATGAAGAGGAGGAAGACCTGCAAAAGCAGTTCCAGTACCACCTGGCCGGCCTTCAGGGGGTTCTGGGCAAGCTCACCACTCAGGCCAACACCCTCACCAAGCGCTACAAGCAGTCCATCGGACTCTAAAGACGGGCTCTTTCTACACACTGTGGGGCCATTTGAAGTCCTTTGAGGGCCACTCGAGTCATCACGGAACAGATGTTTGTTACTAATCATGAGCGTTTGGTTTAAATGTTTTGCGGGGCTTTCCTCTGAGGGGTTTAAACGTTCAAGGCAAACAAACGACCTATCCGTATTGCTACATTTTAACGTCAAAAGTGGGTGAAACAAGTTAAAATGGCCAATGCACAAAGGAGGAAAAGACAGTGGCCTCCCTCCCTCCCGACTTGAACAAGTGCTTTGGGTGATGGCCTACCGGATGTGTTGAATGTGACTCAATGCTTTAACAATTCTTTTTGCACTCATGGGTGTTGAGTTTTGATTTGCAGGTGAAATTTATTTAAAAAAATATATATTTAATGTGTAATTTATGACCTCAGGGCATGTGCGCGTGTATATGTTGAGTTGAAAGAGCAAGCGAGGATCTGTGTGATATGAAACGCCCATTTCAAGATGATGAACATGCAACTTCCGCTCTGATGGCTAAAAAAAACTTTAGGAAGGAGGCAGGTGCTTAAAAAACTGCCTATGAGTTCCTCATTTCAAACTTGGATCAATGGACTGGAATCAACTGATCGTTCCGCTTTGTGAACAATGAAGAATTCCATGAGATCACTTTGTGTTGAGCTCGATATGTGCCTGAAAGATGCATTCTTTGCACTGGTTTTCTACTGATATTTAAAATAAAGGTTTTTTTTTTTTGTATGAACTCAATCAATTTGTGATTCATTTTGACTGTTCATATAATGCAATGATGTTATTACCGCAATAAGATACCACAAAGTGTGCAGCGGATTTGATATTAGCACGAGCAACCGGTTAATCTTGACGTATGCAGAGAATTGGATATTTCGCCATTCTGATAACTTTGCATGCATTATGTAGCAGTTTGGATATATTAGCAAACCTCATCGCCGTTTGGAACAAAAGTAGCCAGAAAAATCACATGTTGGTTATTGCCTTTGGCTAATTTAGCTTAGCACAAAGAAGGTCTTAAAATGGAACACTGCTGTCATGATTTCCCATGACAGCGGACCTCAATTGTGGAAGCATCAATGATTCATTCACAATGTGTGATTTTTGGGGGTGTCAGCGGGCGGGGATTGGGGGTAACCTTATCACAAAAGAGCAGCTTCAGCAGGACGGAAAGAAAAGATTGGATTGGATTGGATTTGCCTTTATTCGTCTCGCAGTGGAGACATTTACATATCACAACGGCAAAGTTATGAAAGGAAGAGTAAAGGAAAGAAAGAAGTAGAAAAACAAAATAGAGGAGCTGCTGGAAAGGCAGCCACTCTCGCGGCGCCATCTTGAAGTCAAAAGAACAACAAAATATATATCAACTGCATAGTCACCATACATTGTTAAAGGACAACCGACACCATTTTTTGGTTTCCTGACATCAGAAAAACGTTTGATAGCATCTAAAATCACCAAAACACGCAGGATGATATTTTTGGTGAAATGCAAAACACCAGAAAAAAAATGACTTTAAATGTCCCAAAACTGCCACAAAATGAGCTTGGAACTGGGCAGATTCAAAAAGTCCCGCCCCCTTGTTTGTGATGTCATGCCAGGATACTCCTTCACAAACTGCCTTGCTCCAGAATCAAAACAATGGCTTCAGAGAGTTCAGATTCGGAGAAGATGCTTTCTTGTTACTAATCCAGGCATGAATATGATTCAAATAATTCTGAAGAGGAAAGCATAAATGTTTGCAATCCATTAAAGAAGTCCTTCCGTCTCATTTTGAGGCATCTGTACTCAAATGTAGCGTCCCATAAAATGCGCAAGATGGCGCCCAAGCGCCGTTGGAAATGGGCTGATTTTTCTCCTAGGAATTTATGTCAACTAGTATGAAATAATAGTCTTGGTGCAACACACAACGATTCGCCATGGCGTTATTTATGCGTTTTCCTTCTAATTTCACCATCAACACAGTTTTCAACGGTTTGGTTTTCAGACCAAACAAAGTACCCAAAATGCATTGTGTGTCGCCTTCTCGGTCAGGGGCGTTCCTTCAGTGACGTCACTTCTGGCATCAACTAAAAAACATGACTTTTTGAATATTCAGCGCGAGTCTTAAAAGGTCAAATGTCGCCATATGCGGTGGAATCTTTGTCAAATACGCTCAGTAGAAGTCATTTGAAGCCATTTTACAAATGATGGACGCAACTTGTCCGGAGGCGTCGGTTGTCCTTTAATGTTTTTAGGACGATAAGTTTTAGCCAGGAACTGATTATTTCTAGTGCTGGTTTATTTCCTGTGGGTAGGGAGGGGGGGGGGGGTGCTCAGAATAAATAAATCAGAAAGCAGTTGAGAAGCGTTTTGGGATGTCATATTCCAGTTGCGCTCGAGACCAGAGGAAAACAAAATAAAAACCTGTTTTTGTTTTGGCTGCGTGGGTTACGTCCCTACCGCTTTGAATTATTAATCACATGAAACGACAGCCATTCAGCCACGTCTTATCCGCGTGGTTAGCCACTTTGTACTTCCATTTCTGTCGTCTTTGCGCAGTATGTTTTTATTGCGCTCATTGTTAACACCGCGATTGTCTGAAATGACTGCGGATCATTACCTCGCTCATTTTCATGTCATAATTATAACCATGAAAAGCCTGCCCGACCGGACTTGTGCACAATATGGAATGTTAACAGTCATTTTCCACGGTGAAACCAGGGATGGGCAACTTGAAGGGTAGATGGGGCCACACATTTTAAACAACGCTACTTCCAAACCAGGTGGATGTCAAAAATGAAATGTTAAGGTTGTGGGAAACAAATAGTCTGTGTGGGTTTTCTCCGGGTGCTCTGGTTTCTACCCTGAACAAGTTGCCAGGTCATCGCCGGGCATACAAAAATCTGGAGTTACACAGTGTGTGTGCATTATCTATCTAGCTAGCTTGAGAGAGACAGAGAGAGAGAGAGATGGCTGGCTGGCTAGCTAGCTGGCTAGCTAGATGGCTAGCTAGATGGCTATCTTGGTGGCTGGCTGGCAATCTAGATGGCTGGCTTGCTGGCTATGTATTTATATATTGGTGGATGCTGACTCAAATACTATTTCATTTAAAGAACCCTTGTTTTTACTTGAGCTACTCAATTCAAAGATGACAGTAGTTTTACTGGAGTACAATTTTGGCTACGCTAGCCATCTCTAGCATACAGCTGCATTTCACCTTTCCTCATCACTTGAACCAAGCTTGTTGGCCTTCTCGTCACCCGTCCAATCGACTCCCTGCCATCCCAACCTGTGTCTTTGTTGTGTACCATTAGTCTTGTTGTACCTCCTTAATTGCTTTCTTTCAATCTGTCGGATCCTTTTGTTCATCCTTTGAATTGCGTTGCGCAGATCGCCATTGTCGAACGCTAATCTCTGGCAGCTTTTTATCCCAGCCAGCTTTTTCGATACCTTCTTTATAATGATGCGTGCATGTGTGTGCGCGCGTGAATGTGTGTGTTTGTATTCAAATAAAAGTTGTCCGCCCCTTAGCTATGCCTGTGAATTGAAACAACCATTTTATTTATTTTTTTACAGTGTACGGGGGGAAATGGTACGCACGCCTTTGTCCTGCCTACTTTGTATCATATGGCTAAAGATCAGAAGTCAATATTAATAATACAAAGAAAGCAAGGTCAATTCAGTTTTGCTTCATTTGAAGACACTCCGTCCGCCATGCTTTCAGGGTAAATCCACATTTTTTTTTTATGTTCTATGTACTCAATAACATGGAAAAGGGTGAGGTTGACACCCTGAGTTAAAGAGTAAATTGTGTGGCTTCATTTAAGACACTGGGTAATTATTTCGAAACACATCTATGAGTGTTAAGAATGTTAAATATAACTTTAACTCATTCGCTTTTCATTGAAAAGCGTGACGGGTAGAGCCATACCCATTTTTTTTCGGGTTTTAGTTTTTCTTGCGGGGGTGCCGATCAAGGGCTGGTCAGACCTCTGGAAATGTTTTCCCCTTCCACGACAATGCAGCATTTGCCTTTTGTTCATTTTAGCGCTTTGTTCCAGCTTCAGCTGCTGTTAAAGCGCCATATAAATCAATATGTGTGTATTGTATTTTGTACAGCTACCCCCATTTCAATCTCAGATAACTCCAGACCATATAACTTTGGAATTAACTCCTTTTTTTCCTGATGAAAGAAGAGTGCAGAAGGTTTCTTACGCTAAATTGAATGGTTATGTAGTCCTCCAACTGTATTTTCTGCGGGTCCTGCAATTTGAATGAAAATAACAAAAACCCTGGCACTGCAGTGGACACATTTTTACACATCATCTGTCAGTGAATGAGTTAAAAGACTGCATATTAGGATCTGCACAATTTTACCATGACCGCATACCATTGTCATTCGTGTGAAACACATCAAACAGCAAAGCATGTATGCAAACAGGTGAGACAAAAAACACCAAGCGGGCAGATAGCCCTTTGAGATTTCTAGCAGACACACCCTGCGTGTGACATTTCATTCTCTTCTCTGATTCTCAATGTTTTTCACTCACAGATGCCGTTTTTGTACAAAGGTCACATGCGTTGCAACATTTGACTGTGAATGAGCTGGCTTGTTTTTTTTTTAATTCCTTGGCATCTGGAGATAGCGCCATCGTGACTGGAAGGGGAAATGCCAGAGAGAGAGAGATTGCAAGAGCTGGCTACCGATTCACTTACCTGGCACTTGAACGCATCATGTCATTATTGGAAATACCTGTACTGTAAATTCTATTTATACACAGGCTCTGTTTCCCCCCTGCAATAATTGCAATGAAGCACAAAAACGTTCTCGGTAACAGACGATACGTGACTGATAACAAGCGGAAGACTAACATTTTCGATTCCGGGTACATTCAATGTATTTATTTTTGTCCTTCTCGCGTGTCGTAGACCAGGAAATGGTGGAAAATGAACAGCCCAAAACAAAACAAAAAAACAAAAGCAAATCAAAGCTGATTTTTTTGTCAACCAACGGAAAGAGTTTGAAACGAACAGTCCGAATATGAAGTCCTCGTTGAACGACTCCCGCTGTGCAATGTTTAACACTCATTCAGAGGACTATCGCTGTGTAAGTAACGCATGCTTCTGACAGTTAGCAACAACCTGCTACATCAGCTACGGCAATACAGTAATTGTTTGAGGAATGAAGATTTAAGTTCACCTCCAAAAAGCAATGCAATGTGAATAACCAAGAAATTGTAAACACAATTGCACGCCGTCGTGAACGATAACACGCCGTGTTCGTTTATCAAAAGCTCGCTTTATCGCTATCAACCGGTTGTCAACTTTTACTTTACAGCACGTTATCGCTGTGGTGACGTGAGCTTCACCCACGCTTGCTGGAAGCTACTTATTTGTTTTGGCCGACTGTGGAAAGAGCGAATACTGTAACCCAATCTCGTTCGAAATGATAATGCGAAATCAGTCGCGTAGAGAACTTGTGTGCGTGTTTATTACTGATAAATGGTAATTATAGCTTGTTTTGAAGAGAAGCGATCTGCTAATTTACTCGTTTTTGTTTGGCACAGACTAATAACATACCAGCAATCATTCGGTACCGCCTCGCGTTGATCCGTACCAGATGAACACGTTTTGTTTCTTTTTAACTCAGTAACTGCCAGAAATGTGCAAAAATGCGTCCACTTCAGTGCCAGGGTTTTTGTCATTGTCACTCGAATTCCAAGACTCACAGTGTATTGAGTTTTAGGACTACATAAACATCCTATGCAGCGTAAGAAACCCTAGATTGTCTTCTTTCATCAGGAAAAAAAAGTTAATTCCTAAATTATATGGCTCTGGAGTTATATGGGCTTTGAATGAGGGTGGCTGTCCATAATACAATGCAATACATACTGTACACATCGGTTAAGATAGCGCTTTAACAACAGCTGAAGCTGGAACAAAGCGCTAACATGGACAAAAGGCACATGCTGCCCCCTCCTGGAAGAGAAAAACATCTGACCAGCTCTTTATCGGCACCAAGCAATAATAATAAAAAAAAAAAAAAAAAAAAAAAACCCAATCAAATTTGGGAATGACGCTCTACGTTATATTTTTAATTCCCGAATAAATTCGTGAATGGGTTCATGGCCAAAATCGTGGAAAAGGGGGCAAAATAAATGAAAACACAAAGCATCATGTTGCTTAAATCTGCATGAAAGACATGGGGGAACATGCACTACTGCTTTGTTGGTTTAGCCGCTTGTTCTTTTGTTTTAGCTTCTTCATTTTTGTCCACCGACTTCATTTGCAGCATGAACTTTAATTAACCGTTTTTCATTCTTTAGCGGTTACGGCTGTTTTGGTTAGCAACCAGATTCAAACGGGTTCAACGGGTAACTAAAGTGGACAGGGCAGAAATGTGGTTATTTTCGACCAATGGCTTTCCGATTTCCTCCTTTTGCCTGCCACCGTGTTGTTAGATTAAATGATAGCGGCTTTGTGGAATCGGCCAAAGCAGCAACATAGCACAAGTGATCCTGCAGATATTTTGGCTTTTAAAATGCAAAACTCAGCGCAGGCGCCTTTCATATCCGGCCAGGCGAGCACTTTTTTTTTTCTCATTCTCATCATTCCCGAGCTTACACGTCAAACATGCTTGTCTATCTCTCGCTGTTGTTCTCGGATCACTTTCAGGCTGCTTCTAATGACCTGTCGAAACAAGCTGCATTGTAAAGGTTACCCGGAGTTTGTTTCGTCTTTGTTGTAAACATGTTTGCTTGAATAGCAAGAATCATTTCATGGCGCATTCTCTCATTGCGAAGCACGGACGGCCTTCTTAATTGGTCAGATCAATCGTAGGCCGATAGCATGTCAAAGCCCTCTTCAGTTGGACGACTTGTTGAAATAGGTCACCCAAGCATGTAAAAGAGGTTCCGGCATGCTCTGCTTTGAATGCAACGACATTTATTTCAGGGTTCTCTCATTCTTACGGACAAACAACCTTCTCGTTTAATTCAAAACAGATTTTTTTTTTGGTGACACACAGTGGCGTTTTTTTAGGTGGTTCAATTATCTTCTGGTTTGATCATATCAGTTTCAGTTGAGTATCGATGGAAAGGTTTCTTCAGCCGTCATATGTACTTCTTTGAAGGTGTCGGATGTGCCGTTCCTCATCCGAAAAGCTTTGTCAGCGCACTAAAATTTTGCTGGTAGCTCTGGACCTATAGACCACCTTCAAAGAAGTACAGATGACGGCTGGAGCAACCTTTTCATCGATGGACCACTCCTGGCTGACTGAGAGCTTACACAGACGTCTTTCAGTTGAGTAGTAGCAAACCCTCCGTGGCTTTCATGATGTTTAAAAACTGGGTTCATCCATGCGGTTTTTGCTTCGTTGTTTGTTGTGAGTGTATATGAATCCTGCGATTGGTTTGATTGTGTCATTTTCTCATTGTTATGCACAAACACTCTTCAAACGGTCAGTTCAAGTGCGGGCTAGTTGCACGTGACCATGTTTTTGAGTTTTATGAGATGCTCAAGTAGGCCATACACTTAACATCCATATCACATGCGCTTTATTTGACAATCTGTTGAACTGTCAAGTGCAGGCGGCGCACGGCGGTGGTAACCAACCACCGGTTTAACCCTTAAAATGGCAGAAAGATTTGATTTTAACATTTTGGATGACTTTAACCGTTGCATCAAGGGCCAATCTTGATGGATTAAGGCGCTTAGTAAATCCTTCTGGAAAATAAAACCAAGTTGCCATAACATGGTTGCTTTTTTTCGTCTTCCTTTTCTTCTTTGGTATTATCTTGACTTGTATCATGTAAACAACAGGCTAATTGACAGCATTTTTGTGGAGTGTCGAGAACTGGGCGATAGTGCAAAAAGAATCTAGCGCAACGTCGGCTATTTTAGAGAACAATAATATTCCGTGATGTCAATATTTTCGGATATTGTACGAAAAACAGTTTGTCCTTTATTTTTACTGTGAACATCTCATGTTTGGTCGAAATCATTTTTGTGGAACGTTGACAAGTGGGCGATAGTGCAAAATAAAATCTACCACAATGTCGGCCATTTTAGATCACAGTAATATTCCACGATGTCGATATTTTCTGATATTCAACAATTGTCTTTCATTTTTACTGTCAACATCTCATATTTGGGTGAACTAATTTTATTCCACTTCCTTTCGCGATCGCTATGGACGCACGACCTTTTCGTCTGCAAGCTCTGAGGTTACAATCACTTAAATAGAGCGCGCGCTTTCACACTTTATTTCTAGGAAGACCCTCATAATAACTAATTGCTCCTCATTTCCAGGCGGCGATATTAACGGTGAAAAGAGCCACGGGAACGTTCTCATTGGTCGGATGGTGAATATTACTTTCAATTACCTCTCAATGATTCATCTCGGTGACCTTCATTTAGTTTGGTAGTTACAACGCAGCCTGTTTATAGCCGAGGAAGGTGAACAGATAAAAATCCATCGTCTTCGTTTAAAAAAATAAATCTAACATGCATTCACTGGTCACAACATTAGGTACTAATATATACCCATATATGTTTTGTTTTTGTCAATTATATAAATAAATAGATTTGGCTATCTATTAGCTAGCTAGCTAACTTGATCGATTTGAGTTATTCCCGGTTGAGTGAACGCTGGCGCGTGTGGCTGCCGCTGCTCACCCACAGAAAAACTGATCCTGTGACTGTTAAGTGACCTTGAGAATTTTGAAAGGCGCTGATAATTGAAATTTATTATTATTATTATTTACAAATTGAAAACAGACCAATAAAGTGCAAACATTTTTTAAATCCAAGTTAAAAAATATCCTCTTTTGCCCCCCCCCATAACCCCCAAAAAAATCTGAATTTAAAATGTAAACATGAAATGAATTTGATATCACAAAACAGCCTAACTGATTAAAACCGAGTGAAATTTGTTACATTCAGAATCAGAATCCTTAAACCTTTATTCGCCCCACAATGGGGAAATACATTGCGCTGCTGTATTCAAGATTGCGCCCAGAGTGTCTGAGCTGAGCAGTGCGTTACATAAAATATTATTTTTAATGTATTACCAATTATTTTGTCATTCATCGTGCGTTTAATTTCCCTCTTTTTTTCCCCCCCAGCTTGTTGATGCTCTTTGTGATCTGGCTGCTTCGTCGCTACCACTGCTTGGCACAGGTGAAGTGGCTCCTCGTCTTCTTATTTACGTTTGTCTTTGGCGTCGTTTGCCACAGCAGATGTGCTCAATTAGTCCTGACAAATCCTTGGGCGTGATTGAGCCCGCTTAAATCAGGAGATTAATCACGCGCGTGCGTGGGGTTAATTGACTGCTGGTTGTTCCGCGATAACGACCCGTAGGCCGCCCCCCAATCCCCCACAATCCTCCCCTCCAGTCACCATTCCGCCCTCTCCTCAACGCAATGTTTTCCATTCCTCTCGCGTCCGTGTCGATTCAATTCTATTGATTGCGGCTCCGTATATATATTGCTGCTATTCCAGCTCCTTCCCCGCTCTCTAAACCCATGGAACAGCTTTAGCATTGTGTGTTAGCATGAAGCTAGCGTTTTGTTTGGCTATCCAATGTATATTTTTGGCTGTACAATATGTTACAACTTTAACTGGAGATATCTGTAAACAGCTTGAGGGAAGAACTTCACCTCTTTGTTTTTTACTTTTTTTAAAAAATGTTTTCTGTTGATTCAACACCCCCATTTAGCGCTCGCTAATGTTTTGCTAGCAACTTAAGACATTGCTAGCAATTGGTTACGGCTCCATATATATACATATCTATATTTCTTGTATTCCAGCTCCTCCTCCGCTCTTCTAAACCCATGGAACAGCTTTAGCATAGTGTGTTAGCATGAAGCTAGCATTTTGTTTGGATATCCAATGTATATTTTTGGGTGTGTAATATGTTAAAACTTTAACGAGAAATGTCTATAAATAGCTTGAGGGAAGATCATGACCTCTTTTTTTTTTTAAAACTTTTTTAATTTGTTCACTGTTTGCTGTTGATTCATCACCACCATTTGGCGCTCGCTAATGTTTTGCTAGCAACTTAAGACATACAAATAAATTCAACTACAGCTCATATCTGGAAATGTCATCTCACTCGATATTTCAGGTGCTACTGGAAATATGAAAATACAGGGCTCCCCTACTTATGAACATTCATGTTACGAACAACGGTACATAAAAACATTTTTGTAGTAACATATGTAGTAATAATAATAATAATAATTATAATAATACATTTCATTAACAAGCACCTTTCAAATCTCTCAAGGTCACTTTACAGTCACAAGATGAGTTTTTTTCTGTGGGTGAGCAGCGGCAGCCACACGCGCCAGTCTTCACTCAACCCGGAATAACTCAAATTCATCGAAAGCTGGATAGCCAGCTAAGACCTAGTTAATAGTCTTCTCTCCAGTTGTACATCTTTATGAAATGTTTATTTTTCAGTACAAACCAATACAGGTTACTTATACAAGCTTTAAACATACTTATATAAACCTTACACATAATTATATAAGCCTTAAACATACATTCCGTTTGAAATATAGCACTGAAGCAACTTACGAACAAATCTACCTTACGAATGAGTGTTCGCAACGTATCTTGTTTGTAAATTGGGGAGCTTTTGTACCGGACAATTACTTGAAGTATTTTTTTTTTTGTGTGTGTGCTGACTGCATGACAGTCAGCTAATATGAGCTTATTTTTTGTTCCTTTGTTCCGCTGCGACTAACCTTGAATGAATACGACGACAGTTAGCTGCACTGCCACATTCGTTAGCTCTGACTACTGCGCGTCCATGATTGAAATCATAGAAAATAGGAATCGCTCGATGGAGGTGGAAGCGTTTCTTAGTATTGAAAATTACATCAGAAAAAAAACCATATTTCTGGAAATGCGCTCAGTTTGATCTTCCATCGGCGTGCCTTGTTTTTTTTTTTGATGTGTAGCGCCACGAGCAGGTTTGTCCGGTTGAGCCACTCTCCAAAGTGGTCTCGGTAATCTGAGGTAAAATGACAGGCGAGCACGACCCTCAGGATGGATCCTCTTACCTCCAGACTAGGTCGCCACGTGGCCTCCCTGTCCTCCCTCTCCCCCCACCTCCATCTCCTTGCAAAGGTTATCCGTCAGTCAATAGTCTTTAGTGCTCCGTGGCCCTGCTGCGCTTGTTTCCTCGCCCCCATCCCCATCCGGCAGCCTTGGCGAAGGTCGCCGTTGGACGCGTATTGATGAAAGATCGTGCTTATTTGCGTACCTGACTCTCCACTGGGCCCCCGCGAGCCCTGCCCGCGTGCCTGCGTGCAAAGCCTTCTTAAAACTGTCGATTATTGTAATCAACCAAATGATTTCAGCGCGCCTCCTCGACCAATTGCGTCTGAATTAGCTTCACTCTGATTGGTCTTTGGAAAGCGGTGTTGACGAATGATAGAACGTTTATATACACGTCCGTAAACATCCTACGTTATTTCATTTCTAGTTTATAGTCTATATGGATGAATGTAGTTTATTAGATAGCTTTGTAACATCTTTATTTTCAGTCTAATATCCTGTCCTCGTCGCTGATAGGCCCGGTCGAGATGATGTCATCACTGCTGTATGATATAACCTGGTGAAAGGGGCGGTTCTATCTCTTTTGTCTTCCGCACCTTGACCAGACATGTGCCTCTGTTGTCTACAAGAATAAAGTTATCTTTTTTGTTCACCACTTCTGGTCATCATAAAACTCCGTAGAACAGAAAGAGATCCATCATTTATCCCAGCATTTTTGGTGCCGAAACCCGGGACGTGGCATCTAGAATGTGACGTATAGGACGTGACATCATGTAAAGGCAGGCAGGATATGACGTATCAGGAAGTCCAAGAAAACATGTTTAAAGATTTAGTGAATTACGCCAACAACGATGCTTCTCTTCTGTCGTACACGCCGGACTCATTTTGTTGTTTATTTTCTCACAGAAAATGATTCTCAGCCTGACTGTCGCCGCCTTTTTTGACAGTTTAGCATACGTCATGGTCAGTTTCTCTTTTTACAACATACGCACACATTGTTTATGAGTCCCCTCCCTCTGTATGCGCATGTTATTATAACCTTTCGCCCTCCCCCTCTCTCTTTATAGGGTGAATCCCATCCGGAAGGATCTCTCTGTGACTTCCAAGCCTGGTGGCTAACATACTTTGGTAAGATAAACGCTCCAGGAAGGTGCTAGACTTCCATTTTGTATATAGGAAGTAGTAGAAATAGACAGATAGTCAGAGTTAATTTGCCATTCTATCAAAATAACAACAACAAACATTACTATTTGTGCTGGTATATGTATCAGAATCAGAATCGTCTTCAATGGCCAAGTATGTAGAACCATACCTGTCAACCTGCGAGACACTGTGACCTTACTAACGCCTCAATTTTTCCTTACTGAGAAAAAAAAAAACATACGAATGTGTAGTATTTCATTGCGCATTTTTTTGCACCATTTTTTTTGTTTCCTAACTGACATCAGAAAAACGTTTTATAGCATCTAAAATACCCAAAACACGCAGGCTGATATTTTTAGTCAAATGCAAAACACCAATAAAAAAATGAGTTACAGTGTCCCAAAATGACTTCAAAATGACCCTGGAAATGGTGAGTTTCAGAAGGTCCCGCCCCCTTGTTCGTGACATCACTATTGGTCACACACTGCCTTGCTCCAGAATCAAAACAATGGCTTCAAAGAGTTCAGATTGGGAAAATATGCTTTCTTGTTACTCATCCACTTATGAATATGATTCAAATAGTTCTGAAGAGGAAAGCAGAAATGTTTGCAATCCATTAAAGTGTTTTTAATAATAATAATAATAATAATACAATTGTCTAATATACATTTTAATTTACAATAAATAATGATTGTCGGTCGGTCTAACCAGCGCTTTATCGGCACCCCGCAAGAAAAACTAAAAGCCGAACAAATTCGGGAATGGCGTTCCACATCACAGTTTTCAATTCCCGAATAAATCCGGGAATGTCAGCGAATGAGTTAAAATGTTTGTGAAATGTTTTTTTTTCAAACTACACGTGAGTTGAAAAGTTATCTATCGTATGGTCTATTTACACACATTTTAGTTTTTGTCTTTAGCCCCAATTAGCTCGTTTTGAAAAGGTGGCCCTTTCTCTTTGCGTCGCCCCATATGCAAGTGGCGCCGTTGTTACCGTGACAACCGTAGGCTCCGCCTCGGTTTTGCAATGCGGGGGGGCAGATTTGCGGGAGCAGCATATGGCAGAAAGCCGGCGCCGCCTGGAAAGACGCTCCAGGCGGCAGAAGTTGAAACACTTGACTGCGTGTACGTGGCGCGCGGACGCATCATCGCCCGTCAAGGCGTTTCAAAATAGGCGCCGCTTATCAGATGCCAACGCCGTTCCGTGACCCCAATCTGTTCGTCTGACAAAACGTACCTTGTGGCAGCTGTGGATGATCCTCCACGATAGCGCCGTCACCTCAAAGGGTCTCCAACGGAAATTCAATATTCTTCGCGTACAGACGCGTTTTCCAAAATGGACCCATAACAAAAGATTGACTTGGTTACGTCATTTGACCTTTGACCGGGGAGGGGGGGGGCACCTCGGAGACACATTCAAATGCACTTTATGTCAAGTTTCAATCGTGTCTCATTTGAGGTCCAATTGTTTGAAATCTTTATTAGCCCCGCTTTTTAAAAATGTATTTATTTATTTACGTATTTATTTATTTATTTGTACGCATATTTATTTTTGTCATTTATTTATTTAATCACCCTTTTTTTGTTTATGTATTTATCAATTTATATGTGTTTATTTATTTATTGATTTAGCCAGCTACAGACAGATCCATGTATGTATTTATTTATTTGTATTTCATTGATTTATTTATTTATAGATTTATTGGTTTATTTAGTTATTTGTATTTCATTTATTTATGTATTTATTTATCCATTTATTTATTTATACATTTATCAGTTTATTTATTTATCTTTTTATTTATCAGCTTATTTATTTATTCATTTTTATTTATTTCATATATTTATCCATTAATTTACATATATTTTATTATTTATCATTTATTTATTTATAGATTTATTAGTTTATTTAGTTATTTGTATTTCATTTATGTATGTATCTATTTATCAATTTATTTATTTATTTATTTATCAGCTTTTTTTATCTATGTATTTATTTATTTGTATTTCATATATTTATCCATTAATTTACATATATTGTATTATTAACAGTTATTTATTTATTCATTTAGTTTTTTTATTTACAGCTGTATCAGTATATTTATTTATGTATTTATTTATATTTCATTGATTAATCTATCAATATATTTATTTATCCATCTGTGTATTTAATTATTTATTGATCAGTGTGTTTAGTTATTTATTTATTTTGGATTGGATTGGATTGGATATGCCTTTATTAGTCTCACAGTGGAGAAATTTACATTTCACAGCAGCAAAGTGATGAAAGGAATGAAAGTAGAAAAACAAAATACATGAGCTGCTGGAAAGGCCATTTTGATTTATTTATCTGTTTATTTGTTTATTTATTGCTGAATTGTGAATTGAATTTTTTTTACACCCTTTGTAAATGTTAACACTTTCAGGGGTGTGCTAATTGTTGTTTAAATAACTGCAACTCTTCCACATATATGACCTGGAGCAGTCAAACTCATTCTTATGTCATACAAGTTGCATGTCCTGTTTTCCGCTTATCATCACGGCTATCTTCGCGTGAGCGCATGACAAAAAGCTTTTAATCTTGTTAAGATTTGCTGACGTCTTCTTGTGATATTTTACTCCATTTTTGAAACCGACCCCATTTTGCTTCTCCATGACTTTATATTGCTCACTTGGAGTTTCCACCAGAGAAAAGGATCTATTCCCCCGCTTGTTTCCTCAACGCACAAGTGGTGCATTATGCCTTGACGTTCTCAAGCTAAAGGAGCACGTATGTGCTCTACATTAGCATAGAGAGCCTATAAAGCAGCCATTAGGGCGGCGATGCGGCTATTCAGCAGTTTTCACACACCCTCGCCAGGAATGGTGTCACGCATGAGAGTGAACAGTATGCCCTCCTTTATAAAGGAATCATTTTCCACCAATCGCTTGAAGCAGACACACTGGCCTGTGCCGTATCAGACTATTCACACACAAAAAAAAAAAAAAAAAATTGAAGCGTGACAAAAATATAACATGCCAATATCATGTCAGTCTTCTTTTTATTCTTCATTAGAGGCTACCAAGGATGGGACAAAATATGGATTTGATGGTTACCATGGTTATCACGGGGTACTCTGATGGCCAGTTTGTAACTCCTCCGCCCTCCTTTGAAACTGTTACGACCCGTTCCCAAGATCTAATGACTTTGGGGCGTTCTCAAAGAAGTCATCTGGTTGCCTACCAGTTACCCACCCCTCCATTTATTTTATTTTATTTTATTTTGTGTTATATTTTTATTTTGTTATTTTTGTGTTTTATTTATTGTATTTATTTATTTCATTCATTTAATTTGTTTTATTTGTTTTATTTACTTTATATATTTTATTTATTTTGTTTATTTTATTTATTTTGCTCATTTTATTTTAGTTTGTATGTTAGTTTTATTTTATTTTATTTTATTTTATTTTTATTTTGTATGTTAGTTTTATTTTTCTTGTATTTATATATCTATTTTTCTTTTCTTTTTTCTTTTCTTTTATTTATTTTTTTCCTTTATTTATTTTATTTTATTCACCTATTTTATTTATTTATTTATTCATTCATTTATTTGTTGTATTTATTTTATGTTTTATTCACTTTATTTATTTCATATATTTTATTTATTTCATTCATTTATTTTATGTATTTTGTTTATTTTATTTATTTTGCTTAGTTTATTTATTTCATTTGTTTTATTTACTTTATTTCTTTTATTTATTTTATTTTATTTTATTCATCTATTTTATTTATTTATTTATTTTATTTGTTGTATTTATTTTATGTTTTATTCACTTTATTTATTTTATATATTTTATTTATTTCATTCGTTTATTTTATGTATTTTGTTTATTTTATTTATTTTGCTTAGTTTATTTATTTCATTTGTTTTATGTACTTTATTTCTTTTATTTATTTTATGTATTTTATTTATTTTATTTATGTATTTTATTCTATTTTATTTTACTTTTTTATTTTATTCATCTATTTTATTTATTTATTTATTTTATTTGTTGTATTTTTTTGTGTTTTTTTCACTTTATTTTATATATTTAATTTATTTCATTCATTTATTTTATGTATTTTGTTAATTTTATTTATTTTGCTTAGTTTATTTATTTCATTTGTTTTATTTACTTTATTTATTTTATGTATTTTATGTATTTTATTTATTTTATTTATTTACCTACCAACCTACCAAGCTACCTACCTCGCACAACTCAGTGAGCCATCAGCCGTCTCATTCATTGTTGTGTGTGTTTGACACCTGTAGGCGGCGTGATACCTGAATGGAAAACGTTTCCCGCCGCGCCCCCACTTCGATTACCCGTTCTCCGGGAAGCCATTTCAATTGCATTGAGATGCGCGAGGCTTCGTTTTCGCACTAAAGTCGGCCATTTTGATGGCAATTATCCGGCCACTTTAGCGCCACCGATTAAGCATTTGAATTCTTAGTTAGGGCGAATACGCCTCTTCGACGCTGCTTTAAAACAAAAAAAAATGTTATTGCTCTCTCGGGCAAACACGCAGCGCAAAGGCGGCCGCGGCGTAATGGGCAGTGAGTTAGTGCTGCGGGGTTGCAGCGTGTCAGCTCGCTTTATCACAAGCATCCTCACGCTGGGGACAAACGGCTGTACATAAACCTGAACAGGCACTTTGTTCTGTGTGGCGTGGCGTGGCGTGGCGTGGAGCCTGGTGGGAGCTGCGCGGCGTAGCGCGGCGTAGCGCCGCCGCTTTTAAATTCACACCAATAAAAATGGGATGAAATGTGTTGGGAGACGGGACAGGTGCACATTAAAACAGGTGGGGAGGAACCTTTTTCCTATCAGGGGCTAGTTCACTTTTCATAAAGTCGTCCGAGGGCCATACTCAATTTCTGAGTGGAAAAAAAAGCCCCAACAAGATTTATGTATTCAGAGAATTTGTGGGTGAAATGTTTGTGAGGCTTTTTCATAACATTGCTTTTCAGTTTTGCCACTTTCACCAGGCGTGAAAATGTAAAGTTTTTTTTTTCCGTTTATCCCTTTGAACAAACTCAAAAGAACAGCACAATTTGCTTGCAATCTATTTATTTTTGAATGTATTTATTTATTTAAATTTATGTACATATGTATATTATTTTTTAGCTATCCATTCATTTGTCTCTTTATTTATAAATGTATTTATTAAAAAAATATTTATTGATGTACATATGTACATTAATTCATTTATTTAGCTCTCAATTTATTTGCTGTTTATTGATTTATTTATGTACATATATAAATTATTTATGCAGTTATCCATTTATTTGTCTACTTATTTATTATTTATATGTCTAATTATTTATCTATCCATTTTATTATTTATTTATATATGTATATTCATTTCTTTATTTAGTTATCCATTTATTTGTCTGTTTATTTATTTATTTATATTTCATGTACATATGTATATTTAGTTTTGAGCTCCTTCCATTTTTTGTAAACCATACTCCTACAAGGGTCCCAATGCGATCTTGACCAAACATGAGGCAGTTCTGTTCCGACAAACGGAATTTATACGCAATTCAAAACGTGCTGTGGTCCATCACGCAGCCATAATGACACTAAATATTCCCTTCCTCGCCATAAATATAAAAAGCATGGCTGAAAATCCCCAAGTCCGTTCCAAATGACGCATTCTTACGCTGCTCCTCAAAGTGCATCGCTGCTTGGAACCTCCAATCATCGCATGTTCCCGGAATGTCATAAACCGAGGACCTCCCAATTTATCCGCGGCTCACGGGTCAAAGGTTGTCCCCCCGCCCCCTTGAATGAAAGCACCGATCCGGTGGCTTAAAATGCATTGTGCTTATCCCGGAGACGGTGATTAATTGCGAAAGATGACCAAGACAACCGGGTCGGCTTACTTGGCCGGTCGCCGCATGCTGCTCTCGCTTCGTTCTTCAGCGCCAGGTTTTATTGTGTGAAAGAAAGCCAGGAAGCTGAGCACGCAGCTCCGGGGGGGAATTCATCATTGTGACGAGCGGCCTTGCCTGTCCTGTCAAGAAAAACACACAAGGACACACACACACACACACACACACACACAAAACACTAACAACAACAAAAGAAGAGAAGCGCAAGGCTGCAAACTGAAGTACAGTGATACCTCGGTTTCCGAACCCCTTGGCTTACGAACTTTTCGGTTTACGAACGGTACATTTATGAACGTTTTACCTTGGCATACAAACTATTTTTTTGGGATACACACGGAGCTGCCACAATGAGTGATGTGTTGTTCGCGAACGATCCCGCGCTCCTAACAAGAAAATGGTGGCCAAAAAAATTGCAAAGAGGCACTATACAATTCCATTTGGGCTACTGTTCAAAGAGTTAATGGCTTGGATATATAATATATATATTATAATACCATAGCACATTTATTATACATAAAGTAAGGTATATTTTGTGTCGTTTTAAGGCTTAGAAAATTAGAAAATGATGTTTTATGGGGACCTGGGAACGGATTATTCTCATTTTAATGGTTTCCTATGGGAAATTAATTTTTGGGATACACACTTTTCGCCTTACACACTGTCTGGGAAGCAATTAAGTTCGTAAGCCACGGTCCCACTGTACAACAAAAGACGCAAGCCCTTTTTTTGTTTTTTTGTGGTCTTCTCTACATCCACCATGTTGGAATCCCACCGCAATCTCTGTGTGCAACCCCTCCGTCCCACCTACGCCCGCCGTTATCTCGCTTGGCTTTTTCATAGTTCATCATTATCTCTTGTTGAGCGCCCCCCTCCTCCTCTCATACATCACCATAAGCCACTGGCTTCCCTCATATTACCGCAGAATGGGCTTCCATTCATCAAAAAATGTCACATATACATGTGAGTGTTTGTGTGTGGGTGTGTGTGGGTGTGCGGTTGCGAGCTGCGTGTGTATTTCTGACCTTGTTTTCTTTCTCTTCTGTGCAGACTGGAGTGCCTTGGTTTGGGTTTGCCTCATCACTCTCAACCTGTACTTTAACCTGGTCAGGGAGATGAGCACAACTTCATATGAAATGTGAGTTCAGGGTCATAATTCATTTTTTGAGGGCTTACATTTTTGGATGATTGTTTGTTAGATGGTCAGCAGGAATCTGCTAAACCAAAAAAATGCATATTAACTCATTTGCTGCAATTCCCGCGATTATTCGGGAATTGAAAAGTCAACATTTACTTCATTTTTTTGGATAAATATACATAGATTCTTCAAATATAAATTCAACAAATACAAATCACAACATTGCTATTGATTAACTCCTTCACTGCCATTCCCGAATTTATCCGGGAATTGAAAAGTGTGACGTGGAGCGCCATTTTTGTTTTTTTTTTTTTTGCGGGGAGGTGCCGATAAAGCGCTGGTCAGACCTCTGGCAATGTTTATTCCCTTCCACAAGGGGCAGCATTTCCCTTTTTTTCCATGTTAGCGCTTTGTTACAGCTTCAGCTGTTGTTAAAGCGCTAAACACACACTCCCCTACTTACGAACATTCGAGTTATGAACAACGGTACGCATGAACAATTTTGTAGTCACAGATGTTGTATTCTCTGCAGTTGTACATATACATATCTTTATAGGGCCTATATTTTATTAAATGCTTATTTTTCAGCACAAACCAAGACAGGTTACTTATACATGCCTTAAACATACTTATATATCCGCAGAAAAAAATATCCTGTGACTATAAAGTGTCCTTGAGAGTTTTGAAAGGCGCTTGGAAATGAAATGTATTATTATTATTATTATTATTATTATTATTATTATTATTATTATTATTAGTAGTAGTAGTAGTATTATATAAACTTTAAACATACTTATATAAGCCTTAAACATCTATTCCATACAAAATATAGCACTGAAGCAACTTACAAACAGATTCACCATACGAACGACCGTTAGGAACCTTTCTCGTTTGTAAATTGGGGAGCGTCTGTATAAATCAATATGTATGTATTGTATTACATTTTGTACAACCGGCCCCATTTCAAGCTCAGATAACTCCAGAGCCATATAACTTAGGAATTAACTCTTTTTTTATGATGAAAAATGAGTCTAAGGTTTATAACACTGCAATGAATATTTATGTCGTCCTAAAACTCAATATTCTGTGGTTCCTGCAATTTGAGGTAAAATGACAAAAACCCTGGCACTGGCGTGGATACATTTTTGCACATCGTCTGACAGTGAATGAGTTAATACATTTCACCTCAGATTTTGCTGTTTGAGTCGTAGGCAGTACCACCCTGTCCGTCCGTCCACGTCCCCCCCTTTTAGATTTCTAATGGTAGAGTCCAGTCCACCTAATCCGAAAGCTTCACATCAGCCCTAAGCCGCTTTCACACTGGCTTCCCCGTAAATTGGCGTAACGGTAGAGCCGGGATTTATTCTCCTTTCCCTTTTCAGACTGAGATGACCTGTGGAGGGAGGTACATTTGGATTTTGTCCAAAACAGCTCTGCTCATAAAAAATAAAAAAAATCCCACGTGCTGTGAATTTTTCCACCACTTTTTATATCTGAAGACAGCAATCATAATTTGTGGGTTGACCCCTAACCCCCTCAATCATGCTTGTTTAAAAACATAGCCAGTGTGGAAGTGGTGAGTCATCTGCAACTAAGTATGGGCACCGAAGAACTAACAAAATAGAAAGGATAATGCCCAAAATTTTACACTTTTTAAAAGTTAATTATTCATTGTTTAAAACAGAGAAGACTAAAGGAATAATAATCAGAATCAGAAAGCCTTTATTCGTCCCACAATGGGAACATTTGCAGGGGTGAAACGATAGAAAAATGAGATATTCTAAGCATTATAATAATAATAATAATAATAATAATAATAATAATAATAATAACCTTTTTTGTCTCACTTACAATGGAGAAATTCCAATTCACAGCAGCAAACTTATGAAAGGAAGAGAGTAGAATAAAAAAAGCATAGGAGCTGCTGTAAAGGCAGCCACTCTCTTGCCGCCGTGTTGATATATGTGTTTGCAGCTGTGAAATGTAAATTTCTCCACTG
Organism: Hippocampus bargibanti; assembly: GCF_051943395.1. Taxonomy (NCBI): domain Eukaryota; kingdom Metazoa; phylum Chordata; class Actinopteri; order Syngnathiformes; family Syngnathidae; genus Hippocampus; species Hippocampus bargibanti. The sequence continues at coordinate 25,890,579 of NC_142741.1, forward strand.
CAAACATCCACTCCAGTGACAGAGTTTTTGTCATTCTCACTCAAATTCGCGAACGAGCCCGTTCTTCTAACAACAAAATGGCAGTCGACGGTTTTATGTCCTCTATTCCCCGCCCTCAGTATTCGGTTAAAGCCACGTGATTGGTCAAGAACACAGCAGTGAGGGGAAGTGGTTTAAACATCAGAGACAGGAAAACGACAGTGAGTCAGTTTCAACTTTGATAGTTCAAAGGCATAGTGTAGACTGCAAGGTTAAAATATCAGGCTCCACAAACAAACCGCACAAGCCATCTGTATACTTGATGCAAAAAGCTATCAACCCAGCGAAACAGAAGACAATTGATGAGGAACAAGGTAAAATGATCGCAGAGAAAGCACCTACAAGGGATCATTCGTCAAAATAGTGAAAGAAGAAGGTGACGTTCCTCATCAAGTGTTTAATGCTGATGAAAGCGGCCACTTCATTCCATCAAACCATCAACGACTATCACAAAGGTCAATAAAACCACTTTATTATACTGTACTAGTTTATTTCTGTAATTATCATTCCATAACACATTTATTATACATAAAATAAGGTATATTTTGTGTAATTTAAACCAGATTCTTTTCTTACAGACAGTGTATTGTAGGTGTTCAAATACCTGAACTTAGTACAACTATATTTTGTGTAGTTTTAAGGCTTATTTTGTAGTAAATGATGTTTTATGGGGACCTGGGAACGGATTCTTCTCATTTTAATGGTTTCCTATGGGAAATTAATGTTTGGGATACAGACCTTTCGCCTGAAACACTCTGTCTGGGGACCAATTAAGTTCGTAAGCCAAGGTCCCACTGTCGTATGGAATTGCCGTTGCCAGTTTGACCTTGGAGGAGCCATGCTGTTCCTGTTTTCACATTCAGGCCGAAATGGCCACGTTGCTTTTTTGTTTTTTTTTTCCTCCGCCTCACAGCTTCCGCAAAGTCGGTTTGCGCCCAAGTAAAAGCGTCGCCGGCACTGATGTCTGTAATTGGGACAGCCTTGAACGGCGTAGCGGCTCATTAAAAACGCTGATGCCAAGGCGCTATTCAAACTCACCCGCTGCGGCGCCATATTGCCGGCGTTGAGAAGTTCCGCATAAACAAGCGCGGCGGAATAGCCCACTCGCTTTTTCGGCGCGAAAGAACAGACTTATTTGGCGATGGCCGCTTCCTCAGGAGTGCGTGCGCGTGTATTCGTGCGCGCGTTGGCTCTGCCAAAGCACGTGTTTCCCCGCAGCGCCCTGACAGCCATCTTTATTCTCCTCCCCCCTTTTCCGTTCCAGCCAGCCGCCACTCTAATTGAAAAGGGAGTGAGTGTCAGCCGCTAAGTGCCAGCTTGTGTGGCTGCCGATGTGCGCACACATCTTCACGCTTTGCGTCCCTGTCGCTCAAACTCCCCTGAGCGCTTTTCCGCCGAGCGCGTGTGGATTTATTCGCGCGTATTGGACGTTAAAAAAAAAAAAAAAAAAAAGACTGCGTACCGTAGGTGGAAAAACAAGCAGCTTTAAAGGACAACCGACGTCTCCAGCCGGACAAGTTGTGTCCATAATTTGTAAAATGGCTTCAAATGACTTCTACTGAGCGTATTTTACAAAGATTCCACCGCATAGAGCTATATTTTACGTTTTAAGACTCACGCTGAATATTCAGGAAGTCTTGTTTTTGAGTTGGTGACGAGTCCGTACGTGACGTCACTAAAGGAACGCCCCCTGACCGAAAAAAAGACACATTGAAGCAGTCCTTCCATCACGTCAATGTATTTTGCTGTACATGTTTGTTCAGAAAATTTCATGTTGCACCAAAAAGAGCCAGAAGAGGGCTACCAAGCTCCATCTAAGGAATTTATCAGCCTGCGGAAACGGGCTGATTAATTCCTCACAGGAGCTCGGTCGCCATTTTCTGCCTCTTTTTTGGTGATCCATTTCCACCCAATGTTGCCTCAAAATGGCACGGAATAAATTCTTTAATGGATTGCAAACATGTATGCTTTCCTCTTCAGAACTATTTGAATCATATTCATAACTGGATGTGTAACAAGAAAGCATCTTCTCCCAATCTGAAGCCATTGTTTTGACGTCCTGGCGTGACGTCTCGAACTGGGGGCGGGACTTTCTGAAACTGCCCAATTCGCAGCTCCATTTTTTTTCCAGATTTAGCACACTTGAAGTCATTTTGATTGTTGTTTTGCATTTGACAAAAAAAAAAAAATATCATCCTGCGTGTTTTGGGTATTTTAGATGCTATCAAACTGATGTCAGTTAGCAAACAATAAAATGCTGTCGGTTGTCCTTTAACAAATTAGCAAGCACTCTGTTCGTCCAGCCTTGTCGATTGTTCTCGCTCCTCTTTTGTAGATTTGCTTAGGTGTGCACACTTGTCTGACACTCTTGTGTGCGTGCGGGGTGGGGGGGGGGTGTCGGTTTGGGCCCGGCCATCCCTCCCCTTGGGAGTTTCCTTGCATTGATTAGCAATAAGCCGGAGGATATAATGGCGGTATAACTCAGAAAGCGACGGCTTTATGAGCGCAGGGATGATGCCTGCCTGCTTGGGGGTTCGCAATGGGCTCACTACCGATCCTAATCAAGAGCCCCTTTCACACTTGCCTGTAATTGCTAGCAGTTTCGCCGTTCTTCCCCCCTGTTGCAGTTTGGTATTAACGCATTCACTGCTATCCACAAATTTATTCGGAAATTGAAAATATGACGTAGAGCGCCAATCCCGAATTTGTTTTTTCACGCTTGACCACCGATAAAGTTCTGGTTATACCTCTGGCAATGTTTTTCCCTTCCACAAGAGGGCACCACTTCCCTTTTTTCCATGTTCGCGCGATATAAACCAATATGCATGTATTGCATTGTATTTTGGATAGCCGCCCTCATTTCAAACTCATATAACTCCAGACCCATTTCATTTAGGAATTAACTCATTATTTTCTGATGAAAGAAGAAAGTCAGTGGTTTCTTACGCTGCATTGAATGTTTATGTAGTCCTAAAACTCTATAGTCTGTGCGTCCTGGAATTTGAGTGACAATGACAAAAACCCTGGCACTGGAGTGGACACATTTTTGCACATGTCTGGCAGTGAATCAGTTAGTCATGATAAAAAAATAACAATAAAGAAAGCAGAAATTGACTCTAATGGGAAATTTCCGGTTTTCTGGAACGGATTATGGTCAAAAACCGAAGTTTGACTAGTATTATTTTTATTTCTTTTTTTTCTGAAATAGTATGACACATGCAGAGCATCAAAATTAGCACTCCTCACTCAATGACATTTCTGTTTTTTTAATGTAATATATTGTTTTTTTATTTCATCTTCTTTTCCTTTGGGCTTTTCCCTTCAAGGGGTCGCCACAGCAAATCAGTGTAATGTTTTTTTTATTTCATCATCGTCTAAAACTACATGTAATTTTATTTATAAATTCAAAAAACAATTATATAGGGCGCACCTTCAATGAATGTAAAACATTTTCCAAATATAATATATAAATGTATATTCAATAATAATACTATATATTCAAATCCCATCTCAAAAGCCACCTATTTCAAATAAATATAAATAAATAATCCCAAATAGAATACAACAAATAAAATACATTTATAAATAGAAACAAGAGAAAGAGCAACACAGAAAATGCGATTGTAAATGGGTGGCTTTTGAGATGGGATGTGATTTTTGCGCAAAATTCACCGACACGTATTCTGCGAGGTCCAGATAGTTCCGCAAAAACAAACCAAAAAAAAAACAAAATGTCCGCTTGACATTCACCTCTTCCGTTCCGTTGCGTTGCGTGCAGTTTTCAACGTCCGCCGCATCCGACGCCGGCACTGATCTCAAGCAATTAGCTGATAGCATCTGATGTGAAAGTTCGCACAATCACTTGCTTTTGTATAAAAGGCAGCGGCGGATAAATGCCAGAGCTTCTATTAAGGCTGCGATGGGCTAATTGTGATGACTCTCGCTGTGACGGAGGCTTCTGCTTGTTAAATGCCAAGACCCTCATTCATTTTCGGGGGGGGTTGGGGGGGTTAGGGTTATATTGGCGATATTGACCTGGCAATTTCCTCCAACTGAGCTGACACAGTGTCATCCCCAAACCTGGCCCGGATTTCATGTTGTTCTTGCCTCGTGCAGTAATATCGCACTTTGCTGTGTTCTGTATGAAAGAAAGACACCGTACATATGCAAATAAGGACATTGCTGGATCTTGAAGTCAACTGATAGATAGCAAATAGCTAGCATGTGATAATAATAATAATACTATGGCTAATACTACTACTACCACTACTACTACTAATAATAATAATAATAATATGACTACTACTACTGCTACTACTACTACTACTACTACTAATAATAATACTAATAATACGACTAATACTACTACTACTACTACTGCTAATACTACTACTACTACTACTACTACTGCTAATACTACTACTAATAATACTAATAATACTAATAATACTAATAATACTACTAATACTACTACTACTACTACTACTACTTCTACTACTACTACTACTACTAATAATAATAATAATACGACTAATACTACTACTGCTAATACTACTACTGCTACTACTACTACTGCTACTACTACTACTACTACTACTACTACTACTACTACTACTACTAATAATAATAATAATAATAATAATAATACGACTAATACTACTACTGCTAATACTACTACTACTACTACTACTACTACTAATAATAATAATACATCCTGTAAAATCCACCCAAGGTGAGCAAAGGCTACACAGGAATGGTCACGACCACTCCGTTCTGACATTTTGAACCAAATATTAGCAGGAGTAGAAGCAGAATTTGGGGTAACCCGGCTTTGATTTTCCGCAATTTGTGCTTTCTTAACTCATTGACTGGCCGACGATGTGCAAAAATGTGCCCATTCCAGTGCCAGGGTTTTTGTCATTGTCACTCAAATCGATGTCAGCGTCGGAGCACCTCTGAAAACTAGCAAAATGTTTACGCGCCGGTTCTGACACCCACTCTGTTGCGAGCGTATGTTATTTTTACACAACACGACACGGGAAAATTGGCGGCTTTTCCCAGCCAGTGTAAAAATGGGCGAAGGACAAAAGTGAGAGGCGGGCGGGGGAGGAGGCGTGCGCCTTTTGTTTTTGCGCGAAGAAGAATGGAGAGGAAAAAAATGCAATGGCGCTCCGCTAATCGGCTGGTGTGTTAGCGGCGAGCGTCGAGGGGCTTTTGCTGAATTGACTGCACATACGTAAGCCGTGTGCGTTTAGTCGGGCGGGCGGGGGGGGATGTGCCTTTGCACGCATGCACAATTACCCTCCAGCCCCCCAAAGGCAAACGCTCCCCTCCCCCCTCTGCGCGCCCACCCGAGCCCCCCCCCCCCGACCAAACCCTTCTTTTTCTCTCCCCCACATGCGCCTCCGACGCCTCATTGTGATGCTTTATGAATGAACACATTGCCGGAGGAGCGGCGGCATGAGCCAAGACTGATTGAAGTGCGTGCAAGAGAGCCGGATGGGGGGAGGACGGGAGGAAGGGGGAGATAGAGAGGGAGTGGGGGGGGGGGGTGGGGAGAGTGTGAGAGCAAGTGAGGGTGGACAGAGAGAGGGTTGGAAAGAAGAGAGCGAGAGAGAGAGAGAGAGAGAGAGAGAGAGAGAGAGAGAGAGAGAGAGAGAGAGAGAGAGAGAGAGAGAGAGAGAGAGAGAGAGAGAGAGAGAGAGAGGGGGAGATTGAGAGTGAGGGAGAGATGGGGAATAGGGAGAGAGAAAAAGATAGAGAGAGAGGGAGAATGATAGAACCAGAGAGGGAGAGAGAGACAAAGATAGAAACAGAGAGAGAGAGAGAGAGAGAGTAAAAGAGGGAGACAGAAAGTGGGAGAGAGAGATAGAGAAAGGGAGAGAGAGAGATAAAGATAGGAAGAAACAGAGAGAGAGAGGATGTGGGGAACATAGAGCGAAAGATAGAAAGTGAGAGAGGGAGAGAGAGAGAGAGAGAGAGAGCGAGAGAGAGAATGTATGCTAATGTGCATTTGAAGGGCGGATTCAGGCGGAGGGCAGAGAGATGTCAGCAGGAGGAGGTGGGTGGGGCTAAAAGTGTGTGTGTGTGTGTGTGCACGTGCGTGAGCGCACAGTAGCGCGCACTGGCGTCCACGCACGCGGGCGGGTGTGTGCGTAAGACGGAGCGCGCGGCGGCCCTGCTGCGCCTCATTAAGCCCAGGTTGCGCCGCGCTCTGGACCTCGTCAGCTGCCTCCAGCGTGCACGTGCACGTGCACGCGTGCACGTGCCTCAGCCGTTGTGTGTCTGCGAGCTCTCGACATTGATTTCCTGACAAGGCGAGGCGCCCTCCCTGGCGTCCCCCCCTCGCCTCCCTCGCCTCTTCCCCACCAGGGACGGGCGGCGCTGATTTCACCATTTGTATCTCTCCTCCTGCTGACGAGAGCCCCTTTTCACCGTCCTCCCTCGTCCGTTTCCCACCGCATTTCAAGTATTTTGTCTGCCGCTGACGTTTTTTTTTACAGTGATACCTTGGCTTATGAACTTAATCGCTTCCCAGACAGTGTGTATGGCGAAAAGTGTGTATCCCAAAATTTTATTTCTCATAGGAAACCGTTAAAATGAGAATAATCCGTTCCCAGGTCCCCATAAAACATCATTTTCTAATTTTCTAAGCCTTAAAACTACACAAAATAGACCTACATTTATGTATAATAAATGTGCTATGGTATTATAATTAAAGAAATAAACTGTACTGTATAATAAAGTTGTTTTATTGACCTTTGTGATGGTCGTTGATGCTTGATGGAATGGAGTGGCCGCCGCTTTCATCAGCATTATAACACTTGATGAGGAACGTAGCCGCCTTCTTCGTTCATCTCGAGGAATGATTCGGAACTTAAGCTTTGGCAGCTTTATCATCAGAACTGGCTGCCTCGCCATGACCAATGACACTATGTATCCCTGTACGACGCTTAAAGTTCTCCAACCGTCCGTGGCTAGCCTTAAAATCCTCAATGAATGATGATGAACTTCCAGGTTGCCTCTTGACGATATCTGAGTGAAGTTGTCGTGCTTTCTCTGCCATCATTTTACCTAGTTCCTCATTAATTGTGTTCTGTTTAGCTGGGTTGATAGCTTTTTGCATCAAGTGTACAGATGGCTTGTGCGGGTTGTTTGTGGAGCCTGATTGATGGATATTTTAATCTTGCAGTCTACGCTCTGCCTTTGAATATCAAAGTTGAAACGAGTCCAAATGTCACTCTTTTCTATACATTTTCTCACTGTCTCTCTCTCTCTCTGCCTGTAACCGCCCCCCCCCCCCTCACTGCTGCGTTCTTGACCAATCACGTGGCTTTAACCAAAGACCGGGGGCGGGGAATAGAGGACAAAAATGAGTCAGCTGCCATTTTCTTGTTAGGAGAACGGGCTCGTTTGCGAACGACACTTCACTCATTGTGTGTATCCGGAAAAATAGTTCGTATGCCAAGGTAAAATGTTCATAAATTTAATGTTCGTAAACTGAAAAGTTCGTAAACCAAGGGGTTTGTAAACTGATGTATTACTGTCGTTTGTTACCTGACCAACCGTATTGTCATTTTCGGTCATCTCTGTGGGACAAAAAAACCAAACGCCACTCAGTCCGATTTTCGCTAAACTTTCAACAAAGCGAGTGGTAAACAAAAAAAAAAGCGCTTGTTAGAAAAGCGGTTTTTGTTGCCCCCCCCCCCTTTCCCTTTTGTCTGTTTTTTTTTTTTTTTCAGCTTTCTCTCATGCTCCCAATCTGTGCGTCCCTCTCACACACACACACACACACACACACTCACCACCCAGTTCTATTTAAACCACCAGCCGGCACATTTTTTTATTTTATTTTTTATTTTTTTTTATACGCCATCGCCTCCCACATATTCACGCCGGTATCCATCAGACGGCTGCAGAGGCGGGAAAAGCAGCAAAATGGAAAAAGGGCGAGCTTGCGTGTGTGTGTGTGTGTGTGTGTGTGTGTGTGTGTGTATGACTAGTCTTGTGAGGACCACTAACATTTTATACCATGTGCAAAGTGAGGACCTTTTGGCCGGTCCTCACACGTTTTTCATTCTACTGGCTTCTAGAGGGTCTATATATGCATCTGTTAAAGTTTCAGAAAGGTCCTCACAAATTCACCCAAAATGATTTTTTTGTTGTGTATTTTCATTTCACTTGTATACACACGCATTTTACTCACTGTGTGTGTGTGTGTGTGCGTGGTTAATGAGAGGAAAAAATTTCATACCACAAAATGCAAAATTATATTTTAACCAAATTCACGGCAGAGGTGAGGACTTTGAATGTACTCATTCAGAAACCTCACTCCTGCTGTTATTTCAGTTTTTTATTTCTTTGTTATTAAAGAAGTTGAAGTGGGAAATGCGGTGACATTTAGTCTTCAAATGGAACACTAGTTCTTTTCTAAACTTATCAGCAACTGTGGTTCTCATTCCTTATCTGGAGTTATCCGGACCTCACAAAACCTTTGAAACAGGAATGTGTGTGTGTGTGTGTGTGCATATGTGTGTGTGTTGATTGGGAAAAGCACACACACACACACACAGAGCGAATGGGATTGAGTGTGTGTCAACCCTGTGGCATCTGCTCGATTGAGCACGCTCGGAAGATGTCAGGGTACGACTTCCACTCTATTGACCGACTGATGCTGTTCGCTGTATAAAGTATTGACGGACAAGCCCAAAAAGACACGCAATCTTCACAATCTAACACACGCGCATATGGCCATTCATTTTTTTTTTATATTTATATTCTTTTTAATAGCGGCCATTTTTGATTTTTTTTTTCACTGCCTAAGCCAAAGGTGTCAGACTACGGGCCACATTGTAGTTACGGTTTCCTCTTAAAGGACAACCGATGTGACTCATCCAGTTATGAATATGATTGAAATAGTTCTGAAGAGGAAAGCATACATGTTTGCAATCGATTAAAGAAGTCCTTTTGCATCAATTCGAGCCGTCAATGACAGCAATGTAGCACCCAGAAAATACACAAGATGGCGCCCAAGCTCCGTTGGAAATGGGCTGGTTTGTCTGCTGGGAATTTGTGCCAACTAGTATCAAATAGTAGTCATATTTTTTCCTTTTATTATTTCATCTTATGTATTTCTATAGTTATCTCTATTTATGTATATATTTATTTGTCTTTCCAGCAGCTCGTGTATTTTGTTTTTCTACTTTACATAACTTTGCTGCTGTGAAATGTAAATTTGTCCAATCCAATGTATATATTGATTTCTATATTTCTGTATGTATTTATTCCAATCAGGTTGTACCATCTGATTGCGTGGGGGGTTCCTCTGGTGATGTCATCCCTGCCGCTGTTCAAAGGTTACTACGGCCCAGCAGGAGCCTGGTGGTGAGTTTGCAAGCGTCATGTCGCCGCCGCCGCCTTTCCTTTTGTTGGCCAAGCAGCTCTTCTGGCCTCCTTCCAGTTCCCGCCGGGCTCCTTTTTCCCCCTCATCAGACGCAGCCTTATAAAAACATGGCAATTATCAGCTCATCTTTAAACATTTGGAAAGCGGGAGCGCCATCATTGTTTGTTTGGAGAGTCGTTAAAGGACAACCGACGTCTCCGGACAAGTTGTGTCCATAATTATATCATAATAATAAAAATAATTTGTAAAATGTCTTCAAATGATTCAGCGTATTTGACAAAGATTCCACGGCATGTAGCTATATTTTACGTTTCAAGACTTGCGCTGAATATTGAGGAAGTCTTGTTTTTGAGTTGGTGACGAGTCCGTACGTGACGTCACTGAAGGAACGCCTCTGACCGAAAAAGGATACATTGTAGCAGTCCTTCCATCACGTCAATGCATTTTGCTGTACTTTGTTTGGTCTGAAAACTTCGTGTTTCACCAAAAAGAGCCAGAAGAGGGCGACAAAACTCCATGTAAGGAATTAATCAGCCTGTGGAAACGGGATGATTAATTCCTTACACGGAGCTTGGGCGCCATTTTCTGCCTCTTTTCTGGGACGCTACATTGCAGTCCAGATGCCTCAAAATCACACGGAAGGACTTCTTTAATGGATTGCAAACATGTATGCTTTCCTCTTCAGAACTATTTGAATCATATTCATAAGTGGATGAGTAACAAGAAAGCATCTCATCTTCTCCGAATCTGAAGCCATTGTTTTGATTCTCCAGCAAGGCAAGACGTCTTGGCGTGACATCACGAACAAGGGGGCGGGACCTTCTGACACTGGCCACTTCCGGGTTCATTTTTTTTGCAGATTTTGGACACTTTAATTCATTTTGATTGGTGTTTTGCATTTGACTAAAAATATCATACTGTGTGTTTTGGGTATTTTAGATGCTATCAAACGTTTTTCTGATGTCAGTTAGGAAACAAAAAAGTGATGTCGGTTGTCCTTTAATGGGCTGAGGGGGAAAAGGGAAGAAAAAAAGAGGACGCGAGGCCTGAAGAGAGCCGATCGCCAAATGAAAATTCATCTCCAGGCTCTGCGCTCTCTTTTTCCACTCTTGGCTTATTAATAGCTCGAGCTGTTCAAGGGTCTCTCCGGCCTCCCTCCCTCCCTCCCTCCCTCCCTCCCTCCCTCCCTCCCTCCCTCCCCTCGTACGCAGTCACAAGGTGTCTTTCCGCCATCCTTCTCCTCTGTAACCCGGCGTTGTCCTTTTCTCTTCTCTCCAGCTGGATCACAGACGATCACGTAGCCTGGAGATTTGGGATGTAAGTAGACCCTTTCAGCGCCACCATCAAAGCCTTCCGTCAGAGGGGAGGGGATGGCGGCGGGAGGCGGAGCCTGCGGGTTATTTTTTTTTTCCCCCCCCCCTTCCCTCAGCATGAGGCTAAAAGTGTTTTTTTATTTTGGTTTTCCTTCCTCCCCCCTTTCCTGTTCCACTCCGACATTCCATTTTAGCACGGAAGTGGAAATTTGCTAGCGACACAAGCTAACTGTCAAAGGCTTTGAAGATTTAGGGACTTGTTTCCCATGGAAAACATTGAATGCGTCGTACTAAACTTAAGCGGCGTGCTTTCGGATTTTGGGATCCTGTCAAGTGGAAATGCTCAATTGAACTCAAGCGGATTATTTGCCTTCACTTTTATTACACCGATAAACTATTCCAGACTACAACTAAAAATATGAACGGTAACAGAACTTTCATACAGTGATAGCTTGGCTTACGAACTTAATTGGTTCCCAGAAACAGTGTGTTAGGCGAAAAGTGTGGTTCCCAAATATTAATTTCCCATAGGAAACCATTAAAATGAGAATAATCCGTTCCCAGCACCCCATAAAACATAATTTTCAACTTTTCTAAGCCTTAAAACTACACATAATATAGCTTATTTTACGTATAATAAATGTGCTATGGTATTATAATTAAAGAAATAAACTGCACTGTATCATAAAGTCATTTTATTGACCTTTGTGATGGTCGTTAATGGCTTGATGGAATGGAGTGGCCTCAGCATTAAACACTTGATGAGGAACGTAACCTTCTTTCTTTCACCATCTTGAGGAATGACCCCTTGTAGGTGCTTTCTCTGCGATCATTTTATCTAGTTCCTCATCAATTGTGTTCTGCATCTTGGAAGTTGTGATATTGCAACAGATGCAAGCAAACACACTAGAAACATCATTAATAACTGGTTTCCCTAGCTTGTCTTTTCATTTCAAATTGAACTGATGGCTAGTGCAGGTTATTTGTGGTGTCTGATTGATGGGAATTTTAACCTTGCAGTCTGCACTCTGCTTTTGAACTCGAGTCCAAATGTCACTGTTTTCAATCTATTTGGTCACTCTCTGTCGTCTGCCTTTCTCTTGAATGTTTTACCTCCCCACCGCCCTCACTGCTGCGTTCTTGACCAATCACGTTGCTTTAACCGAAGACTGGGGGCGGGGCATTTTGTTAGTTGTCACTTTCTCGTTCAGAGGCGTTCCTGACGTGACGTCACGTCAGGAATCGTCACCAACTGGAAAACAAGACTTCCTGAATATTCAGCGTGAGTCTTAAAACGTAAAAATATAGCTAGTTGCGCTGGAATCTCTGTAAAATGTGCTCAGTAGAAGTCATTTTACAAATTATGGACAACTTTTCCGGCGGTGTCTGTTGTCCTTTAAGCGCACTCACACACGCACACGACAGCGCTTTGCTACGAGGCAAGGTAATTGCGTTGCCACTCGTGGCATCAGCGGGGAATCAATCTTTCTAAACAAATAAGCACACACACACACACACACACGCACGCTATCAGCTGTGCTAAACGAGCCTGTGTCTCTTTTATCAGCGGTGCTCTGCTCCCCGGCTCTTTCTAGTTTTCCTCGCTGTTGTGGCCCAGGGGGACGAGCCGCTCAGAGGATCAGGGAATCATCATTAGCTCTAATTACATCAAACCAGATGAGAGATTAGAGGCCAAGGCAGCGCCCGTCAAGCAGGAAGCGCCGCGCTCGCCGCTAGGTTGCCGCATTAAAGGTGAAAATTAGAAAGATGGCTCGGCGCGAGAGGGAGAAAGCCAGCGTAACTCAGCGGGAGAAGGGGGAGGGGCCTGAGAGAAATGGCTGCCCTGCGGTCTGTGGCCACGCCGCGTCGTATGTCTTCATCAGCGCTCGCCGACGCGACAGGCTACGTTCGCCGCAGAGGACGAGACCTGGTGACATGGAGGTGCTGAATTTCAAGGCTTTGACTCAGCGCGCTAGAGTTGTGCCGAGTCAGCGTTACCGTGCCCCCCGCGGCGGCGGTCGTTGACCCCTCGCGACATAAATGAATGCTAATGACCATGCAGGGGAGGGGCGTGAGGGGCGGGGCCGTGGTCGCGATTGACATGAAACATTCATGGCTTCCGGAATTTTTTAAAATGCCGATGAATGTTTTTTGGCATTCTCAGAACCTCCCTGTACATGTTCCCATCTACTGTCGTCTGTGTAAGCTCTCAGTCGTACAGGAGTGTTCCATCGGTGAGAAGGTTTCTTCAGCCGTCACGTGTACTTCTTTCGACATTTGCTGGTCGTCCCGATCAGTGGCGGACTGCCACGTTCGGATCGGCGACCGACGGCTAGCGCTGTCAGCCCTGCCTGCGGCCTCGCAGGTGCTGGTCGTTGCAATCGGTGGCAGTCAAAAGGACTCCCGGCACGACCATTCGGCGTCGGGTCATTGTATGCAATTGTGTATATGTTTGTTTCATCTTGGCGGACTTTTACTCTTGGTTTTTATTTGATACTTTGTATTTTTCTGTTTGAATGACTTTGACGTTTTAGATTTTGTTCCTGTTAACTTTTATTTTCATACAATTTCTCAAATAGAACCTGCTGCTCCCTCCTGACGGCTTTTTGCGATCCGCAACTGCCGTCACCGCCTTGCGAACCGGGACAGTTAGTAGTCCGCATGCTCATTTGTTCTTCTTTGTTTTTTGTCTTCTGCGAGCGGTTGAACGGCTAAATTGTGCTCTGTGGCCATGCGGCGGGGTCAAAGTTGAATCGGCGCCGTCCAACGCTAACCAGGAACGACGGGTCCCCGCTGCACTCTCATCTTGCGCTCAGCGCCTCCATTAAGGCTCCTTTCATCGGCGCCGCGTCCTTGAAACGGTGGAGGGATTCAATCTCCGCCTGTGCCTCTGAAGATTTCCCCCGAAATTTCCTTCCTCTTCCCCCCCCCCCTCTTCGCGCTCTCCCACTCGCTCGCCGCAGTCAGTCCCTCGCCACCAGCTCGCCCTTATCCGCTCTTTTTTTTTAGCCATTCATCTTGCGTCAGCCCCTTTACGCCACGCTTGCTCTATTTTTAATCATCCTTCGCCGCTTTCTAATTTCTCTTCTTTTTCTGTTCCCGACCTACGATCTTCTTGTCGCCCCGGTGCCCCCCCCCCCCCCCCCCTCCCCCCTCGCCCAACCATCTTCACCTTTCTTCCCGTCCTCATCTTTGTCACCCCACTGGGAATCTCCTTTTCTCCTCTTTGCCTTCTATTTGCCAGGCTCCTTCTTTTCGATCCGGCTGCGGGTAGCGCGCAGCTGTAGAGCGGCGCTCTAATGGCAGATCATTATCATGCTAATTAGAGCACTTTGTAGCTGCCGCCCGTCATCCCCCCCCCCCCCCATTTGCTTGCTATGGTTAAAAATGCCACCCCCCCTCCCATTGCGCTCCCCCGCCATCCGCCCTCCCCAGCCCTCCGTCATTAATGGGACGCGCGCCGCCGTAATTGGACGCTGTTTATTCCGGAGAGCGGGTTATTAAATCACATGAGGTGACGCTCGCCAAGGTCCCCCTCGCCGTCGCCCCCCCGCTCCCTTGAAACGCTTTCATCATTGTCCCGTGCTATTATTGAAGCCGCGTATGCGCACGCGCGTGCGCGTACGTACGCACGCAGGCGCCTCTTTGTTTATTGATGTTTCCTATCAGACTTGAGGGAAGGCAGATAAAAACAGCGTGGCTTCGCCGCAAGCCCGCTGTGAAAATTGCGCCGCCGACCAGCGCGGATTGCCACCCGCCAATCAAAAGTTTTGTTTGAATGTCATTTTTGGGAGGGAGGGTGTTTACCATTGTGAGTCGTAAATTTCAGTAGAATTCAAACTGCAGAGTTTCAGAGACAAAATTTGATCAGATTCCAATTTTGAGCTAAATGAGCGTGAAAAATGTCGCCATTAACTCATTCCCGAATTTCACGATTGGCAAAGTGGCGGTGGTGCACCCCAAAAAAGTCGACAGGAAGGAGGAACAGGTTGTATTTTGACAAGTTGTATTAAATAAAGTCATCGGGAATAAAATCTCAAACAACAAAATCATCAGAAGAAAAAGGTTCAAAGTAGCAAACAAAACCATGAGTAAAACATGACAAGATATGGTTTTTTTTACCATTTGCTGATCTCGCTTTAAGCTTTAAATTTCAGTTGCATTGAAACAGTAGAATTTCAGAGTCAAACTCACCTAAATTTGACCACTTTCCAATTTCGAGCTCATTGAACGCAAAAAAAAATGCCGCCATTAACTCATTCGCTGCCATTCCCGAATTTCACCATTTGCAAAGTTGTGGTGGTGGACCCCAAAAAAAGCAGACAGGAGGGAGCAACAGGGTGTATTTGACAAATTGGATTCAGAAATTGGAAGTCAGCAGGAACAAAATCTCAAAAAAAGCTGTTGTTAAAGCGCTATATAAACTCATAGTATATATGTAATACATAATTCCAGACTCATATAAGTTAGGAATTAACTTTTTTTTCCTATGAAAGAAGAGAGTCTAAAGTTTGGTACGTTGCCTTGAGTATTAATATAGTCCTAAAACTCAATATTCTGTGGGTCCTGCAATTTGAGTGAAAATGACAAAAACCCTGTCACTGAAGTGGACGCGTTTTTGCGCATCGTCTGGCAGTGAATGAGTTAAATGTAGGAAATCACATCTTTATTGGCATTTCTCACTCGACCGCAGATCTGCGACCATTGACGGCGAATGATGTCCTGTAATGTTCGAATGTCAGGAGCGACCTCAGCATACCTCCCCAAAGCATTTCATGTTCATGTTTTTGTCACGGGCTGCCCTTTGACCTTGTGTGGTGGTGAGGACATCTGTCTCACAATTCTGAGCTTGGGGGTTCAAATCCAGGTTGCGCCCTCCCAGTGTGGAGTTAGTCTCCCCGTGCTTCCGTGGGTTCTCTCCGGAAAAACTATTTTTTTTTCTCCCTGTAATTGGAGACGAGACTAGGGTTTAGTTTACCTTTGACCTAAAGTCGATAGGCTTTAGTTTACCGTGACTCTGAACAGGGTATGTGGAACTTCATAAAAAAAGGAATGGATGATGGATGAGGTGCGAAGCTTTAAAGGACAACCGACACCATTTTTTTGTTTTGTTTTCCGAACTGACAGCAGAAAAAACGTTTTATAGCATCTAAAATACCCAAAACACGCAGGCTGATATTTTTAGTCAAATGAAAACATCAGTAAAAATGACTTACTTGTGTCCCAAAACTACTTCAAAATAACCTCAGAAAGTTTACGTTTCAGAAGTCCCGCCCCCTTGTTCGTGACGTCACGCCAGAACGTCTTGCATTGCTCGAGAATCCAAACAATGGCTTCAGATTCTGAGAAGATGCTTTCTTGTTCCTCATCCAGTTATGAATATCATTCAAAGAGTTCTGAAGAGGAAAGCATACATGTTTGCAATCGATTAAAGAAGTCCTTCCGTCTCAATTCGAGCCATCTGGACTCCAATGTAGCTTCCCAGAAAATGCACAAGATGGCGCCCAAGCTCTGTTGAAAATGGGCTGATTCGTCTGCTGGGAATTTGTCTCAACTAGTATCACTAGTATCAACACAACTAGTATCGTTGTGCAACATACAACGATTCACCAATCGCGTTATTTATGTTTTTTCCTTCTAATTTCACCATCAACACGAAGTTTTCAGAGCAAACAAATTACCCAAAATGCATTGTGTGTCGCTTTCTCGGTCAGGGACGTTCCCTCCGTGACGTAACGTACGGACTCGTCACCAACTGAAGAACAAGACTTCCTGAATATTCAGCACGAGTCTTAAAAGGTAAAATCTAGCTATATGCGGTGGAATCTTTGTAAAATACGCTCAGTCGAAGTCATTTGAAGTGATTTTACAAATTATGGACACAACTTGTCTGGCGGCATCGGTTGTCCTTTAAATTCAGGTCAGTGAGGCTGCATATGTGTGGGCGATGCGGTTTCAGTGAGGCAAAACGCCGACCGCAGAGAGAGACAAAGTCGCCGGAAATGCAAGGCGTGCTTTCGTTTGTTCCTCTGGGATAAAGCGCTGACAATCAGGGGGGGGGGGGGGGGGGGGGGCTGTGCAGCAAAAAAAAAAAGGTGAGGCAGGTGGGAGAAGCAAGGCGAGGGGGGGAGGGTGGCAAAGTGGCAGGGTGGTGATGGCTTTGTTGGAATGGCAGCTTTTTGTTACGCAACCTCTCGGGAGGTGATGTAAGCTCGGAGGTGTTTCAACCTCTCCCTCTAATCACAAAACGGGGCCTTTGTCTTGCTTTGATAGGCAGGTTGGCGGAGGCCGCAAGCTCGCTTGCCTCTTCTGCACCAAAAAATTACCAAAAAAAACACAGGCTTACCCAAGCCAGCGAGAACATTAGCTAACCTTAGCTAAACAAAGCTTTAGCTGCAAATATTATCAGTTGTTTACGAATTACACATTAAATTTAAAAGCTGAGGATGAATTTATTTTTACTTTGTTTGGTCTGAAAACATCATGTTGATCGGTGTTGATGGTTAAATTAGAAGGAAATACATCAATAACGCAATGGTGAATCGTTGTTTGTTGCACCAAGACTACTAGTTGATACTAGTTGACACAAATTCCCAGCAGACAAATCAGCCCATTTCCGATGGAGCTTTGGCGCCACCTTGTGCATTTTCTGGGAAGCTACATTGGAGTCCAGATGCCTCAAAATGAGACGGAAGGACTTCTTTAATGGATTGCAAACATTTATGCTTTCCTCTTCAGAACTATTTGAATCATATTCATAACTGGATGAGGAACAAAAAAGCATCTTCTCCAAATCTGAAGGCATTGTTTGGATTCTGGAGCAAAGCAAAGATGTCCTGGCGTGACGTCACGAACAAGGGGGCGGGACCTTCTGAAACTGGCCACTTCCGGTTTCAAATTGAAGTAGTTTTTAGACACTTGAAGTCATTTTTATTGGTGTTTTGCATTTGACTAAACATATCATACTGCGTGTTTTGGGTATTTTAGATGCTGTAAAACGTTTTTTTCTGATGTCAGTTAGGAAACAAAAAAGTGGTGTGGGTTGTCCTTTAAACATACATTCCATCCAAAATATAGCACTGAAGCAACTTATGAACGACCGTTGCGAAAGTATCTTGTTCGTAAGTTGGGGAGCGTCTGTTTTAAGTTTTGTTCATGTGCCAAAATGCTCTCATGATAGGAGTATTTTATAAATGCACATTCTTTAACATTCAATGTTTATTATTCACTCATTTATGTGTCTAAGTTTAGTAGATGCTGTGTATATGTGTATGTGTAGTTTACCTTATAACTTCATGTATTTGTCGTGTATATAAACTCATATCAGTTTTCAGTCTAATGTTCCACGCCTTAAGTCACAGCCGATTGGCTCCTTCTGAAATCAGGTCATTCCCGGGTTTCGGCACCAATAATGTTGGGTCTTCTCCTGGTTCATGTTCTTTGCAATAAATAAGAAATAAATCATCTTTCTGTTCATCATTTCGATGACTGCTGATTGACTATTTTGAGCAAAGAACATGAACGAACCAGGAGAAGAACAACAACTTTGATCCAACATCTCATGTTTTTTTTTTTTTTTTTCTTCTCCTCGACGTCCCATTACAGATGGTACGTGCCTCTTTTCACGCTCATCCTGCTGATGATCTGCTGCTACGCCAGAATCATCTACGTGGCCAATAACCGGGTAAGCGCGTGCGGATATTCGGTGGCGTCCGTATGCTTTGTGACCTTTTGAAGATGCGTCAAATCGGAAGGGAAGATGAGACGGCGTGCATGAAAGTATGTTGGACGGAACAGAGGCAAGCGCGCCCGCTTCGCTTGCTCGAAATCCGGAAGTGCGTCTATAAATAACTGACATTTTGGATCATTTGCCTTTGTCGCCTCCTGCAACGGGTTTGTCTGACCTGCCCGGAGGCTTTCGACACCCCAGACTCCAACTCCAAGTCGAAGCTTGTGGCCTTTGTCAAACTTGCCAATGAAACTTTGCTTGTTTTTAAATTCCATTTTCATTTCATGACCTTGTTTTTTTTTTTTTTTTTGCGCTTCCATCTAAGCTTGAATGGAAATGACCCACTTTGTTTTTTAATCTGTCAGATCGAAGGCGAACTGGGCTTTTCCCCGCAAGGCGTTTCCCTATATGGTCAATGCGCTTTGCGCGGTCACCCGTGGTTGCGTGCTGGCCAATGCGGATCAAGCGTTTGCAGTGAAAGTTTTGCACCTTCGCCCATTTGGTCGCTGTTGAAAATTGAACCCGGTACCTCTACACTGTACACGGTTCAATTTTACAGTGTAGAGTCTACACTGTAAGGTCGACACACTAACCACCAATGGCGGGTCGTGGATTTCATTGCTGAGCCTTCAGTAGTGCTACGTCTGAATCAATCCAGACTAAAAAAAAACTGTGGTGTGATTTACTACAAGATGAATATTTCCCACAAAATCACGCGTGTCAAGAGCGCTGTCTCACTCGCTCATGATGGCGTGTGTGAACAACGTTCTCCTTTGCAGCTCTTTTTTTTTTCTTCCAAAAATGGCCGTCGCTTCCTAAGGTTCGCTTCATAAAATGCTTCAATTCGGCCGTTCACCATCTTTGTTGATCGGCTCGCAATGTTAATTCCGCGTCGTCAAAAAGAAATCGGATTGACAACTTCACGTCTGCGATATCCAAGACGCGAGGTCAAGACGTGAGCGCAAGACATTGCTACATCCTTTGAATGCTAATATCCAGTCAGTCGGTCTCACGAGTTTTGCTCAAATTTCACGTGGCAGTGGTTTGACCTTTGAGGCTTATTTTTCCAGAACAATTTGTACATCTTGTGGCATTTCACGATGACGTTTTAAGTCTAAAACAGCTTAAAATAAAAATGACTTAAAATGTCTAAAAATTACAATTTGAAACCGGAAGTGGCCGTGACGTCACGCCACGACATCTTGCTTTGCTCGAGAATCAAAACAATGGCTTCAGATTGGGAGAAGATGCTTTCTTGTTACTCATCCAGTTATGAATATGATTCAAATAGTTATGAAGAGGAAAGCATACATGTTTGCAATCCATTCAAGAAGTCCTTTGTATCAATTCGAGCCGTCAGGACTCCGATGTAGCGCCCAGAAAATGCACAAGGTGACGACCAAGTTCCATTGGAAATGGGCTGATTTGTCTGCTGGGAATTTATGTCAACTATTATCAAATAGTAGTCTTGGTGCAACACACAACGATTCACCATTGCATTATTTATGTGTTTTCCTTCTAATTTCGCCATCAACACAAAGTTTTCAGACCAAACAAAGTACCCAAAATGCATTGTGTGTCGCTTTCTCGGTCAGGGGCGTTCCCTCCGTGACGTCACGTCAGGAATCGTCACCAACTCAAAAACAAGACTTGAATATTCAGTGCCGGTGTTAAAAGGTAACATATAGCTATATGCGCTTTGTAAAATGCGCTCAGTCGAAGTCATTTGAAGTGATTTTACAAATTATGGACACAACTTGTCAGGAGGCGTCGGTTGTCCTTTAAGATGATGATCAGCATGAATGCATACTTTCAGATTCCTTTAGATTGTCCTCATTCTTTGATGCTCTGTATAACGTGACGTTTTTCCCATTGTCTTTTATTCGATAACTAGTATCGCTGGAAGGCGAGCTCTTTGATTGGATCGATCCCTCCTCGCGCTCACACAGAGGCTGTGTTCTTTTTCCATTTTGAGGGCGCAGTCGAAAAGCCTGGAGGCGGCATTCCACAAGGTCCGCATAGCTGACATTCCCGCGATATGACAGCGTCGCGCACAAAGCCCACTGGTGCACTTGGGTTTCTAATGTTTTGATTGACAATTGGAAAGGAGGTTCGGGCAACAGCAAAAAAACAAAAAAGCCGTCTTTAGTGTGAAGCGTTCAGTGTGAGTGTGAATCAAATTGGTTTCTTGCCCATTTGACACTTTTTTTTAAAAACTCAATTTTCTTGCGTTGTTAGGTGCGTAATCAAGTTGTGTCTTTAAAGCCAGACAATGAGCACCGTCATGTCGAGTGGTGCATTCAGGTGCGGTCAGTTTGGTCGAGAACCGTCAAAAAAAAAAAAGAAAGAAAACGAAATTTTGGATTGAAAACCAAATGGGTTGAGAACTGAGACGTTGAAAAACCCAACTTTGACTGTATGTGACGAGCCAGATATTAAAAGCGGCGTCACCTGACACTGAATTCAACAAAGATGTCACGAAAACAGTCAAATTTGGACTCCTTTCAACTTTATTGATAGCTTAAAGGCAGAGTGTAGACTGCAAGGTTAAAATATCAGGCTCCACAAATAACCCGCACAAGTACAGTAAAGTCTCGTTATATCGATATTCAAGGGAGTCCGAAAAAATATCGATATAACCGGGACTATCGATATATCCGACCCTGTTTGCATGTAATTTTCTCCGTGTGTGCATAGAAATAGTATCGATATAACCGGGACTATCGATATATCCGATATCGATATAACGAGAATTTACTGTAATCTGTACAATTTGAAGAGAACATGCAAACAAGGTATAAAGGAAGCCAGAGCGCCTTGAGACACTTTATGCAAAAAGCTATCCATTCCATCAAGCCATCAACGACCATCACAAAGGTCAATAAAAGACTTTATTATACCGTACAGTTTATTTCTTTAATTAAAATACCATAGCTCATTTATTATGCATAAAATAAGGTATATTGTGTGTAGTCTTAAGGCTTATTTAGTTGAAAATTATTTTTTATGGGGACCTGGGAACTGATTATTCTTATTTTAATGGTTTCCTATGGGAAATTAATGTTTGGAATACACACTTTCCGCCTTACACTAACTTTCTGGGAAGCAATTAAGTTTGTAAGCCAAGGTATCACTGACGGCAGAAAGCAAGCATGCAAGCTAATGAGGAGACTCTGCTATGATTGGTCCCTCTCTCAGGTTAGGGGGAGCAGAGGACCACTCCCTGTGGCTACACTGATTACTTCTATTGTCCTGACCGATTACTTGTATCGTCCTGCCTGAGTATGAGGTCTACGACTGGCCTGATTGTCCCATTTGCCTTGGTATCACCTAATCAGCATAACTAAGCCTATGTGGCCTAAGAAGACTGTTGTACGAACGATCCAAATTGAACCTCACCCCAGCATGGCGATTTAGTGAAGTATTTTGCTATTTTATGACAATAGCTTCTTTTACACCCCTTTCTAACCATCTATTTTCTTTCGCTAAGGTTTTAACCTCATTGTCGTCAAATGAGTGCGTGCATGTTTGTGTGTGTGTGTGTGTGTGTGTGTGTGTGTGTGCGTGTGCGTGTGTGTGTGTGTGTGTGTGTGTGTCTCTCACTGAAAAACATTTCTAAATATTTGACTTTTCTAACTCTGTTAGTCAAAAAGGTTCCCGACCGCTAATTTAAATTGTCGTCGAATCCTGGTTTAACATCATGAGCTAACGCCGTTAGCTGACCTCGTCAGCTAACATCTTGTCCAAATGTCATGGATGAAGTTCACGGAGTGATCCTTGTCACTAGTGCGTTGAAAAGAAAAGCTCACGATGGCACAATTCACCTGTCTTGCACTCCTTTTTCCCTCCCCCGCCCCGACGTCTTTCCCGTCTCGCTCCACCTGTCTCGCCCTTCACTCTGCCGTTTTGCATCCTCTATCACATTTATGAAGCGCTGCGCCTTTTTAATCCTCCCCCCTCCCCTCCCCCGCTTTGGCTGCAGGCTGTCTCACTTGAAAGCGTCTGAAAAAGCTTTGAAAGCGGGGAAGGAAGGTGGCGCCAAGGAGTGAGCGAAGGGGGTTGGGGGGGTACGACGCAGCCTGGACGGAGATGTTTTCACATCTCGGAGGGAGCCGGAGATAATTACGCCGTTGCTCATTAGTCTTCCGTGTCGACAGCGTGGCTTTCAAGAAATAAACACTGAAGGGCGGCTTGAGAACTAAATTGAATGTAATTTATGTGTGTTTCTCGGCCATCGTGTCCACACTGAAAGCCTTTGAGATTTGTTTTTTTTTTTTTTTTTTTTTTGGGGGGGGGGGGGGTGCTAATTTATCTCGTTTGACCTCCACTTTGCGCAAACTACCCGCCTGAGTTACGCATCCATTTCAACCATTTGGATGTCCGCTGGCTAGATCCCATCTCGTGTAAATGAAGCACACACTGCGCTAATGATGTTTGAGAACCAAAAGCTTGCGACCAATCCTGTGAACGAACAACTTGATCCAAGATGGTGACGTCATTTGGCGCGCCGGTGTTTACGTGATGAACGTCACTGACGTGATGTCGTCGGTGAGCTTTCACAATCGAAAAGCCTTTCGCAGTGCCACAATGGGGACGTTTGCAAAGGCCGCTATGGTGGTATGCTAATCTTGTCTACTGTCAGGCGCTAGCATAGTTAGCTAGCGTTATCAAAACCAAATGGATGAGCTGATGTCTTTAACTAACGTGAGCTAATGTCACTTAATTGGTTCCCAGACAGAGTGTGTAAGGCGAAAAGTGTGTATCCCAAACATTAATTTCCCATCGGAAACCATTAAAATGAGAATAATCCGTTCCCAGGTCCCCATAAAACATCATTTTCTACTAAATAAGCCTTAAAACTACACACAATACACCTTATTTTATGTATAATAAATGTGCTATGGTATTATAATGAAAGAAATAAACTGTACAGTATAATAAAGTGGTTTTGTTGACCTTTGTCATGGTCGTTGATGGAATGGAGTGGCCGCTTTCTTCAGCATTAAGCACTTGATGAGGAACATAGCCTTCTTCTTTCTTTCTAATTTGAGCTAGTTCCTCATCAATTGTGTTCTGTTTAGCTGGGTTGATCGCTTTTTGCATCAAGTGTACGGATGGCTTGTGCGGGTAGGTGCTTTCTCTGCGATCATTTTACCTAGTTCTTCATCAATTGTGTTCTGCATCTTGGAAGTTGTGATATCGCGACAGATGCAAGCAGACACACTAGAAAGATCATAAATGTAACGTTCGGAAACCGCAAAGTTCGTAAGCCAAGGAGTTCGTAAAGCGACGTATCACTGCTTTGCAATTTTAAAGGTGCCAAACAAAATGGCGGTGGGGGGTTCGGCGAGTGGAATCAACAAGGCCGCACAGGGTGGTCCTATAGCGCGGTTGAAGTGTTTACGGATGTGATTTGTCCCATGCCCGTTCCTTCCCTCCATCACATCTCGACACTTAATCTGCTGACGTGCTCGCCGCCGCCGCCGCCGCGTTGGCTTAAGAGAAATTGCGGCAAAGGTCAAGCAAGGCGCGTTGGAGACTCGGCGGCAGCGGCGTTTGTTGATTCTGATGGATAGCGGCGGACGGCGGAGGGAGGGATGGCGGGCGGGCGGGCGGGCGCTGCGCAAACACGCCGTGGTCACACTCGCGTTTGCAGTGACGGTCAGGGCGCCCGGAAACCATGGCAACACAAAGTTAATAAATAGCCCAGGAAGGAACCTCGTGCGCGCTTTCTTTTTTGTGCATGTGTCGCACTGCCCACTTGCGCCTCACAAATTTGCTTCTGATGTCTGACGTGACATCAAAATTGTGACTTCTTCTTCTGCTGCCGCCGCCGCCGCCAGGCTACCTTTCCAAATCCCCCCCATCTCGTGTGTCTGGGCGGGCGTGCGAGCTTGCGTGTTGACATTCCCTCTGCATTCCCCTAAGAGAGGAGACAAAAGGAAAAGTATTCCCACATTCTCTTTGGAGGAAGCCGTCTGCCGTTTTCGCTACAATTTTTTTGCCCCATCTCTCTCTCTCTTTAATACAGCTTCAAAGATTGCCCTTTTTCCCCGTTGTCTCGTCATGAGTACGGAAACTAACCATTTCCCGCTTGATGCCTGGATGCCGACCGGCTGGGAAGTGCTTCCGTACGTCATATTTGTGAAGGAGTTCACAATAAAGCGCTGGTCAGACCGTCATGGCCTGCAAAGCCTTCTCTGCTGGCCTAAAAATATCTTCATCACACATTGATGTTAACTCATTTACTGCCATTCCGAAATTTATTCGGGAATTGAAAATAGGATGTAGAGCGCCATTCCCGAATTTGTTCAGGTTTTCGTTTTTCTAGCCACGGGGTTCCGATAATATAAATAAAATATTTTCCATGCATAGGGTGCACCGGGCATTCTCAGAAAGTCCCGCCCCCAGTTCGTGACGTCACGCCAAGACGTCTTGCATTGCTGGAGAATCCAAACAATGGCTTCAGATTGGGAGAATATGCTTTCTTGTTGCACATCCAGTTATGAATATGATTCAAAGAGTTCTGAAGAGGAAAGCATACATGTTTGCAATCCATTAAAGAATTTATTCCGTGCCATTTTGAGGCAACATTGAGACGAAAAAGAGGCACAAAATGGTGACCTTCTGTGGCCACCTCCGTTTCCACTAACTGATAAATTCCTTATATGGAGCTTGGACGCCCTCTTCTGGCGGCTTTTGGGTGCAACGCGAGGTCGTCAGACCAAACAAGTACAGCAAAATACATTGACGTGATGGAAGGACCGCTACAATGCGTCTTTTTTACGGTCATAGGGCGGTCCTTTAGAGACGTCACGTACGGACTCGTCACCAACTGAAAAACAAGACTTCCTGAATATTCAGCGCGAGTCTTAAAAGGTAAAATATAGCTATATGCCGTGGAATCTTATTAAAATACGCGTTTGAAGCCATTTTACAAATTATGGACACAACTTGTCCGGAGCTGTCGGTTGTCCTTGAAATGAATGACATTTTAAAACGTTTTCCATACACAAGGCGCACGGGATTATGAGCTGCATTATTTTGATTTTCTTTTAGGTGCGCCTTATCGTGCAGAATATACGGTATTTATTTTTCCCATGTCGATGTTTTGGATAAAAGTCCTCAGCACATAATGGCGCACGGGTTGAGGGTGCGCCTCGACCCGGGAAGTTAAATCATGAATCAGAGGTAGAGCGTTTTTTTTTGTTGTTGTTTGTTTGTTTTTTTGTTTGCAGTGGGACGGTCCAAATGAAATCTCTCCTCCATTTTGTGTCCTCCCTGCACAGATGCAGTCGTGGCTGGGAACGTTCAACCCGGAGCGGGAGAGGCGGAAGGTAATGAATGACCTGTCTGACCGACAACCACCCCTCCATACACACATGCACACGCTTACATGTACACACGCCCCCTTCTTTGCCCCACCACACACACACACACACACACACACACACACACACACACACACACACACACACACACACACACCACACACACACACACACACACACACACACACACACACACACACACACACACACACACACACAGACACGCACACACACACACACATTCCTGTTTCAATGGTTTTGTGAGGTGCGGATAACTTCAGATAAGGAGTGAGGACCACTGTTGCTGATAAGTTTAGAGAAGCACTCGCGTTACATTTGAAAACTAAATGTCACCCCATTTTCCCACTTCAACTTATTTAAAAACAAAGCAATAAAAAGTGGACTTGAAACTGAAATAACAGCAGGAGTGAGGACTCTGAATGGGTACATTCAAAGTCCTCACCACTGTGTGAATTTGGTTAAAATATCATTTTAGTTTTTGTGGTATAAACTTTTTCCTCTCATGAACCATGCACACACACACACACACATAAACACACACACACAGTGAGTAAAAAGTGTGTGTATCCAAGTGAAATGAAAATACACACCAAAAAAATCATTTTGGGTGAATTTGTGAGGACCTCTCTGAAACTTTAACTGATGCACATATATAGACCCTCTAGAAGCCTTTAGAATAAGACACTTGTGAGGACCGTCCAAAAGGTCCTCACTTGTCTAAAATGTCCTCAATACGCATGGTATAAAATGTTAGTGGTCCTCACAAGACAAGTCATACACACACACCGTGAACGTGAGGATCAGAGCGTGCACGGGATTAGTTCCTGCCGTCACGCTGAGCTGGTTTCAAAAAGCAGCAGGGAGTTATTTGACCTCTTGACTGGCCGACTGCGCGGCTGCTTTTGCATGTATACGAATGCGGATGTGGACATAAATGCCCGTTTAAATCGGAGGTTGTCGGGGCCTCACTTTGACCTCTGTGAAATAGCAAAAGGGTGCAGGGGGGGGGGGCGGAGCAAGCATGGCAAGCAACACGTAAAGCACAGGTGTCAAAGTCGAGGCCCGGGGGCCGAATCTGAAATTGCGAGTTTCAGAGGTCCCGCCCCCTTGTTCGTGACGTCACGCCAGGACGTCTTGCCTTGCTGGAGAATCCAAACAATGTCTTCAGATTCGGATAAGATGCTTTCTTGTTACTCATCCAGTTATGAATATGATTCAAATAGTTCTGAAGAGGAAAGCATAAATGTTTGCAATTGATTAAAGGAGTCCTTCCGTCTCATTTTGAGGCGTCTGGACTACAATGTAGCTCCCAGAAAATGCACAAGATGGCGCCCAAGCTCTGTTGGAAATGGGCTGATTTGTCCGCTGGGAATTTGTGTCAACTTACACCTTCTTTATGCGTGTTACCGCAATTGGCTGCGACACACAACGATTCACCATGGCGTTATTGATGTTGTTTTCTTTCTAATTTTGCCATCAACACTGTGTTTTCAGATGAAAATAAGTACCCAAAATGCATTGTGTGTCGCTTTCTCGGTCGGGGGTGTTCCCTCCGTGACGTCACTTCAGGCATCGTCATCAACTGGAAAACAAGACTTCCTGAATATTCAGCGCGAGTCTTAAAAGGTCAAATCTAGCTCTATGCCGTGGAATCTTTGTCAAATTCGCTCAGTAGAAGTCATTTGAAGCCATTTTACAAATGATGGACGCAACTTGTCGGTGTCGGTTGTCCTTTAAAGGGGAAAAAATATCTTTGAACATATTCATACCAGGTTGAATTTCCAGCGATGTAAAACGTCATGTTCACATGGACAAAAAAACAAAACACATCAAACCGTGCCAGAGTAAGATTTGCACTGACTTCCTTTTGGAGGGGGGGGGGGGGCACCAAAACATCCTCCATTGGAATGTGTTGAACGAACGTAATCATGGTGGTCACCTCTTTTGTCGCCGCTCCACGTCATCGGGCGCCATTATCAAAAGCGCCTACGCGGCCTCGCATGGTTAGCGCACCACAAATGCCTGTCGCATTCGCTCACTCAACTCAGCCTCCTCCCCTTCCTTTTCACTTCAATGGCTGCCGCGAGGGTCGAGGGGGGTGATAATGGGTGAGGGGAGGGAGGGGGAGGGAGGGGGGGTAAAGGTGTATGGAGGGCGGGATAGGGTTAAGGTTATGTAAATGCTGCCCCAAAGTGGCAGTTGTAATTACTGCAGGCTGAACTGGTGTAACCCGGCTCAATTGCGGGGTGGGGGCATGGTACGTGTGTGTGTGTGTGTGTGTGTGTGTGTGTGTGTGTGTGTGTGTGTGTGTGTGTGTGTGTGTGTGTGTGTGTGTGTGTGTGTGTGTGTCAATCTATGTCAACAACACACACGCCTGGGCAGAGTGCAAATAAGTCGGTGGTGGTTTTTGTCTCTTAAGCCATACCGCCCCCCCCCCCCCACTCGCCCCTTTCACCAAACATAAACAAGCTAACCTCCCCCATCCATTGCTTTCTCTTTTTTTACTCCCCCTCCCCCGCCTCTGTCACTCTTGTACGCGCAAACCCGGCATGAATAAACCAGCACGCCTGGTTCATGCGCATGAATATTGATGAGAATTTATGCACGCGCCGCGACGCTTTAAAACAACAACAATAGCCTCGCCGATTGCGCTTGCCAAGACGGCAGGCCTCCCTCCCTCTCGCTCGCTCGCTCGCTCGCGTGTGTGTGTGTATATGTGTGTGTATACACCAGCCAGTGTAAACGACAGAAAGCGATTCCGGCTGGCCGCACCTCTGTCTCTGGTGGTTTCCGTTCACGTCAACACGTCTTCTTCCGTCTTTCTGTTACTCTCTGAGTCAGCCTGGCGATTCCCCGCCACCCCGCCGCCCTGCCGCCCTGCCTTCCCTCAGTGTGTGTGTGTGTTTGTGTGTCAGTGGGAGAGCGATGACGTACATAACAAGTGTCGGCAGTTATCTGGGCCGTCAGTCACGCGGTCGCGACGCATCTGTGTGTGTCTTGACTGATTTGTTGGAGGTCGCAGTTGAACGCACACACACACACACACACACACACACACATGCCACAGAACCGGTCAGCGACAGGGTATCCAGCCTTGAGGATTTAAGTTACACACATAACAGCTCCGTTCCAAACACACACAACAGCGTAAAAAGCTGTCTGAGCAAACACACGTCCTCGCTAGTGTTTGTCGTGCTCGTTATCGTCCCCGAGAGTTTTGCCTCGCTGACTTTGCCTGGAGCGCCAACGCAAATGTAACCGCGTCACCGCCGCGCCTTCTATGCCGTCCGTGTTCGTCGGCCCGTCAAATGCGTTCTTTCAAAGAAAAAAGGGAAACCGTTGAAACTGTTTGTTTTTTTTTATTGTCCACGTGAAAATGACGTTTCAGATCGCTGGATATTCAACCCAGTATGAATACAGTGATATCTTGACTTACGAACTTAATTGGTTCGCAGACAGAGTTTGTAAGGCGATAAGTGTGTATCTCAAAAATTAATTTCCCATAGGAAACCATTAAAATGAAAATAATCAGTTCCCAGGTCCCCATAAAATATCGTTTAATTTTAATTTTCTAAGCCTTAAAACTACAAAATAGACCTTATTTTATGTATAATAAATGTGCTATTGTATTGTAATTAAAGAAATAAACTGTACTGTATAATAAAGTCATTTTATTTATCTTTGTGCTGGTAGTTGTCAATAGATGGAAGCAATGGTCAATTTAGCGTAATGGTACCGGGACAGCTAAGTCACACAAACGCACACTTCATTGGTGTTTTCCGATGATCTCCTTCTTCTGCTCGACCGTCATTTTCTTTTGTGTCCTCTTCGGCTGAACACGAGCCTGTGGTGGGGTCTTTTTCAGTCCCATAATAGCAAAAGTACTCCACTCGATAAGTAAACCGCGTTTGCACTCAAAAGGGGTGTGGACAACTAGTCAGCCAGCCACCTAGTGGCGCTGTTCGACCGTGCGGTTTGGTGTTCATCCGCCCGAAAAATAGTCCGCCAACCATCGTGGCGCTGTGCGGTTTGAGTCGTCCGCCGAAAACTAGTTCGTATGCCAAGATTATATTCTCGTCAATGGAATCAGAATCATCTTTATTGCCAAGTATGTAGAACATACAAGGAATTTGTTTCCGGTCGAACGCGCTGCACTAGTATCATCCTCAAAAAATTGCTAAGTGGCACTATACACTTCCATTTGTTCTAATGACGACGGGGAAAGAAGAAGCTGTTTAAATGTCTGCTGGATTTGGTGCGCGTGGATCGGTAGCGCCTGCCTGAGGGGAGTCGCTGGAAAAGGTGGTGGGCAGGGTGCAAAGGGTCCAGTAGGTTAATGTTTAATGTTCATAAGGCGAAAGGTTTGCGAGCTAAAGCGTTCATAACCCCAGATATCACTGTCATTTTGTTGTTTTTTTCTGAAAGCAAAGAGGCTATATTCTCTATAAAATGGGGCAATCATGGCCACGGATTAATAGCTGCCCCCACCCCCTTCCTTCTCCTCATTTTCCTCTTTTCTAATCGAGTGCAACTCCAAACTAAATTCCACCACTTGGCAATCCGTCCGAAACTTTTGCAGATGCTCCCGTTTCTTCTCTCGGACTGTTTTGGCAGCTGCTCTCTCCAAGGTCGACTTTCAATGTCAAACATGTCCGACAAAAGGGAACTGTGACGGCAAAACAACAACAACAATGGCGAGAAAATGGAAATTGGCCAAGCAAGCGCGGAAACAATAAAAGGACACAGCTGAGCGAGCACTAATGCTGATTATATACTAGCTGCGGGGCTGATGCCCGTAAAAGACGCGTGTTGTCAAAAGCACTCATCCCGCGCAAGTGGCCCGCAGAGACAAAGCGCCTCTGATTTTTAAACGGACGCGTTCGCACCAAACGTCAACGCGCCTCCGCCGAGGAGCTCTTCACAATCATGCTAGCCACGAGCTATCCGCAGCGACCACCGCCTCTTTGTCATGCTAAAAAATCAAACGCGTTGACCCGAGGCGGGATAATTCAGCAATTCCATACAATAATTGGACTTTGATTTCATTCTTCTTTTTTTGCGATTAGATTGGATTTACTTTTATTCGTCTCACGGTGGAGAAGTTTACATTTCACAGCAGCAAAGTGATGTAAGGAAGAAAAAAGGAAAGGAAGAAGTAGAAAAACAAACCACAGGAGCTGCTGTAAAGGCAGCCACTCTCGCGGCGCCATCTTGAAGTCAAACAACAACAACAAAACTAAATAACAAATAATATCTAGCTGGATATCTATTAGCTATCTAGCCGGCTAGCTGGCTAGCTTTCTATCTATTTGAGTTAATCCGCGTTGAGTGAACTCTGGCGCCTGTGGCTGCCGCTGCTCACCCACAGACAAAAACATATTCTGTGACTAGCTATTTAGCTGGTTACCTAGCTACCTAGCTAGCTATCTATTTACTGTCTCGCTGGCTATCTATTAGCTATCTAGCTGGCCAAATATCTACCCGGCTAGCGGTTAGCTATCTAGGTGGCTAGGTATCTAGCTGTTAGCTAGCTGGCTAGCTTACTGTCTATTTGAGTTATTCCAGGTTGAGTGAACGCTGGCGCGTTTGACTGCCGCTGCTCACCCACAGAAAAGAAACGTATTCTGTGACTGGCTATCCAGCTATTCACCTTCAGCTATTGTTAAAGCGCCATGTAAACCAATATGTATGTATTGCATTGTATTTTGGACAGCCACCCTCATTTCAAGCTCATATAACTCCAGACTGCTATAACGTAGGAATTAACTCTGACGAAAGAAGAAAGTCTAAGCTTACTTACGCTGCATTGAATGTTGATGTCGTCCTAAAACTCATTATTCTGTGGGTACGAGAATAGAATAGAAGTGACAATGACAAAAACCCTGGCATTGAATTGACCACATTTTTGCATGTCTGGCAGTGAATGAGTTAACGTTGAACTAAATGTGTGCTTTTTTTTCCTAAATGTTTCTGGAAATTCCTGACCTGATCTGTGGTCCCTCACACGGGAACGGGAGGCTGGCAAAACAGATGGGCCGATGGGCCGATGGGCCGATGGGCCGATGGCCCGTGCTTCCCGTCTGCAGTCTAGCATGTGTCACGAATGCCGCATAATTGCTCTTTCGTTCCCCTCCGCTTCTTAAGACGTGAGCGGGGGCCGAAAAAGGGGCCGTTGGGGGTGGGCTCGGTCCACTTTAATTAAAACCACGAGGCTCCTTCGCCGCACTCGTTGGCTTTCCTTTTGCCCCTCCTCCACCTCCGTCGCGCTGTTCCACATTCCTCAAATGCTTGTAACGACGTCGCGCCCTAAAATGTTATATCGGCCTTCTGGCTGCCGCCGCTGTCTTTTTAAGAGCCGTTTCTCAAACGCCCCGTGCCCCTCCCCCAACCCCGCCCCGTGGAGGCTCACCGCTGCTGACATTCCCGCAATGTCCCCCATCGCGTTGAATCCGTCAGCCTGGTGGTTTGCCCTTTCGGTCGGACGATGAGACATTCCCGCCGAAGCCATGATGTCCAATCTGGACGCTAATAGGCCTTAGCTTGGCGTTGCCCCCCCACACCTTCCCCACCGGTCGCTGGCGAAAACACGTGTACGTCGCTGTGTGGAAACTTGGCTTTAAATACTTGGCGCCAAGCAGAGATAAAACGCCACTGTGGGGATCTTCATTTGATTGTTTGGAAGGCCTGCGTCGGCGCTCGCAAGCCCCCCGCCGGGGTCTTTCTTGTGACTAATTAATTTCCAGCATGCAGGGTCGAGGCCAGAGCTCGTGGGCTTGCCTCCTGCCACCTCTTTGCGAGGAGAAAGAGGAAGAGGGGGAGGGAGGCTTTGCTCCGGCTTGACTGCTGCGCCTCGGCCTGCGGTGGGAGGCGGCGGCGGCGAGGGGGAGGGCGGTTGAGGTTTTGACGAGCAGAGCGCAGAAAATCGATCCGGGGGCCTCGCTTCTCAGCCTCTTTCCGGACGCACGAGTCCTCCTCTCCCGGGAATTAGATAACAGCTTGTAAAAGCCCTCCACCGCCAGGCGCTGCACTCGCCTCCTTGATTCCGCTGCCGCCACACCTCCCCCCGACCCCCTCGCCCGCCTTTCCCGGCCCGCTAGTCCACCAGATATTGAATTCATCCCTTTCCAATTGGCTTTAATTGGACGCGCCGCTTCTCCCCATAACTGTGTGGATATTGCATATTATCAGCACGTTAATATTTTATTCGATTTTAATTGGCCTTTGTTGTTTGCCTCGGCGCACCGCTGCGCCCGTTCAACGCGCCGACGCCTGTGTGCCTTTGTGTGTTTGTGTTTGGAAAATACCAAACAATGGCTTTCCTTCTGCGCCTCTGTTGGTCAGTATCCCCTTCCACCGAGAGTCTGCGAAACTGCCATGTCAGGGATTGTAACGTAAGCGCCAAGAACGTTTCTGATCCCGGTACCCACCAAAGCGGGACATTACCTTCTCGTCTCAGTGCCCGTACTTTGGGGTTCACCTTGGAAAATGACGATATAGCCTCCTTCCACCATTGAGTGGGGATATGGGTTTTCAAACAGCCGTTCAGAGCGCTCCCACCCTTCACCCTGGAGCAGTGGTTCTTAATCTTGTTGGAGGAGGCACCGAACCCCGCCAGTTTCCTATGCTCGTTCATCGAAGCCTTCTTCCAATGACTGTGCCTACGAACTGCAGTCTAGATTGAGGGGTGGAGCTCTGTGGCGGAGGATCCGTCCAACCCCTGAGACCGACTCGCCGAACCTCTAGGGTTCGATCGAACCCAGGTAAAGAACCACTGCCCTGGAGGGTGAGCTGCAGAGTACTCCCCTTGGGGATTCCATCATTCTCCTATGGGGGACTTTACTGCTCATGTCGTCAATGACAGTAGGACGAGGAAGGATGCCATTGGGAGGAACAGCCCAACATGGTCTAAACCCGAGCCCTGTGTTATTGGACTTCTGTACTCGTCAGGCATTGTCCGTAACGAACACCACGCTCAAATAACCGAGGCCGCGGTTTAAACGATCGACTTTGTCGTCCTGTCATTGGATTTGTGGCCACGTGCTTTGGATACGCGAGTGAAGGGAGGGGTCGAGCTGTCAACTGATCACCACATGGTGTGTTGGTTTCAACGGTCGGTCGGGAAAGACCAAAACATATTGTGAGGGTTTTCAGGAAACTTGTGGCAGAATCCCACGTCAAAAAGAATTTCAACTCCCTCTACCAGAAGAACTTTTGCCAGGTCCCCGGTTGAGATAGGAAACATTGAGCACAGTGGACCATAATTCATGCATCCATTGTTGAGGTGGCCAATTGGAGCTCTGGCCAAAAGGTAGCGGGTGCCTGTTTGGCGGCAATCCACAAACCCGCCATTGGACACCGCCGATAAATGACCCTGTCAGAGTTAAGAAAGAGTCCTGTCGGGCCTTTCTGTTCATCTGGCACTCCCGAGGCATTTGACAGGTAGCGGCTGGCCAAGTGGAACACAGATCCCGCGGTTGCTGAAGCAAAAACCCGCGTGAGGGAATTTGGACAGCTTTGTGGAAATTCTGATCCATTATCTGGCATCTCTGGAGGGGGAAGCAGTGTGCCATTTTGTCGGGTGCCACTGACCTTGACTTGGGACGTTATAAGTGCGTGGGGCGAATACATAGAGGACCTCTTCAATCCCGTTGACACGCTTTCCATTGAGCAAACCAGAGCTGGAAGACTCTAGGGATGGAGTAACTGAGGTGGTCAAAAATCTCCTTGGCGGCAAATCCCCAGAGGTTGGATGAGATCGTCACGGAGTTGCTAAAGGCTCTGGTGTTGTGGGACTGTTTTTGTTCTTTTTTGAGAAAGAGGAGTGGAGGGTCTGTTCCAATTATAGACGATTCACACGCTTCAGCCTGCTGCTGGAAAGGAGGGTCCGTCGGGAGGTTCAGCCCCACATTCAGGAGGAGCAGTCTGGTTTTTATCCAGACCGTGGAACGGTGGTCCAGCTCTCAAGGTTGTTAATTCTCACATGGAACAAAACCCACAACTTTTTTTCTGTCTTAAAGAGGTGGGAGAAGTGAGTCCTTTACAAACAACTGTTAGACCTCTCAAATTACCTCAGATTTGTGAGTTGACCTCGTTCTCCTTAACAGCGCTAATGGGTAGATCAGCAAATGCCTAAGTTGGGATGTTAAATTTCAGTCCCACATTTCTACCACCGCCTTTCACACACTCCGCTAACCAATTCCGCGCTGGTTCCATTCAAACCGAATACCAACGCAAGAATAAATAAAATGCTAAGGAGTGTGCGTCTCCAGTTCCCAACCGTGGCTTTCCAACGTTCCCTTACAACAGCTGCTGTCCCCGTTTGTGTTTTTTTTTTCTTCTAAATACCATTGAAGCAGCCAAATCCAAGGGCGTTCAATGTCAGTAAAAAAGGAAATAGCGTCACACCAGTTTGCGTAAGGGCGTGTACCCTTTGAATGAGAAAGAACACCCTAGGGTGCCTGTCATGGCAGTGAAGCGCACGCCCGCTGGCTGACATAACAGTGACAACTAGTCCAACTAGAAGAGTCCTTATCGGACCTTTTTGGCTCCGGTATCCCAGAAGCAGGCCAAGCGGCGTGTAGCTTTGGCACTTGCGAAGAAGAAGAAAAAGACTTGGGCGTGGGAGGAGTTCAACGAGGTCATAGAGAACAACTTTGAAATAACTTCAAGGAAATTGTGGTTCTCCGTCTTGCGTCTCAGGTTGATGATGTCCCAACGTGGGACGTTATGGGTTGTTGGGGACTATGTAGTGGATCAACCGCAGCTCCTCTGATACATCATCCAGTGGGAAGCCTGAGGGTAGGCAGGCCGAGTTCTGAGGTTGAGGCCGAGTCTTGATGATAGATGATATCCGCCAAGATTTCTCAAGAGCTCTGGATGTTATGGGGCTCACTTGGTTGACATACCTTTGCAACATCTCATAAATATCAGGCACGAACGAGGCCTCTGGATTGATGGCCCGGGGTGGTGCGGTCCACTTTAAGGCAACGCACTGGGGAATTGAAGCATCAGCGCAAGGGTGTCAAAGTCATTTTTTTTTGCCGCGGGCCGCATTGTACTTTCAGTTTCCTTTCAGGGGCCGTTATAAATTTGGGGAAGGGCTCCAGATATTTCATCTAGAGCGCGCAACAAATGAATGTATAACTAGTTGTCAAATTTAAAATTAAAAATACTCTTATTGTAGTTTGCATGGGACAGTTTGACATTTTGGTTGGGACTTTAGCAAGCATCATGGTACTTAGCATGCTTGATTTGCTTTGGCGGGCCGAATAAATTGATGCGGCGGGCCAGTTTTGGCCCCCGAGCCTTGCCTTTAACACCTGTGCGTTAACGTAATGAATGAGCGGGAGAATTGACGTGAATCGGTGGAGCATTTGGAGTCATCTGACGGTTTGTCCTGGTGACAAAGGACTTGAGCGGAAAGGCCAAGCTCTTGGTTTACCTCCTCTTCCACCTCGACCCTTTTCGTACTGAGTGAAAGAACAAGATCACAGACACGAGCAGGCGAAATGTGTTTCCTCCGCAGGGTGTCCATCGCTCGTTTAGAGAACCGTGGCTCGCAGTAGAGCTCCTGTTCCTCTGCATCGAGAGGAGCCGAAGGACGTGGGTCGGGAATCTGGTTCAAAAGGTTTTCCCACACCTCCCCCGGTGAGCTCTTCTGGGCACCCGAAGCAAGTCACGTTACGAATCAACTTCAAGTCCCCGTCAGGACGTTTCACACAAAGCGGAGAAAAGCTTTGATAAACAATCAAAAAGGATAGAGAATCTCAGTCCTGGGTTTTCTCCAATGCCTTTGACGCCGTCGGATTTGCCGGTTGACTTGAATCTCCCGTTCCGTGTCGGTACCTTGGACACAGTGCGACGAACTCCCAAAAAAAAAGCAGTTCCGAGGGATCTAATCAGGGTTCTCTCTGCTGTAGGTTTCGCTGGCCGAGGAGATAAAGCCACTAAAATGGTATCCGTCGGTTTACCTGCTGGTGTCCATCTTCCCGCTCATCAACAGGTAAGCTAATGCGCATAAACACCAACGAATCGTGTTGACCAGGGCTCAGGAACCATTTCGGCTAAGAGAGCCATAAAAAGTCAAGTATTTGGAAATGTTTTTCAGTGAGAGCCGCAAGCACGTGATTTCAACAAAATGTCAGAATGTATCATTTAAAATAACTTTTAGCATACTCGCCATTAATATGAATAGTTTTCCGTTCCTCATGATTGGTCAATGGAATGAAAGTCAACTTGCCGTATGCGAAGTTACTGCTAGCTAGCCTGCACGCCGCTCATTAGCTTGCACGCTTGTTTCTGCTATCTCTCGCAGAAGTACAGGTAACATCCGACTTACGACCGAGTTCCGTTCCGACCAAACGGTCGTAAGTCAAAATGGCTGTAAGTCGAAATACAGTAAAAAGTTGAATAGAGAGTCGGAGGCTAAATAACTGGCAAACTCCCCCCTCTGGCGCCATCACAAGGTCGATTGCTGTAGGAGCGTGAGATGCTGGCTGGCCAAAATTGTTGTACGCGTTGCGGTGCCAGGCCTCAAAGTCATTTTGTTGTGGGTGTCGGCTGCATTTTATTGGCTTTGTCAAACGAGGGGGGGGGGGGGCAGGTTGCCCAGTAAATGATAAGCTTTTTTTTTTTTTTATAGGTGACGTTGTTTCCACGTTGAGCCGCTAGCGTGATTGACAGGTCAGGGTTACTAAGTGATTAGCTGCGGCTGCTCGGCTTGTCGCCACGGCGATGTCGGCAGCGACGCAGGTCAATTACAGGGTCAACGTCTCTCAAAGGCTTTTCCTTCAATGCCGCCCGCAATGGCCTTCCAAAGCCCCACCCCCCGTCCTTCCCCTGCCCCCCTTCTTAACCTCTGTCCGTTCCCTACGTCCTCACCCCTCCCTCCCTCCCCCCTCCCACTTCGGCTGTCAACTGACGTGGATGATTTCCCCCCCCCCTCCTCCTTCCTCCGTAAATGTCACTTT
Organism: Hippocampus bargibanti; assembly: GCF_051943395.1. Lineage (NCBI taxonomy): Eukaryota > Metazoa > Chordata > Actinopteri > Syngnathiformes > Syngnathidae > Hippocampus > Hippocampus bargibanti. The sequence goes on from NC_142741.1 coordinate 25,928,384, forward strand.
CCCTTTCCGCTCCCCTTCAGTTCCAAGCGCCTTTTTGTCGCCGCTCCATCCCCTAATTTGCGATTTTCCGTCTCCTCTTTCCTCCCCCCCACCCTTTCCTCCTCACCCCTCCTACGGCTCCCCCCTCCCTCTGTTTTTCCCCCCCGCCTGTCTTGAGCAAACACGCTCGGCTTTCTGCCTTTCTCCCGAGAGCGCACGGGGGGATAAAACGGGAATGAATTGCTCTCTCGTTGTCGTCTTCCGCCTCCTCCCCCCGCTCGGCTGCGCCGGCTAGATATATCCCCAGCTCCTATTAATTTGTTAGCCCCCCCCCCCTCACCCCTCTATCGCCTCCCCCCTCCTATTTACTTGCCTCCCCCCCTTCTTGGCTCATATCCTCCCCCTCCCCGCCTTCAGCTGAGTGTGTAAAGTGTTTGTCACGGTAGCGTGCCGATGGTGCCGCGCGGAAGCCAACGCACGGCAGACAACAAGCCTCGGCGGTGTGTGCGTGCGTGCGCGCGTGCACGTATGTGCGTGTATTTTCATTAATGTATTTATTTGTTCTTCCCCGCTGGCGCGCGTAGGCGACAGTCCGCTTGGTTTTTTCGTGTCAAGGCAAATGCGCCGTCGCCGCTTGTTGCCACGTGTGCGCACTTGTTTGTCGAAGTGAGTGCGCGTGCGCGCTAACAACGCGCACGGATTTTCTAGCCTATGCGTGTGCGTGTACATATGTGTGTGTGTGCGTGTGTGTGTGTGTCTGAGTGTAGGATTATTTCTATCTGAGCTCCAAAGCCTCCTAAACAGGGCTTAGAGAGACGGCCCAGGGCAGCAGCTAAAGCTGTCGGCTAGAGCGCCGCCGCCGCCCAACCCGACCCCCCCCCCCCCCGCTACCACCCCCCACCAGCCCACTCTGCCATTTCTCCCGGCCTGATCCGCGCTGTTAATACGCAGGCACCGCCCCCCCCACACACACACACACCCCACACACACATTCCTGTTTCAATTGTTTTGTGAGGACCACCGTTGCTGCTAAGTTTAGAGAAGAACTCGTGTTCCATTTGAAGACTAAATGTCACCCCATTTCAACTTCTTTAAAAACAAAGAAATAAAATGTGGACTTGAAACTGAAATAACGGCAGGAGTGAGGACTCTGAATGGGTACATTCAAAGTCCTCACGCCTCTAGTGAAATTGGTTAAAATATCATTTTACTATTTGTGGTATGAACTTTTTCTTCTCATTAAACACGCACACACACGCGCACACACACACACACTGAATAAAAACTGTGTGTATCCAAGTGAAATGAAAATACCCAAAAAATCATTTTGGGGAGTTGTGTTGCTCTAGAAGCCTTTAGAACAGGGGTGTCAAAGTTATTTTTTGCTGCGGGCCACATTGTAGTTATGGTTTCCTCTCGAGGGCCGTTATGAATTTGGGGAAGCCATTAGAATGTTTAAATCCCTTCAAATATTTCATATAGAGCACACAGCAAATTAATGAATAACTCGTTTTCAAATCTGAAGTCAACAATAATGACTTTTATTGTGGTTGACATCCAAAAATATGACATTTTGGCTCAGATTTTAGCAATCATCGAAAAAAATGATGTGGCGGGCCAGATTTGGCCCGCGGGCCTTGACTTTGACACCTGTGCTTTAGAATGAAAAACTTGTGAGGACCGGCCAAAAGGTCCCACTTGTCAAAAATGTCCTCACTAAAGTGACCTTGAGCGCTTTGAAAGGCGCTTATCAATCAAATGTACTATTATTATTGCTAGCTATTAGCTGTCTATTAGCTGGCTAGCTATCGAGTTAGCTGGCTAACTTGTAGCTATCGATTGGCTAGCTGGCTGGCTATGTATTAGCTATCTGGCTGGCTAGCTGACTATTTATTAGCTATATATGGCTGTCTAACTGGCTAATCTATTAGCTATATATAGCTGTCTAATTGGCTAACCTATTAATTCTCTATTCGCTAGCTACTAGCTAGCTAGTTTTCTATCTAAGTTACTTCCGGGTTGAGTGAACTAACGCTGGCGCGTGTGGCTGTCGCTGCTCACCCACAGAAAACCTTATCTTGTGACTGTAAAGTGACCTTGAGAGTTTTGAAATGTGCTTAAAAATGAAATGTATTATTATTATTATTATTATAAATATGGTATAAAATGTTAGTGGTCCTCACAAGACTAGTTATACAAGCACACTCTTGTTTTGGGCCTCTCCTCATCGACAGCGAACCACACACACACACACACACACACACACACACACACACACACACACACACACACACACACACACACACACACACACACACAGCCCAAGAGTAAATGCGCAGACAGTCACACGGCACACAAGCAATTTTAATCTGTTCCAAACGCACCCTGGTAAATGTGTTAATTCGACACCAGCTGTTGCGAATTGCAATGGGGAAGCGCTCCTACTTTTCCGTGTTTTTTTTTTTTTTTCTTTTTTTTTCTGTCTCTCTCCGCCCGCGTCGATGCGTGCGTCGGCTGCCCCGGCACGCCGATTCCAGTTTTCACAGTCTGCTTGTCACACGGCCTCCCTTCCCCTGCGTGCTTTTTAGTGTGGGTGTGTGTTTGTTTACAAGGCTCGTCTGGATTCCGACTGCGCGCGCCTCTTTGCATAAATAAGGCTTGTCCTCGGAAAGCTCGCCGACGATTCCGGTGGCGCGGCGCCGCTTGACGACCGAGTGCTCCTTCCCTTCCCGGACGAGCGCTCGCGTCTTATCTTACCTGCTCTCCGTCCGTGTTTTTTTCTCTCCACTGAACTTCATTCACGCTTTTGGTTTCGTTTGACAGGGGACGCTTTTTAAGATTTGCTTTGCGTTGTGAAAAGTTGTAAAAATAACAAGAGTCCATTTTGCGCTCCCAACGGAAACCCGATGGCTGTCTTTTGGGTGTGGAGAGGGACCGGGTTGCGTTTAAGTCATTTGCTGCCAATCATTTATTAGTCCGGAATTGAAAATATGACTCAGAGTGCCATTCTTGAATTTGTTCGGGTTTTGTTTTTTCTTGGGTGCTGATAAAGCGCTGGCTATTGGCCTCGAGCAATGTTTTTTGAGTTCTTTTTTAAGTCGAAAATTTTGTGCGTTATACTCGAATAAATACGGTATGTAGATTTATTTATTTATTTATGGGAAAGCGCATGATCAACTTAAGCTAATCACGCTTTGTTCCGGTTTTGTTTTTTCATGCTTGGGTGCAGATAAAGCATGGGCCTTGGCCTCTGGCAATGTTTTTCTGTACCACAGGGGGCAGCATTTCCTTTTTTTAATGTTAGCACTTTGTTACAGCTTCAACTGTTGTTAAAGCGCTATCTATTTGCTGTCTATTCGCTAGTTGCTATCTATTTGCTATATTCGTTATCTAACTAGCGAGCTGGCTACCTAGCTAGCTATCTATTTGCTATATATTCGCTAGTTGCTATCTATACTGTAAAGTGACCTTGAGAGTTTTGAAAGGTGCTTAGAAATGAAATGTGTTGTTGTTGTTGTTGATATCTATTCGCAATCTGACTAGCTAGCTGGCTACCTAGCTATATATAAGTATGGATTGGATTAGATGTAAAGTTATAAAGCAAAGTTATATAAGGAAGAGGAAAGGAAAGAAAGAAGTAGAAAACAAAATACAGGAGCGGCTGGAAAGGCAGCCACTCTCGCTGCGCCATCTTGAAGTCAAAAGAACCCAAAAAACTAAACAGCAAATAACATGAGAACACAAAGACATAGAGGGTCATTCATTCTTCAGCACTTGCTGTACCCTCTTTGTGACATGAAGCACTTCTAGATAAAATTCGGAACGTGACTTGTTCGTAAATTGAGGAACGTCTGCATAAACCAATATGTATGTATTGTATTGTATTGTATTTTGTACAGCCGCCCCCATTTCGGGCTCAGATAACTCCAGACCAAAAAAAAAAACTTAGGAATTAACTCTTTTTTGATGAAAGAAGAGAATCTAAGATTTCTAACACCATGTTGAATGCTGATGTAGTCCTAAAAGTCAATATTCTATGGATTCTGGCATTTGAGTAAAAACGACCAAAACCCTGGCACCGAAGTGGACACACGTTTGCACATGTCTGGCAGTGAATGAGTTAAAGGCGACCTGTGAATTTGACCGCTTCGCGTGTCACTTAGGCGTAACATCGGCAGCCGCGGTGTGAAGTTTAGCGCCAAAGACTGCCAGCGCGCGTCCCCATCGTGTTGAAAGCAATTGTCGTTTGGCGTTTTCACACCGCTAATTATCTTGCCGTCGACCTAAAATAACATCACCGTGCCGAAGGGTTCCAGTTGAAAACTCACCTGTTTTCTTGCATTGATCAGGTGACGTGTTACGCATTGAATCCTTCGGCACTGTCAGGTCGTTTTTTGGTTGGCGCCATGAGGCAATATATATATATAAAATAAAAACAACGACTTGGTTTTGCTGGTTAACTCATTCACTGTCTGTGTAAGACCAAAATCTCAAACAACAAAGTCATCAGAACAGAAAGGTCCAAAGTAGCAAACAAAACCACGAGTAAAACATGACAGGACGAAACAAACCTGACAGGGTGAAACAATGACCCGACACGGAATGATTGAGCTGGGAGTCCTTTTAACTGCCACTGATTAAAATGACAACACTTGCGCAGATGCAGGCGGGGCCCTACGGTGCCACCTGTTGGTCACAAACCAAAACGTGACAAAAACAACTTGACACATTTATTCAGGAATAGAAAATATGACATAGAGTGCCATTCCCGAATCTGTATGTTTTTTTTTTCTTTTTTGGGTGCCGAAAAAGCGCTGGCCATGGCCTCTGTCAATGTTTTCCCTTCCGCAAGGGGGCATAATCCCCCTTTTTTCCATGTTAGCGCTTCGTTCCAGCTTCAGTTGTTGTTAAAGCACTATATCAATCAATATGTATGAATTGTATTCTTTTTGTGACCTATTTCACGCTCATATGACTCCAGACCCATATCATTTAGGAATTAACTTGTTTTTTCCTGACGAAAGAAGTGAGTCTAAGGTTTCTTGCGGGGGAGCCGATAAAGCACTGGCCAGACCTCTGGCAATGTTTGTTTCCCTTCCACGAGGTGAGGTACAGTCTCTCCCATTTCATGCTCATATAACTCTAGACCTCTATAATTTAGGAATTAACTCCTTGTTACTGATGAAAGAAGGGAGTCTAAAGTTTCTAATGCTCCAATGAATTACTTATGATAAAAATACTAAATAAATAAATAAATAAATCAGTGAGTGAGTGAATAAATGAATAAATAGATGAATGAATGATGAATGAATGAATGAATGAATGAATGAATGAAGCAGACATTGATTCCATTGATTGTATATTGTATTTTGTGTGTATTGTATATGTTGACTAGGTTTCTGGAACAGATTATGGTCAAAAAGCGAGATTTGCCTGTCAATCACCTTCCCCGCAACGAAAAGCGCCGGTTAATCATTGATTGTTCCAAAGCACAAGTGGCCGATAGGCGCCTGAAAGAAAACGCTTGGCCAATTTGGATGATTTCCTTTTTTTCCTTCCGCCCTCCTTTTATTTTCCGGCAAAAGGCGAAGCACGAGGCAAACGGCGGAGTTGCCTGCGAGCGATTGAGGTTACGCTCCTTTTCCGCGGGGCGCCTCCGAGCCCAATGATTGGTCCCGGCGGCGGCGGGAGGAGGGGGGGGGGGGGGGGCGCTTGAACTGCCGATGTGTCTGCATAACCTTGAGTTCACCCTGTTGCCGCGGGACGCATCCGGCGCCCTCCTCGTTGTCCCTCCATGTTATGGATGTGGCGTGCACGTGCACGTGCACGTGTGTATATTGGCCCACATGTGCAAGCGGGCCAGTTTTCTATGGGCTCCTTACAAGGTCTGAACCCCCTCACCCTCTTTCATCCTCTCACCACCCCACCGCTCTTTTAGACGAGATCTGATTTCCCTGCTCCAGGCGAGCAGAGAGAACAAGACAGCGCGTATGTGCGTCTGTGCTTTGCCGTGTGTGTGTGTGTGTGCGTGTGTGTGTGTGTGTGTGTGTGTGTGTGTGTGTGCGCACACCAGGGCCACGCAGACCTTCCCCATCTCGGCGCGGCGCTTTGAAAAACGAGGAAGGAAATCTCAGAGCAGCAGTTATTATTCATCCCTCAAAGAGAACGCCGCCGAGGAGGAGGATGAGGGGGTGAGGCGGGGCAGGGGGGGGGGAGGAAGAAAGGGAGAAAAAAAAAGAATCTAACAGGAGGGAAGGTGGAGGAAGAGTGACGAGAGGCGGGGAGGGAGGTGGACGTGGTGGTCCCGATACATTATGGCGCTGGATTTTGCTTCTTCTCTTTCCTTCCTTCTGCTCACTCGTTCCTTCTGCTTCTCGGAATAAACTGCTTGGGGTGCGTTTCATTTTTTTTAATGTATTTATTCATGTATTTTTGACACGCTATGACGCTGTCGGTGACACGAGCGAGCGTCTCAGGAACGGAAATGTTATCAGAAATCAGAAAACCTTTACGTCTGTGGAAGCTCTCGGTGGTACAGGAGTGGTCCATCGATGAAAAGGTTTCTTCAGCCGTCATCTGTGGGGGTAATCAGGCCAGTTGTTAGTCAGAACAATCGGAACAATCAGTGGAGCTGCAGGGAGTAGTCCTCTGCTCCCCCCCAACCAGAGAGCAGGGACCTATTATAGCAGAGTCCGGCACTGCCATATATATATATATATATATATATATATATATATATATATAGGGCCGAAACTACGTTTTCGGTTCAATTATGGACAACATTCGGTACACTGAGGACACAAATAAAAAATATATAAATACATACATATGCATAGATAAATAAACAAACAAACACAGAAATAGACACAATTAAATACACACACAAATAAATACACACATAAATAGATAGATACATAAATAAATATATACATAAATAAATAAACAAACAAATAATAGAGACCAATAAATAAACACAACAATGAATAAATACGTAAATAAAACTCGTAAAAAAATCATAAATAAATGTATGCAGAGATAAACAAACACATAAATAGACACAATTAAATACACACACAAATAAATACATAAAAATCATAAAAAATAAATATATACATAAATAAATAAACAAATAATAGAGACAAATAAATAAACACACAATGAATAAATACATAAATAAAACTCATAAAAAATTCATAAATTAATGTATGCAGAGATAAACAAACACATAAATAGACACAATTAAATACACACACAAATAAATACATACATCAATAAATACATAAAAATCATAAAAAATAAATACATAAATAAATACATACATAGATAAATAAAGAAACAAATACATATTCAACTAATTTTTAGTTTGATGCCGGTCGGTTAGCTTGCGGCCGCTAATGTTTTGGTACTTATACTACGTATAGCTGAAAGATATTCCTGTGAGATACCCAAAAAATAAATAAAAAAAGTAATATCTGCGATCAAAACATTTCCTCTTTAATGAGAATGTTGTTGTTGTTTTTTTTTTTGGGGGGGGCAGCTTGTGTTGAGTGTGTGCATTTGGTGTAGCGTGCCAGGTAGCTGTCGGTGTGTAACCAGAGACGAGAGCCCTGTAGCCATTCGTCTCCCGTTGCGTGGCGGCAACGCTCCGCTATTCATCCCCATTTAGCGTGACCGAGCTGGCCTGCGGGCAGACGTGGGGGCTTTAAGGGGCGGGACGGGGGAGGGGGGTGTTTGTCTGAGCCGGCCAGCCTTGAATGCACAAACACATATTGCAGAATGCCCAAAAAATGAATATGGAGGAACTTGGCGATAATTAATAACATTGCGATTATACGGAGAAAGACGAACAAGGTGCAGTGCTACGAATGCTCCAGACATGCTATACAGCATACTGAGACAAGATAGCCTATGTCACATGCTGGTGGCCGCTTTATTTTTGTGCGAGATGCTAGCACGTACGCACGCACGCACACACGCTGTCCGTTCCCCTCCCCCATCCCCACCCACCACCACCACCACCACCCCACAGCGCTTTCAGGCACGTCTTTAAATATTCATCACTCTGGCTGCTCTGAGAGTGCCGTAAACGCTGCCTCACACTCCGGGGAATCGCTAAAGCCTACTCTATCATCTGCTCTACCTCCCTCCCTCTTTTTCACTCTTTTTTTTCCTCTCGTTCGCACAAATCGAGCGCAAGGCGAAAGTCACGTACAGACCCTCCCCAATTTAGGAACGAGATACGTTCCAAATGGTTGTAAGGTGAATTTGTTCCTAAGTTGCTTCAATGCTATATTTGGTGTGGAATGTATGTTTCAAGGACAACCGACACCCCGGACAAGTTGTGTCCATCATTTGTCAAATGACTTCTACTGAGCGTATTTGACAAAGATTCCACCGCATGTCGCGAGATTTTACCTTTGAAGACTCACACTGAATATTCAGGAAGTCTTGTTTTCCAGTTGATGACGGTGCCGGAAGTGACGTCACAGAGGGAACGCCCCTGACGCAGAAAGCGACACACAATGCATTTTGGGTATTTTGTTTGGTCTGAAAACATCGTGTTAATGGCGAAATTAGAAGGAAAACACATAAATAACGAGATGGTGAATTGTTGTGTGTTGCACCAAGACTACTATTTGATACTAGTTGACACACATTCCCAGCAGCCCATTTCCAACGGAGCTTGGGCGCCATCTTGTGCATTTTCTGGGACGCTACATTGCTGTCATTGACGGCTCGAATTGATACGGGAGGACTCCTTTAATCGATTGCAAACATGTATGCTTTCCTCTTCAGAACTATTTGAATCATATTCATAACTGGATGAGTAACAAGAAAGCATCTTCTCCAAATATGAAGCCATTGTTTTGATTCTCGAGCAAGGCAAGACGTCTTGGCGTGACATCATGAACAAGGGGGCGGGACCTTCTGAAACTGACACTTTCTGAGGTCATTTTGAAGTCGTTTTGGGACACTTGAAGTCATTTTTATTGTTGTTTTGCATTTGACTAAAAATATCAGTCTGCGTGTTTTGGGTATTTTAGATGCTATAAAACGTTTTTCTGATGTCAGTTAGGAAACAATGGTGTCGGTTGTCTTTTAAGGCTTGCGTTGTATAAGTGACCTGTATTGGTTTGGACTGGAAATTTAGTAAAATATATGCTGTATAAAGATATGTACATGTACAACTGGAGAGAATACTAAATATGATTGTATGTTGTGTTATTCATAACTCGAATGTTCGTAAGTAGGGGATCATCTGTCTACTCAACCGCCCAGACGTTGACGTATCGACTGGACGCTCGTGAGAGTCGCGCCGTGAATAACGCAACTGAATTCGGTCAGGCTTCGTCGGCCGATCGGGATTGAAACTCTGTCGACCCGATTTTAAAGCCGCCATTTAAAGCAAGGGTGAGCCACTCCGGTCCTCAAAGGACCATCCCGGCCGGATGTTCGAAATGTCTCCCTCGTCCAACGCCTTCCAATTTAACTGCTCATCTGCAAACTTTGAAGAAGCTTAGATAACGTTATGTTCTTGATCATTCCGATGGGGAGACGTGTTTAAGCAATCCGGCTTACGATAATTGCCCAGCCCTGATTTCATGTGCCCCACTTGTGACACTGCGCATTAAGAAACCCCGCTGGAAAAGTAGCCTCAATTCGATTCTCATGGTGGAAAAAGCGTTGCGGGGTGGCCGAGATGTCCAATGAGCCCCCAGTGAGCCCCCAATGAGCCCCCTGCCCGTCTTGGTGGCTGTCTTCAATGTTACCAATGGAAAAATGGAATATTTTGTGGACACGATACAACAGGGGGTTGGACAAGTCGGTCTCAGAGACATACGCTACTCAATATTTTAATTAGTTAGAACACGCCCGATTGGCCATCGACGATTGGCTGCGGACGATCACATGACCTTGCTGGTCCAATCGCATGTTCGCCGAGTAGTCAACGTGTGACTGTCGTGGTCATACATCCTATAATAATTAAAAAAAATATATTTAATTTAATAAAATTGAATATAATTAAATGCATGACTGAATAAATACATGTATAAATAAATAAATATGCAAATAAATAAATACATACATAAATAAAAATAGTATTTTTAGGGGAATACTAATCTCTTGACTTTGTATTTACTTTTTTCAGTTTTTAACTCATTCACTGCCAGACGATGTGCAAAATCTTTACTTCATAAAATTTAATAAAGGTAAATAAATTAATCAAATGAAAGGAGATAAATTTAAATATATATATATATATATAAATGATTAAGAATGTGCATCTATAAAATAGTCCTATTTTCAATATTTTGGGGGGCATTTTGGATGAACTGATTCGCCTGTAGCCAAAAGAGGCGGGGGGGGGGGTAGCAAGTCAGCCGAGGAGAAGAGGAAGTGCAATCAGGGTCAGGATGACTGTTTTTTGGCCGCCTTCACCTCTCAGTCAGGCAAGCGAGCTCTCGTCGTCGGATGTTTGAAGGCCGCAAACACGTTGTCCCGTTTTGGAACGCGAAACGCATCGTCTTGACTGATCGGTGCGGAGAAAAGCCGCCGTGGCAAAAGTTGCGTCAGTCCAAACCACGAAAGCCACTCAAACGTTTTTGGATTCTCCCTTTCTTGACGTCATGATGTATTACGGCTGACGGCGCTCTTTCTTTTTTCCAGTCTTTCATAAACCGTTATACCTCGCGGAAAAGTGGCCAAAGATGCTTTTGAACGCCCCATTGCCTCAGCTTCAAATTCCGTTTTTTTTTTTTTTTTTTTTTCTGTGTGTGTGTGTGTCGAATTGTTAAAATGATACCAACTGGAGCCAAAGGAGCAATTGTAGCCTGCGCCAGGCGACGACTTGAGCGATGCTGAGACGGATATTGTGTGAGAAGCGGCCCTGTGGGGGGAGGGGGAGGCGGCTAGCGACTTGCACGCAATCTGATGGGCAGGCGAGGCGTTGACATGATCAATGAAGTGCTTCTTCGAGAAGCCAGCGAGAGAGGAGCCTTCCAGTTTCTGATGTTTTCTAAAATGCCTTGCTCCACAATCAAAACAATGGCTTCAGATTGGGAGAAGATGCTTTCTTGTGACTCATCCACTTATGAATAGGATTCAAATAGTTCTGAAGAGGAAAGCGTACATGTTTGCAATCCATTCAAGAAGTCCTTCCGTGTCAATTTGTGTAATGTAGCGCCCAGAAAATCCACAAGATGGCGCCCAAGCTCTGTTGGAAATGGGCTGATTTGTCCGCTGCGAATTTGTGTCAATTCACACCTTCTTTATGCGTGTTATCGCAATTGGCTACGACACACCACCATAAACCATGTCGTTATTTATGTAGTTTTCCTTCTCATTTCACCATCAACACAGTGTTTTCAGATCAGGAAAAAAAATACCCAAAATGCATTGTGTGTGGCTTTCTCGGTCAGGGGCGTTCCCTCCGTGACGTCACATCAGGCATCGTCATCAACTGGAAAACAAGCCTTCCTGAATATTTATCACAAGTCTTAAAAGGTCAAATACAGTAAAGTCTCGTTATATCGATATCGGATATATCGATAGTCCCGGTTATATCGATATTTTTTCGGACTCCCTTGGATATCGATATAACGAGACTTTACTGTATAGCTCTATGCGGTGGAATCTTTCTAAAATATGCTCTTTAGAAGTCATTTTACAAATGATGGTCACAACTTTGAATGGCCCGCGAAGATTTATCTGAATGAATGTGTTACATGTGAAGAACGTCCATAGGACCCTGTCCTCCCGTTGGCTTTTTGAAGGCCTTGGCGCAGCATCTGGCGTCCAAACAGAATCAATGTATCGCTTCTTCTTCTTCTTCTTCTTCTTCTTCTTCTTGAACAGCCTTCGTTAAGGCGTCGTTAATTCGACCTTCGTGCAGCAAACAGGCGTGCGATTCAAATCCGCCGATGGCGACGCCGTCCTCGTTGTCCGACACCTGCCAGCCAAGTGTGAGGCACGCTTGACTGCTGGTTTCTTCACACACGCTGACACACAATGACACACAATGACACACAATGACACACAATGACACACACACACGAGCTTGGGCTGGCATGGCCTGCAGACACGCTTCCCACCGCCGCCTCCCTCATTCATCTTTCATTAGCGCGGCGCTGGCGGGAGAAAGCGGCGCCTTCGCTCGCTCGCTCGCTCGCTCGCTTACTCGTGTTGCTTCGTTCGCACACATCCGCACGCGCCTCCCCCCCTTGCCTCCCCCGTCCTTCCCTCCCTCCCTCCCTCTATCGCGTTTTGCCGGTAATCTCCCGGTTTGTCTCGCTGGTGTCTCGCAATCTGTCTTTTTTTGATAGCGCTCCTCCATGGCTGCCTCCTCCTTCTTCTTCTTCTTCTTCTTCTTGTCGCCTCAGCCTCGCTCCGTGCTTTCACCTCCCCCAGGGGGCCGCTCAGCGTCATCTCTCTCCGTCTCTCTCTCATTCTCTCTATGCCTCTCTCTCTCTGCATCCTTTCCCTCTCTTTCTCTCTCTTTTTCTTTCTCTTTCTCTCTCTGTCACTTTATTTCACTCTATCTCGTTCTCTCTCTCTTTCTATCTCTCTTCCTATCTGTCTCTTTCTTACACTCTATCATTCGCTCTCTTTCTTTCTCTCTTACTCTTTCTCTCCCTCCCTCTCTTTCTCTCTATCTCTCTCATCCACCCCTTTTCACTATCTCTCTTTCTAGCTTTCTATCTCTTTCTATCTCTCTACCTATTTTTTTCTTTCTTTCTCTCTCCCTCTTTATCCCTCTTAGTCTCTCTCGCTCTATCTTTCTCTCTTTCTCTTTCTCTCCCTCCCTCTCTTTCTCTCTGTCTATCTTTCTCTCATCCACCCCTTTTCTCTATCTCTCTTCCTATCTGTCTCTTTCTTACACTCTATCATTCTCTCTCTTTCTCTCTCTCTCTCTTTCTATCTCTCTACCTTTTTCTTTCTTTCTCTCTCCCTCTTTATCCCTCTTAGTCTCTCTGTCTCTCTTCCATCCCTTCTCTCTGTCTCCCACTTTCTCTCTCGCTCTATCTTTCTTTCTTTCTCTCTCTCACCCTTCTCTCTGTCTCTCTCCCTTTCTCTCTCTCTTTCTATGTCTCTCCATCTCTCTCTTTTCTCATTTTTTTTGCTCTCTCTCTCTCCCTTTTTTCTCTTTCTCTCTCTCTGTCTCTTCCATCCCTTCTCTCTCCCTTTCTCTCTCTCTTTCTATGTCTCTCTATCTCTCTCTTTTCTCATTTTTTTGCTCTCTCTCTCTCTCTCTCCCCCCTTTTTTCTCTTTCTCTCTCTCTGTGTCTCTTCCCCTTGAGGGCCCGCGTTCCCCTTTGGCAGCCTTGCTCTTGCACATTCTCACCTCTGTTGTGTTCTTCCTCTTCCACCACTTTGCCCCCGTCCCCCCCATCCCCCGTCCCCCGTCCCCTCCATCTTCCTGTGCAGCACCGTTTCTCTGCTGACACTTTGTCTCCACCGCCGCCCCCATCTCTCTCTCTCTCTCTCTTTCTTCCTTTCATTTCGCTCTCCCTCGATGGAGGGGAAAGGCTCTTTGCCTCTAATTGCGGCTGTTCCGTTGCCATGGTGCATGTTGCTTGGCGCTGCGATCGTTTGTGGTGTGTGTGTGTGTGGCAGCCAGATGATTGCTTGCTGCCAGCTCTCGTTTCCCGGACGCCGATCGCGTTTCTTTGCGGCAGCAGGAGGGGGGGGGGGGGAGGGGGGATCTGGAGGGGGTGAGATGCCAGAAATAGCCGCTACTCACACACACATGGCAGTTTGCAAATGCACATTCACGCCTTTTCCTCTCCTCCACCTGACATCCTGGACGTACGTGCGCGTTTGTCCTGCGGAGGTTGTGTGGGGACTGCTGATTTATTTCATCTTTAATGGGAAGTGAAATGAACGTGAGCAGCAGCTGCGGCGCTCCTCTTGAGATACGGGCGCTTCAGGGCAGCCCGGAAAACACGGCGCTCGCCACCACGCCGCCGCCGCTTTCATTAGCCGGCGCGTTAAGACCCTGAAGACTTGACACGGTCGCCCTCGGGTTGCCAGGTCAGATGCGGCTGGCGAGGCCCATTTTCAACCTGTTGCCTCCATCACGCTTTGTCTTATTTTCTCTTTTTCCACGTGGCAACTTTTTGGAAGGTAAAGTGTCGACAGATTAATAGAAAATAAACCTTCCAACCTTCTGCCACAAAGGAGGATGAGAAGGGATTAGATGAAGATTTGACAAGAAATCTACATAATCATCTTCTGCGCTTGTTCACCTGCAGTTTTTTTCCTCCCGATTTCCTCCCCCCCTGGTGTACAGTGTTAATTGGTTCCCAGAGCGTGTAAGGCGAAAAGTGTGTATCCCAAAAAATTATTTCCCATAGGAAACCATTAAAATGAGAATAATCCGTTCCCAGGTCCCCATAAAACATCATTTTCTACAAAATAAGCCTTAAAAGGACACAAATAATACCTTATTTTACGTATAGTAAATGTGCTATGTTATTATACTTAAAGAAATAAACTGTACTGTGTAATAGAGTTGTTTTATTGACCTTTGTGGTGGTCGTTGATGGTTTGATGGAATGGAGTGGCTGCTTTCATCAGCATTAAACACTGGATGAGGAACGTAGCCTTCTTCTTTCACCGTCTTGAGGAATGATCCCTTGTAGGTGCTTTCTCTGCCATCATTTTATCTAGTTCCTCGTCAATTGTGTTCTGTTTAGCTGGGTTGATAGCTTTTTGCATCAAGTGTAACTTATAGCTTGTGTGGGTTATTTGTGCAGCCTGATTTGAACTCTCAAAGTGGAAACGAGTCCAAATGTCACTGTTTTCTATCCATTTTGTCACCCTCAAAGTGTGTAAGCCAAGGGGTTCGTAAACCGAGGTATCACTGTCAATTGTCAGTGATAAAGAATGGCCGCTGTGTCTTACAATCGAACTCCTGTTGTTGTCGTTCCACGGATGACCAAGCCGGTGTTTCCATCCCAGGCGGCATCCGAGTAGCACGCTGGGGAAGGAGGGGGGGGGGGGGGTGACTTTTCCAACCACCGAGGTCAACCGCGACGGCCATTTATTTTCGCCCGGCTCGCACCCGAAATCAACCTGAGTGCCGTACACATCGATTCCCCTCCTTGCTACTAATAGATCAATAAAAAAAACATTAGGGACACCGTAAACCTGCGAGGAGGACTAATACGGGGTTAATCCGGGGTCAATTGCTGCCCGCCGTCCTTGGACCGATGAGCCCGAGCGACCTTGAGCGGCTCGAAAGTGACCATCTAAGCCGACCGAGTGCGGGGGAGGGGCAAACGCTGCCGAATCGGACGTGCAAATGGCGACTCGGAGGAAGGAGGAACGTCGCCATAGCGCCGGGCCACTTTTCCGCCTCTCGGCTTCTCGCCGCCCTTGTAAAGTGCTGCGTGCTGTCGAAGCGCCCGCCAAGAATGTGTCAGGCCAGACGTCTCGCGCTGCCTAATGGCCTCTTAAACGCTGATCTAAAGCTCGCCTCGCTCCTTTTCGCCCTCCCCTCCCCTCCCCTCCTTTTTTTTTTTTTTTCTTGCCGCCCGCGACGCTCGCTCACTCGCTCGCTCGCTCGCTCGCTGGCTGGCTCTAATTACCTCTGCTTTCCACCCTTCCTTCTCGCTCTGTCACTCACTTGTCATCTTCCCCGGCGCATCCTTCCGGTTGATCTGGCAACCTCGCGCCGGTTGCCTTTTTCCCCGATCGTCCGTCCTTTCGTTATCCCCGCTTCCGCCTTCGTGTGGGCTTCATTCCTTATCTTCACGTTTCAGGCTGGACGCTTGGAAAAGAGAGAAAAAAAAAAAATAAATAGAATCAACAGGCGCTAATGTTAACCCTGCGTTATCTGGGGCCTTAGCGTTAGACGTTTCAACACTCTTTCTCACTGCCCGTCTTGCCTTTTCTGGTATATTTTGGATGGATTATCCGTTATTAGTCTGTCTCGCGGTGTATACATTTACATTTCACAGCAAATTGCGTCATCGATTGTGACATTGTTTTGAATGTTGACTGGGAAAACGTCACAAGAAGGAGTCATGTGATATATTCTTTGTTCATTGCTGTGCCTTAACTCTGATTTTTGAATTGGATGAGTCTTGATTAGTCTCTCAGTGGAGAAATTTACATTTCACAGCAGCAAAGAGAGAGGAAAGGAAAGGAAGAAGTAGAAAAGCCAAACACAGGAACTGCTGGAAAGGCAAAAAAAAAAAACAAGCTAACAAAACAAGATGACAACACAAAGACGCAGTCGTTCAATCTTAAGCATTTCCTGCACCGTCTTTGTTGTACGAAGCAGTTCTCGATGAAAGAGGAGAGGAGGATCAAAGCGTCCTTTTCACCAGTGGATCAGGGACGTCGTGGTGGAATGTGCGCGTCTGCTACAACATCTTTGTGTTGTCATATTAGTTATTTTTTTTTTTTTTTTAACTTCAAGATGGCGCCGCGAGAGTGGCTGCCTTTCCAGCAGCTCCTGTATTTTGTTTTTCTACTTCTTCCTTTCCTTTCCTCTTCCTTTCACAACTTTGCTGCTGTGAAATGTACATTTCTCCACATCCAATGCAATCCAACCTAAATGTTGAAAGCAAACGTGAAGCTTTAGCATCCATTGAAAAAAGAGAAATGTCCCGTAAATCCGCTTCAATTCCAAGCCGCGATCGTTTTTATTGGTATTATTGAATGCATAGTATCATGAGTGTTCTTTAGGGCTGCACGGCTAGAAATGACATCAAACGACACATGCTAATGTTAGCTAAAGCTATTGCTGTGCTATCTTCCAGTCTCCAAAAGCCATCTTGATTGAAAGCGAAGGATTGTCCCATTGTGTTCCGGCAGGCTCCGTAATGCCTTGTACCCACTGGAGCCGTCCTTCCCCCTCACGCTGTTGCACGTGTTTTCTGCTCCGCTGCACGGATTGGCCAACGCTTTCGTCTTCGGGCTGGATCGGAATTGGTGGAGCCTTCTGAGTCCCACCGGCATGCAGGTACGTCTTCACCTGGATCACGTGCTTCTTTTCTTTGCTTTGCTTTTGCTTTGCTTTCTTGGTTTGACATGCCATGGATATCGTTTCAAGGACATTTTGTTTTGATGCGCAGAACTATCGGAAACATGCTAAAATACAACGCTGCAAAGCTATCCTAGCATGCGCAGTACTTGGTTCTCTACTATTTTTTTTTCTCCAGTTCCACAATATCGTCTTGCTATTGGCACACAAGGAGGTACTACCAGATACGCCATTGTCCAAATTAATTCATTCATTTGGAAAATATAGAAAATCGCCATTTTAGAATTTTTTTTCTAAAGGTAGAAAATCGCCGTTTTAGAACATTGTTAAAAATGTAGAAATCGCCATTTTGTAACATTTTTTTCAACATTTGCCATAAAATGGCAAATGTTGAAAAAAATGTTTTAAAATGTAGGAAATTGGGATTTTAGATTTTTTTAATGTAGAAAATCACCATTTTAGTACTTTTTTGAACATTGTTAAAAATGTAGAAATCGTCATTTTATATCATTTTTTTTAATGTAGAAAATCGCCATTTTAGAAAATTTTTGAAAATGTAGAAAAATCATCATTTTAAAACATTTGTAAAAATGTAGAAATTCGCCATTTTAGAAAATGTTTTAAAATGGAGGAAATTGGGATTTTAGATTTTTTTAAATGTAGAAAAAAAATTACAAATGTGGAAAACCGCCATTTTATATATTTTTTTAATGTGGAAAATCACCATTTTAGACCATTTTTAAAACTGTCGAAAATCGCCATTTTAGATGTTTTTTAATGTAGAATATCACCATTAAAAGAATTAAATGTAGAAAATCGCCATTTTAGATTTTTTTTTTAAGTAGAAAACATAACAAAGAATAAGAATACTACTACTACTACTACTACTACTACTACTACTACTACTACTACTACTACTACTAATAATAATAATAATAATAATACATTTCATTTGTAAGCGCCTTTCAAAACTCTCAAGGTCACTTTACATTCACAGGATCAGTTTTTCTGTGGGTGAGCAGCGGCAGCCACATGCACCAGCGTTCACTCCACCTGGAATAACTCAAGTAGATAGAAAGTTAGCTAGCTAGCTCATAGATAACTAATAGATAGATAGATAGATAGCTAGTTGGATAGCTACTAGATAGCAATTTGATAGCTAGCTAGGTAGCCAGCTAGCAAGCCTGCCAGATAGCCAACTAAGTACACACAATACATACGTATTGATTTATATAGCGCTTTAACAACAGCTGAAGCTGTGACAAAGCGCTAACATGTACAAAAGGGAAATGCCGCCCCCTTGTGGAATGGAAAAAAATTGCCTGATGTCTGGCCAATGCTTTATTGGCTCCCAAGTACAAAAAAACAAAACCCAAACTAATTTGGGAATGGCGCTCCCCGTCATATTTTCCATTTCCGAATACATTTGCCAACGGCAGTGAATGAGTGAACAAAAAATCCCCCTGCCTCACTTTTGTCGACTTTTTCAGCGAGCGCGTGATGGCGGAGGATGTTTTGCGCATTTCAAACGTGGTGGGCTGCACTTCAATAAACGCGGCGATCAATATTGCTCCCCCGCCGATTTGTCTCAATCGAGCAACGTTGACAGTATTTTCGGATGTGAGCCGGCGCTAATATCGAACCGCGAGAGCTTATAAGGAGGAGGCGGCGAGGGGGGGGGGCGATACAGTAGCGGCTCGTCATGGTTTGCGAAGGCGCGCAAACACGCATTGTCGCCGCCGTCTCGTTATCGCCAGCCTGGCTGATAAGCGGCCATGAGCGCAAACTGGAAGAGAGGAATGCGCGCTATGACCTTCGAGGCAAATGGCAACGTTTCAGCGTGGCGAGCGAGCGGGCGGGCGGACGCCAGGGAAAGAAGACCACGCAAGTCAAATGGAATGGCGGCGCCTCCGTAAATCACCGAGAAAATGATGTTTGTGTCAGGGAAGGAGGGGACGGAAATCGGCCACGGCGCTCTCGAGCGCAAGTGCCAGTCAGACGGGCTCCGTGTGCGTTGGTGACTAACAGCCGGTTGTTATTCATCTTGGCATGCGACTCCCAGCAGCCTCTCTCTCCTCCCCCCACATCACCCTCAGCCTCCCTCACATCAGGTGCGAGATTGGCGGCGGCGAGGGGGACGTGGGGGGGGGGGGCGGTGACGGCGCTTGTGAGAGCGTCAAAACATTCCTTCCTCGGCGCAACCAATCTGCGCTTTCATCAGACACCTCATCGGCAGCTCGGCACCCCCACCCGCCCCTCGAGCCCCCCCTCATAGCAGCCGCTCGCTAGCTAGCTCTCTTTCAGCCTTCCTCGCTTATATTCAGCCTTCGCGCGCCTTTGCAGCCAGCTTCACATTCTTTCGAACAGCAAACGGATACACCGCCACTTGATTTTCTTGCCTTTGCTTTTTCGTGTCTCTTGTTTTGTAAAAAAAAACTCATTAAATGTCGATTTTCTACATTTTTAAAAATGTTCTAAAATGGCGATTTTCTACATTAAAAAAAACTTTTCAAATGGCGATTTTTTACATTTCTATAAATTTTCTAAAAATGGCCATTTCCTACATTTTTTAAAATGTTCTAAAATGGTGATTTACTACGTTTAAAAAACATTTGAAATGACGATTTTCTACATTTCGATGAATTTTCTAGTGTCGATTTTCTACATTTTAAAAAATGTTCTAAAATTGTGGTTTTCTATATTTAAAAAAACGTTTCAAATGGCGATTTTACACATTTCTATAAATTTTCTAAAATGGCGATTTTCTACATTTTTAAAAATGTTCTAAAATGGCGATTTTCTACATTTTAAAAAACATTTAAAATGGTTATTTTCTACATTTCTATAAATTTTCTAAAATGTCGATTTTCTACATTTTTAAATATTCTAAAATTGCGATTTACTACATTTAAAAAAAACATTTGAAATGGCGATTTTCTATATTTCTATAAATTTTCTAAAATGGTGATTTTCTACATTTTTAAAAAGGTTCTAAAATAGCGATTTTTTACATTTCAAAGAATTTTCTAAAATGGCAATTTTCTTTTTTTTAATGGAGATTTTCCTTTTTTTATTCCTAAAATGGTGAATAAATCAACAAAAGAACAATTACCTCTGTTCACCTGTTACCAAAAAAAAAAGTTTAAAGTACTTTAAAAAAGCGGAGTTACGTGAATATTAAATGTCAATTTTACATTTTGATATAGCATCTTTCAAATGAACACATGCTTAAGATAGCTGACATTAAAATACAAAAGCAAATATGAAACACAGAATGGCTCGCTAAAATTGATTTCAATTCATCACTGTTGCGTGTCAAGAACGTCCAGAGGACCCGATCCTATGGACCTTATTATTATTATTTTTTGTTGTTGTGATTTTGGAATCTGGCGGTCTTTGAAGGCGATTTTTGAAGGCCTTAGCACGGAATCTGGCAGCCTTATCTCTTCGGTATCGGGTAGTTCTCGAAGCCGCCAATAGTGACCGTGGCTACTCAACGGAGAAGTCGTTTTTCTGTGTCCGAAAAAAAAGACTTTGATCACCACGTTTTGTCATGGAGGTGATGTGAAATGTTCTAAATCAAACGCACAAACAGTATTGATGCTCACGGTCATCAATATTGAAAGGCTGAGTCCTCATTGGGGGAGGAGTCTGAACATAGCGCTCTCAAACGTTGTTGGTGAGACCAAAGTACAGGTGCGGTCCTCGCCTTTTTATCGTTGTGACTTTGGCCTCATTTTGTCTCTGAGTTCAAATGAGTGCACGTTTGAAATGCGGCATGTGGCTTTGTCATTATGAAAGTCGGCACACGAAGACGATTTGACTGTGGGATTTTACTTTGATGAAAAAGCAGATTGCGCAAGCACCACCTCCGCTCACGACAACATTTTGGCCGCGGGGGCGCGCGTGCGTCCTCTTTGTTTTTGAGCCAGGCTAAACAACGACTCGAATGTCTTTCGTTTGCGAGCAGCGCGGGAGCAAATGCCAATCCCCATCGCAACGACCTTTGGGGTCAATTCACGGCTGACTAACGACGCTCGTGGGGGGTTTTCAGCGTCAGCCGCAAAAGGCGTCTTTCCTGGCCCTGCTCGTCGCCTTCCAGATGCACGCCACGTGTTTTGCTTTGCGGTTGTTCGGTTTCTTGGAAGGCCATAAAATGGCTTCTCTCCTCTCTCTCTCGTCTCGCCTCGCAAAGCGGCAACGATCAAAAAATAGTGGCTGACGAGTGCACGATCAGAAGGTTATTTGCGATTGGCCGCTTTATTTCATGGTCTAAATGTCAACGAGACCAAGGCGTGACTATCATGTGATGTGTTTAAACGGAACTGGGAGCTTGCTTGTGCTTTGTCTGTTTTTTTTTTCAAGCGAGAGAGCTGATGCTACATATATTCCTCTTCCGTTGACATAGCTGTCAACCTCCACGGCTCCATGCCCTTACAAACTGTCGTATTTTGCCTTACAAAATACAAAGAGTCGTACACCATCTATTTTTTTATGTATTTATGTAGTTTAACATGTTAGATGGTACATCTGTTTCGTTATATCATTCTGTACATATTCTTCATAACACTGTTTGAAATAACGTCTGCCCAGATGCCCTGGGCGTGTAACTTTTACGACGGGCGGACAACTTCTGTCCGGGTGTCCGACAACTTTTTCCAGGAAAGAAAAACAAAAAACAAAATATTCACATTCAAACATTTGCTTCCTTCCGATTTCAAACTATTCATTCGCTTTGAAATTTTTGAATTTCGGTTCCTTTGGCAATTTTTAATTTCGGTTTGCATGGCAATTGACATACTCGGCAGCCAATCAGAAGCCAGCGTCGAATAACTTTGCGCCCGGGCTTTCCCGAGCGTTATCAGGTCGTGCATTTGCAACAAACTGCATTTCAAACAAACAAACTAAAGTTAGTTTGCTGACGAAGCTTCTTGGATGGGAAGCGAAACGTCCGACACCTTCTTGGAAGTACAGATGACGGCTGAAGAAACCTTTTCATCGATGGATCACTCCTGTACGACTTAGAGCTTCCATAGACGTACTTTGTTCGGCAAAAGCGTACCGTTTGACGGCTATGCGTTTATACGTTCAAGTGCAGCCGGCTAACGTCCCCGCAAAGTGCAAACTAGCGACGCGACCACCGGTTTGACTCCATATACGAATACTTGCCAATACAGCGCGGCTCACCCTCCGGCTAGCTAGACGGTTGTCCTGGCGATATCCTTTTGGCAGTACGTCAAAGTCGTTAACTCATTCGAAAGGGCATGGCGTGATGCAATACAGACAGAGAGAGAGAGAAAAAAAACCTAGCTTAGTGCATATGCAACTTCCAGTGGCATTTAAACATCGTCTCCGGGGTTCTTCGGATGGAGCCAAAGCAATAACAAATGCCATTGCTGTTTTTATCGTGTCATCATTCAACTGCTACTTCTTTCGAGAGGCTTTGTGAAAAGTAGCCAACGTCTGATGTCGCTCAGGGTGTGCACACTTTTGTAACCATGCCAGGTACTTGTAAAATGCCCACGTCCCAATGATCTGCTTAGTTTATTTGTGTAGATACGTAAAATATACGTAGAACTCTTTATAAGTCGATTGGATTGGATTGGCCTTGATTAGTCTCGCAGTGGAGACATTTACATTTCATAGCCGCAAAGTGATGAAAGGAAAGAAAGAAGTAGAAAAACAAAATACGGGAGCTGCTGGAAAGGCAGCCACTCTCGTGGCGCCATCTTGAATTCCAAAGAACAAAATTATAAATTAATATAATCGGTGCGTCTCGCATGACTTCATGGAGCCAACAAATATCTATTGAAGGTGAGCCATGCGTGTAATTGGCTTCCCTGGATGTCAATCAAGTGTCACATTTTAAAACCATTCAGTGGACAAGTGGCTAGCGGGTGGATCCCATCTCTGTCTTTCTTGTGTTTTTGCATGTTCACCCTGTGCCTGTGTGGGTTTTCTCCGGGTATTGCGGTTTCTTCCCATATTCCAAAAACATGCATAGCAGGCTGATTGAACACCATATGCTAATTTTTTTTGCGATGGCCACATTGGAGTTACGGTTTCCTTTCGAAACCATTAGACACATTAAACACATTACCCACAGCACGCACAACAAATGAATGAATGACTAGTTTTCAAATTCAAACTAAAAAATAATGACGCTTATCGTGGTTTACATACGACAATTTGACATTTTGGTTCTGAATTTAGCAAGCATCATGGCACTCGGCATGCTTGATTTGCTTTCACGGGCCGAAGAAAATGAGATGTCGGGCCATATTTAGCCCCCGGGCCTTGACTTTGGCACCTTTACTCTAAACTGTCCCTTGGTGTTACTGTGAGCATGGTTCGCTTGCTACCAGAAGCTCACAGTCTACTAGTGTTGATTAACTGCTACATAGTGGACTCTGTTTATCATTTTTTAACTCATTCACTCCAGTGCCAGGGTTTTTGTCATTTTCACTCAAATTCCAGGTTTTAGGACGACATCAACATTCAATGCGGCGAAAGAAACCTTTTGACGCTCTTCTTTCATCAGAAAAAGGAGTCAATTCCCAAGTTATATAAGTCTGGAGTTATCTGAGTTTGAAATGGGGGCGGCTGTACGTATGGCAAATGCTGCACCTTAGTAGGAGGGAAAAACCAAAACCTGGACACATTCCGTAATGGCGCTCCACGTCATATATATATAAATAAATTTGGGAATGGAGGTGAATGAGTTAATGGCTTTTTTTTGTTGAAGCGAACTCAAAAGCGATGACGCATTTGAGTTTTGTTGGCCTGAAATAAGGATGGGCTGATGACGTCAGATGGCCGCCCGGACTACCATTGAATGATTGACTGGCATCATTGGCGAACACGCCCAAGGTGCGCTTCACCTCACTCGGGCTTTTCTATGACTTCTGTTGTTTCGAAGCTATTGTTGAAACGGATGATTGGATGGGATGAATGGTGAGGGTTCAGGCCAGGGTGGTGACAGGGTGGCCTGGCCGCACATGAAATCGATCACAGATTCCAACCCTTTTGACAATAGTCAATTTCTTTGGTGGAACACTAACAAGGAGGCGTTTGAAGCGGGCTTGGCACCGCTTGCTGAGGCGCTAATAATAGGACAGCATTCCAGGAGTCCCCCGAATAAGATGAAAGAACAAAACAGAACGTCGTGTCTCCAACACTCGTCCCATAGTGACCAACTGGAATAGAACGCAGCCCAGACACAAATGCTCGTCGTGGAGGGGGAAAAAAAATCTATCTATCTATCTATCTATCTATCTATCTATCTATCTATCTATCTATCTATCTATCTATCTATCTATCTATCTATCTATCTATCTATCTATCTATCTATCTATCTAGCAAGTGAGCGAGCTATCTCGCGGGCTATCTATCTATCGAGCTAACAAGGTTGCTAGCTAACAATGTAGCTGTCTAGCGAGCTAGCTAGCTATCTATCAATGTATTTATTTCTTGATCTAGTCATTTATTTATTTTTAATTGGTTTATTTGTGTCGTGGTGTATTTATGTATCTATGTACTGTATTTGTTTACTTATTTATTTAATAATAATTGTTTACTTATTTATTTAATAATAATAATCATAATACAATCCGCGTCAGGTATTTGAACACCTACACTGTCTGTAAGTAAAGAATCTGCTTTAAATTAAATGTAATAATCATAATAATATCATTTATTCATGTGTTCATTTTTACATTTAAATGTCCATTTTTTTAAAAAAAGACCCACTATCATTATTGACATCACAGGGTCCGTGACTGAGATCTAAGCTGCTTTTTTTCCATTTAATCGGACAAATGAACGCTGATTGAAATGTAGTCGACTCTTGGCAAATTGTGGCCATGAAGTAAAGCGGCTGACTCAAACGCGCCGTCAAGCTATAGGGCGATGTCCTCTTGTTAAACTTGGACTAAAGAGTAACTCACAATCACAATCACAATCGCACGCACGCACGCACACAATGAAACAAGATTCCTCCACAGGTTCTTCAAGGTCATTTGATTGGCTGCAAAGCGAGACCTGTTGAAAAGCGACGGCGGCTATTGTATGGAAGCTTCTATTGTCAGGCAGCCAAATACAACTGATGAAAAGTGTCAATGTGGAGAATGAAGAGAAGAAAATCAAACAAATAGGTTGCGGAGCAAAAACACGGCTGCGAGTCAAGAGTTTACCGCTACTAGCTTGAACAGAACGCTTCATTTGAACACTTTTTACTGCTGACGGAATTTTTTTTTTACAAAAATCCAAGAAGACAATTGGGTTGTTTAGGATCAATGGTCCATTTTGGAGTCGCTCGAGATGTTCGTTCGTTCGTTCATCTGTCTGTGTTTATCAAAGTCCAAATATTGATTTTGTGGTCGGCAACGAAACCATCAAGTGGATCCTTCCAAAGCGTTCGCCATCAAGCCCCCCCCCTTTTTTCGCACTGCACTTGAAAGCAGTTGCCGCTCGCTCGATGAAGATAATGACATGTGTGCTGACACCAATGCACCACTGACGATTGACAAAAATTGCAAATGGTGACTTTGAAATGGACTTGATGCGCTACCAGCGTGGCGGGGGAACATCGCCTACGTATGGAAACATAGAAATGCCACAAATTCCCCCAAAAATGTGTGATATATTGTGTATTGAGTGACATTGTTTGGAACGTTATGAATGTTGGCTTGAAGAAAGTCACAAGAAGGAGTCATGTGATATCAACATGAAAGAGACAGGCAGACGACAGAGAGAGAAAATGGAGAGAAAACAG
Source organism: Hippocampus bargibanti (assembly GCF_051943395.1). Taxonomy (NCBI): domain Eukaryota; kingdom Metazoa; phylum Chordata; class Actinopteri; order Syngnathiformes; family Syngnathidae; genus Hippocampus; species Hippocampus bargibanti. Next base: position 25,954,129 of record NC_142741.1, read on the forward strand.
TTACATTTGCACTCGTTTCAACTTTGATAGTTCAAAGGCAGAGTGTAGACTGGAAGGTTAAAATATCCCATCAATCAGGCTCCACAAACAACCCGCATAAGCCATCTGTACACTTGATGCAAAATGCTATCAACCCAGCTAAACAGAACGCAATTGATGAGGAACTAGGTAAAATTATAGTAGAGAAAGTACCTACAAGAGATCATTCCTCAAGATGGTGAAAGAAGAAGCTTATGTTCCTCATCAAGTGTTTAATGCCGATGAAAGCGGCCACTCCATTCCATCAAGCCATCAATGACCATCACAAAGGTCAATAAAACCACTTTATTATACAGTATAGTTTATTTATTCAATTATAATACCACAGCCCATTTATTATACATAAAATAAGGTCTATTTTGTGTAGTTTTAAGGCTTAGAAAATTAGAAAATGATGTTTTATGGAGGGAGACCTGGGAACGGATTATTCTCATTTTAATGGTTCCCTATGGGAAATAAATTTTTGGGATACACACTTTTCTCCTTCCACACTCTGTCTGGGAAGCAATTAACCAAATAGTTCAAAGCCTGACCAAGGTCTCCTCCGATTGTCAACGTTGTGCGTTTGTGTGTGTGTGTCCTCGCAGCTCGCTCTGCGGTCGCGACTGTGCGACAAGACGCGGATCGGCGAATACCACGCCGGGGCGGTGCGTTACACCCGAGCCGACTTGGCTGACCTCAGCGACGACCAAGATGCCAACGCGCCAAACATGACCCTGAAAGATTGGAGGCCCTGAGGGAGACAAAAGGAGGAGGAGGAGGAGGGCGACTTCCTGACAAAGAGAAATGCGCCGGATTAGAAAGCGAGAGGGAGGCAAAAGCAGGTAGGCACAGAGTGGAAGGCAAGATTGGGGGGAAAGTCGGCCAGATAGAAGCCGGAGATGAGCTGTCAGATTCCATTATTAATCCCCATCCTTTACTATTTAATATCCTAAAGACGCGCACACACATACTGAGCAGGGCCGCCTGCAATACCACAACCCCCCCAAAAAAAAAAAAAAACACACACACACACACAGAAAAAAAGCTCCTTGCGGTGTTCAAAAGGCTTATGCCGCATCCCCGACCGAGGTCTTAAAACCTCCACCAGGTTTTCCTTAAAGACGCACTTTTGGCACACCGCCAAGATGGTGGAGGAGGGAGGAAAAGAAAAAACAATAAAAGGCAATCATAACAACGGCCAATTACCTTCTCACCTCTCCGCGGGAGAAAAGTGGAAAAGCAGGCTTTTTTATTTTTATTTTATTAAACGTTGACGCGTGCCGCCGGCCGGCGTGCATTCCGGAGGGCGACGACTTCCTGCCTGCAAAATCCACGAGCCTGCTGCACGGCAGGAAATAAGCATTTACGTCCGCTGCCTCGGACACGATTTATTTCTGCTCCCCCCTACTTCCAAAAATACATCTCGGAATGCTCTGACCTCTACTTTAGTATGAATAAACAGCACCTTTGCTGCTTTCCGTCAAGTAGCGCATTCCATTTTGTCAAACAGGCTACGCGAGTGACTGATTTTTTTGGAACATTTTTCATCATTGCTATTTTGCACGCGTCTTTTCCGATGTCATCCTTTCACGCGCCACTTTTTTCTTTTAAAATTTCATTTATTCCGTTGATCGCACTGATTTCGTAACATCATATTTTTCATCAAGTAATATGAGTTGAATCTAGCTAGCTAGCTAGCGAGCTATTAGTTATCTATTAGCTAGCTAGCTAGCTAGCTATCTTTCTATCTGAGTTATTACGGGTTGAGTGAACGCCGGCGCATGTGGCTGCCGCTGTTCACCCACAGAAAAACGTACCCTGTGACTGTAAAGTGTCCTTGAAAGGCGCTTGTAAATAAAATGTATTATTATTATTATTAAAAGTGGTCGAAAAGAAATTGGCAAATTTGTTGCAGTACCAAGAGTGACCTGAAGAGGCAGCATGTTATTACGGGTTGAGTGAATGCTGGCTTATTATTATTATTATTATTATTATTATTTATTAACTATAAAAGTCAACAATGGCTAATCGTTGACGATTTATGAGACCTTAAGTGTCATTTGTATCCGATGTTGATTTGTCTGCGGTGAACACCTCTTATAATGTTTTCGATCAATCATCGTCGATAAAGGTCGAAATTTCTCCGAGCAGACTTTTGAGTGGAGGCCAAATTAGCCATTAACCTTTGAATTTTGCTGATGTCAACGTAGTGTCTCAACGTCTGGATTCTCCCACATTAGAAACTGCGTAGAAACGTCAGCCATTGCTCATGTAAGACACACACACACACACACACACACACACACACACACACACACACACACACACACACACACAGATAGATTCCAAGTTGACCATTCCGATCATTTTTTCCTTTCAAAATTTTCCACGTTCCACGTGCTTTGTTCCAGCTTTATTTTTTACAGCTGCCCCCGTTTCTAGCTCAGATAACTCCAGACCCAGATCATTTAGGAATTAACTTTTTTTTTCGGATGAAAGAAGAGTGTCTAGGGTTTCTAGCGCAGTACTGAATGTTTATGTAGTCCTCAAACTCAATATTCTGTAGGTTCTGGAATTCAAGTGAAAATGACAATAACCCTGGCACTGGAGTGGACACATTTTGGCAGTGAATGAGTGAAGGAAGTTGGTGGTTTAACCCTCCAACATGAAATTTGAAGAACTCCACTTTCGAGCTTTGAGCACAAAGAAACATCTCAGATCGTTTCTTTGTTTTTTTTTTTTTTTTTTGCATGCGTTCAAAAAACAAATCCAAAATTTGAAGTGGATGAATTTCTTTAAAATATATTTTTTACATGACAATCAGGTTTTTCTTGGTTATACTGTATTTATAAAAAAAATATATAGTCAAATGTAAATGTTCTTTTTGTATGTGGCTGACAAGAGAAAGGTCATGGTGCTGCTCAGCCTTTTGAACAACAAAAAATGTTTTTTTTTCCCCCTTTGTTTTGTTTTGTTTTGTTTTTCCCTCAACAATGTCCAAACGCAAAAGATAAACGATGGCACATGGCGAGCGCTGCCTAGCAACAAACCCGTGTTAGTCCGTCATCTCGCGGCTTGTGTCAGTGATGGCGAGCTGTGATTGGCAGCAGAATCATTTCAATTCAGTCTGCGTCTTGTTGTTGTTTTGATTTCTTTTTTTTTTTTTTTTTTTTTTTTTAAGGCAGCTGCCGGCGCGAAGTGAGCGCTGTCACTCGCCTCTTCCTGACGAGTTGAACTAATGACCTGACACTTGACCCCTTCCCACCCCCTCGAGCTGTTGAACTTTCCCGCCGGGTGTCAGTGACACCACCGCGCGACTGACTTTGCACTCAAAGGAAAACCGACAGTTTCCTAACTGACATCAGAAAAACGTTTTATAGAATCTAAAATAGCCAAAACAGGCAGGCTGATATTTTTAGTCAAATGCAAAACACTAATAAAAATGACTTAAAGTGTGCTAAATCTGCAAAAAAATTGAGCTGCGAATTGGGCATTTTCAGAAAGTCCCGCCCCCAGTTGGTGACGTCACGCCAAGACGTCTTGCATTGCTCCAGAATCAAAACAATGGCTTCAGATTGGGAGAAGATGCTTTGTTGTGACACATCCAGTTATGAATATGATTCAAATAGTTCTGAAGAGGAAAGCATACATGTTTGCAATCCATTAAAGAATTTATTCGGTGCCATTTTGAGGCAATAGGGGGCGGGAAATGTAGCACCCAAAAAAGGCAGAAAATGGCGACAAAGCTCCGTGTAAGGAATTAATCAGCCTGTTTCTACAGGCTGATTAATTCCTTACACGGAGCTTTGTCGCCGTCTTCTGCCTCTTTGTGGTGCAACACGAAGTTTTCAGACCAAACAAGTCCAGACAAATGCATTGACGTGATGGAAGGAGTGCTACAAAGTGTCCTTTTTTCGGTCAGGGGCGTTCCTTCAGTGACATAACGTGAGGACTCGTCAGCAACTCAAAAACAAGACTTCCGGAATATTCAGCGCGAGTCTTAAAAGGTAAAATATAGCTATATGCGATGGAATCTTAGTAGAAGTCATTTGAAGCCATTTTACAAATTATGGACGCAACTTGTCCAGAGATGTCGGTTGTCCTTTAAATGCAGCTTGGCCACCATTTTATTCCAATACACACACTGACAGGCACCCCCCCATCCCCCGCCCCCCATTTTTGTTGTTGTTGTTGTTTTTTTTTGTTTTTTGTTTTGTTTTTTGGAACCGCCGTCGTTGTCGTCTTGACTTGCACTCCATCAAATAAATGAGCAGCAGAGACGTTTCATAAGAAAGCTGCGCCTCGGTGTGTTTATTTCATTTGCACGGCGTCGTATCTCAATGCCTCCTGGCTATGCAAAGTGTGCCGAAGCTCGCGTGTTTTGCGTGCATAAATTTCATGGCTTTTATTGCCGATTTTCAGTGTCTTACGAGAATACGGGCTCCCTCTAGTGGTACACAAAAGGATCACTGAATTAAATACAAATGAAAAGTACACAAAGACTGAGACGAATGCATTGAAATGAATGGAAATTCCATAATCTGATGTAGTAACCTTCATTTTTTTTTTTTTTATCCAAAAATTGAACAAAAGCCGTTTTGTATTCATCGTCGATCTGCCCTGTAACTGCTGAGAACACGGGCCGCATTTTAATTTAGATCATATTCATATTCTGTGCGTGTGATGTACGCAGAAACTTAAAGCCACGACAGTGAGGAATAATACGTGCCGACAGACCATTTTCAACATGGCGCATAGACGCATTTTGCTGAGATACCACAGAAACCGCCATTCATGAATTTATTTGTCAATTGAAAATATGACGAAGCGCGCTATTCCCGAGTTTGTTCGGGTTTTGTTTTTTTCTTGTTTGGGTGCCGATAAAGTGCTGGTTGGACCTCTGGTAATGTTTTTTCCCCTTTTGTTTACATGTTAGCGCTTTGTTCCAGATTCAGCTGTTGTTAAAGCGCAATGTAAACCAATATGGATGTCTGGCATTGTATTTTGGACAGCTGCCCCCATTTCAAACTCATATAACTCCCAACTCATATCATTTAGGAATTAACTCTTTTGTTCTGATGAAAGAAGAGCGGCTAAGGTTTCTTACGCTGCATTGCATGTTGATGTCGTCCTAAAAGTCAATATTGTGTGGGTCCTGGAATTCAAGTGACAATGACAAAAACCCTGGCACTCGAGTGGACGCAATTTTTTGCACATCGTCTGGCAGTGAATAAGTTAATTACAGGTCACGGCCTCCTGGCCCACTGGAAATCCGGACTTTTCTTAATGTGCCGCACCCGTCTGAAAAGCCGAAGCAGGGCGTACAGATGCGGCAAAGGTTTCACGGCTTGCCCCGCTAGTGCAGAGGAAATAAGCCAATCACGCGGGAAGAATGATTATTCACCCCCCCCCCCTCCAATCATGGCATGCTTGGTAATTGGATACAATTTAACAGCCACGGCCCACGGGCATGTCGGCAGGCGCGCGCCCTACTATTAGCCCGCCTCGCCTATCATTTGTCACATCTGCGTGTGTTTGTGTGCGCGTGTTTGTGCGTGACGCCAGAAACTCGAGCCATTGTTGGAGTCCGGCCACGACGCACAGACGAGGGAGGAGAAAAAGGATGCGGGGGTGAGGCAGAATGGCGGCAACAGCAGACTCTCCAAAACAAGGCGGAGCTTGGTCACCTCAGCGCGGGCCGCCCGACAGTTCCTCGCCGATTTTTTGCCGCCCACCGGGAGCGCCGCCTGTTGTTTATTATAGTACAGCCATCAAAGCTCCGCCTCCCCCGGACGCTTTGGCTTAATAGGCGGATCACAGCCCGCCCGCACGCACGCACGCAAGCGCCGCTTCAAAAGCGGTGAGCGCCTCACATCAAATGGTTCAATTAGCCGCTTTGACTGGGGGCGGTTTGCCCTTTGCCTCGTCCAATCATCGGCGGCGCTCGTTAGACGCAAGCGGCGAGAACAAGAAGGAGAAGAATGACACGATGCTCGCCGCCAAATGACAAAACCTACTTGACCACAAATGACTGTTAAAGGACAACCGACGTCACCGGACAAGTTGCGTCCTTAATTTGTCAAATGGCTTCAAATGACTTCTACTGAGCATATTTTATTAAGATTCCACCGCATGTAGCTATATTTTACCTTTTAAGACTCGCGCTGAATATTCAGGAAGTCTTGTTTTTGAGTTGGTGACGAGTCCGTACGTGACGTCACTGAAGGAATGCCCCCTGACCGAAAAAATGACGCATTGTAGCAGTCCTTCCATCACCTCAATGTATTTTGCTGTATTGTTTGGTCTGAAAAGCTTGTGTTGCACCCAAAAGCCGCCAAAAGAGGGCGTCCAAGCTCCATATAAGGAATTTATCAGCCTGTGGAAACGGAGGTGGCCACAGGAGGTCGCCATTTTGTGCCTCTTTTTCGGTGAGACATCTCCCCTCAATGTTGCCTCAAAATGGCACGGAATGAATTCTTTAATGGATTGCAAACATGTATGCTTTCCTCTTCAGAACTATTTCAATCATATTCATAACTGGATGTGTAACAAGAAAGCATATTCACCCAATCTGAAGCCATTGTTTGGATTCTCCAGCAATGCAAGACGTCTTGGCGTGATGTCACGAACCGGGGGCGGGACTTTCTGAAAATGCCCAATTCACAGCTCAATTTTTCGCAGATTTTGGACACTTTAAGTCATTTTTATTGATGTTTAGCATTTGACTAAAAATATCATACTGCGTGTTTTGGGTATTTTAGATGCTATAAAACGTTTTTCTGATGTCAGTTAAAAAACAAAAAAGTGATGTCAGTTGTCCTTTAAGGGTACAAGAATGTCATGAGAAAAATGAAGAAGAAAATAGAAGATGTTACCCGATCGCCAATCACAATAGCACACAAACAACACAATGTTATGAAGAAAATGCAGTCCAATTTCTGTCAAAAAAATAAACGGTCATGTAATGATAAAGGCAAAACATTTCTGAAATGATACCTCGCTTTACGAACCCATTAGCTTACGAACTTTTCGGTTTACGAATGTTAAATTGATGATGATGATGAAATGACCTTGGCATACGAACTATTATATATATATACGTATATTATATATATATATGCTTTCAGTTGTTGTGTCCATCTAAATGATCACAGTGTTTTAATATCCATTCAGTTGTCTGAGTTTTAATGAACGTCACGGCCCCATTTTGAAAACCAAAACAAAATGGCGATCAGGCAAGCAACAGGTTTTGTACAGCGTGACGTCACAACCGGAAGAACATGTCCGGTATCCGAAAGAGGCCCCCGGCTTATGTGCACGCGCCTCGTCACGTTCAGTGAACGCTTCACTTCGCCGTTCACGGCGCGGCGAAATGACGTCAGCCTTTTCAATCCTGCTTCCTGCGCGATAACGGAAGCAAAGGCAGCCGATTCCGTCCTGGAAAGAGTTAAATTCGTCGCGCGCGCGCACACGCACAGCCTGCCACCGCCCCAGATAACGGAGGGGCGCCTCTCCCCAGCCAGCCAGCCTGCCTGCCTCCCCCCCTCCCTCCCTCCCTCCGCTAATCGCTATGGCGGGGGAGGAGGTGGAAGCGATGGGGTGGAGGGGGAGCGGTTGGAAGCCAAGCGAAGCGCCGGCGGCCTCCTCACATCGCTGGGCTTTTTATTGACGCCGCCTGCCTGCCTGCCTGCCTGCCTGCGTGTGCGTGTGAGTGCGCGTGCGCGCGCGGCTCAGCGCCAAAGAGGTCCGCGTGCTTGTGTGCGAGTGTGCGCGTGAGCTGAGCGCTAAAGAGCCGTGCGCGATTGCGTGTGCGCGCCGCGACAGAGGCGAGCCGGAGTGTGTGTGTGTGTGTGTGCGTGCGTTTGTGTGTTCCCCGCCAGCAGCGGAAAGCAGAGAGAGGCGGGGAGCTGCGAGGGTGGGTGGCGAGGTTATGAGCGGAACTCGACAGAGGCCGACAGACGCGCGGGAGGGAGGAAGGGGGGACGTGGGGGGCTGACGTGACGGAATGGAGGGGGGAGGGGCAAAGCGTTTCTTCCTTGTGCTGCGCTTGCCGAGAACCACCGCCGCTCCTCGTCGTCATGAAGCTTTTTTTCGTATTTTTTGTTCTTTCGCACGGAAAAGGATGCTCGGCAATGACGGCGATAAAGCCGTTGCTTGTTTTGGTGGCGAGGAAGGAAACTCAACTGCAAATGGTCCTTGTGAGAAGGAATGGAATTGCCATTGTTAAGCCAGAGGAGGAAAAAAAGGCGAAAAATAGAAAGTTGGCGATGATTTTTTTTTTTTAGAACATTCATTTTGTTATGAAAAGGCAGCGCTACCTTTCTGACAATATACTGAGTTTTTGTGATGAAGTGTTACATGTTTCACGAACATTGATTTACAGAAAACTCAAAATGTCACACCAAAAAAAAAAGAATCGTTATGTTACGAGCGCACCTGAATGCACCACTCCACTTCCCTCCGCTTCCCATACGTCACTTCCTTGTGAGACATCTCTTTGTGTTGACGCATTATCCTCGTGAAGCCTGTTTTGGTTTTTGACCAAATCGGTTTTCGAACAGGTAAATTTACAAAAAAAATATCTGCACTGACACAAAATAGTCGGTTGTTTGGAAGACAAAATCCCAAGGTCGCACAGTAAAATATCGTCAGTTTGAAATGATGAAGTTGGACTTTTCACACAAAAATGTCACGCTATGGTTTCGATTGTCGTCGTCATTTTTAATTTCGGTTTTTTAAAAAAAAAAATCGCAACTAAAATTCCATTTTTTTTTTCAAGAAAACATGCACCGTTTGTGAAAACAGATATTTGTAATGCTTCGTCACTTTAAACCATAAATGGCAGCAGGGCAGCGTCCGTCCAAACGATCGTCAACAAGAAGAGGTTTCTCTCTCCCCCCCCCCCCCCCCCGATTAATCCCGTCGTTTGATAGATTGCATCGATCAACCAATAGCAGGCTATCGATTGGATCCTAATCTATCGGCCCATATTTCTCTTTGTCGCTCGCTTTTTCCTCTCCGTTGGCTGAGAGCCCGGCTCGCCCCGCCGAACCTGCCTGTAATTATCCCCGGCGAGGCCGCGCTAACTCAGCGTGGTTCGCCCGTGGGGAACAACCGGTTAACTCCACGCGGGAGGAGCAAAAGGGGGATGGGGGAGGGGCGTGTGTGCTCATCCGTGCACGTGCGGCCCCGCGGAGGAAGAAAAAAAATGAGGAAGCGGTCGCTGTTGTTGTTTTTCTTCAGCGTGTCCTTTCACGAACCCACAAGCCGAGCCCTTCCTCGCAAAGAAAAGACAATTAGACGCCGTCAATGGCCGAAACAAAGGAAAAAGGGGCGACCTTTTCACCGCTTTCAATGTTCCCGATCTTGAAGCATTTGGAAAGTCTCATTTCAAGGCAAGAACTTGATTCATTTGGATTCATATTGAACCTCACGCTTGTCTACGGTATACAGTAAGCCCTCGCCACTTCGCGGTTTCAGTGCATCGGGAAAAAAACATTGATAATAAAAAATAATGCCGAATGACTCACAGGTTTTTTTTTACATTGACATTTTTTACATTTTTTTACACTGACGCCAAGGTTGGTCCAGGTCCCCATTAACCGCGAAGAATGAGGGATTACTATAACGCTCTTGGTTGTTCGCGCCCGTGTGGTTCTATCTCACACATTTCCATGCAATCGTTTTTGCGACAGATAAAGGCAAGTTCGAATTTTGAGTTGCACGCTTTGAACGTAGTCCTCGGCCAAAGCTGCAATGTAGAGAGCGCCACTTAGCTCTCCTCCAAGTCAATGAACCAAAACTCTTAAAGGACAACCGACATCACTTTTTTGTTTCATAACTGACATCAGAAAAACGTTTTATGGCATCGAAAATAGCCAAAACACACGGGCGGATATTTGGAGTCAAATGCAAAACACCAATACAAATCACTTCAAGTGTCCCAAAACGGCCACAAAACTGCCTTGCTCCACAATATCAGCAAATGAAATTTATTATTATTATTATTATTATAAAACTAACATTGCACTTTCCTCTTGCAGTGACGTTAGGATGGAGTGAACACCGGCCGGCCAGATGATGACGTGAGTGTCCATAAAAACCAAAATATTGGTGCAACCATTTTAATATTTGTAGTGGGTGAAATTTGCATGCAAAGAGATCCCCTTATACATTTTGATTGATTGATCAAAGTTTTCTGGTATGGGTAATGGGAAGCTTTTTTTCTATGGAGATGAAAAACAATACAATACATTCATATTGATTTGTATAGTGCTTTAACAACAGCTGAAGCTGTAAAAAAAAGCGCTAAGGGAGAAACATTGCCAGAGGTCTGACCAGTGCTTAATCAGCACCCACCTCCACAAGAAAAACCAAAACCCGAAGCACTCCATGTCATATTTTCAATTCCCGAATAAATTTGGCAATGGCAGTGAATGAGTTCAGAAAAAAAATGTCATTATTCTACGCAAAAAAAAAATGGGTTCTGACAATAAAAAAGTCCAATTGAGTCAATGCTTGAAATTTTAAAATAATAATTTGTTCCTTATCGCTACAATTCCGCCATATCAAACGAAACCCCCCCCCGATTTGTAATCTGAGACAAAAATGAGATCCACAACTCCCCGAGTCACCCTACCGGGGGGACGGAAGAGGCGGGAGGTGGTACGTGCAAGAAGAAGAAAAAAAATGGCCGCCACAGCAGGGAGACGGCTGTGATGAATTACAACAAATGAGCCCGGTGATCGTACTCCGTCGACGAGGCTTTGCGCTCCATCCCCGGACGGCCGAGCGGCGTTAATGCAAAATGCCTGCGCGCGGGCGGCGCGGCGCGGCCAAGCGAGGCCCTTTCGTGCGTCGACTCGCGCCCGTGTGACTTGCGCTAAGCGATCCATAACAATCTGCAGGTGGATGGTGCTGATTAGTCCCGGCTGCTGCCGCCTGACCTGCGTGCAAACAGCTTCCTGCAATCTGAGCCTGACCACACGTGTGTGTGTGTGTGTGTGTGTGTGTTTTGAGTTGGCAGGCAGCCCTTCCTGAATGTGTGTCAGCCCACTCTGTGTGTGTGTTGTTTTTTTTTTGAAGACAGCATATTTACCAAAGGGGTGTTTTTGTGCAAATGCGCAGCCAGTCCAGTGCTCCAAATCTGATTGCGGCAGCAGATGACGGGATCACTGCGACCTCCCAGGGCGCCGCGCCTTCGCCGCGCCTTCGCCGCGGTGCGCCCGTCTCCATCTTCGGCCTGTATACACGGCGAGTTGCTCTTTTTTTCTTTATTTTTTTTTGATACTCGGCGAGGAGGACACATGTGGCGAGAGATGGAAGGACGGCGGACTTTTCAAGCGCATTCGTGCTGGCCGACTCAAAGAGACACGTGCGGCCTATTTCCAAACCGCCGACGTCGCTCAGGGTCGTAAAAAGCGCAGCTGTTGATGCGTCTCCGTCCAGCACTCGGCAAAGGTGGGTTTTTTTCCCTCTTTCGCGGAAGAAAGCCACGGTCATTTTCAAATGCAGTTTTCCAGTGAGTATTTCCTGACCGATGACAACGAGGGGGGAAACATGAAGGCTCTTTTGGGAAAAAAATGGATCTGCTGGGATTTTTCTCTATTTATTGGACCTTTTTTTTGGTGGCTATTTTCTACGCCAAAGTCACGAAGGCCCTAACCACTTTTGCAAACAATCGAGCTACAGTGAAACCTCGGTTTACGAACCCCTTGGCTTACAAACTTTCGGTTTACAAACGTTACATTGATGAAAATTTTACCTTGGCATACAAACTATTTTTCGGGATACACACGGAGCCGCCACAATGACTGATGCGTCGTTCGCGGACGAGCCCGTTCTCTTTACAAGAAAATGGCAGCCGGCTTGTTTTGTTCCTCTATTCCCCGCCCCAAAAAGAAAATGGCGTCTTCCGTTTAAGCCATGTGATTGGTCAAGAACGCAGTAGTGGGGGGGGGGGGGGGGTTTAAACATTAAAGAGACAGGCAGACGACATAGAGAGAGTGACAAAATGGATAGAAAACAGTGACATTTGGACTCGTTTCAACTTTGATAGTTCAAAGGAAGTGTGTAGACTGCAAGGTCAAAATTCCCATCAATCAGGCTCCACAAATAACCCACAAAAGCCAGCTAAACAGCACACAATTGATGAGGAAAAAGGTAAAATGATGGCAGAGAAAGCACCTCTAAGGGGTCATTCCTCAAGATGTTGAAAGAAGAATGCTACATTCCTCATCAAGAGTTTCATGCTGATGAAAGCGGCCACTCCATTCCATCAAGCCATCAACAACCATCACAAAGGTAAATAAAACGACTTTATTATACTGTACAGTTTATTTCTTTAATTATAATACCATATCACATTTATTATACATAAAATAAAGTATATTTTGTGGCGTTTTAAAGCTTAGAAAAGTAGAAAATGATGTTATATGGGGACCTGGGAACGGATTCTTCTCACTTTAATGGTTTCCTATGGTAAATTAATTTTTGGGATACACACTTTTCGCCTTACACACTCTGTTTGGGAACCAATTAAGTTTGCAAGCCAAGGAATCTGACTTGGTAGCTGGAATCTGTGTCCAATCGCATTGACTCCAGCTCCCTCCCCTTCTGTACAAAGAGTGATAACGACCCCACACAGCGTGCCCCCGGTTCACTCTGCCTTGCAGACTCTTGTACCAGGGGTCATCTTTCCAAGGGTCGTTCTGACCGGAGGTCGACTTGCCTCCCAACTCGCAACGTTTGAAACCACCTGTAACAAGAGAGGCGGCTGACCTCAAGCTGGAAAAGGCATGGTGGCCAAATCTGACTCTTGCAGGGGGGGGAGGGGCTTTGTATCCAAGTGGTTTTCCAACGAGGAGCCTTCCTACTGAAGACCAGCAGACACCCTTAACTTCTAAATGTGACACCACCCGCTACAGAAGAAGAGGACTGTCCCCGAAACTTCGAGTCCACAACCGTCCAAGGATCCAGGCTTGTTGGCGTGCTTTCAACCATGATGATAGCACACTCATCTCAAGTGACAGCAGACACCCGTGACATATTAGCACAGAGGGCTGGCATATCTTTAAAAAAATAAGACATCAGTGCAAGGGAAATAGGGAAGAGATCCAACATGGCTGAGGATGAAGACATGTTGCCAAGGGGGGGGGGGGGGGGGGGGTAAAAGTGGTGCCACACTTGAAAATGTTGGCAGAACTGCATGAAGTGCTGCTTTAAAATGGATCAAAAAAAATTAAGACGATGCCCATGTCTTACAGTTTTTTTTTCTTTCTTCCAGACTTGAAGTTTTAAGACATTTTATGAGGATGGAACCATTTGCGAAAACCATCCGTAAACGTGACAATAAAGGAAACGGCACTTGGTCTGTCGCCATTTTACAACCCAAAATGGAGGCCCTTTTTCAAAATGGCCTCCGGGGTTTATACATTTTTTTTTTTTCATTTGGGCTAGCAACAACAGGCTTGGTGGCTGCGTGGCTACGCTGTCGATGGTTTGTTTGTGCAGACGCTGCTCACCAGCCATGACTGTAAATGTCACAGCAAGTGACTATTCTTCCCGCCTGCGACAATTAATGAGCAAACGTGAGGAAAGAGAAAAAGAAGAGGCGAAGTGTGTCAATGCCAGTGACTGTTTCTTTCCGCTTGGAAAAAAACTGTCTTTTTCACACATAATTTGCAGTTTTGCAATTCATACAAGGGGAAATATCAACATGTCTGTCTAGAAAATTCATTTCATCTGCTCTCACTCTATTGCGGATTTTCACCTATCGCAGGTGGATCGGAATCATATCCAGAGCGATGCGATGGGGTGACAATTTCACTTGAAACGGGGCTAAATCCCGAACCTCAAGGCCATAAAGCAGACATGCTAACTTATTGCCCAACATGCTATTTCATTTAAAGGACAACCGACGCCTCTGGACAAGTTGTGTCCATAATTTGTAAAATGGCTTCCAATGACTACTACTCATCATATTTTACAAAGATTCCACCGCATATAGCTATCGTTTACCTTTTAAGACTCGCGCTGAATATTCAGGAAGTCTTGTTTTCCAGTTGACGACGAGTCTTCACGTTACGTCACTGAAGGAACGCCCCTGACCGAGAAAGCGACACACAATGCATTTTGGGTACTTTGTTTGGTCTGAAAACTTCGTATTGATGGCAAAATTAGAAGGAAAACACATCAATAACACCACGGTGAATCGTTTTGTGTTGCACCAAGACTACTATTTGATACTAGTTGACAGAAATTCCCAGCAGACAAATCAGCCCATTTCCAACGGAGCTTGGGCGCCATCTTGAGCATTTTCTGCGATGCTACATTAGAGTCCTTACGGCTCGAATTGATACGGAATGACTTCTTTCATCGATTGCAAACATTTATGCTTTCCTCTTCAGAACTATTTGAATCATATTCATAACTGGATGAGTAACAAGAAAGCATCTTATCCCAATCTGAAGCCATTGTTTTGATTCTGGAGCAAAGCAAGACGTCGTGGCGTGACGTCACAAACAAGGGGGCGGGACTTTTCTGAATCTGCCCATTTCCGAGCTCATTTTGTGGCCGTTTTGGGACACTTGAAGTTATTTTTATTGGTGTTTTGCATTAGACTCAAAATATCAGCCTGCGTGTTTTGGCTATTTTAGATGCTATAAAACGTTTTTCTGATGTCAGTTAAAAAAGAAAAAAGTGACGTCGGTTGTCCTTTAAGAGAATTGAAGCCTCCAAAGTTGTACACAAATGTCACAGTATCACCAATGACCGGCTTAAAATTGACACCATAGCCTTTTCGCTCGCTATTGCTGGTCTTTGTCAACAGGGATCAACATTATCTGTATTTAAACCTTTAAAATATTACTCGTAAGCATCATTTCAGAATCAAAAAGAATCAGCGAGCCTTTCATAGTCCCACAATGGGGAAATCCCGTAGACGCTGACTTACCAAACTGTGACATCGCCAACTAGTGGCACGGCATGCACATGACAGCAATTTTCAGCCGGCCGGCGCTTGAATGGCGATCGATGCCGTCTGTCTACGAAAACCCAGTCGGACAGAAGCGCGTCCTTGCTCAGGCGTTTCATCCAAGTTGCACTATTGTGTGCACGCCAGCCAGCCAGCCGACGACCCATCCCCCACCCCAACCCGCCTTTCTCGTCGCTATGCTCACTTTAAAAGAAGAAAAGGAAAAAAAACTCCCGACGGCAAAACAGTTTGCCGTCGGAGTCGAGCTTTGCTGGCCCTCGACGCCCCCCGCCATCCTTCCCTTTTTTGTTCTGGCACACGTGAGAGCGGCGCTTTCTGCTTGCCGCAACGTCTACTTTCAACAGCTGTGGTCAAAAAAAGCAGCCAGAGCCTCTGTTTGCCAAGTCTTTCTCTTTTCCGACTCCTCCTCTGCTCCCGACTGCCTGTCTTGTCTTCCTGCCTGTCTTCCTGCCCGTCTGTCCGCCTCACCGTGAACACGCAGGCCCATCGTACGCACACACCTCAGGCTTCAACCTCCTCCTCCTCCTTCACTTGACATGGGAGCCTTAACAGATGTGGCCCAGCCTTGAGCGGAGACCCCCTCCACCCCCGGCAGCCCACAACACACACACACCCTACCCCCCTTCCATCTCCGCTGATCTCCGGGTTTCGGGGGAAAAATGTCCCTTTATTTGGAGATGTCAAAATGTAAATGTAGTCAAATAATGCGGCCTTTTTTGCCATAAAATCAACAGATAAATAATAACAGCCTTGCTCAAGGGCACTTAAGTTGGAATGGTATTTCTTTTGTTTGTGTCTATATGTCATTTTGATGCAACAAATGACCGTCGATCGGTGGCGCCTGCCTGAGGGGATTCTCTGGAAAAGGTGGTGGGCAGGGTGCACAAGGTCCAGTGGGATTTTCCGTGCCCTTTTTGGGTTCTTGCAGTGTGGAAGTCCTCGAAAGGGGTTAGGACAGTGCCAATGATTTTTTGTTTTTTTCCCGCCGTCCTAACTGTCGGTTGAAGTCGTCTTTCGGCCATTTTTGTGGCGGCCCCGAATCCAACCACGATGGAAGATCGCGGGATCGATTGGATGACTGCAGCGTAGAACTGTCGTCGCACCTCCTGCGGCAGGCCACGAGGCTTTCCCATTGGCAAAGGTAGAGACGATTTCAAGTGTTTGGCCTACTGGCATCCCATAAGCATCAAGAACAGGAACCTCACTCGGCCGTGTTAAATTGCAAATTTGGCTAATCCGACGTGCGGACAATCCAGCGTTTCCAGTGACGAGCTGACGGCCTGAAGAAATCCTTCCTCCCCCATGGCCGTGTGTCTTTTTAATTCCAGCCTGGGAGGGAAACGCAAATATCACATTACCTCGACATCCGCCACGCTACTGAGAAGGCACCTTATTAAGGGCCTTCACACTGCATTGGAAAGCATTTTAAAAAGAAGACTTGGTTTGATAGCTGTCCTTGGTCAAGGGTAATATTTCATCTGAAATGGCTTTTTATGTGACGTATTCAACGTATTTTTCATACTTTTGGGACATTCCTATTTCTTGTTAACACAGAGATTTAAATTAAAAAAAACCACATTTTTTTTTGGATTACCTTCGACACTTTGAGTTGAGCCCTATGCTGGAGGGTTCTGATAACGCCCCGTTTGTGTTGTAGAGGGTGGTTAGAATCGAAAAGTAAGTATCCTAAAGACTTCTGTTTTTAGCGCTCTGTCCTCTTTTATAATTTACAATCCAAAAAGGCTAGTTGCTTCCCTTCCAACCTGAAAGCAGGGACACATCATAGCAGAGTGTCTGGACAGTAGGGAGATATATATATATGTGTGTGTGTGTGTGTGTGTGTGTGTGTGTGTGTGTGTGTGTGTGTGTGTGTGTGTGTGTGTGTGTGTGTGTGTGTGTGTGTGTGTGTGTGTGTGTGTGTGTGTCCGAAACTACCAGTAAGACTTTAGTTTGCTGACGAAGCTTCTTGGATAAGAAGCAAAATGTCCGACACCTTCAAAGAAGTACAGATGACGGCTGAAGAAACCTTTTCATCGATGGACCATTCCTGTACGACTGGGAGTTTACACACACACAAAGTTCATTATAATATAATTTATACTTTTTTAACTAATAAAAAAAAATGTTTTAACAGTATTTTTTCCCAAAATAGACACAAAAACTCTATATTAGAAAAAAATATTATGTGACGGTAAAATGTCCTTGGGAGTTGGTAAATGGCGCTGATAAATGATATTTCTTATTCTTTTTATTATTCTTTTTATTTTTCTTCTTCTTCTTCTTCTTCTTATTATTATTATTATTATTATTATTATTATTATTATTCGTCTTCTTCTTCTTCTTCTTATTATTATCCATCCATTTTCCAGACCACTTTATCCTCATTCGGGTCGCAGTGGTATTATTATTATTATTATTCTTATTCTGTTGTATAATTTCAAAATAAAAGAATGAAAACCATTTTTTCATGTATCGTTAAACAAATAGTTTGTTCAAATGGAGTCCCACCAACAATTGCGCTGTATTCGTGCTTTCCTGCCACTTTTCCATTCGATTCCGTTTGTCTTGTCGTCGTAATGACGGCAACTTTCATGTTGTGCCGCTAAATGCCTGCCTGGCTCTCTCTCTCTCTCTCTCGCTCTCTCGCTCGCTCGCCCGCCTACTGCTGGTTTCCACTTTCCGCGGAGCTCGCGTGTGTGCGTCAGCGTCTCTCTGATGTGCGCGCGCGCGTTCGTGTGTGTGCGTGCGTGCGTGCGCTTAGAGGCTTATGCTAATTGCGGTCTCCCGACTGGCCTTCTGGGTAGAGTTTGCGCGAGTGGGAGTGGGAGTGGAGCGCGAAGCTCGGTCTCGACAGCATTCACGCCTGCACTCCGCGCGGCGCTCCCCGTCCGTACGTACGGCTCCGCGCTAGGCTCCGTCCGACCGGGCTGCTCGGGTTTAACAACCAGCAACGCTTCCTTTTTTTCCCTTCCCGCCGTCTTTTGTCGGCTTCTTCGAATTGTTCTCCGGTGGCTTTCCGGAGGGGGGAACCGAGCCAGAGAAAAGTAGCTCCGGACCGGAGCCAACGCCAACCCCCCTCTCCGTCGGCGAGACTGAGACGACGGACGGGCTCCGCGCGGCCGGCCGCCAGACCGCCCGCCCGCCCGCCATGGACTGACGGATCCACGAGCCGAGTACGACTGCGCGCTGCGCTCCGCTCCAAGCTAACATGGCGCCGCTGCTGTTACCGCCGCGAGTTTCGAGCGAGCACAGTTAATTTCCTTCTCCTCGGACGTCGTCGCCACCTGTATCTCCTCGGCGGACCGACCGACCGGCCGACCGACCGGCGCCCTCGCGGACACTTCAAACAAGCCTGACGGGATTTTAAACTCAACAAAATCACCCTCGAAAGACAATTTGAAACTCCATCTTTTTCAAAGGATGACTTTTCTCTAGTTTTCTTTGATTTTAAGTGGATAACCGGATCGACACTTTTACTTGGTTTTTTTTTTCACTTGGCAAAGAGGACAAAAAACGGCACAGGTTGGCTGGAAGTGACGCGGAATTACCCAGGTGAGACCAACGCTATATTTCTACTTGTTTTTAATCGTTGTTCGAATGTCCCACTTTTGCGCGCGTCAACGTGGAAAAGAGAAAGAGGGAAATAAAAGAAAGTCCCCCTTAAGGGACCTCGTGACGACTCGGAAAAAAAATCACAAGAAGTCTGCCTTGGCGACGGTGGTTGTCGCTCGGTGCTTGTGAGCGGAACGGCCCACTTCTAAGAATAGCGCATAGGGTGGTCTTTGTGTGTTTTTCGGCGGGGCAATGGCGTGTGCTCGAGAAATAACACACACACAAGCGAGGTTGCTCGGGTCGGGTCCGGTCCGGTCCGGCCGTGAGCTTGGACTCCCCCCGCCCCCCGGCGGCTCCCCCGCGGATGTCCTGTCAAGCGAATGCCAGGCGGTCCGCCGCGGTGAATAAATTCAGCGTTTTCACACTCCGTGTCGTGTGACCGAGTGTCTCGTGCGCGCGCGCGCGTGCCTGTTTGTGTGCGCGTGTACGTGCGCGCACACGGAACCCGTGCCGCTAAAAAAAACAAGGTTACGGAAGCCAGCCTCGCCCTGCCAAAAAGGTTCAGTTGGAGGGCATCCCCGCGGCGCGTGCGCGTGATGCGTCACCCGCAGCGCGTGCGCGTATGTTTTGTTTGGACGGCAGCGGACGTTGATCGGCGGCTTTCGTCAGCTCCCCCGAAGCTTTTCGGGAAACTTGTGCCCGCGGAGCATTGTGTACACAACACACAGACACTCCGTGCGTGCGTGGATCAAGGTCTAGCTCTAGCAGGTGTGTTCTTTGTGACTTTGGGGCCCTCCATTTTCCTGCCGCGGTTCATCCCAATCCCTCTCGTCCCCCCTGGATCGTACGACCCCCCCCCCCCCCCCCCCCCCCCCCCCAAAAAAAAAAAAAACACCTCGCCTCTATTTTCGTCACTTAATCTCCATTTGAGCTCTCAGCCACTTTCATCCCCTCTTCCATTGTTGTTTTATTTTGGCTTAGCGCGCGAGGCGGGCGCCAACGATCACGGTGAACTAGTTCTTCTTCCGAGTTGAACTTCAATCAACCCGACGTGTCATGTCGACGTCCCGGGCCACCCCGCACGCCTTCTGTCCTCCAGCCACCCGGGCACTAATTAGGGGGACGCTCTCTTAGGACGATCGATGCGCCTCGTATTGGCTGGCTCCAGCTCATTAACGGGCTGAGTGAGGGAGGGGGCCATAAGGCGCCCATCCCCCCCGCCTCCATCCTCACGTAAGTAACCAATCCACGTCGGAGCGGCGAAGGCTGTAAACGCACGCGTCTGCTGCAGCGAGGCAGGTTTGGGAGCGCCGGGGGCCTCGTGTTGGGACCTTTGCTTTTTACGAGGGGGAGGATTAAGTGATGGAGGCACGGAAGGGGGCTCGGAGGCGCAGGGGGGGCTTTGACGCATGAATAAAAGGTTAAATGTGCTTAAAGCAAACCTTGACATCGGGAGGGGGGGGGGGTCGTAAAGAGTAAGGCGAGACTACTTTTGAAGGCAAGAAATCAACAAAGAGATGAACAAAACTGCTAAGCCGCCATGATTTGTTTTTTCCCGTAAAGTGTTTATTCTGATCGGCTCAACGAAACGAAATGCTAAATGGGAAATTAGAATAACACGGTAACCATTTGTCTTTACTTCAATTTTGGGTGTGTGAAAGCCCAGCGCGGACTTGAACGTTGTTCGCTAACAACAAAATACATCGCAAAGAAGTCGTCAGCCATCTTACAATACTGCGCAATTTATTGTAGGACGAAACACGGTATGACACAAAATGACCGCGGTGACCATTTGAAACAAAGTTGACTTCATTATTTTATAATTAATAGTTGCCATTTAAAGGACAACCGACACCATTTTTTTTTGGTTTCCTAACTGACATCAGAAAATAGCATCGAAAATAGACAAAACACGCAGGCTGATATTTTTAGTCCAATGCAAAACACCAATAAAAAATGACTTGAAGTGCCCCAAAAGTGCCACAAAATGAACCCGAAAATGCGCAGTTTCAGAAGGTAGAAGTCATTTGACGCCATTTTACAAATTATCGGAAAGAAACACGTTAATGTTTTCTAATGGTCGCGACTGGATCATTCATCTGAAGTGATCGGCAGTGGACAACAAGCTAATCAAGATTCATTTCACATTTGGCTGGCGGTGTTTTATCGCGCCGCAACACTTTTACACGTAACAATGCGGATGTTGGAAAAATGGTCAACTTTGTGGATACGACGCAATTTGTTTTATTCAAATCATTGATTTGCTTTGTTTTTTTTGCTCGAGTGTTTCAAGCTAGCTCATGATGGAACCTGGTGGCAGAAATATGGCAGAGACATTCGTTATTTGTGACAAACACACTTGGCTGTACTCATTCGCTGCCATTCACAAATTTATTCGAGAATTGAAAATATGACAGTGATATTCCCAAATTTTTTTATTTTTTTCATGCTTGGGTCCCGATAAAGCGCTGGCCATAGCCTATGGCAATGTTTTTTTTCTTCTCCACAAGAGGGCAGCATTTCCCTTTTTCCATATTAGCCCTTTGTTCCAGCTTCAGCTGTTGTTAAAGCGCTATATAAACCAATATGTACATATGGCATTGTATTTTGGACATCTGTCCTCGTTTCAAGGTCATATATCTCCAGACCAATATAATACAGGAAATAACTTTTTTTTCCGATGAAAGAAGAGAGTCTAAGGTTTCTAACCCTGTATTGAGTGTTTAAGTACTCCTAAAACTGAAGATTCTGTAATTTGAATGACAATGACAAAAACCCTGGCACTGGAGTGGACACATTTTTGCACGTGTCCGGCAGGGAATGAGTTAATGACATTAAAAACCTGTTTTTTATTTGGATGCTGGGTTGATATACAGTTCTTGGAAAATCCTAAGGAGATATGGCCAAATAAAGACCCTAAAATGCTAACATTTATCCTCGTTGTTAATGTGCGTTAGCCTCATATTTTAGTGTAAAATCTCCTCCACTAAAATTTCCCCAACGTGATTTTTCTTTTGAATAAAACGACGTGATTCATGACTTGAGTATCTGCTCTTGCGAACAAGAACAATTTCCCTCCCCCGTAAGGGTTAACCTCGCTTTAACGCCGGGTGTAGTTTGGCAAGGTTAACGTTAAGCCGCTACCGCGCTGACTTCTGCTGGCGGTAAATCGATATTGTGGAAATAGCATCCGCACTCAAAGATCTTAAAGGACAACCGACGTGTCCGGACAAGTTGCGGCCATAATTTGTAAAATGGCTTCAAATGACTTCTACTGAGCGTATTTTACAACTATTCCACCGCATACAGCTATATTTTACCTTTTAAGACTCACGCTGAATATTCCGGAAGTCTTGTTTTTGAGTTGGTGACGAGTCCGTTCGTGACGTCACTGAAGGAACGCCCCTGACCGAAAAAAGGACACATTGTAGCAGTCCTTCCATCACGTCAATGTATTTTGTTGTATTGTTTGGTCTGAAAACCGTGTGTTGCACCCAAAAGCCGCCAGAAGAGGGTGTCCAAGCTCCATATAAGTAATTTATCAGCCTGTGGAAGCGTAGGTGGCCACTGCAGGTCGCCATTTTGGGCCTCTTTTTCATTGAGACATCTCCCCTCAATGTTGCCTCATAATGGCATGGCATAAATTCTTTAATGGATTGCAAACATGTATGCTTTCCTCTTCAGAACTATTTGAATCATATTCATAACTGGATGAGTAACAAGAAAACATCTTCTCCGAATCTGAAGCCATTGTTTTGATTCTGGAGCAAGGTAAGACGTCTTGGAGTGACGCCACAAACAAGGGGGCGGGACCTTCTGAAACTGGCCACTTTCGGGTTCCTTTTTTTGCAGATTTTGGACACTTGGTGTTTTGCATTTGAGTAAAAATATCATCCTGTGTGTTTTGGGTATTTTAAATGCTATAAAACGTTTTTGTGATGTCAGTTAGGAAACAAAAAAGTGATGTCGGTTGTCCTTTAAAGCTTTGGGTAGGCCTCATGGCATTGTTCAAGATTGCAGTCACTTCCTGCTTCACACACACAGATAGATATGCAAGATTGCACACCTGTCTGCCCGACAGTCCGGCAGTTTGGCTCGCTTCTTGGTGTTTATTTATATGCGCGGCGGCGGCGGCTTATGATCCCTCCAACTTTTTGTAGCAGTTGGCCTGCCGCTGCTGATGACTCAAACGCAGGCTGCCATCTTGCTCAGCGTTCCGGTGTTGCTAGCCAAAATACATCCAGGCATAGGTCATCCGCAGCTACCAAAATAATCCCTTGTCAAATGTCATCCCGTCTGTTCCCTCCAATAAGCCGACAAACGGGAATGTTTTTTTGCTCGTTGGGACGCGCACATTCTTGCCGTTTTCTTGCCTTGCTTATTTATAGTGCGACTGTCATTTTCCACTGCGGCCTGATGTGTTTTCCAGGTGTTGGAACGAGGGGGTTTGAGGGGGCGGGGGGGGGGAATTGACTTGCTGTCACGTCACATGACCCCACACATTGCGTCACAATGCATTTATTTGTCAAGGAAATGGTGTACTTTCCAGGTGATTCAGCCCCCCCCCCCTTCCCCACTTGCAGCTAAAGTAGCTTCATTATGCGCTAATTCAATTAGCACAACTGACTTCTATTAATTATAAAAACGCAATCACGCGTCTGAGGCTTATCTTTCCACATTAATTCAAATGAGCATATTTTCACTCGGCTGACGGGGGCGGGGGTTCGTGCACGCACACTGGGAATGTTTTTATTTTTATGTAAATCGGGCAATCGTCGGTGTGTTTTTTTTTTTTTTCCAAAGGAGGCGCGTCAGGCGAAGGTGCGGAATCGCCGCGCCGCCGTTTAGCGCCAACCGTGCTCACCCCCTATTTTAAAGCAATTAACCTTCTGTTTGTCCGCTTTTCTAATCTGGAATCAATAAGGGCCACGCACGGAATAGCTCCCCCTGATTGAGCGCATCAATAAAAGCACGCGGGCGGCGCTTTGGCAGCGCTCCGCAAGTAAGCCGAGGCGGAACAGGAGGAGGAGGAGGGGGCCAAATTAATACAATCCGAAAAGGACGGCGTTGTGTTTCATGTCTCCAGTCGGAGGCGCGGGCTCCTTTTTTTTCTTTTTTTTTTCCCCTTTAGTCGCCCCCCCCTCCCTCGTCACGCCTGGATGGAAGACAACAGGCTCGCCTCGCCGCTGCCTCGGCGGTCTGCGTGCGAACAAAAGCCGAGGAGAGATCGGTTTTCCAGGCGCCGCTGCGCAGCTCCCGGAGGAGACGTCACGGTTTGATTGAAGCTATGCTCCGTGCCGGCCTCCCGGGACCTCGCCATGAAACGGGAGAGCGGACGCCCTCCCCCCCGCCGCCTCCCTCCCTCACCCGCTCTTTTCTCGCCTCGCTCCACAAAGCTTTTTGTTTCGACGCGGTCTGAAGCGCTCGCGGCGCTTCCCTGCGGAGATGTGACGGCCGCCCTCCCCCTCCCACACGCACGTACGCCTCCCGCCAGCCTCGAGCGGGACCAACGCGGCCCCCTTCGGACCCAGACGGTCCTCTCACGTGATGGCACGTCTTCCCGTCCTCTATTTTTTTAACCCCTCTCGGGCACACGTGTGGCTTTACAAGATGGCGTATCGTAATTACCTACGCTTTGTCTTAAAGGACAACCGACAAGTTGTGTCCATAATTTCAAATGACTTCTACGGGGCGTATTTGACAAAGATTCCACACCATATAGCTATATTTGACCTTTTAAGACTCGCGCTGAATATTCAAAAAGTCTTTTTTTTCTAGTTGATGACGATGCCGGAAGTGACGTCACAGAGGGAACACTCCTGACCGACAAAGCGACACATAATGCATGTTGGGTACTTTTTTGTCTAAAAACACAGTGTTGATAGTGAAATTAGAAGGAAAAGTACATAAATAAAATGATGGTGAATCGTTGTGTGTCGCAGCCTATTGCGGTAACGCGCATAAAGAAGGTTTACGTTGACACAAATTCCCAACGGACAAATCAGCCCATTTCCAACGGAGCTTGTTCGCCATCTTGTGCATTTTCTGGGCACTACATTGGAGTCCTTTCCATGCTTTCCTCTTCGGAACTATTTGAATCATATTCATAACTGGATGAGTAACAACAAAGCATCTTCTCCCAACCTGAAGCCATTGTTTTGATTCTGGAGCAAGGCAGTGTGTGACCAATAGTGATGTCACGAACAAGGGGGCGGGACTTTCTGAATCTGTCCAGTTCCGAGCTCATTTTGTGGTCGTTTTGGGACACTTAGTCATTTTTATTGGTGTTTTGCATTTGACTAAAAATATCAGCCTGCGTGTTTTGGATATTTTAGATGCTCTCAAACGTTTTTCTGATGTCAGTTAGGAAACAAAAAATGGTGTCGTTTGTCCTTGAAGCGTCCTTCCTCTGGATGGTCGAGCCATTGATTCGGACGTGCTGCCGAGTCTCTCGGTCTTTCTGCAGGCTGGTCTTGGTCGGGCCCACTTTTAATTTTAGCAGCAGGAGCCTCGGGCATCCATATTCCTGACGTAATCCTGCCTGCGCACAACGGCGCGTTGGCCGCAAGCCCGCAGTCTGCGCTCAGCAGGAATGTGTATCGCCTCGTTGAATATTTCCACCTGACTTGGCCGGCGTGCAAAGCTCCCGCCGACTTAACAGTACGAGCCTTCTTTCCACCACGCAGTGCGTTTCGCTTTTGTTTTTCAAAATACTCCAACCAACTTTGATCTATACCGAGGGTGTCAAACTCGTTTTTTGTTTGAAGTCAAAAGTAACGACTGTTATTGCGGTTGACACGGGACATTTTGAAATTTTAGTTCAGACTTTAGCAAGCATCATGGAATTTCACAAGTTAGATTTTGCTTTTGCGGGCCGAATCAAATTATGTGGCGGGTCAGATTTGGCCCCCAGGCCTTAACTTTGACACCCGTGATCTGTGCTGTATAAATTCCAACTCTCCACCGCGCGACAATGACTACAATTACAAAGAAAATAATTTTGCAGTGCGTTCCAACACTGTTTGCTGTTCCCTAAAGGACAATCGACACTCCGGACAAGTTGTGTAGACAAATCAGCCCATTTCCAGCGGAGCTAGTGCGCCATCTTGTGCATTTTCTGGGCGCTACATTGGAGTCCAGATGGCTCGAAAAGATACGGAAGGACTTGCAAACATTTATGCTTTCCTCTTCAGAACTATTTGAATCATATTCATAACTGGATGAGTAACAAGAAAGCATCTTCTCCCAATCTGAAGCCATTGTTTGGATTCTGGAGCAATGCAGTTTGCGAAGGAGTAGCAAGGGTTAGTTCCGAGCTCATTTTGTGGCAGTTTTGCGACACTTTAACTCATTTTTATTGGTGTTTTGCATTTGACTAAAAAATATCAGCCTGTGTGTTTTGGGTATTTTAGATGCTCTTAAACGTTTTTCAGATGTCAGTTAGGAAACAAAAAAATGGTGTTGGTTGTCCTTAAAACGTGTACAAAAATGGGCTTGTCAACTGCCGCCATGGAAACGCCGGTTCAAGACGATCCACCCAGACACACATTGCAACGGCTGTCGTGTCTTTGAGCAAGACGCCGATACCTTGTACGAGCAAGAGGGGGGGGGGGGGGGTGCTAAATGACACCCCCCCCCTCCTTCATTGTATCCCACTAACCCTTTGTCTTTACGGTGTCCATGACTGTGAAGGGTCAAATACAGAGGTCAAATTTTGGGCAAGTGTGTGTGTGTGTATACATGACAAATTAAGATGAATCTTCTCTTTGTTGTCGTTGTCTTTAAAAACTAGTCGGACCGCTACTACGGTGCTCTCAAGAGCGCTTCTAATTGAGAATGGATTATAAAAAAAAGCTTGTTTTAACTCATTCACTACCACACGATGTGCAATAATGTGTCCACTCCAGGGCCAGTTTTTTTTTAATCATTTTCACTCAAATTGCAAGACCCACAGAATATTGAGTTGTAGGGCTACATAAACAGTGCATGATACCTAAGAGTCTCTTTTTTCATCAGAAAAGTTATTTCCTAAATGATATGGGTCTGGAGTTATCTGAGCTTGAAATGAGGGCAGCTGTAAAAAAATACAATGCCATATGTACATTTTGCTTTATATAGCGCTTTAACAACAGCTGAAGCTGGAACAAAGCGCTAACATGGAGAAAATGCAAATGCTGCCCCCTTGTGTTAGGGCTCGCTACATTTCATCTGTGCTGTGTGATTTATGTATGGAAGCTATTGACTTGCTTTGTTGAGCGTATAAAAAGGTTGAAAATTGCAGACAAAACTCTACAAACACGCGCCTGAAAGATTTTTCCTTTTGGAATCAATTTTGTGATCGGAAGCGGGCACCTTTACATCAAATTGCCAAATCTGAATGGAAAGAAGATAAGAGAAGAATAACTGATGATTTCTGACGGGTGACGTTTAGCTGACACTTTTCAAATCACCTTTTCAGAAATTCGTGCTGGAATTGTTTCGATACTGTTACCCTCACTTGTAGCATGAAGGGATCCATAATGATCGCAATTCCACCAAATGTCCCAAAACGTGGATTTACTTGCTTTGTTGAAACCTTTTTAAAGCCCTGGATAATGGACTGCCTCCCTCCCTCACGACAACCTTTTGTGTCTATGCATTGGGTTAAAAGGCTTTTAAAATGATGACTGATTTTTTTCTGTTACTCGATAAGCGAATATCACTTTGAAGCTTGTTGTGTAGTCAAAGTCGGTCAAAGTCAGCGTTATTGTCAAATATGCTATTATGCCTGACATACAGCACAGATGAAATTAATGTCCTCTCGCACCCAGCGTGCAAGGCATGCAAGGCACTTATAACGTGGCTAAAAAGACATACAATTGACAACAGACAATGCATGTAAAGTGAGGTAGTATTGCATTGTATTTTGGACAGTCACCCTCATTTCAAGCCCACATAACGCCAGACCCATATCATATAGGAATTAACTTTTCTTTTAATGAAAGAAGAGACTCTAAGGTTTCTCGCGCTGCATTGAATGTTTATGTAGTCCTAAAACTCAATATTGTGTGGCTCCTGGAATTCGAAATGACATATGATATAAACCCTGGCACTGGAGCGGACTCACATTATCCGGCGGTGAATGAGTTAAACCAACCCAGTGGATAAACACCTTTCTTGTGGCGTATAGACGGCGCGTTATGTCTCTGAAAAGTGTCGCATCCAACCGTGAAACGGCAAGTGACGTCATCGGCGCGAACGCTCACGGGGCCCCAATGTACCTTTGCAGCCCCCCAATAATTAAGGCTCCCATTGAAGCTAAAGCACTGTTCCAAAAGGCGGCCGAGTGATCTCTCGACGAGGGCGCTCGGGGTTGGAGGCGGGATGGTCCTTTGAGCACCCCGCGCTTTAATTAAGACCATCCAGCCTGAAAGCGGCGGCAGCGTATTCAAAGCAAAGTCAAGAAAGCTCGGCTAAAATGCTGGCCCACTCCTGCCTAGCGCATCCCCATTACAATCGGAGCCTTTGCTGACATAAAGAGCCATTTAGTTCCCATTTGGCCCGCCATGAATAGAGCCGGTTCAGCGGCCGCCGCCCAGGCCCCGGTGTCAGCATGGGAGGGAATGGGAGTGAAGGGAAGGGGGGGGGAGGCGGAATCACAATGTCGCCGTTGTTGACGGCAGAGAAGAGGCGAGGGAAAGCGGGGGGAGCGGGGATGGCGGTGCTGAACCGTGCAGCGACTTGAATGCATCTGTGCAGCGGGCCTGGAGGACGTGGGGGCCCCTTGTTTACAGCGTGCTCGCTAATAATGTGACAGCTGAGGAGGCGCCGCCGGCTCCCTTTCGGCTCCACGCGAATCTGTCTTGCTTCCAGCGTCGTGGTTCTTCCCCCATCGCCTCCCCCAAATGTACAGCGCTGTGCAAGCTCCCAAGTCAAGTGGCCCAAAAGTGGTATGATTATTTCTGGAAAGATATTCCTCTAAAGTCAAACAAAACAAGCAGTTCAAAGTAGCTTTTTTTATTTCACCTTAGTATTCTATTTTACTGCAAAAAAAAAGCAAAGAATGTGAACTAAAAGTCCCAGAAGGGGGCAGATCCAGCCTGCCGCCTGCGTTTTACGTATGCCATGAAACTAAATCATGATCCTTCCACCGCTCAAATCCCAACCAAAATTTCCTTCCTAATAACCTGGACATCTTCTTTCTTGCGCTTTTTATAGTAACTTGAAGAATGGGCCGTGACAAAAATGTCTTCAAAGTACCCCCCGCTAAAGGAAATTAGCCAATACGTTATGGCAAAGGTGTCAAACTCATTTTTTTTTGCCACAGGCGACATCGGAGTTACGGTTTCCTCTTCAGGAGCCGTTATGGATTTGGGGAATCCATGACAATATTTAATCCCCTACACATTTTACATATAGAGCGCACAAATTAATTTGTTAAAAGTATTTGTAGTTTACATAGGGCAATTCCAAATTATGGTTCGGACTTCAGCAAGCATCATGGAATTTCACAACTTTCATTTGTTGTCGCCGGCCGTGTAAAATGATGCGGCGGGCCAGATTTGGCCCCCGGGCCTTGACTTTGACACCGATGTGTGATGGTAGAGATAACTTATTTCAAACGAAAAATTGCATATGAACAGTGTTTTTGATGACTGCAAATTTCCCCATTGCGGGACGAATAAAGGTATTCTGATTCTGATTCTGATTCTGATTCTGATTCTGATCTGAAAATACTTCCCTTCCAGGAGATCCCCCACACCCTAAAAAAGGCCGTGATTGTTCAAACACGATCGTCAAAATAAAAGCAACCCATTTTTCACAACGTCTAATTGATCGAAGAATTGTTCAATAAAACAATAAATACATAAAAAGTCACATTTCTTTTTGCGACCCAACATTGCCGACATCCATTCTTGTATTGTTACAAGTAAAAATGAAAACCAAGTTCTTCAGCTGTCAACTGCTTTGTACTACTCATTATCGCCCCCCGATGGACTGGAGGATGACAAGAATGATTTAGCTCTGCAAATGTTCCTCTCTTTTTGATGACGGATGGTCTATACAACTCAAAATTTGGATTTGCCTTTATAGGCGACGCTAAAAACCCTTAAAAATAAATAATCGCTTCAAAATCCAAACCGCGAATACCAAACCAACTCATGGCGGGCGGGGTGGGGAATACAATACAATACGCTTTCTAAACAGCAAGGTGGATTTTGCCTCTTTTTCCTTGCAACGGACGCACGGCAGAAAATGGCGGAGGGGGAGTTAGAGGCGAAAAGTAGGGGGGGGGGGGGGTGATCAATCGCACCATTTGGCACACGTCAGCTTGATGATCAATAACAATTAAAGGCGGCCACGCGGCCTTTTATGGCGCCAAGGTGTTAATGTTGTCGACAGGAGCGTGCACGCTAAGTGCGCCTTTCTCCTCCGTGCGCTTATTTGAGCGTTTTAGTAGAACGCGTGTGTCGAAAATCCTGTCTTACTCCCACACACACGTACGTACGTACGACGGCGGCGGCGGCGAGATGGAGGCCTCTGATTTGTGTGTGTGCGTGCACAGCGTTTAATCCCTGTTTATCCCCCTCCACCGCATAGCCTCCTCCCATCCGAGCCTCCCACCCCCGTCGCTGTGGAGATTATCCTGCGTCACACTGCGCACCCCCCCCCCCCCCTCTTCTAACCTCTCCCCGTCCTTCCTCCCCCATAGTTGATGGCGGCTCTGCGCTTCAGTGCGCTTGGCGGGGCTCCAGGGACAAAAAAAAAAAAAAAAAAACCCAGCGGGAGGGCGTCGTCACGATCTCGGTGCGCACCAGACCCAGATTGCCCCTTTCACGCACGCACATGAAGACTCGCAGATACATCAAATGTGTCGTTGCCTTTTTGTGCGTAATTTCCCCCTGGAGTGGCTATAAAAGTCGTGGCGCGTCACACAAGCTAACTAAGAGCGCCGCCCTCCACCCCTCTGCGACCACAACGCGGGGAATTAGAAGGCCTCCGCCCAGGAGGAAATGATGAGCGGCGCCGTTGTTTGTTCCGGTGATGGAGGTCACGGCGAGTTCAAGTCGCTGCTGTCACAGGCAGGAAATCAGTGGGATGAGGCCGGCAGGCCGTTCTAAACCCCTCCTTCCCTCCCTCCCTCCCTCCCTCCCTCCCATTTTTAACGATATGACCTGTTCTTTTCAATAGTGAACTCCGGCGCGACTCGTCTAAAAAACACCCAGTGGTTTTTCTGTTTAATGACGCGCGTCGGAGCTCCGCTGCTGCGGTCTGCTTTATAAACGCAGCACGACCGCTAGCTACCCCCCATTCCTCCCCCGCTATCTCCCCCGTCCTGTCTGCCTGTCCGCCTGCTGTCGGCCGGCCTACGTGATGGATCGGACGGCCGTCGGGAGTTGTTTGCTGCCAGGGACGTGCGTCGACAACCCCATCCCCCAAGCGCCTACCCCGCCACCAAGTCCTTTCCTCATCCGGAATGGTTCCTTCCCGCGTGCAAGATGTCAACATGGTGTTGGAGGAAATCAAATTATTGCTTTAGTCTGGCTCAAATCAGATTTTGGCAATGTCATTTTGGGGGGAAAAAAGCGTCATGCATATGTGACGCCTTGTTTTCTTCATTCAGCCGTGTCTTTTGAATAACCTTTGTCGATTTTTATATTTTAACGTCAACTTATGTGAACGGGCCTTCACTCGACGCAATTCTGACATTTGCGGTTTCATGCTTTTGCGCCGCTTTGCGCAACAGCCTGAGAACACATCGTCCCACAGCTAAATAGTTTGCCGCCATTTCTCTTTTGACATTTCGGCCATTGAACTCCTTATTTCGCAGACCACTTTTCAAGATGCAAATAAATGAGCTGTTTGCAGTTTGTAGAAAATATTTGTAAAGTGTGTTTCATTGATCATAATCTAGACAGTTATCTATTAGCTAGCTGGCTAACTAACTTTTTATTTAATCGAGTTATTCCGGGTTGAGTGAACGCTGGCGCATGTGGCTGCCGCTGCTCACCCACAGAAAAACTTATCCTGTGACTGTCAAATGACGTTCAGAGTTTTGAAAGGTGCTTATAAAGGAAATCTGTTATTATTAATATAAAAGGAGAAGAAAATGCGGAGATCTATAAAAAAAATATAATAATCTCTGTCATCCTCCAGTCCATCGGGGGGCGATAATGAGCATTACGACGCAGTTGAAAGCTGAAAAACTCTTTTATCATTTTACTTGTAACAATACAAGAATGGATGTCGCAAATGTTGTGTTGGAACAATGTGACTATTTATTTATCCATATATTACTTTATTTATTTATTTATTTTACAATTCTTTCATCAATTTGAAGTTTTAAGAACGGGTTGCTTTTTTGGACGATACCGTGATTATGACTGAACATCCTGGCATTTTGGGGGGGGGGATTGTCCTCAAAAGTGATTAATTTGACGCTCCAAGGGTGTTTGTGTGTGTAAACAACAATAAACGGGGTCCTTAACTCTTGAACGTATTTAAGACAAGATTCATCTTCCAAATATCGTTGAAGCGTCAAGCGACGCGAGCGTTGGATGGACATTTTAGCGTGGTATAAATGGCGACTAATTATTCTAATGTTAGCAAAGTATGATGCGCCCATTTTCCTGAGCTGTCGGCTCAGCCCATAATGACGACGGATAATGGAGCGGCGCTTCATCCCACTGTGCGCAATTTGTGCACGCAATGAGGCTGCAATGAGGGATTGGCGGAAATGCGCCGCTCGCCAGCGTTTGGGAAGCGCACGTGCGTGCGCACGTTAGATAATTGGTGGCGTTGTCACAGTCTGCAGCAAATTGTTGTCGTTAATGACTTTTGTGTCCCCCCTCCTCACCGGCAACGTAAGTACATTCCGCGCGGGAACATTTCAATGCCAAACGCAGACAAACGAGTAAGAGGATACAGTGATACATACCTTGACTTACGAACTTAATTGCTTCCCTGACAGAGTGTGTGAGGCAAAAAGTGTCTATCCCAAAAATTAATTTCACATAGGAAACCATTAAAATGAGAATAATCCGTTCCCTGGTCCCCATAAAACATCATTTTCTAATTTTCTAAGCCTTAAAACAACACAAAATATACCTTATTTTATGTATAATAAATGTGCTATGTTATTGTAATTAAAGAAATAAACTGTACTGAATAATAAAGTCGTTTTTTGACCTTTGTAGTGGTTGTTGATGGCTTGATAGAATGGAGTGGCCGCTTTCATCAGCATGAAACACGTGATGAGGAACATAGCCTTCTTCTTTCTCCATCTTGAGGAATGATCCCTTGGAGGTGCTTTCTCTGCCATAATTTGACCTAGTTCCTCATCAATTATGTTCTGTTTAGATGGGTTGATAGCTTTTTGCATCAAGTGTACAGATGGCTTGTGAGGGTTGTTTGTGGAGCCTGATTGATGGGATATTTTAACCTTGCAGTCTACACTCTGCCTTTGAACTATCAAAGTTGAAACGAGTCCAAATGTCACTGTTTTCTATCCATTTTGTCACTTTCTCTCTGTCGTCTCTTTAATATTTAAACCGCCTCCCCTCACTGCTGCGTTCTTGACCAATCACGTGGCTTTAACCGAAGACCGGGGGCGGGGAATGGAGGACCAAAACCAGCCGGCTACCATTTTCTTTTAGGAGAACGGCTCGTTCGCGAACGACACATCACTCGTTGTGGCGCTCCGTGTGTATCCGAAAAATAGTTTGTATGCTAATTTTCATAAATTTAACGTTGGTAAACTGAACAGGTCGTAAAGCCAAGTATCACTGTATCCCCGGTGAATTGCTATTTATGTATTTTTTAATTTGATTTCTACTTTGGTGCATGTGTGTATTTATTTCTACAAGAGCCCAAACCTGTTCATGCTACCCACCACCACCACCACATTTCATCACGCTGTCGTCTTAAGTTGCGCGTTTGTCTGTCACGGCAGCATGCCGTCAAATGTCTACATTCCTATAAGAGGCTTATTTTTTGTTATCTTGTTCAGTCTCATTGAGCGCAGATTGCTTTTTCAATGCCAGATGAGCTGCCGCGGCGGTGTCATGTGCGCGCTAGCGCCATTGCGCGTGTCAGACAGGAAGCCAGAGTGACGCACTTGCACATGCATGCGCTGGCTGGCTCGCACGCACGTCCTTTCGCTTCTGTTGTCGAGGCTGGACTCGTCGGGAGGTGGTGGCGGGCGGAGAGGGGCACCCCGGGACAGGGAGGAACCGCGATGAGGGCCCCGCAGCAGTCTGATTAATGGGCCTCGGGTCACGGCAATAAAAGTGGCGTGCCAGCGAGGCTCGGCGTCGTTCCTCTGGGATGATAGAGGAGAGCGCTTTCTCTGCTGCTCTCAGCACTGCTGAGCACGGCGAGGCTTCGCTCTTGACTATTTAAAGGCTCTTTCCTCCCCCACCGCGCCACGCGTCGCCCTCCCACCTTCTTCCTGCGCCTTATTAGGGCCGCCTCGCCAAAAAATGTCCTCATAAGGAGACATCGCCTAGGTAAATGCGGACAAGCGCCTCACCCACTGATTGTAAGGCGCCATTTTCCCATTTTTACCTTCTTAAATTAATATAGACTCATTATGCTGTTTCCATTTTAGCATTCCATTACAAAGGGGAAAAAACTTTTGTGCTGAGAAATTATGCTTGGAATCAACAAAAGGTCTTATTTTCCATAATGCAGTTGTACGTTTTTCCGAGAAAATTGGTGTCATTTTGCAACCGTGGAATGAAATGGATTGAAATTTGGCTTTCTGGTTGTTTTCTCTGAAAAGCTCGAAGCTTGCGACGTTTATATTTGCCAAGACATATCGGGAAAACTGTACTGTACATTGCATTAGAGCTTTGCATCGCAAAAAAGAAAACAAATCTGGGCTATCCAGCCTTTTTGGTTACGTCAAAGGTGGATCAGGCCCATGAACCACATTCGTTGCTATAAATTACATTTCTGGTTGTGTGGTTGTCAGTGGCTTTTTCCATGACCAAATGTACCAATGACAAAATACCATCAATTTAAAGGACGCCTCCTGACAACTTGGGTCCATCATTTGTAAAATCACTTCAAATGACTTCTACTGAGCGTATTTGACAAAGATTCCACGACATATTATGATTATATTTTAAGACTCGCGCTGAATATTCAGGAAGTCTTTTTTTGAGTTGGTGACGATTCCTGATGTGACGTCACTGAAGGAACGCCCCTGACCGAGAAAGCGACACACAATGCATTTTGCGGTACTTTGTTTGGTCTGAAAACTTCGTGTTGATGGCAAATTTAGAAGGAAAACACATAAATAACGCGATGGTGAATCGTTGTGTCTTGCACCAAGACTACTATTTGATACTAGTTGACACAAAATCCTAGCAGACAAATCAGCCCATTTCCAACAGAGCTGTGGCGCCATCTTGTGCATTTTCTGGGACAATACACATCATTTCTGACACCTCAAAATGACCCGGAAGAACTTCTCTAATCGATTGGAAACATGTATGCTTTCCTCTTCAGAACTATTTGAATCATATTCATAACTGGATGAGTCACAAGAAAGCATCTTTTCCGAATCTGAAGCCATTGTTTTGATTCTGGAGCAAGGCAAGACGTCTTGGCGTGACACCACGATCAAGGGGGCGGGACCTTCAGAAACTGGCCACTTCCGGTTTCAATTTTTTGCAGTTTCAGCACACTTGAAGTCATTTTGATTGGTGTTTTGCATTTGACTAAACGTGTTTTGGGTATTTTAGATGCTATTAAACGTTTTTCTGCTGTCAGCTAGGAAACAAAAAAATGACGTCGGTTGTTCTTGAAGATGGCTAGCAAACAA
Organism: Hippocampus bargibanti; assembly: GCF_051943395.1. NCBI lineage: Eukaryota > Metazoa > Chordata > Actinopteri > Syngnathiformes > Syngnathidae > Hippocampus > Hippocampus bargibanti. The sequence continues at coordinate 25,989,507 of NC_142741.1, forward strand.
AATAAAATGATCACAATTGGTCTCGCTTCGTCTTTTTGTCTAAACGATCGTCAAACCGCACCGAATACAATTCCTGGAATTAGTGTGAAAGGCCACTTCTAATTTCCGTAGCCAATCAAATGAATAATTGTAACCTATCAATTTAACAGTCCAATTAATAATGGGTTTAAAGGTCATTTCACACCCAATGAAATTCCCCTTTTTTCTCCCGCCTGTTTTCGATCTTAAACAATCCTTCTCTCATCCGTTTTTTCCCACTCCGCCGCTGTTTTTTTCTCACAACAAATGTCTTTGGTTTGCTGTGGATTGAGCACAGCGATGTGTTTGCATGCTCTGCTTTTACACGTGCGCGTTGGCCGATCTCCGTTACAGTGTCGATGGGCGGTAAATGGTCCCCCGCCGAAGCCGTCTCTGATGTATAATCTGGCCTCGCTCGGTGGGCTGAGGCAGCCTAGAGCGTGGGTCAGCGAGGCCAGAAAAAACCAGTGTGTGGGGAACGGGACTGAATGGCGGCAGCTCTGAAATGTGCGTCTAGCCTCCGGGGGGGTGGTCAGGATTCGGGAGGGGTGACGGGGGAGCAGGCTGAAGGTATTTGTATGGTGTTGACTGTTCCTGACAGATGGGAGAGGACCTTCACGGCAAGATTTCAACCGTGTTGAGCTTGTTTCTGCCCCATTGGGACAAGCCCTGTTTCTGTCCCATTGGGACATTGAGCCCAAAGGCTCACTGTCCAAAATTCCGCTTCTTCCAAGAAATATGAAGTGATTGTGATCATTGTTTGGCTCTCATTCTCCAGTGATTAAAGTATAATGGCGCTTTGACGTTGGGATTTCCATAAGCGGATATGTGCAGTCGGAGTACAACGGGGCTTTTTGTGGCCGAACCAAGACACTTAGTGCTAAATACTTGCTCGTCTCCACAGGGTTACTGCTGTTCGTGATGTCGATGCTGAGGCACAAAACAATCTGGAACTAAGACAAAGGAACCACATCACGCAAAACATGGTAAGTCTCTGACCGTTCATTTTCACAATTTCCTTGGGGCAAAAAAAAATTACATCTGAGCTATTTGTTACTCCGTGAGTGAGGGATCTTATTTATTTTGTGCACCCTTGTATATTGCAGGTGGATGCGAGGCTGACACCCCTGGCGGCAATGGGCCTGGACCGAGGCGCCCTGATTCACGACGGTCTTCGCCTCCACGGTGGCGTTGTGTATCCAGGGATCAGAACGCTGCAGACAGAGAAGACTAGAGAGGTGGCTGTTCTCCCAATGGGTTACAACCGCGACGGGCTACCCGAGCTGCTCTACAAGCCGGATGGCCCTCTGGACAGTCGCAAAGCCACAAATGGATACCTGGGGCTCTATAAGGGCATCCCTCCTAATCTCCACAAGCCGGTGCTAATTCCAGGAGCGGAGGGTTTAAGCTTGGAACGGAGGTTGGCACCTGGGGAAAAAGCACCTGAAATGAGCTTAGGGAGCACCGGCAGTAGCTTCCTCCGTCTGCCGTGGCTTAACCCTTACCCGGAGGCGAGCATGTATCCCTTCATGGACTCGTCCAAGTATGCCACGCTGAACATGTACAAAGCGTCGTTGCTCAGCCAACCCAGCCCCTACCTCCCTCAGCATCTCGCTTACCCTTCTCTTTGCGCACCCCAAGGTGGCACCGTCAACCCCGTTGCGGTCACCTCTGCCGCTGAAAGACTCTACTACATGCCCACTTATCCACCTCCGGCCATGTCCTCTCCCCTCGTGGCCCCCCAAATGAGGATCCCTCCCGTCTCGGTGGCCCCCACGACCCTCGTACACTGCCAGGACAAGGGCCTCGGCATCGCTCCGCCATTTGTGCAGCAGCTTCACCAGCCTTCCCCGCATCCTCAGCATCACCCGTCTGCTATTGACAGGGAGCGATCACCCAATAGGAGCAGTCGAGCGAGTAGACCTCCCTCTAGGACTGGAGGCGGTGTCAGCAATAACAACGGCAGTGCAAGCGCGAGCGTCGCCGGCGGAGGAAATAACAACCTGCCGACCGAATCCTCGCCGCACGCACCCTCTCGTCTCCCCCAAACTCTCATTGACAATTCACTGGATCTGCAGAGGCCGGTCGCAAGGATGGGTCAACCGCCCGTCTCTTCGGCTTCGATATCTTCAGCGTCCGCCGCGCCCGTTTCTCATCTGTTGTCAGTTGGAAACATGGCCTCAGAACAGGCCTCGCCCGCCAGGCCACGGCCGAGGGACGGGCTGCCGGGTGCTGAAAGGAGACCCCGGTCACCGTCAAGGTCCAATTTTGACAGGCCCTCTCACCAACCCCAAGCAACCAAAGAACCGACGGAGAAGCCGTTGGATTTGTCTGGAAGAATACTGGAGTTTGGACTTCCTAATGGTTTCCCGATTAAGATGGACACCATTGCTCCCGGTGCACGTTATGGACTTCCCCCAAGCGGAGAACTTCTAAAAGAGAACCTATCCCTCTCTCCCTCCTCGCACCCTCACTCTGTGGTAAACAGCACTTCTGCAAAGGTCTCGGAGAGACCAGAGATGATCAGCACTTTACACTCCTCCTGGGTCGTACCCAGCCGGTCTCCCACTCAAACTCAGCACGCCACCGGCTTATCCTCATCTCCCAGACCTGGCGCAGATGTGGGCTCCTCACAAGCCAAAGGCTCCTCACCTTCTGTCATCAAACACAAGAATCTGGAAAGAGTACTCCCTCAACCGCGTAGCTTGTCCTGTCCGAGGATGAATGATCCCAATTCAGTTTCGTCGGATTCCTCCCTCATCACGTCCAGGGTTCTTTCTCCCAAATCAAATGGCGATTGGGCCAAGCACAGCCCTCTTCAATCAGAACATTTGCCAGTCGTGGGCCACCACAGAGAGGGAGTGGAGAAGTCCTCCCAGAATCCCAAGAGAACGGAAACTCTTCCGGAGCCGTCGTCGTACAAAAGGCCCATGGTGGAGAACGGTCACCCCGCCGGGCCCCTTTACCTTCCTCAAAGTGACGCTTACCTAAGCCACAGTTTGGCCTACGCCAATCGATACCTGCACTACCCGATCCCCGACAGCATGGCACTTCACTCCCTTCCGATTGCAGGGAAAGGTCCGGTGTACCCTCACCCGGTCTTGCTGGGCAGCAATAGCCTTTACCCATCTCACTTGGCAGCGAAACCTCCTTTGCCCTACCATAACTTACCGCCCTCTTCGGGTGGGGAATACCTTGCTTATAACTCACAGGAGATGTCCCACCCGCTAATGCACTCTGATAACAAGCTAGCGGAAAGAGGGGATGGCGGCCTGAAAGCGCGGCCACATGACAAATCCAGAAGTTTGTTTGAAGAAAGAGACAAGAACTTGAGCAAGGAGATGAGAGAAGGAAGCCAGATAAAATCAGACAAAGAAGCAAATGCACAAGAGCAAAGCGGCGCTCAAACAAAATCATCGTCTCCGCCTGCAGCGCCCCGAGAAAAGATCGAATGCATTGACCTCGTCCACTCGGACACCGACGCGGAGTCCACACCGGCGGTTCCGAAACAAACCTCGGCTGAATCCTCGGCCTTTGACCAACACCAACGTTACCACGGCAACCAAAACCCAGCGAGAGTGGACTATGAGCCAAAATTTCATCTTTCCCATCCTTACCCGATCCTCTCCGGACACAGCCCGACGCAAAAGCACCATCCCGCGGACCGACAGCAGGAGATGACTTACGGAAAGCCAAAGGCCGTTCAGGACGCGGGCTGTCCCGCAGCGACAGCTAGCGCATCCCCAAATAATCCTGGAAAGGAAGACGAAGACTCCTCGGCGGAACAGAGCCCCAGTCCGGAGCCCGCGGACGACGACCAGAGTACCTTACGTTGCGCCCGCACGTCCGGTGAGCGTAGCTCTGGCAAGGACAAAGGGTCAAGGGACGGCAGAGCTCGTCACTTCGCTCCAAATTGCACAGTTATGGCCAAAGAGGTAAACCGGGACGCGTTCACGTGTCGAGACGCTGAAAACGAAGACAGCGTGGTGGATCTCGGGGAGTCTCAAGGAGAGGGTGACGACGAGGATGACGAAGATTGCCAGAACTCTAAAGGCTCTCGCCGGTCCGGTCTGGCCAAGAGAATCGCCAACTCGACGGGCTACGTCGGCGACCGCTTTAAATGCGTCACCACCGAGCTGTATGCTGACTCCAGCAAGCTGAGCCGCGAGCAAAGAGCTCTGCAGGTAAGCTCCATTAGCATCTGTTTGCGCGCTTGTCTTTGTCTACGTACGCTGCAGCGTATGTCGCGGAAATCGTGACGTGCGCTACAGTCATTTTCATCTTGGCAACCAAAACCGCCCAAAAAACGTTGAACTCAACCCTCGGATTTGCACCGGGTTTCTTCCCACGGGGTCATGGACTTCGGCACTCTTAGGCTCACATTGTCCTTGTGTGAAGGAAAATATTTGTCCATATGACAAATTCTACCAAAAAAGACTTTATCGACATCGCAGGGATAATACTAGTGGGCCTCAAACAAACAGTGACAAGTAACAAAAAGTCTGCGTATCTCACCCAACTTCCCCAATGTATTATTATTATTATTATTATTATTATTATAGATATACAGTCAAACCTTGGTTTTCCAACGTCTCAGTTCTCGACCAATTTGGTTTTGGACCAAAAATTGTGTTTTCTTTTTTTATTTTTTATGCCTTGGTTAATAAGTGAAAATGGATTCTCCACCAAACTGAGAGCACCTGAATGCACCACTTGATCCTTCTTTGTGTCGGTTTTCATTGTAACCGATGGATTATTGTGAGCAGGGTTGTTTGTATTATTCAATCACCATTAAAAAAAAAAAAAAAGGAGACATTGATGAAATTGATTATATTGTTAAATGTTTCGGTTTTCGAAGAGGTTTCTGGATCGGATTATGGTCAAAAACTGAGGTTTGACTGTGTAGTTTTTCTCTCCCCGCATTCTTTTGAACTGCACATTTTTAGCAACGTGTTGATCTCCGACTGATGTTGAACTTTAGGGGTTTTGTTGTACTTCAAAACACCGGAATTAATTGGAATAAACGCTCTTTATTCCAATGGCCAAATTCCCATTTTCCCAATTGGGAACACGTCTTGCGCGTATGTGACTGGCATGCTGCTTTTTCCAGCCCGACACAGCGCAAGACTAATCCCCTCGCCGTCGTGCTGCTGTCCTGCCTACAACGGGCTTGACCTTCCCCCTCCATCTTAGTCAGCGCGCGCGTGCGCGCAAGGCCACTTGGACGCCTTCTATCAGGCGAGGCGCTTGGTTCAAAGGTTAACCAGGCCCGCCATGTCTGGATGTTGATTAGCGAGCAAGCGTTTGCTAAAGGTTATTCTCCGCGCTCGTCCTTGGGCGAGAACGCTTGTTTGGCGTCGCATCGTTTTTTTTATTTTTTTCTCCCTGAGCATGAGCGCGCCGGGCCCGGCGGCGCATAACGGCCGGCGGCTATGCTTAACCCCAAGGTGAGGGGCAGTGCAGTGAAGGGCTCGTCGTGCGTGCTTAAGAAGGAGCAGCTGCACGAGCTGGGCTTTCCTGTTTGGCTGCGCACTCCCCTCCCCCGCTTAGTTGCTAGCGCCAAGCCGCCGTGCTTCCCTGCTTGGCCTGCTTGCTGTCCAAGGGCACAATTCTCCGGTGCCCCTTTTGGCTCAGAAGAACTCCCTCGCTCCCTCCCTCCCTCACTCCCTCACTCACTCACTCACTCACTCACTCACTCACTCACTCACTCACTCACTCACTCACTCCCTCCCTCAGCCCTTGTTGCTCTCACTTGGCACGCATCAAAGCCACATCAATGACACCAGGGCTGGGCACTTTTTTTTACAATCACGTATCAAGTCCCCGGAGGGCCAAATTGGTTTCATCTGAATAAAAATATGTCTCTGGTCGTTACCAGATTGTCATTTAAAAGAGCAAAGACATCCAATCCCCGAAAATCCCCTGCAAGCCTACAAAGCCCACCCTACCTACATGTTCTCTCTGTGATCGCTACCAAATTTGAACCAAACAGATAAGCAATATTAACTCATTCAGTGCCATTCACAAATTTATTCAGGAATTGAAAATATGACGTAGAGTGTCATTCCAGAATTTGTTTTTTTTTTTTTCATGCTTGGGTGTCGGTAAAGCCCTGGCCATGGCCTCTGGCAATGTTTTTTTTTCTTTTCCACAAGGGGGCAGAATTTCCCTTTTTCTATGTTCCAGCGCTATATAAACCAATATGTAACATATTGCATTGTATTTTGGACAGCCGCCCTCATTTCAAGATCATATAACTCCAGAACCATATAAGTTAGGAATTAACTAATTTTTCTGATGAAAGAAGAGAATCTAAGCTTTGTAACGCTATCCTGAATCTTTATGTCGTCTTAAAAGTCAATATTCTATGAGTCCTGGAATTAAAGTGACAATGACAACAACCCTGGCACTGGGGTGGGCACATTTATAAACATGTCTGGCAGTGAATGAGTTAAAAAGTGTCATTTTTTGGGACGTCCCGCGGAAGCAACACTTCTCGCCATAGAACGCATGGTTCTACTAAGTCAAGTCGACAAGGTGAAAGCACGCACGCGGTGGTGAGATTCCAAGGTTCCACCCCGGCCGGGCAGATTAATTGGTGCCCTTCTGGTCAGAATTTGGAGTAGGAATCCTGCCGCTGTGAATTTCCTTCCTCTGACGCTTTCAAATGGTTGCGTGCTTTGAAGTAGCCATTTATTCATCTCTGCTCATGGCTTTAATTTGCTTTTTTTTTTTCTTTCTTTTTGGAATTGCATGACAGTCGCCATCAAATGCCCTTGAAGGCCCACCACTCTGAGGTTCCTCGACCCCTGATTAGGTCGCTCACATTCACACTTTAGAGCCGCCGTTTTGCACCCCCCCCCCCCCCCCCTTCGGCATCCCCTTTTCACTTGTCACGCGGTTTGCGTCGGCGCTCCAACATTCCGAATAATAAAAAGGCAACAAAGCCTGCGCTTTGTTATCTATCCAATGGCGCAGAGGCAGATTTGTTAACGTGTCCCAAATGTCCGTCCGTCTGTGTTGTTGCAGGCGTCGTCGTGAACTGTGGTTTTTGTCTGTGTCATGCTTGTCAATGCGCAGTGCGGCACAAAACCATCAAACGCTGAATTTTTTTTTTCCCGGACGTCTGATCATTTCATTTGTTTCACAGAAACCAAAAGACCCCGTTTAGTTACCATCACTTTTTTTGCCACGATGAACATCGTCTGTGGAAGCTCTCAGTCGTACAGGAGTGGTCCCTCCATGAAAAGGTTGCTTCAGCCGTCTGTCGTCTGTACTTCTTTCAAGGTGTCGGACGTTTCGCTTCTTATCCAAGAAGCTTCAGTTTGCCGACGAAGCGAAACGTCCGACACCTTGAAAGAAGTACAAATGAAGAAACCTTTTCGTCCACGACGAACACGATTTCTCAGAAATGATTTGATGCTTTTGTGCTGCCCTGTTGAGTGTTATTTTATGTTTTGACCTTTTTGCGTGACCGCCTTATGAATGTGTGAAGAAAGAGCGGAGAAAAGCTTTACAATAAAAAGTGGCGAATGAATTGATGGACAGTTCTATTGAGCCCACCCCCTCATTCTAATTGCTTAGATGGAAGTCATATCACGAGAGGGGAGTAATATAAGTCAACCTGCAGCTAACTGGGAGGTCAGTTCTTTACATTTCTTATCACATCTGCCTCTGATGGCCTCTTGTCTCCTTGTTGTACACTTTGTATGGCTGCGCACTCCTGTTTTTTCGCACTGCCTCCTTTCTCCCCCATTTCCCTCCCCTCAACCCTCCTCTTCCTGTCCGCCTCGGGGCTTAGATGTATATTTCCTCGCAATGTTTGTACTCCGGGAAGCGAAGATGTGCCAGGAATTTAAGGCGCGCGCGGACTCACAGCGGCCGCGATAATCTAACCCAAAGGTCCCCAACCTCCCCGGGCTCATTTGGTACCGGGCCGCGCGGAAAGAATAAATAATTTACATCCTTTCCGTTTTATTTATGATCTGAGTCCGAACTATGTTTTATTTTGAAAAATGAGCAGATTACATCCGTCTATGACTTACTCTTGACGCATGTCAAAATGCTTGTCTAGGTCACGTGATGCATACCGCTAAAATTAGCCTAGCGTAAGCTAGCAAAATGAGTCAAAAAAAAAAACCGTACTTGTTTTTGTGGCGTGTCTTATTTTGAAGCCACGTTTAAACATTACCATGGTTACCATAGAGCGTTCAGGGGCAGAGACGATGTTACATATGTTGTTGATGGCGCGATGTTTCCAGGACTCTGCTAAGAAAGTTGTATACAGATACACAATTGATTATTATTATATTTCAAAGAAAGAAAGAAAAACGTTTCCATGCCTGTCGTATCGTTTTATTTTGTTGTATTTATCGGCCGCTCCGTGAAAATATTCTTTGACATTAAAACGGTCCGTGGCGCATAAACGGTTGGGGACCGCCCGGTCTAACCCGGTCTTTATGCTTGCCCCCCCGCCCCCCTTTCAACCCTTCACCCCCCACCCCACTGCCTTATTATGTCTTGTGTGTGGGTTTAATTTCTTGGCATTTTCTATTCATTTAAAATGTTTAATTTTCTTCACACACACACAAAATCCCCCTTTGCATTTTTTAAATGTTTTGCATTTCTAGCTTTTGAGGCCAGATTCCAGCTTAAGAGTGGAAAGCGTGTGTGTCGCTTGGCCAGACCACGAGTGGTTTTCATGGGATTTCTCTGCATTTTTTCTCTCCTTCTTTTTGTGTGTGTGTGTGTGTGTGTGTGCGCGCACAGCGGGCGATGATGAGGTTCTCCGAGCTGGAGCTTATGGAGAAGGAGGGCGGCGGCAACGTGTGCGCGTCTGCCCCGGCAGCCGGACGAGAGCTGGCCGACAGCCAACGCAGAGAGAGAACGCTGGAACTTGGCCAATACGCCACCCGGCATGGGGACAGGGAGGGTGAGCGCACACACACACACACACACACACACACACAAACGCTGTGGCAAGCGAGACCGGGTCACTCTAAAAAAAGACCCACTTTTCCTCTGTCGGCGCAGACGCTCTCGTTATTTTCAAGAAGCCCTTGGCGACGGCTACGATCGGGAGGGTGAGATTGCGCCAGAGTGAAAGCAGTGTGTGAGGAAGGCGGACGGAAAGCGGGCTTGGAATGGGAAGGGGGGCTCGGGGGCAGATCGCTTGGCGCGCGGCCCGGCTGCATGTTGGAACCGGGCCCGGGCTGACGTGCGAGCCTAATTATGGCTGGCGCGGAGCGAGGGGGGGTTTGGCCTCGCGCTCGATGCGAGAAGGGTGCGGTGCGCTCATGCCGCGGGGGAGGACGTGGCGGCGGAAAGGGGGAGGAGGGGCAGCGGCAAAAGTACACGGGATGTGGCGTTGCCTCGGCGGAAGCGTCGCCGGTGAACCATCCAGATGAAAAAGTCTTTAGCCCATCAAAGTTTAACTGCCCGTCTTTAAAGCGGAATAAAAGCTGCCTGCTTCTTAACTAGCGTCTTCCCCCTCGCTAAGCGGCCGTTTTCCATCCCCGCTCAGGTTTGCCGCCGGCGTTCTCCAATAACCGCGTGCCGGTCCTTCAGAGGTGCGTGGCCCGCACGGAGTCGCCCGGCCCGAGCGACGGCGTTGGCGCGCCGGCCTCGGATGCCGCCCAAAGGCTCGCTCTCGCCTCCGCGGCCGAGGAGGCCCTCGCTCGTGACTTTGGCCTGCGCGTCCTCAAGGCGGAGCGGGACGAAGACGACACCGCGTTCCGCCCTCGCAAAAGAGCCAGGATGTCTGCCGGTGAGAAGTTGTAATTCCGCTTTTCCTATTGGCCGCACGTGCGCACGTCAGGTTGCTTTGCAAACACAGGTTCCCCAAATCAATTGCGCCCGTAAATTTAAAGCACGTGACTGGGAGACGAGCAAGCCTTCATTCCCGCCCGTCGTTCGCGGGGACGGTCGTTCTCTGTCTTCTTTGAAAAATGTTCCTCTGCGCCGCTAAGCCCCCCCGCGCCCCCTTTCAAGGCTGCTCTTTTCTTTTGCTTTCATCTGCCGTCCTGCCTTTGGGTCTCCTCCTTTTCGGCTTTCGACTCCGCACTCTCCCTCGGCAACAACTGGCGAGTCAGACGTGGGTCCTATGTGACTTTTTTGGGGGGTTTAGTTCTTCTTTTAACCTTTCATTTACCCCCCACTAGGCTCTTACATACACATCTATGTATTTTACGTACTTTTTTTAATGGTTCCTCGCTCTGAATTGCATCTCACTTGAAGGTGTCAACATGCATACTCGACAACCAATCAAAATTTGACCAAAAATTGAGTTATTTGTTCCAAATAATCATCTACGACTGTGGTCTGCATAGCCTGTATTCGACATTGAGTTGAACCCGAAGCAATGTCACATGTCGACATCCCATTTTTTGCCGTTTTCATGAATCACTACATGGAAGCAGTTTTCCACATCTCTCCCTTGTGGGAAATTGCTAAATAAATACATACAAAAATCAACACGTAAATCCATAAACAAATACATACATAAATACACATCAAAGAATAGATGAATACATAACTGAATAAATAAATGAATGAATAAATAAATAAATAAATAAATAAATAAATAAATAAATACAAACCATAAATAAATACATAAATAAATGAATAAATAAATAATTAAATAAATAAATAAATGAATAAATACTGAATAAATAAATGAATAAATGAATAAATAAATACATACAGACAGACAGACAGACACATACATACATACATACATACATACATACATACATAAATGACTAAATAAATGAAAACAAATAGATGAATAAATCAAATAAATAAATACATACATACATACATGAACAAATAAATAAATAAAATCCATAAATAAATGCATAACTAAATAAATAAATTAATCAATAAACAAATACATGAATAAATAGGTGAATGCATAAATAAATAAATACATACATACATAAATGAACAAATGAATAAACAAACAAATAAGTAAATAACTAAAAAAATCTGCTTGTTCGATTCATTGATGGGATTATCTCAAAAAAATGTTCCGTCGTGTCGTCCCATTCCTCAATCTGTTGATTTTTACATGGGATTAATGCCTTCCTACCAGATAAAATGTTATGGAAATAACATGATCTTCATGACCTAAATAATTATAGTTCTGTGTGTTATTACTAATCTTCAAAAATAATAGTAAAAAAATTTGAGATCCGGCAGCCGGAAGCATGACAAGAGTGCCCCCGCTTGGTGTTTGCGGTTACTGCGCTCGTATGTTCTTTTTTTTAAAAACGGCCTCAATCCGCCGACGGGAACACCCGACCGAAGCTGCGTTTCCCGTCCGCTTGACAAGACATTTTGTCGGCAGATGAGCGCGAGCAGAGCAGCGCCGACGACGACGCCGAAGTCGACGACGACGACGACGAAGTGCGGAAGCTCAAAGTGTGCATCGAGCTGAAAGGACTGCGCCTCAGCAAGCCCGCCCAGGGGGGCTCGTCTCCCGAGCGGCCCCTCATCAAACAAGAGCAACCCTGGTCGCGCTCGCTCGCAGAGCCAACGCGAGCGAGCGCCGGCGCTAAGAGCCGACATGGACAGGAAGTGGGGCCGCGAACCAGCGCTCAACGGTGAGTGTGCGTCAGCCGGCGTAACGCAGAGCTATCTTTGGCTTTCTTGTTGAGCCGCCTGTCGAGAAGGGGGATTTCCCGCCAGCCTTTTTGGAAGCAGGCAAAGGAAATGAGCTCCAGGATACTTCCTTCTGACAATCACAAACGGGAGCTCACTTGGCCTCCCCCTTGTCATGCCAGCTTTTTTACTTCATTACAGTGATACCTTGGCTTATCAACTTAATTGATTCCCAGACAGAGTGTCAAAGTGTCTATCCCAAAAATTAATTGCACATAGGAAACCATTAAAATGAGAATAATCCGTTCCCAGGTCCCCATAAAACATCATTTTCTAATTTTCTAAGCCTTAAAACTACACAAAATAGACCTTATTTTATGTATAATAAATGGGCTGTGGTATTATAATTGAATAAATAAACTGTACTGTACAATAAAGTCGTTTTATTTACCTTTGTGATGCCCGTTGATGGCTTGATGGAATGGAGCGGCCGCTTTCATCAGCATTAAACACTTGATGAGGAACGTAGCCTTCTTCTTTCACCATCTTGATGAATGATCCCTTGTAGGTGCTTTCTCTGCCATCATTTTATCTAGTTCCTCATCAACTGTGTTCTGTTTAGCTGGGTTGATAGCTTTTTGCATCAAGTTTACCGATGGCTTGTGCGGGTTGCTTGTGGAGCCTGATTAATGGGATATTTTAACCTTGCACTCTACACTCTGCCTTTGAACGATCAAACTTGAAACAAGTCCAAATGTCACTCCATTTTATCACTCTCTGTCGTCTGCCTGTCTCTTTAATGTTTAAACCACCTCCCCTGACTGCTGCGTTCTTGACCAATCACGTGGCTTTAACCGAAGACTGGGGGCGGGGAATAGAGGACTAAAACAAGCCGGCTGCCATTTTCTTGTTAGGAGAACGTGCTCATTGTGGCGCTCCGTGTGTATCCCGAAAAATAGTTTGTATGCCAAGGTAAAATTGTCATCAATGTAACGTTAGTAAACCGAAAGGTTGGTAAGCCAAGGGCTTCGTAAACGCGGGTATCACTGTATTTTATTGTGTGTGTGTTTTGGTAGCGCCTGCCTTGTAGAATAGAATGCGCCGTGACGGCGATGAAAGCGCGCACGACAAGAAGTGGCTGGTGGAGATTTGCGTGGGCAGGTGTCGTGTGACTAATGTGCGATCATTTCCCCTCGCCCTGTCGCCCTGTCGCCCTGTCGCCCGCCCCCTCCACGTCAAGACAAGTCGCAGGAAAAAGGCAAACCAGCGTGTGGGGGAGGGACCAGAGGGTCTAACTTATTAAAAGCATGCGCTCCCTTCTTGGCGTGCCCAGACTGAAGCGAGCGAGCGAGCGAGCGTGGCCAAGAGGAAAATAAAAGAGCAGGCGGGAGATGAAAGAAAGGGAATAAATCACACCACATTTGGCTTTTATGTTCCCTGCGCAAACGGCAGGCCTTGATTGGCCGTTGATTTCTTTTCATTATTTGATTTTTTTTTTTTTTTTCCTTCCCGGCTTTCACCTTTTCAGATAACGTCACCTTGGCAACAGCCCCGCAACCATTTTTTTTCCCTCCTTCGCTCTGCACGCTTGCGTTTGTCCTTTGTTCTCCAACGCGCCTGATGCGGACAAAAGTATTGGGTCGCCATTCAATTATTCCCCACGAGGCTCGTTCCTATGAAGTGAATCTTAATTCATCGCCGTCAGACAATTTGCACAATTGCGTGCTTCCAACTTGAGCGGGAACAATTTTGGAAAAAGCTCTTTTCTGATTGTGTCGACGAGCAAGATACCGGATTTTCCTCTGTATAAGGTTCGCCCAAAAGTCTACATTTTCTTCAAAAGTGCGCCATATAAGGCGCACCGGCATATTAGGCCCTTATAGGCAGGTGCGCCTTATATTTTGAAACCTTTTTTTGAAAATACACCATTCATTGGGGGTGTGCCTTATCGTCCAGAGTATCTTATTTATGGAAAACGTTTTAAAATATGTCATTCATTGGAGGTGCGCCTTAAATGTAGAAAAAAAGTTTGAAAATACACCATTCATTGGGGGTGCGCCTTATAGTCCACTTCACCTTATTTATGGAAAACGTTTTTAAATGTCATTCATTGGAAGTGCGCCTTATATGTGGAGGGAAAAAAATGAAAATACACCATTCATTGGGGATGCGCCTTATAGTCCAGTGCACCTTATATATGGAAAATGTTTTAAAATATGTCATTCATGGGAGGTGCGCCTTTTATGTGGAAAAAGTTGGAAAATACCCCATTTATTGGGTTGTATCTTATAGTCTGGTGCACCCTATATATGGAAAATGTTTTGAAATTCATTGGAGGTGCGCCTTATAGTCTGGTGAGCTCTATATGTGTGAAAAATGTTTGAAAATACACCAATCGTTGGGGGTGCGCCATATAGTCCGGTGCACCTTATATATGGAAAACGTTTTAAAATATGTCATTCATTTGAGGTGCACTTGATAATCCGCTGCGCCTTGTTTGAAAAGATAACATTTATTGGTGGTGCGCCTTATAGTGCAATGCGCCTTGTACACTGGAAAATACGCCACATGAAGATGTGGTGGGGGGAATTTGATATGGAAGAATTTCATTTTCCACCCTATAATTTCACCCCAAAGCCAGATAAAGAAAGGAAATACGCTTTCCACCACGGAGATTCCGCAAAAATGCTCGCGTCAAGAGCTTGAACAGCAGGCCTGCCGGTTCTTGCCGGAAACGTGTGTGCTTTCGCACTTTGACACGGCAAGCCACAATCAGATCATTGAAAGCGTCGGCAACAATTGAGTGGCGTTAAACTTGGCGCCGTGTGATGGCCTCGCATTGCCAAATACGTGGATGGATGCCGCCGTGTTTCCACTCGGCCTCGGCGGCGTTATGCAAAACAAGTGGGGGAGGAAAACAGCACCATATTTCTGCACTTTTCGCTTTGTTTCTGACCAGCCATTCAGAATGTTTATTAGCAAGTATAATGCGATGCCGATTCCATCCATTGTCAACTCCCAATCCTCCATTTTCAATTTTTAAACTTGCTATGTGGACACTGGGCGTGAGTTGAGAAACCCCATTTGGACTCCCGATACTTTTTTTGGGTGTCCTAACAGACATCAGAAAAATATTTTATAGCATCTAAAATAGCCAAAACACGCAGGCTGATATTTTGAGTCAAATGCAAAACACCAATCGAAAGTGTCCCAAAAACTGCCACAAAATGAGCTCGGAACTGGGCAGATTCAGAAAGTCCCGCCCCCTTGTTCGTGACGTCACATAACAAGACTTCCTGAATATTCAGCGTGAGTCTTAAAAGGTCAAATGTAGCTTTAATATGCCGTGGAATCTTTGTCAAATGCGCTCAATAGAAGTCATTTGAAGCCATTTTACAAATTATGGACGCAACTTGTCCGGAGGTGTCGGTTGTCCTCTTAAGGGTTCATTTGACTTAAAATGGGAAAATAAACGTTGACGAAACGATTGCTGCAAATTGCTTTCTCTCCGCCAAATGTTTGGGGTTGGAATCGCCTCGCTCGCCAAATTGGATCTGAAGCCATTTCAGCTGGCACCAAGTGATGTTCGAGCGCTCACATGAGCACGCTTGCAGAAGCTCATCAGTATGGGGCTCATCTGATTTCAATGAAAACGTCATCCCCCCAACCCCCAAAAAAATAAAAAATCAAGCGGCAAGCGGCGTTCCCTTCGTCTTGTGCGAAAACGCCTGTCGAGAATCCTTCAGAGGAAACGGCCTTTCCATTTTGCGGCCTTCAAGGACAACTGACGTCTCCGGACAAATTGTGTCCATAATTTGTAAAATGGCTTCAAATGACTTCTACTGAGCGTATTTTAATAAGATTCCGTCGCATATAGCTATATTTTATGTTTTAAGGCTCACGCTTAGTATTCAGGAAGTCTTGTTTTTGAGTTGGTGACGAGTCCGTACGTGACGTCACTAAAGGAACGCCCCCTGACCAAAAAAAAGACACATTGTAGCAGTCCTTCCGTCACGTCTATGTATTTTGCTGTACTCGTTTGGTCTGAAAAACTCGTGTTGCACCAAAAAGCCACCAGAAGAGGGCGACCAAGCTCCATGGAAGGAATTTATCAGCCTGTGAAAATGGAGGTGGCCACAGGAGGTCGCCATTTTGTGCCTCTTTTTGGGTGATACATTTCCCCCCAATGTTGCCTCAAAATGGCACGGAATAAATTCTTTAATGGATTGCAAACATGTATGCTTTCCTCTTCAGAACGATTTCGATCATATTCATAAGTGGATGCGTAACAAGAAAGCATCTTCTCTGAATCTGAAGCCATTGTTTGGATTCACTCGCAATGCAAGACGTCATGAACTGGGGGCGGGCCCTTCTGAAAATGCCCAATTCGCAGTTCATTTCTTTGCAGATTTTGAAGTCATTTTATTGGCATATTTTTTTGGCATTATTTGCATTTGACTAAAAATATCATCCTGCGTGTTTTGGGTATTTGAGATGCTATTTTCTGTTTGTTAGTTCGGAAAGAAAAAAGTGATTTGGTTGTCCTTTCAATGAAAACGTCATCCAAAATCAAGCGGCAAGCGGCGTTCCGTTCGTCTTGTGCGAAAACGCCGGTGGAGAATCCTCCCGAGGAAACGGCCTTTCCATGAAGGCCTTAAATAGCGTTTTGACCTCGTGGGCTTTTCTTCTCTGGAAAAGCGTCGCATTTGCGCAAGTTGAAGGCGCTCCGCGTTGACGCCGACGCTTGCTGCAGCGCGCGTGCCTCGACGGGGGTTCAAATGGGGGCTGTATTTTCTTCCCGATCGAGCAGGCGCGCCGCGCTCGCAGACGGCTCTCTGCGCTCATGAATAAAGCAGCAGAAGGTGAGCGATGGCCTTGCGATACCTTCCCGCACGCTAATAGCGTCCCCCCCTTTTCGTCTCCCGCAGGAGTGGGCGCACCTCCCCTTCACCCCGGCGGCCGGCTGAAGGACAGAGCGCACCCGCCGGGCCCCTTCTCGGGCGAGCCGAAGGAGCCCTCGCCGGGAGGCGCCCCTCCTCTCAAGCTGCGTCGCCACGGCGACGCCGACAAACCCAAGGGCAAGCGGCCCTGCAAGACCAAACACACCGGCCAACGAGAGCGCGAGAGGAGAAAAGAGGGCGACGCCCCAAACAGCCCCGGACGCCGTTTCCCGCCTGAGCCGGCGAGCGGCGACGACCGCCAGGTGAGTTTGCGCCTGACAGGAAAGGAAGGAAGCTTGTTTACGAGGTTTTGACCCCGCCCCGCCTCGCCTCGCCTCTCTTTTCTTCCACGCTACCTCCCGACTCGTCGCGCCGCTTAATTGTCAAGCGCGCCTCGTCCGCCCCGTCGGCGTGCGCAAAGGCTGCGTGTCGGTGAGCATTCCTGACATGACAACAAACCCCGGAGCAATTAGACAGCGGCGCAGAACACGAGGCCCGCGCTCGCTCGCCCGCCCGCTAGCTCGCCACCCCTCCCTCGCCTCTGCGGTGAGGAATGTGGCAGCCGCAGTCGAGCGCGTGAACTTCAAAAGCGTGGGGGGGAGGGTGGGAGAGGGGGGAGGAAGAAAAAAAACACGAGCACGGGGAAAATTGCGGGGGGGAGGTGAAAAAAAAAGGCGAGTTGTTTTGCGCCCGCGCCGCTCGCTCTCTCCTCCTCAGCCTGACAGCTGCTCCGACATGGAATTCCACAGGGAGGGCACACACACACACACACACACACACACACACACACACACACACACACACACACACACACACACACACACACACACACACACACACACACACAGACGGAGCCTTGGCAAGCGCCTCTCTCGCCTGTTGGTTTAGCGGTTGAAGGAAAAAGTGGCGTGCCAGCCTGTAGCGTAGCGTCAGCGGCGCCTGCACGTGTGACACATTTGCGTGTCTTCCTGACGTAAAAAAAAAAAAACAACAACAACAACACGCAGATGTTGCGCATTAAGGCTTCAGAAGTTTGACAATCATCAGAAAAAAAAAAGTTAATTCCTAAATGATATGGGGCTGGAGTTATATGAGCTTGAAATGAGGGCGGCTGTTCAAAATACAATACAAGACATACATACAGTATTGCTTTCTGTAGCGCTTTAACAACAGCTGATGCTGGAAGAAAATGAAGCGCTAATATGGATAAAAGGGAAATTCTGCCCCTTGTGGAAAAGAAAAAAATTGCCAGAGGTCTGACCAGCGCTTTATTATGACAACACGCGCCCACTTTGTGTTACTTTATGTTACTTCCGGGTTGAGTGAAGGCTGGCGCGTGTGGCTGCCGCCGCTCACCCGCAGAAAAAAATATCCTATGACTGTAAATTGTCCTTGAGAGTTTTGAAATGCGCTTAGAAATGAAATATTTTATTATTACGACTATGTCTATTAGCTAGCTAGCTATCTTTCCATCTATTTGAGTAACTTCTGGGTTGAGTGAACGCTGGCGCGCGTGGCTGCCGCCGCTCGCCCGCAGAAAAAAAATATCCTGTGACTGTAAAGCGTCCTTGAGAGTTTTGAAATGCGCTTCTAAATGAAATGTATGATTATTATGATTTCTGATTGTTTACGGGCACCCGTGTACAAGAAAAGCCGAACACACACACACACACACACAGATGTAAGGCCTCGGAAGGTAGACAAAGGGCCCCGTTGCGCGCGTCGACACGGAACGCCGCACTTTTGGGGGCGGGGAACGACCCCGTTTTTGACGGACCGTCCGCTGATCGCCCCCCTTTTTCTCTCTCTCTCTCTTTTTGCCTCCACAGCCGAGCGAGCAGCGAGAGGCTCCGAGGAAGCGAGCCGCCTCTCCTAATCATTCTCCCCGCTCTCCAGTCAAGCCTCACTCCCCCGCCGCGCTCTGTCCGCCCCCGCCAGAGGTCACGGGGGCCCAACGGATGCCCGTCGCCGCCGGCGACGCCCCGGCGGTGCGGCCCATCCCGCCCGAAGCCCGCCGGCTGATCGTCAACAAGAACGCGGGCGAGACGCTCCTCCAGAGGGCGGCGCGTCTGGGCTACGAGGTAATGGCGGGCGTGCGGGCGGGAAGTCGGGCGTGCGGGCAGGAAGTCGGGCGTGCGGGCAGGAAGTCGCTCCCGCTCGACTCGTCGCGCTTCTCCACACATTTTAGCGTCTTTGCCTAAATTGAGCTTGTTTTGTCGCCGCTCGCTCTTCCACATGCGTCGTCTTTTGTCCGTTCTTCGCCTCCCTCTGTTTATGTCTTTCAGCGCAGCGCAGGCTTTCGGTTTTCCTTTTTTTTTTTGGCGTCCTTTTTCCTCCCCCCTCTCAGGTTTCCGCTGGTTTCCCTCCCCCTTCTTTCCTCTGGCCGCTCTTTCTCTTCCTCTCTTTGTGACTCAGATTGTCGTTGGCACCCCGCGAGCGCACACACACCCACGCACACACGCTAAAAAAGCCTCCTCCCAGCAAGCCTCCCTCCCTCCCTCCCCTCTCCTCCCCTCGCCCTCCCATCCTCCTCTCGCCTCGCCTCGCTCCGCTCTCACATCTCATTAATTTTCCGTGAGGCAAAGTGTGACACACGCACACACACAGAGGTTGGCGCGCATACGCACGCTAACGCGCACGCTAACGCGCAGACGGCATGGGCAAAATGATTATACGGAGGCGAGCGGAGACGCTAGCTGCCTCTCTCACTTTCTCTGCCGCTTCTTTTCTTCCCCACCGCGCGCGCTCGCGCCGCCGCTTTCTGGCGGTGGCCCCGCGGCTCCGCCACGCAAAAGACAAGAATCTCCTCCCGCGGCTCTCAAAGCCTTTAGCGAGACCGGTTTTCCCCACCTAAGAGCTTGGCGCCGGGCGGTGTTTTAGCGCAAATGCGCCGTCGTCGGCTTTGCCGTCTCCGCCGCCGATGCGGATTTGGCTCGTCGGTGACTCATATTTCGAGCTTGCCAAAACAACGGCAAGGTAGAAGAAGCGGCGCGTTAAAAAAGGGAAGTCAACATTGATCTGTTTAACGTTCACGTGTGACCTAGCGACATTACACACGACTGACTGGATTGAGTGAATGGCTGCCGCTGCTCACCCGCAAAAAAAAAATATCCTGTGACTGTAAAGTGACCTTGAGAGTTTTGAAAGGCACTGAGAAATGAAATGTATTATTATTATTATTATTTATTATTATTATCATCACGAAGTAGCGAGGGATGACTGTCGTTCAGTTTGCCATATGCGCTATGACATTAATTTTTCTCAAAATATGATTTCGTTTTGTGGATCAACAGCGCCCCATGTGGCCATAAGCTGGTACTGCGTCATGTTGTTCTTCAAAGAGACGCTAAATTGATCTGACTCAGTCGTCCGAATTCTAAATGATCGATGAATCGATTGACGACTTTAGGGGTCAGGAGGTCAAATCCCTTCGGCGGGAGTGTGATGAGATCAGCTCTTTTGTTTACCGTGTGGCTGATTCAAAGTGTGTGCTGTTTGCGTAACCGACACAGCTTGCGTCATTCGGGAGGGTTAGACATTTTTTTGTGACCGTTTTTAACTCGTTACCTGCCAGACGACGTATAAAAACGTGTCCACCCCAGTGCCAGGGTTTTTGTCATTTTCACTCAATTTGCAGGACACACGCAATAATGTGTTTTAGGACCACATAAACATTCAATGCACAGTAAGAAACCTTATTTATTATCTTCTTTCATCAGAAAGAAAGACTTAATTCCCAAATTATATGGGTTTGAAGTTATCTGAGCTTGAAATGGGGGTGGCTGTACAAAATACAACGCAATCGTAATAATAATTAATAATAATCCATTTGATTTCTAAGCGCCTTTCAAAACTGTCAAGGACACTTTACAGTCACGGGATAAGAACATTTTTTACATATTGGTTTATATAATAATACTAATAATAATACATGACATTTTAAGCGCCTTTTGAAGCTCTCAAGGACACTTTACAGTCACAGACAAGCATAGGTATGATAATAATATAGTGCTTTAGCACCAGCTGAAGCTGTAACAAAGTGCGAACATGGACAAAAGGCAAACGCTGCCCCCTCGCGGCAGCGAGAAAACCTTGCCGGAGGTCGGACCAGCGCTTTATCGGCACCCTCCCGCCAAGAAAAACCCAAACAAATTCGGAAGTGGCGCTCCACGTCATATTTTCAATTCGCGAATAAATTTGCGAATGGCGGCGATCATCTTGACGTTGTACCAAAGTCAACCACTAGGTGGCTTGCCGTCAATAGAGCGACGGTGCCGTCCGTGTGCGCACGTTGCCTTTTAATTAAAGCCGGATGGCCCTTTGTCTCTCCCCTTTTTCCCTTCCTCCCCCGTCCTTTGCGCGCCTCTCTTCTTGACACATTTTCCAAATGGATTTATTGATCGGCGCACTTTAATGCCTCCTCAGCTGCGCCGCGCGTCCGCCGGCTCGCCACATCGCCGCTTTTCCGCGCGTCCTCTCGCGTGTGTAATATCTTTAATGGCCAGCAGAGGCGTCGTCAGCAAAGTGTAAGTAGGTGTGTGCGCGTTGCTCATTAAGCGCTTGCTTTATCGTCGGACGCGCATTCAGACACACGTTTGTGATGATTAGGCGTGTGCGTCACCATGTGTGTGAGTCAGAGCGGGCGGCGAGTGTGAACGAGAGGTAAGCGCTGGGAGTATAATGGCCTTCTAATGGCCCTCTAATGTGCCGTGGTGACTGCGGTTGGCGGCGGCGGCAACGGCGGCGGTGGCGGCGGCGGCTCTTCTTCCTTCCTTCCTTCCTTCCTTCCTTCCTCGCTTCCTCGCTCGCTCGCACACAAACACCAAAAGCGGCAGCGGGGAGCAGTCAGCCGAAGCTGGCTCGTCTCTGTGATTTATGTCTCTCTCTCTCTCTCTCTCAAACGTTTTATTCCCCTCCCGCTTCCTTCTTTCCCCCCCGCCTCCGCCATCACTCGCAAACCCCTCCCTCGCATCCCCTTTAGCATTTTTTTTCACCCCCTTCCTGCGTGCCGAGAGGGGGGAGGAGAAAACCTGACACTACACAAACAAGGCACTGGCCGCTGCGCAAACAACACCCCCTCACCCCTTTCCCTCCCCCTTTTTCCCTCCCTCCCTTTTCTCTCTCGCTGCCTCTCAGGAAGCGCCTCTCTCACTGCCTGCGTGTGATAAGCCTGGGGCAGACCCCTGGGGCTCTCACACACACACACACACACACACACACACACACACACACACACACACACACACACACAATTTATGCATAGTGCCTCACACACACACACACAAACACACACAAATACACAAGCAGAAAAGCCCGTGGATGCACAGCGCTTGTCCCGTACTGGTGTTTTAGTGCCGCAAGCTCCAGGCTTATCACACGCAAGCAGCGAGATATAAGGGGCCTGGGAGACATTGACACACACACACACACACACACACACACACACACACACACACACACACACACACACCTCACATTTGCTGATTAGTGTGACACACAGAGTGACACCATTTGTGACCTAATAAGCACACGCCAGTCACGCCAGCGAGCTCTTCTGAACGGGCCACACGAAATGACTCATGTTATAAAAATAACTGAGTTGAGGGGGAAAAAAACATGCTATCGCTAACACACACACACACACACACACACTTCCACATGCAAATTCGCTAATCATCTTTCCCGCACACTCATTTCAAACATTACACGCCCGCACGCACGTGCGCGGGCGTAATTGAAGACGCTGGCACGCGCTCGCTCCCGATGCCCGGGCGACACGGCGCATATATTCATGTTCGTTTAGTTTGGCGCTCCGTGCCGGCGCACATGAAAGCCCACTCGCTGGCTTTTTAGCACCTCCTCCCCCAAGCGACCCCCCACTTTCGTCGCTCTCCTTTCTATTCGCTCGCTCGCTCGCTCGCTAGCTGGCTGGCGGAGCATTTGAAATGCTAATGAGCCGAGATGCTGCGGATGTCTTCATCCCTCTCTCCAACCAACCAACTCCGCGTCCCCCCCAAACCTTCTTCCATCTATCTCTACCCATGCCGGCAGGTGATCCAACCCTCCCCCTCCCCCACGTTTCGCTTCAGTCCATTGAAAAAAGTGGGATAGAGGTGCAATCTGTCATTTATTCTCCTCACATAAATCAAGTCTGATTTTCTCTCGTCAAGCTGGATTGCATTTGAAGTAGCCGCTGCATTTCTAATGGGGCAAAATAGCCGTCCGCGATTTGGACGTTTTGCCTGAGGAGATAAATGGACTCCCTTTTCATGCGGCGTCGTCGGCATCGAACCCCACCGCAAACTGTCGCCGAGTTATGAAACGTTAGCGCTAGCCGTTTAGGAAGTTACGCGTGCGTACTCTGTAGCGTAGCTTGAAGATGGAAACTTCTGAACTCCAGCGTGGAAAACTGCCACTTGTTGATACAATCCCGACTAGACTCGGATGCGCTTATAGGATGGCGCCCAGGGAAAAGCAATGAAATAAAGTATTAGGACGTTTTATTTGAAAGTCTCGCAGTGAAGACATTTACATTTCACAGCAGCAACGTGAAAGGAAAGGAAGAAGTAGAAACGGCTGTAAAGGCAACCACTCTCGCGACGCCATCTTGAAGTCAAAACAACAAAAACCAAATACATTGACGTTTGTAAATGGAAAACAAAATGGCCGACCATCATAAATGTTAACTCATTCACTGCCAGACAAAAATGTATCCAGTCCAGTCCGGTGCCAGGGTTTTTGTCATTGTCACTCCAATTCCAGGACACACAGATTATGGAGTTTTAGGACGACATGAACATTCCATGCAGCGTAAGAAAACTTTGAGTTAATTCCTAAATGATATTGGTCTGGCGTTATATGAGCTTGAAATGAGGGCGGCTGTCCAAAATATCAGTAAAGTCTCATTATATCGATATTCTCGGGAGTGGGAAAAAATATCAATATAAGCGGAATATCGATATATCCCATCCTGCGGCATGTAAATTTTCTCCTTGCGTTCATAGAAATAGTATCGTAATAAGCAGTACTATCCATATAACCAGACTTTACTGTACATACATATTGGTTTATATAGCGCTTTTAACAACAGCTTAAGCTGGAACAAAGCGCTAACATGGAAAAAAGGGAAATTCTGCCCCCTTGTGGAAGGGAAAAAAAAACATCGGCAGAGATCTGACCACCACTTTATCAGCACCCAAGCACGAAACATCGAAACCCAAACAAATTGGGGAATGGCAGCGAATGAGTTAAAAAAACCGAGCACGTTTCTGCCAGACGTTTGTGAGCGGAATTCTTCTCATTTCTCATCTTCCTCGTTTGCGATGACTCGGAAAGGGCAAAATGGCGTCCGTCCCACTTCCTGGCAGACTCGTAATGCAGCTTTAGCCGCCGATGTAAGACGAGGTTATGCGGAGGTGGGAACAGATGACGTTAACGCTCCCGAGAATTAATGAGCTTTCTACAACCCCCGCTCATTACGATTGCCAGGCATTAGCCCGCTAGCTCGCTAGCCCTTCCTCTTTTAGCACCGTGGCATTAGCCAGACGCAGACGTCAGCTTTATTGATTTCTATTTAGTCCTTGTTTGCTTCGCCGTTCCGTTTTTTCGAATGAGTGTATGTATATTCATCGCAAATCCGCATTGTACTCGGGAGAGGCCATTATGCATTTTCTGACTTTACCACCCAAAAAAACATTCATGCTTGCGCTTCTCCCATGCGGCCCCGCCTCCCTCAGGCCGAGCGTGAGCTTAGCCAGCCGTGGCCGAAAAAGCACACAAACATCTGCTTGTATGCGTGGCGCGTCGCGGGGGCCGCGCTGCAAGGGGTTAAATGTCTGAGTGATGCATTGATTGCAGGCCAGCGCAGGGAAGCATTCTAGAGAGGGAGATTAGAGGACGGCGGAGGTGGGGGTGCTGCTCGGAAGCGGTGTGTGCGCGTGTGTGCGTGCGTGCGTGCACACGCCTCATTATAGTGCGGAAACGGGTATGTGTGTGTGTGTATCTGGCGGGAAGCCGGGGCGCTCGTGCTAAGCTCCTCGCTCTCTCCCAGCGATATTAAACACGGCTCCAGAGGTTTAGCGCTACACCTCCTCCACAGCCACACACACACACACACAAAAGCGAGCTGCATATCAGCACTGTCGTCGTCAGCCTCAACCGCACACACACACACACACACACACACACACACACACACACACACACACATTCCTGTTTCAATGGTTTTGTGAGGTCCGGATAACTCCAGATAAGGAGTGAGGACCCCCCCGTAGCTGATAAGTTTAGAGAAGCACTCGCGTTCCATTTGAAAACTAAATGTCACCCCATTTTCCCACTTCAACTTCTTTAAAAACAAAGCAATAAAAAGTGGACTTGAAACTGAAATAACAGCAGGAGTGAGCTTTCTGAATGGCTACATTCAAAGTCCTCATCCCTGTGATGAATTTGGTTAAAATATATTTTTACTTCTTGTGGTATGAACTTTTCCCTCTCATTAACCACACACACACACACACACACACACACACACACAGTGAGTAAAAAGTGTGCGTATCCGAGTGAAATGAAAATACTTTTGGGTGACTTTTGTGAGGACCTCTCTGAAACTTTAACAGATGCATATATCGACCCTCTAGAAGTCAGTAGAATGAAAAACTTGTGAGGACCGGCCAAAAGGTCCTCACTTGTCAAAATGTCCTTACTACACATGGTATAAAATGTTAGTGGTCCTCACAAGACCAGTCATACAAACACACACACACATGGAATCCCCAGAGGGAATTTTGGGCACAGCGCTCCCGAATCTCTCCCCAACAGGCAAACGGAATTCTGGCAGCGGGTGAAAACCAGTTGGCGCGTCAGTCCCGCCTCACTCACGAGCATCCCTCCCACTTAAGCACCTCCCTTTACACTTACACTTTTTTTTTCTTGCACACACTTGTTCACTTCTCTTCTTTTCTTTTCTCGCTTTCTCCCCCTTCCTTTTTTCCTCCTTCCACGCCCCGGATCGCCCTCTAAATCAGTGGTCCCCAACCTTTTTTTTGCGCCACGGACCGGTTTATTGTCAGACAATATTTTCACGGACGGGCGGATAAATACAACAAAATAAAATGAGATGACCTCGTTAGAGAGCCGGTCGCCGCATGTTACGCAGAGTGGCTTTGGTGCGTGGCAATCATCTGTCGCAATAAATCCACATTTTAGATAGGACTCCTGCTATTGTCTGTTAAAGGACAACCGACGTCACTTTTTTGTTTCTTAACTGACATCAGAAAAACTTTGATAGCATCTAAAATACCCAAAACACGCAGTATGATATTTTTAGTCAAATGCAAAACACCAATAAAAACGACTGAATGTGTCCAAAATCTGCAAAAAATTGAGCTACGAATTGGGGATTTTCAGAAAGTCCCGCCCCCAGTTCGTGACGTCTTGCATTGCTGGAGAATCCAAACAATGGCTTCAGATTCGGAGAATATGCTTTCTTATTTCGCATCCAGTTATGAATATGATTCAGATCGTTCTGAAGAGGAAATCATACATGTTTGCAAGCCATTAAAGAATTTATTTCGTGCCATTTTGAGGCTACATTGAGGGGAAATGTCTCACCGAAAAAGAGGCACAAAATGGCGACCTCCTGTGGCCACCTCCATTTCCACTAACTGATAAATTCCTTATATGGAGCTTGGACGCCCTCTTCTGGTGGCTTTTGGGTGCAACACGAGGTCCCCAGACCAAACAAGTACAGCAAAATACATTGACGTGATGGAAGGACCGCTACAATGCGTCTTTTTTCGGTCAAGGCGTTCCTTCAGTGACGTCACGTACGTACTCGTCACCAACTCAAAAACAAGACTTCCTGAATACTAAGCGCAAGCCTTAAAACATAAAATATAGCTATATGCGGTGGAATCTTATTAAAATACGCTCAGTAGAAGTCATTTGAAGCCATTTGACAAATTAAGGACACAACTTGTCCGGAGACGTCGGTTGTCCTATAAATGCAACCTTTTTTTTTTCCTTCAAAGTCGTAGGCCCTTCTTCCGTCTCCTCACTGGGCCTTTTTGCCCTTCGAAAAGAAACTTTCCAAAGATGTTTATTTTTGACTCATTTTGCTAGCTTGCGGTGGGCTAATTTTAGCGCTATGTATCACATGACCTAAACAAGCGTTTTGACATGCGTCAAGAGTAAGTTATAAACGGATGTCATCTGGTCATTTTTCAAAATAAAACATCGTTCGGACTCAGATCATAAATAAAATGGGAATTAGGTAAATTATTTCTTTCTTTCTGCGCGGCCCGGCACAAAATGACCTGCGAACCGGTGGTTGGGGACCTCCACTCTAAATCACTCTTATCGCCAAAACACAAACACACACACAGAGAGAGAGATTTTGGAGCGCCACCCACGACAAGCCCACCCTTTCATCTCTTGTTATTGTCAGCTGCGGCCCAGCGGACGCCCCGGCAGATCTCATCCGCAGACTCATTAATCTGTCATCTGTCGGGGTGTTGCCTTCGCCTTCGCCTTCGCCGCCGCCGCCCTCCTTCCGCCCGCTCCATTCAACCCCCACTTCCAACCCGCCGCCAGTCAAAACCTCCCCCACATTCCTCCCCCCTTCCTCGTTCCTCCTTCCGTCCCTCCAGCCGCCCTTTTCGCCAAATGGGGAGAGAGCGAGATAAACACTCGGAGCAGCTGGAGGGCGAGAATTAGCATAGAAATGGAAGTTTGGAGTCATTCCCCAGGTTGACGGGAGGGAGGTCTCGGCGGCGGGGCTGTTAGAGGGGACGGCGCCGAAGCGTTGGCGTTTAGACGCCGATGCACGCGGCTGACGGAATTAAAACCCTCAGGTTCGGGCTGGGCGGGTTCACGCGGCGGTTCCCATTTGCTTTGCATATCTCCGCTAACGCGTACCTGCCAACTACTCCGGTTTTGCCGTTTTCATGATCGTGACAATTATGGCTTCCTATTAAAACACGTCAAAAATCATCAAAATAGTAAAGGCCTAAAAACATGATCGCTAAGCATCATATCTAAATTTAGAACGGGCGATGTTAGCTGTTAGCTTCCTTTGTATACAGTAAATCGCATGCACGTGCTATGGGTTGCTATTCCTTGAATCTAGAGTCAGGAATTAGCGTCGTTTTTATATCGTTTTTATCATTGTCGTGTCATGGCATCAAAAAGTGTGAAATCTAAAAGAAAACCACAGTCGTTTCGTGCGGAATACTGTCAAGCATTTCCAGGAGTTCGACTGCGGCCAAGAAAAGGTGAAGCTATATAGCTAATAGCTAGCTAGCTAGCTAGATAGCCAGTTAGATAGCGAGATAAATAAATCAAGAAATATTGACACTAAATGCGCATTTCATACCCTCGCCATCCTGATTTATTCGACTTCCGACGAGATGACTTGATAGTGTACTTGACTTTATCGCCAGGGTTTTTTTTTCATGCTAGTGTGAACATTTTGCCAGTACGGCACACATGAAGGTGTTAATAGTTAAAAAGTGGATGTGTGCTTACTCATCTGACAAAGATTTGTATGTGTGGCGTACTTTTCAAACAAGACTGATGACGAAATGTTTGGTGGGTTGCTATATGCTAACGTTGTTATCGGAACAGAACGTCGTCTTCCACGCCCCTTCTCGCCATTTCCTGCGTTTAGTAGCAGGCCCGCGCCGCGGCGGTCCAATAAATAGCAGCGCCGTCCGTCCGTCTGTCCGTCTATTTTTCTAACTTGGAAGGCGGCTGTGGCGGCCCCGAGACCAAAGAAAACATTTCGGGCTCTCGAGCGCTTCCATCAAATGTCTTTGTTGCGCTTCCACGACGCCACGCTCGCTGCCCGCCCGGGCCCGCCGCCACCGTCTCCTTCTTCGTCTCCGCACGCACTCGCACGCCTTCGGAATCTGGCAGGCGACCCGTCGTTGAGTCACAAGTCGCTCTCCTAGCTCCGTTCGCCGCCAGCTGCGGAATTATGGAGCGTTTGCGTGCGAGTTTTATGTCGGTCCGGCCGGCGCAGGAACGCGCTCATTTCCCCTAATTTGGCCGCCGCAGGAAACTTTATATTCCGGAAGCCGTCTGTCTTTGTACGACTCTGTTGTTGTTGTTGTTTTTTTTTTTTCCGCACTGAGCCGTGGCGCTTGTGTTGGCTCGCCGCAGGAGGTGGTGCTCTACTGCCTGGAGAACCGAGTGTGCGAGGTGAATCACCGAGACTACGCCGGTTACTGCGCCCTCCACGAGGCCTGCGCCCGCGGCTGGCTTAGCATCGTCCAGCACCTTCTGGACTACGGGGCCGACATCAACTGCAGCGCGCAGGACGGCACCAGGTACGTCAAGCCGAAACGCCCGCCCCGCCCCGCGCTGCCGCAAACAAACACAAAGGCGCGACGAAATGCAACTTGAAGCTGACTATATGATATTCCATCGCTGAGCGAAAGCTTTTTTCTTAAACGAGTAGAAATCCATTTGAGGCCCAAAACGAACTGGCGAGAAAAGAAAGAAAGTGTTTGCTTGATTGGCGTCTCACTTGAAGGCCCGCTGGAGTTGTGAAACCAAAGCAATATTTGCCTGAAAATGTTGTTCGTCAACTAATTTGAGAAGCAAGGTTCCTCTGTGTTCTTGTGCTTGAAAGACCGCTACTCATTTGTTAGTGTGTGTGTGTGTGTGTGTGTGTGTGTGTGTGTGTGTGTGTGTTTTGTTTTTTAATCTAAGATTCATGCAACAAGAGTGAGCTGAGGAGGAGAGTTTATTTGCCATTTTGTGTGCACAACCTGATTTTGTTTGGAACATATTCAAATTTGGAAGTCGGTCGTATGGGACGCAACTTCCCCAGCGAGCAACTGGACTCGACTTTTTCCCCCAAATGAAAACTGAGCGCCCGAGTGACTTGAAAGGATTGTTTGTGTGCGTGCCCGCAGACCGATTCACGACGCGGTGGAGAACGACCACCTGGACGTGGTTCGCGTCCTGCTGTCCTACGGGGCCGATCCCACCTTGGCGACCTACTCGGGCAGAGGCCTCCTGAAAATGAGCCACAGTGACATCATGGAGCGCTTCCTCACCGGTAAGCTATTTTTCACCCCCCCCCCCCCTCCCCTCGTGACAAACGTTAACAGTGTATCCATTTCCACCGAGTGGTACGCTTGAGTTGAGACCGAGTTGGGAAGTTTCCATTCCTGAGCGTGCAGGTGACAGGTGGTCGCGTCGGCACGGCTTGGCTCAATGGCTGCAAAGCAAGATGGCGGACCATTCATTTCAAAGATGGCTTCACCTTTCACTTACAAAATACCAGCTCGAGTGCTTCGCGTACTCTTTTTCTGGCAGCCGCAGTCACCAAAATGACATTTGTTCATCACGCTTCCACTCATTCGCTGCCAGACGCGGCGCTAAAACGTGTCCACTCCAGTGACAGGGTTTTTCCTCGTTGTTACTCAAATTGCAGGACACACACACACACATATAAAGTTTTCAATTCGGCGTAAGAAACTTCAGACTCTCTTCTGGAATCTGAACAAAAAAGTTAATTCCTAAATTATATAGGTCTGGAGTTATCTGATCTTCAAATGGGGTTGCCTGGACAAAATACAATACAAACAATGATTTATATAGTGCTTTAACAACATCTGAAGCTCTAACATGGACAAAAGGTAAACGCTGCCCCCTCGTGGGAGGGAAAAAAACATTGCCAGAGGTCTGACCGAAGCTTGAAATGCAACCCCCGCAAGGAAAAACAAAACCCGAACAAATTCAGGAATGTCGCTCCGCGTCGTCATTTTCAAGTCCACAAAATTATTCGGGAATTGAAAATATGATGTAGAGCGCCGTTCATTTGGGTGCCGATAAAGCGCTGGCCACAAGGCGGAAGCATTTCCCTTTTTTTCCGTTTGCGCTTTGTTCCAGCTTCAGCTGTTGTTAAAGCGATATATAAACCTTTATGTATGTATTGCATTGTATTTTGGACAGCTGCCCTCATTTCAAGCTCATATAACTCCAGAACCAAATAATTTAGGAATTAATTGTTTTTTTTTTTTTCCGATTAAAAAAAGAGAGTCTAGATTTTTTTTTATGTTGCATTGAATGTTTCTGTCATCCTAAAAGTCAATCGGAGTGACAATGACAATAACCCTGGCACTGGAGTGGACACATCGTCTGGCAGTGAATGCGTTAATGAACAAGCCTATCGCTGCCCCCCCCCCCCCCCCACTCCATTTATCCCCCTCCTCCTCCTCCCCCAACAAAGAATGATTTGCGTCACTGGAGCAACTCTTCCAGTGGCCTTTCAGCTCAGATGTTTCTACCTTGATTTGACCTTGTCGTAGCAAATCCCGCCCGGTAGGACAGAGGAGAAAAGGAGGCTTGTCCTTCTTGCTGGGTGGTTTTGAGGGTTGAGATGCGAAAGCAGCCGCTCAGCAGCCGCCTGGCGGCAGCCAGTCCCCGAAGGCCCCCCCGATCCCCCCCCCCGATCCCGTTTGCAGCTCTTTCAGCGCCTCGACCTCTGCCACAACCTGTTGCGCCGAGTCCCGCTTTGCAAATCCTCCCCCCCCCTCGCCCGCCCGCCGTCTCTTCCCTCCGGCCGGCCCCTCGCCCCCTTTTTCCTCCTCCCTCGACCACCTGTTAGACAAGAGGGAGTTTGAGGCGGCGGGAGTGCGCGCCGTCGCCGTTCTATCTGGTTACTTAGCAACGCCGAGCGTGTTTGCTGAGCGTACGTGAGGAAATGGCCTTGGTTCCGGCCCACGGACTTTTTCAGTGCGCGTTGGGGCCCGTGTGCGCCTCTCGCGGGCAACTTGACACGGGGAGAATGCCGGATTGGACTCTTTCATTTCATCGCCGTGAGCGCAGAAGAAGGCCAGTGGGCGTTTCCTTATCTACTTCCAAAATTAACAACAAGAGCAAATAAAATATGACGCAACGACGCGGAACGTCATTTGTATGTTTGGAGCCTTTTTCCAAATGCACGAAAACGTGGTGACGGGGGCCGCTTAAGGGCCGCGGCTTTCTGGGCCTTCTCCAAATGGCGGCGGCGGCTGGTGGAGAACTTTGAGAAGAGTGCCCACGCGGAGATCCATGCCTCGATGGGAGAGAGAGAGACAGAGAGAGAGAGGGAGGGAGAAAGAGTGAAAAGTGTTAAAAAAGAGAGAGAGGGAGCGACAAAGACTAGGAGGGTGGAAAAGAGAGAAAACAGGTGGAAGCGTTAAAGAGGAAGGGAGAGAGAGAAATGGCTGTGTGAGAGAGAGAGAGTGAGCGATGGCCGCTCTCCCTCCCTCCCTCCCTCCCTCCACCTGGTCCCACTCATCTGGAGGCCGTTAATCCCTCCAAACACACGCCAGACGCCCCACGCCTCAGCGCTGGCACAAAGCCCGACTCTGATTCGCTCAATGTGCGTGCGTGTATGTGCTGAACACACACTTTGCTCTCGCCGCCGCCATGTGTGTGTGTGTGTGTGTGTGTGTGTGTGTGTGTGTGTGTGTGTGTGTGTGTGTGTGCGCTTATATCCAGCTCTTTCTCTCTTTCTCTCGCCGGGTTTGCGTGTGCGCGCAGCGGCAGCGGCTAAAATGTGTGTGGTTGTTGTTGGCTGCAGGCCGTCTGCAGGCCGTCTGCAGGCCGTCTGCGGGCCTGCTCTGAACTGAGCCAGCTTGAAGTCAGCAGAGAGAGTGGCTCCCTCCCTCCCCCGTGGCCAAGCTGCTGGCCCCTGACCATTAGCCCTCCCTCCCCTCCTCTCCGCTCCACCGCTCCCCTAACACGTCCTCTCTTCCCTCCTCGGTGACTGGCGTTTATCCATCGGGCGCTCTTGTCTCCAAGGGCAATTGTTTGCTCTCTCGCTCTCTCGCTCGCTCTCTCGCTCGTCCCTGTGGGCTGCGGCGGTTGAGTCACACTCTTTTCTTTTCTTTTCTTCTCTTCTTCTTCTCTTCTCTCCGTAGATTATTTTGCTGACCTTCAGGGCCGCGCAGATGACGACCCCGCACTTTACTGGCAATTCTACGGCAGCGCCGTGTGTGGTGAGTACGCATCGCAAGCGTCGTCCGGAAAACACCTTTTTTGGGGACCGATGTGTGAGAATTGGGGACACGGACAATTTTCTGCCTTGGGAACTAATATGAAGCCCCTTTCACGCCGCCTATGAAATGCAGTCTTACCAACCCTTTGGCTTACAAACTTTTCGGTTTACCAACGTTAGATTGACAAAAATTTTACCTTGGCATACAAACTATTTTTCGAGATAGACACGGTTAGGAGCTGCCACAATGAGTGATGTGTCGTTCGCGAACAAGTCTGTTCTCCTAACAAGAAAATGGCAGCCGGCTTGTTTTGGTCCTCAAGAACGCAGCAGTGGTGGGGGGGGGTTTATAGACAGAGAGAGAGAGTGAAGCCATTCTCCAAAAAAGAAAATGGCTGCCGACATTTTTTTGGCCTCTATTCCCCGCCCCCAGTCGTCGGTTAAAGCCACGTGATTGGTCAAGAACGCAGCAGCGAGGGGCGGAGTTGAACATTAAAGAGACAGGCAGACGACAGAGAGAGAAACTCGGAATCGTTTCAACTTTGATGGTTCAAAGGCTCAAATAAAACCACTTTATTATACTGTACAGTTTATTTATTTAATTAGAATACCAGAGCACATTTATTATACGTAAAATAAGGTCTATTTGTGTAGTTTCAAGGCTTCGAAAATGAGACAGTAGAAAATTATGTCTTATGGGGATCTGGGAACGGATTATTCTCATTTTAATGCTTTCTTATGGGAAATTAATTTTTGGGATACACACTTTTCACCTTACACACTGTCTGGGAACTAATTAAGCCACCTATTTAAAATTGCATTTTCTGTCTAGCTTTATCTCTTGTTTCAATTGAGAATTATATTTTATTTATTTCTGATGGTATCTGTTTTTTTTTTTTTTTTTTTTCTCGCCAATTTTGGTCACATCATACGAGATGTTATTTGTCAAACGTACTCGCGATATCAATACCACGTATCGGAGCCTACGGACTTTTGTTTTGTTTTTTTAATGGTATGTTCCACGATCCGCGCTGACGTTCATTTTGCCCCCTTGTCAGAGTCTGCCGAGGAGGGCGGAGCTTACGACATCCTGTCCGACCCGCCGGGTCCCGACGACAACGACGAGGACGACAAGAGGGAGGTGTTTGAGTTTGAATTCTCCGACCGGCCCCTGCTGCCTTGCTACAACATCCAGGTGTCCGTCTCTCAGGGGTGAGCGTCCCGCCATTCCGAAGTGTTGGCAACAATGCAGTACGGCGCGCGCAATTTGGGATAGCACCATTAGCTCATTTAGCTCATCCTAAGCACACGTCGTATGTTTTTCCTTTTCCGTCACGAATTGACGATCCGTACAAAAGTTTCCAAAGCGGAAATTTCTAACATAGTTTGGCTGGCGACGGGATGACTTGCCTCTTGCGGTTGCGACGACATACCGCTCGTGCAGACATTGAGCCGTTTCACTGTCAATCGTTATACGCAGCACTTGGATTGGTTGTGATGTCACCCTGCTTGTGTTTATTATTACACGCATAACCAGTGATTAGCCTCCAAGTTTGGTGAATAAGAATCAACGTTTAACTCATTCACTGCCAGACCATGTGTCCTCTCCAGTGCCAGGGTTTTTGTCATTGTCACTCAAAATGCAGGACCCACAGAATATTCAGTTTAAGGACTACATAAACATTCAATACAGCATTAGAAACCTTAGCCTATCTTCTTTCATGAGAAAAAAAAAGTTAATTCCTAAGTTATATATATGGGTTGCTGGAGTTATCTGAGCTTGAAATGAGGGCGGCTGTACAAAATTCAATACATCTATATTGGTTTATATAGCGCTTTAACAACAGCTGAAGCTGTAACAAATGCGCTAACGTGGACAAAAGGCAGTTTCTGCCCCCTGGCGGAGCTGAAAAAACATCGTCAGAGGTCTGACCGGCGCTTTATCGGCACCCCCCACAAAAAAAACAAAAAACAAATCCTGAACAAATTTGCGAATGGCAGCGAATGAGTTAATGTTGATCACAATAGACTTGTTTTGGACTCAATTTGTATCTGTGTAGCAGTTTGTTGGTTGGACGCAACTTGTTGTTGTTTTTTTTCCTCCTGGGTGATAATTGTTGTTTTTTGTGCCGTCCCTCTCAGGCCTAGAAACTGGCTCCTGTTGTCGGACGTGCTGCGCCGTTTGCGCATGTCGGCCCGCGGCTTCCGGCAGGCCTTCCCCCACATGGAGGTGGCGACGGTCTCCGAGGCCGAGTTCTACCGGCAGGCGTCGCTGTCGCAGCTCTTCTCCTGCCCCGAAGAACTGGAGGGCTTCCAGCCGGACAGCAAGGAGTCGCTGGACCTGGTGGAGGACAGCGCCGAATTGGCCGCCCTACTGGGCTCCACGTTGGAGTGCCTGGATGACCGCCGGGAACACGCCAGGGACAAACTGAAGGACAGGATCAAGGCGGCCGCCGGCCAGGTGGGCCTTATCTTTAACCCGGCGAGCAACAACGAGCGCTGACCTTCTTCGGGCCTCTCGGCCTGCCGTCGGCTTTCCGCTCCGTCGGGAGTTGGAGTTGATATCCTGCCCGGAGTTATACCGACCGCTCTACGTAGACTGTTGCGGACCTGCTAGCTGACCCGGCCCGTGTTAGCTTAGCCGTTTCACTTTCAATAACTGATGCTTGTATTTTTTATAAATTAATATATGTACAAATAGATATAAATATATGTATGCACATATACATATACGTGCGTGCGTGTGTGTACATAATTGTTTTTTTCCCCTTCTTTCTGATAACCAGACGCCGCGTGAGCGCGTGTGCTATTGAATGTGCTATTTGAGTTCACAGGGAGCACACCGTGTACAATTCTTTTTGTTGTATCTTCTTCTTTTATTTTCATTTTGTAATGTTCAAATTGTGCTTCCTGTCCAGTCTGTAATTTAACACGCAAAGCTACAGCGTTGATTGTATAATAAAGTTTTATTGTAATACTGATCTTCACCCTTTGGCAAAGAGCTTGTGTGTATATATCTATATATATATATATATATATCTAACAGTGAGGCTACTGCAGTAAATCAACCTTTTTTGGGGTGTTCATTTTGTTTTGTTTTAACTTTGTAATTAAAATATCTCCTAATTTGTATTTATATTTTACAAAAAGAAGTTGCTTTAAAAAAATAAATATTCAAACTGCAAGATGAAATACGAGTGCTGGTGCTTGTATTGTGAGGTCGCGTTGAGCGTTTGAGGGCCTAAATGAAACTCAATGAATTGGGTGTCGATGTCAAATGAAACCGTTTAGCCAAATTGTCCGCGACGACGCAATCCTACATTGCCATCTTTCGGAATAGATTCGCATTGTCGCGAGTTGCCAGTCAACAACAAGCAATTTAGCGAAGATCTACAGCGCCGCCAAACGTCCCGATTGCTAATTACACTATACAAATACACTCGAGTGGACTACCGTATTGCATTTGCACGGTTGCTAGCATGTCCAAAAACTCCCTTATGTATACATAATTGTTCCAAGGATAATTTTACATTTCAAATGATTTAATTCATCCCAGAAGGCTGAAATTACTGTCTTGTTTCAGAAGCAATGTACAATGTCATACAAGTGCTTTTTTTTTTTTTTTTTACAAAAATCATGAAGTGAAAACTGCAATATTGCACCTTCAGTTTTATATCAGTGTGTTTCTCAACCTTTTTGAGCCAGTGCACGTATTTTACATAGGATTTTTTTTGCGGGACACAACTAACAAAACATGTCTGAACAGTATATTTAATTACGATATAGTTTCTCACTATATTGCCATGACCTCGCCGTATTTTCTTTCTTTTTCCCACCACTAATACTCGGGCCTTCATCTGGGTCAGAATCGTGCAAAGAGCCCAATTCGAAGTTTGCAGTTGCCCTTTTAAAAAGTTCTCATTGTCTTGTCACCACAACCTCATGTGCATAATTAAGTCTCTCGGAGGAACAAAACATCAGCTGCCTGTTGCCACACGGACGAATATTTAATTACACTTCCGGTGTTTACCGGACAGTGACATAATATTTTTAGAAAATTATTAATACAGTTCATGTTTTATAAAATTCTAATTAAAGAAAAGTGACATTGGATAATTTCTCACGGCACACAATGGTTGAAGTGGTTAAAATTGTTTACAACAAAAATATGGAACATAAGTGACTCCGATGTCTGATGCAGTCAAGACCAGCATTTTGTTTTTCAGTCGCCACCTGATTTTTTGAAACTCGTAACTACTTATTTGCTCCTCGTTAACATGAAACAATTTCTAAAATCCAAAATAACTTCGAATGTTCTTCAATTGTTATTTGTTTATTTATTTATTGAATTTATTTATTAAATAATATTAAAATAGTATTTATTAAAACCATTATTTAAAAATAATAATAAAATAATATTTATTAATCTCGTGCCAAGACATTGGTGCGCATGCGCTTTTTGAATTTCAGCACCACGTGATCTGGTGTGACGTTTGTATCACGTGATCAGCGCTGAAAGCACCAAGAAGGGGACCCGAATATGTCGCGGATTACCTGCTTGAGGATGGAGGCTTCGCCCTTCGCCCTATTCGTTCTCCTTTTCCTCTGCACGACTGGTATCAGTTATAAAATTACAGCCGCATCCAGTTATTTTCAACGGATATGTTTTTACTTTGGTGTCATTTTGCCGAATGGTGTGTCAACGTGTTAGCAGATCAGTCGGCTAACCGAGCTAGTCACGTTAGCGTCGTCGATATGTTCCTTCATTTTTTATTTCCGTTCACGTTATGCGTCTAAACGATGTTGTCCACATTTTCTGTGTTGTATGTACGTATTTTGATCAGACAGGATTTTATTTCCTTCGTCAGATTCTAAACATTGCTGATTGGGGACCATTGATTTTTTTTCCAAAAAGCGTATACGCGTCGTAAAAATGCATTTTTGGTCAACTCTTCTAAAGTGCGACACGTCGTTGTTTTCATATGCCAAAAAATGTTTATTAGCCCTCGACAGTAGTTGCGATATGAATTGTGGGTCATGTGACAGGTCACGGACGCAACGGGGAAGTTCCTCGCGCTCTTTCCATCACGAGATTTTAGTTTGTGTACTTCAAAACAATGCTGAGTTTTGATTCTACAAAGTTCATATTTAGCCATTTTGTTACAAAGAAGACATTTTGCATTTCCTACACAAGTAAACCTGTTCGTAATCGCATTAATATACAATGGAACAAGAATTACTGTTTACCTACCCACCCACCCTCTTGCTTGTATTGAAATAAGCCTGTTTTAAGAAGCATAATTAAACGTGAAAATGAATAGTTGCGAATTCAGTGCCGCTGATTCTGCATAATGGCCTTTCAGTCTGTTTTGTCTCAATGTCACGTGAAAATTGTTTGGAATCAATGCCCGGCCAAGCTGATCATGTGGAAAAAACTTCATGTTGGACGATTAACATTAAAATTTGGCCTACTCCATATATCCATCCATTTGAAGTCGGTTTAAAATGACTCTCGTCACATGACCTTTTCTAACATTTCATGTCTTTTTGACGTGCTTTATTTCTTGTCTGTCCTGCAGATGTCCGTGGGGATAGTTTGACAGTGCTGCAAGCTCCGGAGTTTGTCTCCTTCCAGAAAGGAGAGTGGCCCATCTCTGGCGAAAAGATTCCCGACCTGGTGGCCCTCACCATGGGCTTCTCTGCTCAAGAGGTACTTCAACCAGTCAAAGATCCGCCACCATTAAAAAAAAAACACCACAACTCTACAATGTTTTAAGAAATATGCTAATATTGGAACCCCAAATCCAGTAACTGTGATTCAGCCGTGCTTTTAAACAAGCATGTCACCATGCTACGTAAAGTGTCAACATTTATCCGCATTGTCAAGCACGCATTCATTGATTTATTTGCTATATAGCTGGCTGTCTAGCTAGCTAGCTATTAGCTTTATAGCTATCTAGCTAGCTATCTAACTTATGACTGTAAAGTGACCTTGAAAGTTTTGAAAGGCGCTTATAAATGAAATGGATTCTTCTTCTTCTTCTTCTTTAGCTAGCTATCTAACTTATCCCGTGACTGTAAAGTGACCTTGAAAGTTTTGAAAGGTCGCTTATAAATGAAATGTATTATTATTGTTATTCTTCTTATTATTATTAGCCATCTATTAGCTAGCTAGCTTTCTATCTGAGTTACTTCCGGTTCGAGTAAACGGTGGCACGTGTTGCTGCTGCTGCTCACCCACCGCAAAACGTATCCTGTGACTGTAAAGTGACCTTGAGAGTTTTGAAAGGTGCTTCTAAATGAAATGTATTATTATTATTATGATGATGTAAAATAACGTGAAATCAGCCGCCAACGAAATGCAAAATGTCGATCAATAAATACTACAGTGGCAAAACTGCTCAACGTGGTTGAGCGGAGATACTCGTGCCTGAACAAGAATTACGCACCACGAACCAACCGATGGTCGTTATCAGCAACTGTCATGATACTGAAGCACTAAGTTAGGTTGTACTGCATTTTCCATGGTCAATGTTCACCGAGCCTTTTTGTAACACTGCATTTAATGAAAGTCAATCCAATCCAGGATCTTTCTTGGCCCGGTTTGGAGGCCGGTCCCCTATTCCAGCGTCCTCGCGCAAATGTTCTGGTCGTGGTCCGAGGAGCCCGTGACCTTGACTTTCCTCAGAGTGTGGCTTCCTATCCTTTGGAGAATGTAAGTCATCCCGGAACTTGACGTTTAAAAAAAAATGGACGTCCGATCGGTTGTCGTGAACTTTTCCTTGTTTTTTTTAAATGAAATGTTGTTTATTTTTGCTTAGCCGGTGCCCTTCACCCTGGATAGTGTGGCAGAGACGGTGCACTCGCTGTTCGCAGAAGACACACCTGTTGTGCTGCAACTTGCACCAAGTGAAGAGGTAAACAAAAAAAAATAGTCATAAAACCATCAAATCTCACTTTGACTTTCATCTCATGTGTCGTTCCAACAATTTATGGGAAGCTTCAGCTCAGTGAGTATCTATCTAAAGGGGCCACCATTTTTTTCAGTGCTGCTGCATAGCCACATCAGGCTACACATTTCTTATTAACTCATTCACTGCTGGACGAAATGCAAAAATGTGTCCACTCCAGTGCCGGGGTGGTTGTCATTGTCACTTGAATTCCAGGACCTATAGAATATTGAGTTTTTGCATTACATAAACATTTAATACAGTGTGCCAGGGTTTTTGTCATTTTCACTTACATTGCAGGATCCACAGAATATTGAGTCTTGGACTACATAAACATTCAATACAGCATTAGAAATCTTACACTATCTTTTTTCATCAGAAAAAAAAGAGTTAATTGCTAAATTATTTGGGTCTGGAGTTATATGCGCTTGAAATGGGGGCGGCTGTACAAAATACAATACATCTATATTGATTTATATCGCGCTTTAACAACAAACAGCTGAAGCTGGAAGAAAGCGCTAACATGGAAAAAGGAGAAATGCTGCCCCCTTGTGGAAAAGAAAAAAAAACATTGCCAGAGGCCATGGCCAGCGCTTTATCGGCACCCAAGCATGAATAAAACCAAAACCCGAACAAATTCGGGAATGGCGCTCTACATCATATTTTCAATTCCAGAATAAATGTTGGGAATGAGTTCAATTATGATAAAATATGTACATATATATTTTTTCTTGTTTTTTTTCATTGAACCATTTTACAGGAGTACCTTCATATTTTAATGCTGAAATATGTATAAAATATCCCCTCCATCACAAGCAAATAAAAATTAATTGAATTTATCCCTCCCCCCCTATGCAAAGGGCTCTCATACACAAAAAAAATCATTTCAAAGAAGGCACAAAACTGCTGAACAGCAACAAAATGCGACTGAGCATCCAAGACAAAAAAAAAGAAATATTTTTAACTTTCATGTTACATTTCCTGGACTTTGGTTGGTTTATGCTTTGCTACAAAAAAACTCCTTTTTACGATTCTATTTTTTCCATTAGAGGCTGTACATGCTGGGCAAAGCCAATGCGGTGTTTGAGGATCTTCCGGTGACTTTGCAGCAGATCCGAGGCCGCTTGTTCCAAGATGGCTCCGTGCTGGCCAGCCTGCCCCTCAAGTCCCTCAGCAGGAATGCGGAGGTCGCTGACATGAGCATGACGCTTCCACAAAAAAACGCAGCCGCTGTCCGTTTTGTCTAATTTTGCTCGTGTCATGTCTGCAGGCCGATTTGCTGTTCCTCTCTGAGATCCAAGTCCTGCATGATATCACAGCTCTAGTGAGTTGTCATTTCTGCATTTAATTTTCACAACTTTAAATCAAATAATTTTTAATACTTGAGTAGCACTATATCACACTATCATCTGTGAGGATTTTTGCTAAAATATCAATTTTATTTACACGGCGAAAAAAT
The DNA here is from genome assembly GCF_051943395.1 of Hippocampus bargibanti. NCBI lineage: Eukaryota > Metazoa > Chordata > Actinopteri > Syngnathiformes > Syngnathidae > Hippocampus > Hippocampus bargibanti. The sequence goes on from NC_142741.1 coordinate 26,030,469, forward strand.
GTCATAACATTCTTGCAAATACGATGGATTGGATTAGCCTTTATTAGTCTCGCTGCTGAGAAATGTACATTTCACAGCAGCAAAATGATGAAAGGAAGAGTAAAGGAAAGGAAGAAGTAGAAAAACAAATGCAAGAGCTGCTGGGAAGGCAGCAACAAAATAACAAAAAATATGACACAAAACAAAAGACACCATCATCCAATCTGAAGCACTTTCCTCTTTGTGGCATGAAGCAGTTCTAGAATAAAGAGGAGAGGATCAAAACGTCCTTTTCACCAATGGATCAGGTGACATCATGATGGAATGTGCACTTCTCCTATAAGCTACATGTTGAAAGCAAACACAAAGCTATAGCATCCATTGACGAAGAGAGATTGTCTCACATCACGTAAATCCGCTTCAATTCCAAGCCGCGACAGATCCACGTATGCGTCCGCTCCCTGCGCCGACGCTACTTTCTTCTCATCGCGGGCTCCTCAAGCCATGCATCCATGCATCCAACCAACCGTAGACTGTCCAACAGCACCGAAAGCGTGGCTGTGAAAATGCTGCCCACTACAGGTGCAAAAAAAAAGCATAATTGCCCCAGAGGTGTCTAGGGATGACAGTTAAATGGCACCAAAATGTCACCCAATCAAAAACGGTGCTGGGACATTCGTGCTGCTGAAAAGGCGCGACCGCTCAGCAGGGTGTGTCCCGTGAAGAATGTCGTGATCAAAAATGCTGAAAAACAATGCGTGCCACACGACGCGCAACAACTCAAAGTGACTCAAGAAAAGACGGAATAAATGGCTGCCTCCTCAGGCGCCATCTTGGACTTCTGAGAAATCATTGTTTTTTTCCTCCTCGCACGCCCGTGTCTTCATGATCTGACTTTGTTCCAGCTGCAGAGACACAGGCATCTGGCCAAGGACCACTCTCCAGATGTTTACTCCCTGGAGCTATCAGGCCTGGAGGAACTGAGCCGCGTCTACGGACGAGATTCTCCACAGCGCCGCGATGCTATCGCTATCCTCTCCAACGTCCTGCAGAAGGTAAAAAAAGAGAAGGAGGAAGCTTGTAAAATCATTGCTTCAGGCTGCATCACTATTTTTCCATTTTTTTTTTTTTTTTTTAGTTTGGCGAGGACGTCTACAGTCTTTACGGCAACAGTGCGGTGGTGGAGGTTGTGACAGTGAAAAGCTTTGAGGCTCCTCTCACGCGGAAATCCCGCTCCATTTTGGAATCGAAACAGATCGTAAGTCCATATTGTGTGCTTAACACCTTTATCTCATAGGCAGAAAGTGTCAGGCGCAACTTATGGGTAAGACATTTATTGGGGAAAGGGCCTTTATTTGTTCAAATGCATTTTTCCACTGAGCACGGTAGTGATACCTTGGCTTACGAACTTCATTGGTTCGCAGAAAGTGTGTGTAAGGCGAATTTATTTCCTATAAGAAACCATTAAAAATGAGAATAATCCCTTCCCGGGTCCCCATAAAACATCATTTTCTACTAAATAAGTCTTAAAACTACACGTAGCAATGGTTGACGTAGCGTACTGGAGCCCGGATGCTAAGTCACACAAAGGCACACCTGGTTGGTGTTTTTCGATGATCTCCTTCTTCTGCTCGACCGTCATTTTGTTTTGTGTCTTCTTCAGTTTAACACTAGCCTGCGGTGGGGTCTTTTTCGATCCCATAATAGCAAAAGTACTACACTCTATAGCAAACCATATCTGCACTCAAAGGGGGTGTGGAAAACTAGTCCGCTAGCCACCGTGGCGCTGTGTGGTTTGGTTCGTCCGCCAAAAACTAGTTTGTATGCCAAGATTATATTCTGGCGAATGTAATGTTTGTGAGCTAGAGTGTTGGTAAGCCGAGGTATCACTGTATTAGAATCATTTAACAGTTTTACATGAAAAAGCCTCCAAAAGTAAATAATAATAAAAAACACTTGACATGTACTTATCAGGGAGGCTGCTCTAATATTTTGTTCTTATTTTTTTTGCAGAGCAACCCGGGAAGTCCATACAACTTGGCTTACAAGTACAACTTCAACTATGCCGTGGTATTCAACATCGTACTGTGGTCAATGATTACACTGGCACTTGCAGTCATTGCCGTTGCTTATAACCTATGGAATATGGACCCGGGCTACGACAGCATCATCTACAGGATGACCAACCAGAAGATCAGGATGGACTGAAGACCTCACCCTCATTGACTCCACTCATCCTTAGATTAGTGATTGGATTGTTTTGTGCTTTGTGTTTGTGACATTTAATGAAATAGTGAGTCTGCAATTGGTTTACAATCCCGCTGTGGTAGTTGGAAGTGAATATCAACATGACAACGCATCATTCCTCAAAAGTGAAACGTCTCACAAAGATCTCGTCATGTGTGGTCATGTTTTGAAAGAATGCATGAATTTGTTGTGTACGTCTTTTTAAGTTAAATATATGTGTATATATTGAAAATACAATGAAGATGATGTTATCAATGTGAAAAGATTATTGTTTGAATATGTGTTTAATGCTTGAAATAATACATTGACTGTTGTTGTAAGTAAGCAATGTGCAAAGAAAGTTAACTGCAAAACACTTGCAAAATAATGAATAAATTATGGATTAAACAAAACTTTCCTTTTGTGTTTCAACGTTATCGACATCATTCCTTTTAATGAAAAGAAATGATGTGTGGACGACAGGAGGTTTATTGGCTTTCACTCACCCGTACTGAACCAACGTCACAGCCAACGTCATTACGTTGCGGGATCTCCGAGCCAATGAGAGTGTAACTGGCACCTCTAGTCCCGCCTTTACTCTTTTTCAACGTATTCAATTGGTTGTAAATTTAAGCAACTTTCCGGAAGTACTTTTTGTTTACTTGGCGAAGGGCGGAAAAAAACCACAACTAACAAATACAAGCTACAAAAATGGTCTGACTCATTATAAAAGGTATATTTCAGTTGTTTTAATCACGTGTCTTCAGTTTAGCTCATCATTTAACGACGTAGTGTTGTAAACAAACGGACGACATCTCGTCATACATAACCATTCATCGTTGTTTTTTAATTATGTTTGACCGTCTAATTAATATTATACACACTATGATGCTAATGTGTAAGTTATTTGATTTTATCAATCAATGTCGCCAATGGCTGATTTCAATGTGACAAATTGTCACACTGTATTTACTTAATTAGAAACTAAAACTTGTCACCGAAAGTTCGGGTACGCCTCTGACGTTACAAGAACACGTGTCCTGTCCTTCATATGCGAAATACAATAGTACTACGATCAATAATAATCATGTTTTGCATGACAGCGAGCTCATACGTCGTTAGGAAGATCCGGGCTGCCATCGCTGGGACAGGGCAAGTGGAAGAGCCCTTTGTGACGCCATGTTGTGCTATCGGTAAGATATGCACAGTCACGTGGGGCGGGTGACCAGAATTGTACTTTTCAAACTTGCCCTTCTGACATCTAACCGAACAAACCAAAAGGAGAAACAACCTCACCTCTCATTCCCGACTTCTTTTTTGTCATCTTGCCTGTGATCTGGATATTTTTGGTCATTTTGACATGTCTACATAATTTTCTTCTGGATATTCTGTCCCCCTTTATAGGTTGCCAGCGGTTGCTTATGGTTATACCTGTTCATTGAAACTCAATTTTAAGATTATCTCCTCTTCTTTTCCTTTCAGCTTTTCCCTTCAAGGGTCGCCGCAGCGAATCAATGTCCTCCATCTATCCCAGTTTTAAGATTATAATTTTCCAAATTGATAACTCAGTTTGATGTGTTGGTGTATTCCCCTGAATAGGCCACTTCAGAATCAGAAAAGCTTTATTCGTCCCACAATGGGGACATTTGCAGTCCACAGCAGCAATTTGAAAGGGGATGGGTTCAGGGGGGGTGAAAGGATACAAAACAAGATATTCTAAGCATAACACAACATAAACATGTCAACTGTATACTATGCAAATGTAAATGTGCAAAACCGTTTCATAAAAAACTGCGACCTCTTGAATCAAGGGCAAAATGGTTTTGAAACAGATTAGAGAATAATTAATTGTCTTGAATTTGGAAGATCAACCTGTTTCTATTTCCTTTTGTTCTACTCAGCTGGAAAGAGAGCTTCTAGGCCGCTCAGAGAGCCACCAAAGGCCGCGATGACGTCTGAAAATGAGGCCATCAGCGGGGAAGTGGCCTCTGGACCACCCTTGACTGTCCAGAAATATGACTCTTGATGTAAAAATGCAAATTAACACTGGCCATTCATAAATTGCTTCTATATGGATGGATAATTAGTTGATGCTAAAAACAATTTTATGCTAAAATGAAATATTGTGAAGTGAATTTTTAACTATCACCGTATTGTGCTTCACTTAAAACATTTATTTTAATCTTGTTGGGAAATGTTGATCATGTCAGCTGCAACGTGTGAAGACTTAACTCACAAACCTCTTCAAAGAGGCTGAGGAGGTCTGATGTGTTTTGCAATGATGATATCAATAAATTCTTGAAATTAAGCCACTGTGTCATTCCATGATGTACAGCAAAAACGCAGTCACTTTTCCAGCATGTGAGCTCCCGTGATCTGATAATGCAAAAGTGGCAGGCGTTCTACTTTGTGTACCTGGATTTGCCACCTCTATCATATATCACATTTCCACGGGGAAAGAAATATCTATTGGGTAACTAGAGCCAAAATGGCCACCATATTACTCATCAAACTCAACGCTCAAACTATCCCAGAAAACAGGTCAATAAATATTAGGTTAAAGCACAGCACTGTCCAGTCGAAAGTATACGTTTTTTTTTTTACTTTGGACGGTTGGACATTGACAAAAGTTTTCAGGAAATATACAATTTTTAATTGTAGTCCATTCCTTTCGTCAGTCTTCATGTTTTTTTGCAGTGTTTTATTTTCCCAGCAGTCAAACGTGTCGCAGAGTTTAACTGTCATGTTTTCATGTATGGCTAAAAGCCTTTTAATCAATGCCCGCAAGCTTTAAATTGTGCTATTTGTCATACAAAACCATTAGTTTGTCGCTTCTTTTTGACGCTTTTGCCACGCATGCGCAGATGAGGACTGCAAGTGGCTGAGAGAAAATCGTTTTTTTTTTTCATGGCGTAGTTTCTGACGTAACCCGGATGTGGCCATGCTGAACTGGACAGCCCTCTGTTGTGTGTTTTGAATAGCCGTCAAGTCCTTGAGTGTAATGACTAAATAGATCATATTTGCGTGATTCTGTCGAGTGAAGTGTTCCTTCTCAGAAGTCTATCTGCACGTCTCCAATAGCTGCGCGTAAAGTGAAAACGAAACTCCGGAATATGGTAACATTTCGCTCTCTTCGATCTTGGGCATCTTTGTTTGAGTGATCTGAGCTAGCGGCGCTGCTAGCTTTCTACGCTGGCTTGGCTAACGGCGATTTTCGTTTCAAATGTCCAACGAAAAGACAAAAATCACGTCACATTTGACCACACTCGAATGGCAACTTGAAAATAAATTGAGCGTAAATTGCGTGGTTAAACTAAACGTACAGTTAAATAATAGACATTTGTATTGATCCCACGCGAGGACCTCCAAGCTATTACATGAGCTGGTCAAGATACAATCAGATCCGCGTGGGCTTAGTCCTAAAAGTTGTGCATTTTTTTCTTGATTTTTAAGCAAACAACAATCTGATGAAGAAATTTTTATATATTTTGTGTTTTTTATAATATAAGATAATGTTGGATGATTCCCCCGAGTTGTGCTTATGGGACGAATTTTTACGTATGCGACAACAATTCTTAAACAAAAAAAAAAAAACAGCAAGACCGATGTCAGCTAAAATAGCCTGAGCTTAAATAAAGCAAAACACGTGTTAACATTTTGTGAACATGTTAAGAAATAATCCAGGTATGACATTTTAAATAAATAAATAATAATAATAAATAAATAAATAATAATAGTTCAAATGAATCGTTTCCAATTCAAAACAATGGAATGACCTGTTATAGTGCCTCTCTATCTTCACAATCCGACAATTAATTTTTTTAGCAAGGTATTGTTTTCTTCAACATTATACTAATTATATTGGTTAGCGCATCCCCAAATCCCTCAATTTTCGGTAGAATATAAATTTCCCAGCGAGAACAGTTTTTGCATTGGATTACCTTTATTAGTCTCGCAGTGGAGACATTTACATGTCACCGCAGCAAAGTTATGAAAGGAAGGAAAAAGAAAGAAGTAGAAAAAGTAAATACAGGAGCTGCTGGAAAGGCAGCCACTCTCGCGGTGCCATCTTGAAGTCAAAAGAACACCAAAAAACTAAATAACATAATATGACAAAACAGACACAGAGTCATACGTTCTTAAGCACTTTCTGTACCCTCTATGTTACATGAAGCAGTTCTAGATGAAAGAGGAGAGGATCAAAGCGTCCTTTTCACCAGTGTATCACGCACGTCATGGTGGAATGTGCGCATTTACTACAAGCTGAAAACAAACATGAAGCTGTAGCATCCATTGAGGAAAAGACATTGTCTCACATCTCCGGTCCCACATAAATCCACTTTGGGTGGTCAAAATTGAATGATCACGCCGTGCCTGTGACCAACAGAAAGTGCATGAAAATTATCCTATTGAAAAAAACAATCCAACAGAAGGAATTCACCCTGGACATTGTATCTAAAAATAGAGTCAAACAACACCTTTTTAAACCAATTTCTGTTCTAAACAGACGAAACACATGAAAATGGTGTAATGGCAGTCCTATTGTCACACAACGAAAATTGGCTTCTTGGGTCCTTTCAGGCTCGTCGTCACTGACATGTTGTGTTTTGTGTCCTAGTGTTGCTGCTGGTGCCCGAATTGTATGGCAGTCATGATGGACACTTGGAGAGCCAGAATGGCGCTTCCATTTACAGTCGAGAGGAATAAGTTGGTAAGTGGGATTTAGCTGCCAATCTACTTTCAAGGCAGAACTGTCCGATACAACAATCGCTTGCAAAATATTGAATTCCGTTTGTATACACTTGTAAGGTTAACCCTCCCTTCTCACTCTCTTCCTACTTTCACACCTTTAAAGGACAACCGATGCCGCCGGACAAGTTGTGTCCATAATTTGTAAAATGTCTTCAAATGACTGAGCGTATTTTACAAAGATTCCACCGCATATCGCTATATTTTACCTTTTAAGACTGAATAGCGAGCTAGCTAGCGAGCTAATAGATCGTAAGATAGCTACCTAACAAATAGCTAATATAGAGCCAGCTATCTATCTAGATAGCTAATAGATAGCCAGCTAGATAGATAGCTAACACATAGCCAATAGATAGCCAAATGACTAGCTAGTTGGATAGATAGCTAATAGATAGTCAGCCAACTAACTAATAGATATCCAATAGATAGCCAGCTATCTAGCTAGCCAGCTAATAGATAGCTAACACAATTGAAACACCAATAAAAAACAGCATCTCTGTCCAAACATTTTTTGACACACTGTACCCGCAAAAATATTCACATGTACCGTTATTTGTAACTCAAATGTTCGTAAATTTGGGAACGTCTGTATTAGTGATATAGTGTGCCTGTTCTAAAGAAAGTTACTGGGGTTGTCATAAGAGAGCGGTTGTTGTCATGTGGTTGTCATAACAAATCTTGATCGCTATTATGATTATTCTGATTTTTTTGTTGTGGTGCAGGTGTCCTGGGCTGCAGTTCCTGGTTGCAAACTCCAAAAATCGGATTTAAAGCTCAAACGGGGATCCAAAGCATTTGATCACAATCATGCCGCTATGGTCAAATGGGGGATGGCCCGGTAAGTCTACACCGAGCAGAGGTTTGTCGAAAAAAACCTGCTTGCCAATACTTTTTTTCTTCTTGTTTATTCAAAGCAATCTATCCCATTTGTGTGATATCAACCACTACTTCTTGCTCGTTCGTTAGTTGAGCAGATTTGTTGCTTGAAACATTTGTCGAGAAATGAAGCTGAAAGTGGCCCGTCAACTCACAAACACACAAATTCTCGACTTTTATTGGAAGATATTTTTTTTCTTTTGACAGTTCAGTTAAAAGTTTGACTGTTTTCCCTTTTTGACCGTGTTCAAAAATCCATTGGGACAATAAAAGAAAATATAATACAAGTGAACCTTGAAGAAACGTCTGGTGAGCATTTGTTGGACATTTGCAGGGATGCACCTGGGCCGCCCGCCCGCGTCCCTTGCGCCGTTGACGCATTTTGACAGCCGCCGGCGCAACTTTGTAACTCCACTGCGCTAGTACCGGCGCAAGTCTATCACGATTAGCGCATATTGCTACATGAGCCACATATGACATATTTCTGTTAAAATAGCTAAAGAAACAAATTTAGTGAAACGGCAATTAAAAACTGTTTATTTTCCATCAGAGGTTTTAACTTTCGTCGTCTTGCCTTACCGACATCTAGCCATTTGTTTCGCTGTGTTCCAAATTTGGTCGGGGTAGAGGATATTTCAGAAATTCCTCTAATTTGTTGAAGACATTGTGCTAAGTCTGTTCTCTTTGTTTTTTTGTAATAGTGTAGAAGATCAAAGTAGCACACGATTGATTGTTTGTAGTTTGTATTGTTTGTAACTAAAACGTTTGTTTATTTTATGTATCTAGAACTTCTTTGACCTGAATTGAAATTGTTGACATGGTTTAGTATACAATGATGCCTCAGCTCACAAACTTAATTGGTTCCCAGAAAGTGTAAGGCGAAAACTTTGAGGCGATAATACCCTCACTCAGACTGTCCCTGCTAGCTGCCTTTCATTAATCCACATCAACATGAGTTTTTCAAAGTCTTCTATAGCCTGAGACCGTAGCTTAGACAACACAGAAAAGATGCATTTTGATAGTTGACCTATTACCGACACGAGATCGCAAGCCTTTGACCCTGAAAGCTCCTTGACCACTTTTCGAGCTATTTCTGTTTCTGGAGATTGATTTGATCAAAGACTTTGACATTTTACAAGGCAAAGATAGTCCAGAAGCAATCCTTTGCTCTCATTGTTCTAGTTGGCAGTCAAGCAGCAGCGTAGCCTTTTAGTCAGTCTTAGGAACAACAAATGCTTGTGCGTGTCAGCTGATGGCCTACATCTCTGCCCCCTTATAACTTCTGAAAAGGTAGTATACATGAGTATATACCGCCAAAATAAAAGACATCGGTGATTAATCCCTCTTTTTTTTGTCTCGCAGGAGGAGGCTTTGTCTGGAGCTGACCGATGTGTTAAAGACAGAGGTCGGCAAGGGTTTTTTGGACAAGCAGCTCGGCCGCGCTTGCAGCATACAAACAATCAGCCAGAGAAATCCCTGCAACAAAGAAGGCGTCAAGTGTCAAAGCCAAAAGCCACCCAGGAATGACATGAACAAGAGTGCAATGCCCAAATGTGTCCAGAAGCGCACCACCTCTTCCCTAAAAAGGTAGCACTGTTCATTTTTATACACCCAAAAGTCATTCCTTACCATTGTTTCGGAGAATTGCATCATTGAGTGCTTTGCTGCAAGTTGTTGACTGTTTTGTAAACTCATTCACTGCCAGACGATGTGCAAAAGTGTGTCCACTCCAGTGCCAGGGTTTTTGTCATTTTCACCACGCAATATTGAGTTTTAGGACTACGTACACATTAATTGCAGTGTAAGAAACCTTAGAATCTCTTTTTTCATCAGAAAGAAAGAATTAATGCCTAAATTATATGGGTCTGGAGTTATCTCAGCTTGAAATGGGGGCGGCTGTACAAAAGGCAAAAGCTGTCCCCTCGTGGAAGGCAAAAACATTGGAATTGGATTTACCTTTATTAGTCTCACAGTGGAGAAATTTACATTTCACAGCAGCAAAGTGATGAAAGGAATGAAAGTAGAAAAAAGAAATACATGAGCTGCTGCAAAGGCAGCCACTCTCGCGGCGCCGTCTTGAAGTTAAAAGAACAAAAAAAAACTAAATAACAAATAATATGACAACACAAAGACAACATGACAAAACAAAGACACAGAGAGTCATTCATGCTTCAGGACTTGCTGTACCCTCTTTGTGATGACATGACGCAGTTCTAGATGAAAGAGGAGACGATCAAAGCGTCTTTCCACCAGTGGATCAGGGACATCATGGTGGAACGTGCGCGTCGACTACAAGCTAAATGTTGAAAGCAAACACGCAGCTGTAGCATCCATTGACGAAAAGAGATTGTCTCACATCTCCTGTCCCACATAAATCCGCTTCAATTCCAAGCCGCGACAGTTCCACATACGCATCGGCGCTCTGCGCTGACGCTGCTTTCTTCTTATCGCGGGCTCCTCAAGCCATGCATCCATCCAACCGCAGACTGTCCAACAGCGCCGACCTTTCCGCTGAACAAAGCGGGGCTGTGAAGATGCTGCCCATTACAGGCGCAAAAATGGCCCCCTCTGGTGTCCAGCGATGACAGTCAAATGGCACCGACATTCCTCCCAAATCAAAAACAGTACTGGCATATTCATGCTGCCGAAAAGGCGCAACTGCTCAGCACAGTCTCCTCCTTGATGAATGTCGTGGTCAAAAACAATCCGGATCCATACCACACGACGCCCAACAACACAAAGTGACAAAACACAAAAACACCAACAAAAAAGCAAGACTCATGAGAGCACTTGCTGACGGCTGCCTACTCGGGCGCCATCTTGGACTTCTTCATTGTCATAGGTCTGACCAGCACTTTATCGGTGAGCAAGAAAAACCAAAACCCGAACAAATTCAGGAATGGCGCTACACGTCCTATTTTAAATTCACGGATAATTCCGGAATGGCAGTGAATGAGTTAAGTGTACATAGAAATGTCTGGTGATGTTTGTAAGCCTTTCAAACGCTATCAAATCGTTTTGCAATGACAGATGCTTGCAGAACATGTTTTAATTTTTTTTTTTTTTTTTGGTGGGGGTTGAAACTATCAAATTTCCAATGTGGGCAATCCTCACTGTGTCCCTGCAGGTTGGGTTTCAGGAAGCGGTTACGCCACGCTGACAACGCAGAAGAAAGCCAAGATGAGGATCAGACAGTCTTTGTCGTGGAAAATAGGGAGGACTACAGAGTGGTTGGTTAGTAGCGCAGACACGTGAAAAAAACATTTTAAAATAAATAAAGATTCACACTGGGATGGTGAAATAGTGACCCAATTCTGGCTTAACTCATTCACTGTCGGACAATGTGCAAAAATGGGACCACTCCAGCGCCAGGGTTTTTGTCATTGTCACTCGAATTCCAGGACCCACGGAATATTAAGTTTTAGGACTACATAAACATTCAATTCTGCATAAGAAACCCTAGACTCTCTTCTTTCATCAGAAGAAAGGAGATGATTTCTAAGTTTTATGGGTCTGGAGTTATCCGAGCTTGAAATGGGGGCAGCTGTACAAAATGCAATACAATACGTACATGCATATTGATTAATATATCGCTTTAATAACAGCTGAAGCTGTAACAAAGCACTAACATGGACATAAGGCAAAATGTGCCACCTCGTGAAAGTGAAAAAATATTGCCAGAGGTCCGACCAGCGCTTTATTGGCACCTCCCGCAAGAAAAAACAAAACCCGAACAAATTCGGGAATGGCGCTCCATATCACACTTTTCAATTCCCAAATAAATTTGGGAATGGCAGCAAATGAGTTAAATTGCGCCGCTACCTTGAACGTTTGTGTGGCTCTTAGAGTAAGACCTCTTGACTGCGTCATACATCATTCGTTTTAAAAGAATACTCAGGATGAGCTCTTAGTCAAAGTCCATCACAAGTTGGGTGAAGATTTCACAATGCTCCAAGGCGTTATTTTTCCTGGCCCTCGAAAGAAACGGTGCCATGACGCAGCTCATTTTTCCTTTTTGACAACGCAATCAGGTTGTCAGTACTTGCGGTGTTTGGTCTACAGACTGCGGCTTGTCAGTGAGCTGGAAGCCGGCGGACGATACCCAAGACGCTGATGACTTTTCCCCAAGTCCCATCAAGGACAAACATTTTTTGGTGAGTGGGCGCCAAACATTCCAACCTTATGATGCCAAGCATTTGCTATACAGCGACAGAAGAGACTAATGCTACCTGTTGCATTCACCCGCCTTTGCCTTTTCCTGTTTGGACTGCAAACAGGTGTGTCAATTTTGTACTTGTCTATGCATCCATTTTCTTCAGTTTATCAAAGATTTGGATTGCGAGGGGTACCGCCGCATTAGCAGGGAAAGATGCAGTGCAATGAGACAGTCAAAATGCAATCAATGCCAACGTCGAGTATCAAGAAGAAACTCACCGGTTGTCTCTGCTATCTGTGAACAGAAAAGGAGAAAAACTGCAGCCAAATTGAGCAACTGCAATGGAACCAACAACCCCAAACGACAAGGAGAACGTGTGCATCACCCCAATGGGGAAGGTGGACCGGGACCGAGCCCGGTGAGTCTGGTGGAACCCGGAGAAGACTGCGATGTGGACAGCGCGGACAGCGCCGGAGAGCGCTTCTCCCCGCATCCCGTTGGCAGAGCATTCGCCAATCCCAATTTGGAGTCGGCGGATGTCGGCCAAGCTCCCGGTTGCAGTCGCTCGCCCACACAGGACGAGCCGAACCAGGCCGTGCCGGGAGAGCCAAGTGAGTAGACCGCAAGAAGAAGGAGCTTTTGTTCCAAGGCAGGCAATCCACAGCCAGCAAAAGCATTTGGTGTACTTGGCTTCCATTACCAACAGTTCTCAAAAGCAATCTTTTCGGGGGTGATTTTACCGCATGCACCTACCATATTGACTCTACTTTGGGCTTCGTACCATCAGTCAGTTTTGAATTTGACGTGGGACGAATAAAGGTGTTCTGATTCTGATTCTGACAAGATGTTTCTTTGCAGATTTCAGTCATATTTTTGGAAGGGAGAAAGTTGGTTCCTTTTCCTTCCATTTCTTATTTATCTTTTCTTTAAAAAATACATCTATCTAGCTAGTTAATAGCTAGCTAGCTGTCTACTTAGCTAGCTTTCTAGCTAGCTAGCTGTCTAGTTAGCTAGCTGATTAGTTAGCTAGCTGTCTAATTATCTAGCTGTCTAGCTAGCTAGATGAATAGCTAGCTAGCTGTCTACTTAGCTAGCTTTCTAGCTAGCTAGCTGTCTAGTTAGCTAGCTAAATGTCTAGTTAGCTAGATAGCAAGCTAGATATCTAGTTAGCTAAACATCTAGCTTGCTAGATGTCTAGCTAGCTAGACGTCTAGTTCGCTAGATGTCTAGTTCGCTAGACGTCTAGATAGCTAGATGTCTTGTTAGCTAGCATTCTAGTTAGCTATCTCTCTAGCTACCTAGTTGTGTAGCTACCTACCCAGTTACTAGCTAGCGAGCTAGCTAGCTATCTAGCTAGCTAGTTGTCTAGCTAGCAAGCTGTCTAGCTAGCTAGGTGCGTAGCTAGCTAGATGTCCGGCTAGTTAGCTGTTTGTGTATCTCTTTGTTGCTCTATCTACTATCTATCTGTCTGTCTGTATCTCTCTCTCTATACCTATCCCTGTCTCTCTCTCTATCTCTTTATATCTCTGAAAATCATTGTCTTTTTGCGTATTTTTTTTTTTTTTTTTTTTGCTTTCAGTTGTGCTGTCCAGCGACGATGAAGAGAGCTGTGGTTTTATTCAACGTCGAGTCAGATGTGTCCGCAAACACACGCGAGGCGTTAGAGGAGCCGAGGACTGTGAGCAACGTTTGTCACCAGAAATGGAGTCCAAAGATCCTGATGGCCTCGACTTGGAGAAAGTGGAGGTGCGCTCAATGTGCCAATCGCTCAACGGGCCATGACATTTTTTTCCATCTTATTGTTTTTTTTTTTTGTGTGGAATCAATGAATGTCAAATTATGGACATGAACGATATGGTAGCTTTTTAAACTGAAAAGGGCAGAAATATGATTTCAAGTCAGGAAGACGGTATTATATAAATGTCCACTAAGGGGCGCTTTTGCAACAAATCAAGGATCAGATGTCATTTGGTGAAATCTTTGGTGTTCTGCTGTGCATGTAACTCAGCACGCATGTTTTCAGGTGTTGCATGTGGTTGTCGGCGAGTCGGGGTCGTCTTCACCCCCTCCCACAATCCAGCGCTCTTTCCTGGGTGTGGCCTTCACTTCCTTGTTCTGCGGAGGTTACCAAGGGGAACCAAATGGATGCCTCACGGTAAACGATGTCATCCGCCCATCCTAAACACATCATCCATTTTCAAGAAAATGCCCCATTATGTAATTTGAATTTTTTTTTCTTCACCTCGACAGATAGTCAACCAAAAAATCACCATCCCAATGAAAGGTAATGTTTTTCTTTTGAGTCCCTTCTTCCCGCTTTCAAATGAAGCTTCCATATACAAAACTATATCACAGCTTTAATCATTATTATTCATTATTATTTTCATAAAGTGCAGTGATACCTCAGCTTACCAACTTCCCAGAAAGTGTAAGGCAAAAAGTTTGTCTGCCAAACATTTATTTCCCATAAGAAACCATTAAAAATGAGAATAATCCCTTCCCAGGTCCCCATAAATCATAATATTCTACTAAATAAGCCTTAAAAATACACAAAATATACCATATTTAATGTATAATAAATGTGATATTGTATTGTAATGAAAGAAATAAACTACTGTATCATATAGGGAGTGGTCCTCTGCTCCCCCCCAACCTGAGAGTAGGGACCTATCATAGCTGTGTCCGGCGCCGCCATGTCTGGACATTAGGGATATATAAAAAGTGCCGATACGACCAGAAAGACTTTAGTTCGCTAACGAAGCCTCTTGGATAAGAAGCGAAACGTCCGACACCTTCAAATTCGTACAGATGACGGCTGAAGAAACCTTCTCATCGATGGATGGACCACTCCTGTACGACTGAGAGCTTACACAGACGTACTGTATCATATAGCCATTTTATTTACCTTTGTGATGGTAGTTGTCAATGGATGACGAACTTCCAGGTGGCCTCTTGATGATATCCGAATGAAGTTGCCGTGCTTTTACGGCGATAATACCCTCACTCACAAAGTCCCCTGCTAGCTGCTTTTCGTTAATCCAAATCAACAGAAGTTCTTCAAACTCCTCTATTGCCTGAGACCATTTCTTAGACAACACAGAAACACCCTTAGCCACATGTAGCAATGGTCGACTTAGCATACTGGTACTGGGACGCTAAGTCACACAAACTCACACCTCGTTTGTGTTTCTCGATGATCTCCTTCTTCTGCTCAACCGTAATTTTCATTTGTGTCCTCGTCGGCTGAACACCGGTCTGTGGTAGGGTCTTTTTCGGTCCCATAATAGCAAAAAGTACTCCACTTGACAACAAACCACGTTTGCACTCAAAGAAAGGGGATGTCGAAAACCAGTCCACCAGCCACCGTGGCGCTCCGTGTGGTTTGGTTCGTTTGCCGAAAACTAGTTCGTACGGCAAGATTATATTCTCGCGAATTAAGATAAAGCGTTGGTAAGATGGGGTATTACTGTATTGTATTGTAATATGTTAATGAATATGTTTATGGCAAAACGGTGCTCAGCCATTTGTGCTTGCCACCTTGTCCGTTAGACTCCATCCGGCACGTTGACGTGACGTTGACTTTGGAGCGTGCACAGCTGAGGTGGTACAGTGTTTGGGAGTCGGAGGATCTGGAATCCAGAGGGCTGTGCTGGCCTTCCAGCGAGGAGCCTTTTACCGTCCTCTTATTTTGCGTGACGCAAGGTGCCTCCGTGACTTTGCACCGGGATCTTCTCCGCCTTTGCAGCCATAACGGCGAATCGCCCGGCACTGGTAACGGTTGACACAATGCCAGCCTGTCTAGAAGGCAACTCCAACTTCTTCTTGTCGTCGTCCCAATAGGAAACCTCAGCCCCTTCCTCCTGCTGACTCTCAAGGACCGTCTGCTGGGCCTGGAGGGCCTTCTTTTGCACTCCCTCTTGGAATTACACTGTCTCAACGATCTGGAAAATGAAGAAAGCCACGCCCATACGCTTGAGCTGAAGAACTTGAGCAGTCCGTGCCTTTCATTAGACGAAAGCTTAGAACTGATCAAATCCAGCGGGCGAGACCCCCTGTTGCTGGGGATCCTCGGCGTGGACACGGACGCCTCTACGCCCGAACCGGACCAACAAATTTCCTGCTCTGATTCGGACGTGGATCCGCTGAAGGAGGCAGGAATGGAGGCCAAGGATTCGCTGTTGCTGAATGTGGACGAGCTGCAGGCCTTCATTGAGCGTGAGCGTGAAATGACTCCCACGCAGGAGCGGGACAGGACAGAGGCGGATTTTGAACATCAACACAGCCCGGATGACGATCAGAAGAATCAAGAGGTACAGCAACCCATCAACTTTTCATTTCTATCTTGTGTTTATCTCTTTTGACCTGATATTCCGCTGTATAAGGCGCACCCAAAAGCCTTGAAAAGGTGACCCTGCGCCTTATACGCAGGTGAGGCCTATATGCGAAGTCATATCGAGCCACGACAGGTCTTGCAAATACTGTCAACAGCCACCACTGTAGTGCCTTATAATAATCATAATACATTTCATTTCTAAGCGCCTTTCAACATTCTCAAGGTCACTTTACAGTCACAGGATCAAGTTTTTCTGTGGGTGAGCAGCGGAAGCCACACGCGCCAGCCAGCGTTCACTCAAATAGATAGAAAGCTAGCTAGCTAGCTAATGGACATAATGTGGTAAAACTTTGATATATTTATATATTTGGAAAACTTTTTTTTCATATACAGTAAAGTCTGGTTATATCGATATCGGATATATCGATAGTCCCGGTTATATCGATATTTTTTCGGACTCCCTTGAATATCGATATAACGAGACTTTACTGTATTGAAGGTGCACCATATAGTCCGGTGCGCCTTATTTATAGAAAAGGTTTGAAAATACACCATTCATTGGGGGGTGCGCCTTATACACCGGAAAATATAGTAATTGACACATCGCATCCAATCACAATCAGCAGTCGCTAGCCAAGTTACAAGTCACTTTGCTGCTGTGAAATGTAAATTTCTCCACTGTGAGACTAATAAAGGCAAATCCAGTCCAATCCAATCCAAGTTCATAGATAGCAAATAATCTCACATAGATGAAAGAAACCTGCTTTGATACTGTTGCTAAGCAAAACGGCAGCCAGCACCCGGCGAGTCATAAAAAAAGAGAATAAAAGAAAAGATGTATGGAGGCGTACTGGCGAATATTCTGGTGGTTGAAACGAGTCTCCTGAGTGGAATGATGGCATATTCTTACAGGAGGACAACACGGCAGGATGCCCTTTGTACACACTGTGTCGGCGTCGAACCGCAGGAGCGTACACGGTGACCATGTGTCATCCTGACTCCACTTGGCTGAAATACAAACATCAGGGCCTGGCCCACCGGTACATTCCACAAATCACACCTTTTGAGTTCACTACTTTAATTGCGCTCACTTGACTGTGGCATTTGAATGGTATTCCCAGCTGATTTTTGCCCATCTGATCTTTCTTGCTTGCGCAGCTTGATCCAGTTTCCTCCGCCTCCACTCAAAGGTGGAATCACCGTGACGATGGAAGACCTGCAGTGTCTCGACAGCGGCCAGTACCTCAATGACGTCATCATCGACTTTTACCTCAAGTGAGTGCAACCACGCCCCCAAAAAATCCAACGCCTTCACTCGGTGGCATTTGGCGTTAACGCGTGTGCCCTCCGACCTCCTCAGATACCTCCTCCACAACTCGCTTCAGGATGTTGTCCATCGCTCGCACATTTTCAGCAGCTTCTTCTATAAGCAGCTCACTCGCAGAGACAATGCCAGCGAAGGCGGTGCCACCGAATCGTGAGTCTTTTCATTTCCATTAAATGGCACCTGGAACCACGACTATTGAGTCCTTTTTTTTTATTGTTAATATTTAGCTGTCAGAGGCAGAAGCGGCACCAGAGAGTGAAGACGTGGACACGTCACGTCGACATCTTCCAAAAGGACTTCCTATTTGTGCCCGTCAACCAGGAGTAAGTGACCACATACCTGTCGACTTATACATTTTCCCCGCATTTTATTTGTTTTTTTTTTATCATTTCGAATAATGTACGGCGTACTACAACTTTTATACGGCAATAGTAATCATTTATAAGGGCAGCTATTAGCCGAGGTTGACAGGTATGTTATCATGCGTGCACAAACGCGCTAGAGAAAATTCATAAATGATAAAAGTTGTAATTTCAGTGAAAGGGAAAAATAACTAATTGTAACGTTATTTTAAAGAAAAAAAAATCATAAAATGGCAATTTTCTACATTAAAAAAAATACTAAAATTCAGATTTTCTACATTTGTAAAAAAAAAAATAAAATGGCAATTTTCAATTTTTTTTTTATTCTAAAATTGCGATTTTATACATTAAAATTTTTTATAACATGCTGATTTTCTGCATAAAAAAATCTTAAATTGCGATTTTCTACATTTAAAAAATATGTAATGGCAATTTCTACATTAAAAAAATTCTAAAATGGCGATTTTATTCATTTTAAAAAAAATTTTTTTTTGTAAAATGGCAATTTTCTACAATTTAAATTTTTTCTAAAATCTCAATTTTCTACATTTTTAATATTTTCTAAAATGGCAATTTTCCATTTTCTTTTAGTTTTCTAAAATGGCAGTTTTCTACGTTTTTAATATTTTCTGAAATGGCATTTTTCTCATTTCTTTTAATTTTGTAAAATTGCAATGTTCTACATTTTTAAAAATGTTGTAAAATGGTGATTTTTTTTTCTTCTCCAATTTCAAAAACGCTAAGCAGTGCTTCATTGGCAACCCCCGCAAGAAGAGCCAATGCGTGAACGGCGCTCCACGTCATGTTGTACCGTTCTTTATTTAAGGGCTCACTGGTATCTGGTGGTCATCTGCTTTCCTGGACTGGAGGAGTTCAGGTTGGAGCCCTGGACAGAAAGTAGCCACAACGGGAGGGACGAGTCGCCAGAGCAAGACGAAACCGAAGGCTCAGAAAACTCAAATGATGCCTCGACGACGAACCGCGGCGAGAACGTGGACGCGACATCTAGTCTGTGACACGAATTGAGATACGCAACCTCCGTTTGACCTAAAAAAAGGCTAATCATCATGTTTTTTTTTTTTCATGTGTTTTAGCAAAAGAGCCCACGCTATCCTCTCAGAGTAAAGTGGTGAGTCACAATTTATCCTTTCATTCTTTTTATCGCGCTTGCTCATATCGTGTCATACAAGCGTGTATGAGGGGAAGTCATTCAGATTGTCTATCCTCAAAATATTGATAAATATAGATACTGCATCTATGTTTGCTTCCTCAATAGAACTGCACAGAGAAGACATGCTGTAGAAAGCTCGTTTCAAAGAGGTAGATCAACCAAAATGGCCGCCTTGCTCTACTTGCCCTTCCTGCTGCTATCAAACGTACTCCTTTTGTTTTCTTTAGGCCTTGCATTCTAATCATGGACTCGCTCAAATTGTCTCTCCACGAGCGCATATTTAAAGTGTTGCGAGAGTGAGTAAGCCCTTCTTTGGTTGGCTTTCTGCGTGCGTGCGTGCGTGCGTTTAAGGAAAGGCGCTTTCCACCCCATCAGGTACCTGCAGTCGGAATGGGAAGCGCGGCGCGGATCCATGCGAGAATTTGGTGCTGACCAAATGACAAGTTCCCATTGTCGGGTTCCTCTGCAGGACAACAGCAGCGACTGTGGTCTCTACCTACTGCAGTACGTGGAGAGTTTCCTCAAGGTACTAAATATACACACTTTGTTTTTTGTTTTCATTCCACATCAACAGCGATTTTCACATGTATTTATCAGTCACCGCTTATGATATGATAAAGGCGACTATGGTGCATTGTAATTAGAAATTTCAGTACTGTAACAATGAGTTTTCTTTCAATAAACGTACTGTATTTTCTGGATTACAAGGCGCACCGTCTACAAATAATGTTTCCATACATAAGGTGCGCCGGATTATAAGGGGCACTTTCAATGAATGATATATTGAAAAACGTTTTCTATCCATGAGGCGCACCGGATTATGAGGCGCATGGTCAGCTTTTGAAAAAAAATATTTTCTTTTAGGTGCGCCTTATAGTGCAGAAAATATGGTTCACCGATTAACTCGTTCACTGCCAGACGGTGTGCAAAAATGTGTGGCCACTCCACTGCCAGGGTTTTTGTCATTTTCACTCAAATTGCAGAACCCACAGAATATTGAGTTTTAGGACGACATAAACATTCAATACATTGTAAAAAAAAAAAACCTTAGACACTCTTATTCCATCCAAAAAATAATAATTCTTAAATCATATGGGTCTGAAGTTATCTGTACTTGAAATGGGGGCAGTCGTACAAACTACATTGATTGAATTAGCTCTTTAAGAACTGCTGAAGTTGTAACAAAGTGCGGCAAATGCTAACCCCTCATGGAAGGAAAAAAACATTGCTAGAGGTCCGACCAGTGCTTTATCCCCCCCCCCAAAAAAATAAATGTGCCGTGTTTGTTGTTCCAGGACCCCGTGGTGCATTTTGATCTGCCACTCCACCTGCAGCGCTGGTTTCCACGGCGACAGGTGCGCAAGAAACGGGACGAAATCCGCGATCTCGTATTACACTTGTACCGACAGCAGATGAGTAAAAAGTGACTGGGACCACCCTGCTGGAATCAATATCGCTCATACTGAGCCAATCCTTTCAGCCTCAACTCGACACAGCTACTTTTTAACTCTAATATTTTCGTTTTTTTTTTTGTGGGGTGGGGGTGGGGGGGTCACTTTAGAATTTGCAGGTTTTTTGTTTTTTAATTGATTTGTAATGTTATTGTCACGTTATTTTTGACTAGTACGATGCGCTTTATTTAATTCTTAAAAAATTGTTTTTTTTTTCCCCAACTCTTGAACAATTTGAAAAATGACTTTATGACATAAATTGTTCAAAACGGAATGAATTGAATCTGACCATGTCCTTCATTTCAAGACTGAAGCAGAAATGGTGTCATCGGGCAGAAAAAAGGTCAAACCAGCGCAAAGGCCTTCTTCATTTTGGTTTCATCCGCATAGGACAGGCCAAGTACAAAGTTGTCTTAAGGATGTCCATAAACAATGTTTGGCTTTTATTTGTCCACTACGTCCATATGTACAAATGAAATATCTATATTTGTTGAATGTTTGACACAGGCGATAAAAACAAGGGTCAACTTGGTTCCAAAAAACGTGCACCACATTATTGCACATAAACATTAAAAAAAAAAGTGTTTTTACGGTTTGCTGACGTGATTTTCTGCGCAAGGCAGCTCACCGTGCGGAAAAACATAGCCAAGTTAGGAAAATTGTTGTCTCCAAAAAATGTTGTTTTCTGGCTTTACAGATAAGAAAAAAAGTTGTTTTTATAGAACACAGGATTATCAAAAAAAAACCTTGCAACGGAATAGGTTTGTTTTGTTCGCAAAATTGGCTTGCTGAAGCAGTAAGCATAAATCACTGGTTTTGTTATTACAATTTGTTAAATTGGATATATTTCCACAAGTCTATATGAATGGCCAGTCGACCTGCGTGGTTTGAATTTTTATCAATTATTGATCAATACATATTGAAGGAAATGGCTTTGACAATGCAATATTAGTAGTTGTTGTACGAGAATACTGTCTTTTTGGGGCGGAGTGCTTTTCTGAAAAGACTATTGTGGAGATGCGCAGATTTCACGGCAACATCGGATTAATCCCAATCCCACTACCAAACAAAGCAGCCACGACAAAAATAAAATGAAAAAAACATCTTTAAACTTTTTAATGAGTCTCGAAGAAACTCATAACATTGCAAAAATAGTATAAATAAAATGGGATTTTTTTTCCAAAAGAAAAAGATATCGTAAATGACACCAATAAAACAGTCATATCATGAAAATAAAGCAAGAAACAAAGCAAAAAAACATCTTAAAACCTTTTAATGAGTCTTTTGAAGAAACTCATAGCATTGCAAAAATAGTGTAAATAAAATGGGCTTTTTCCCAAAAGAAAAAAATATTGTAAATGACACCAATAAAACAGTGATATCACGAAAATAAAGCAAAAAAACATTTTTAATGAGAAATGAACTCATTCCCTGTCAGACGTGCAAAAATGTGTCCACTCCAGTGCCAGAGTTTTTCGTCATTGTCACTTGAATTCCAGGACCCACAGAATAGTGAGTTTTAGGACTACATAAACATTCAATACAGTGTTAGAAACCTTCGACTCTCTTCTTTCATCAGAAAAAATGATGATATCTGTCTGTAGTTATATGAGCTTGAAATGAGGGCGGCTGTCCAAAATATAATGCAATACATACATATTGGTTTATATAGCGCTTTAACAACAGCTGAAGCTGGACAACAAAGCGCTAACATGGAAAAAAGGGAAAAGCCGCCTCCTTGTGGAAAAGAAAAAACATTTCCAGAGGCCAGCGCTTTATCGGCACACAAACAAGAAAAAACAAAACCCTACAAATTCGTGAATGGCAGTAAATAAGTTAGAAATGTGAAAGGTGCAGGCATAAATTCTTCTCTTATTCTCTTATGGTTAGGACGAGGTCTATGTTCTGAGAACATGGCTGTAATATTCCCGAGAAATAAAAGGATGGTTCTGAGAAATGACATTAACAATAAAATGGTGCCTATAAAATGTCTTGTAATGTGGCTCTCATCCAACTTGTTAAAGTTGGCTGCATCCTCATTGCGCTTGGTCTCGTTTAACAACACAACAAACGCTTTGTGTCAAAAAATTAAATAAAAGTGTTTGTTGTTGTTTACTGTCCCGGTTCCTGTCGTTTATGTCGAGTAAATACTTGTTTCAATTACAATGCCAGACATTCTTATCCGTTCAAAGGTTTACGCCGTTTGCTTTGGATATTTATTCATTGTCTCGGTATGAGAGCAGGGACCAATCATAGCAGAGTCTGGTACCGCCACGTCTGAACAGTAGGGATATACGTATATATATAGAGGGCCGAAACTACCAGTAAGACTTTAGTTTGCTTGACTTGTAAGCGTCTTGGATAAGAAGCGAAACGTCCGACACCTTCAAAGAAGTCCAGATGACAGTTGAAAAAACCTTGTCATCGATGGACCACTCCTGTACGACAGAGTTTACACAGACGTATTGTCTCGGTATGACTGGACAATATTGTCCAGGTGGCATCGTTCCACATTGCCGTCAAAGCCCACGTGGCTAAAGTGACTTGGGTCATTGTTCCCGTCCGTCTGCTGATTAGAAACAGCTGAATCGGTTGTGCGGGAATCTGCACGTAGTCGCCAGGCTTGCTTGAATTAAGCACGGCTAATGAATCATACGGCTCGACAATGACTCCTTGATCAATGACTTCTGCGCAAACCTGATCGATTGTGGCTCTCAAAGCTTTATAGCAACCAAAATGTTAGGGGAACAATCCCTTTGGAGTGTAGACAGGAGGTGACAGTTGATTGTTCACCACCAAAATACCTTCAGTGACACTTTGAACACGAGATTATTGGGGACTACGCTATTTATTGGATCATTTCTGTAAACTTTGTCCTGTTTCGGGTCACACTAGCATCTGTTGGCGTAAAACGACGGTCCTGAAAGTAAGCATCATCATTAGCAGTCTTAGGGTCAGTGGTAATACAGTCACTTGAAAAGAAATTGGTCCAACTCGTGGGATTTATCTTCCCTCGGATCTTTCTCAGGTAGTCTAAAACGGTCCAGGTTTCTAAGTCCCTTCTCCTTTCCCCCCAGTCGCTCCAGTAACACCACTCAAAGGTTTAGATTAACCAGGATTAGATTAATGCGTTGAAAGATCTCCATCTGCCCACTGGACCTTGAGCCAGCAAGTGTCTTGTGACCACCATGCCACCGCGTCGCCGCTATCTTTGCAGGAAAACAATAGGAAGTGGTTGCTCGCTCCAACGGTTTGTCACCTTCTTCACTGTGGGACTTCTAGACTATGACAATTCCTAGGACGTCCTTGCAAGACCCGAGGGGAAGTACTGGTTTCAGGATCTAAACACGGATTCAAAATGTCCATCTTGTGGAGATGTCTTTTATTTAGTTACGTGCTCATGGTTATGGGCCCGAGGACCGGTAGGTATCACTCGATTGTTGGATCTCGTCCAACAGTCCAGCCTGAAGCATCCTTTGCATCTCCACTAGACGCCGTACTTGAAGGATCCTCCACGGGTCCACTCGAGACACCACTTGGCGGCGAAGGAGCGTCGTTCCGGCGTGTCGTCCGCGTGTCCGATGTTACGGTATCCCGGGGAAGTCGCGTGGCTCTATCCCGACGCAAACGCAACATCCTCTTCCCGAGCGGCGTCAAACTGTGCGCGCAGGAAAGCGCCAAGCAGGTTGTCGCAAACCACCTCAGTTTCTTCCATCTCAGAGGTAAATCCATACTTTGTTGTATTGACTCTTGAACGTCTTCAATTTTTAGCGTTACCGTAACAATGCATAGAAACCTTACAAAATCAAACTGAATTTGTGACATCCATTTTGATTTCAAATGAATTCAGTGTGATGCGTCAATCTATATTCGAATTTTGCGATCTAAGGTGCGAGTTTCTCGAAGATAGAATGCCCACTTTGGGTGTTTAAGGAGAAGGACTTCTCAATGTAGAACCTTGAGAAATAGCTACCAGGACTATCGACCTCTAGACATTAGGGATATACATATCGGGCCAGAGCTACCAGCAAATTTTAGTTCAGACTAAGCTTCTCGAATGAGGAGCGAAACGTCTGGCACCTTCAGAGAAGTACAGATGACGGCTGAAGAAACCTTTTCATCGATGGACCACTCACTCCTGTACGACTGAGAGCTTACACAGACCTAACAGTCCTATCATCTACAAGTCTACTCTCCTGTTACTGATTTGGCGGTTCCTTGTTTCCCCCCCATGTGTCTTCAGTGTGCCAGGAGACTGTTTGGGAGGCTTTCAAAATCTTCTGGGACCGTCTCCCCGAGCAGGAGGAGTACCAGAACTGGATGAACCAGTGTCAGGAAGGGGTGGCGACAGCACGAGACATTGGCAGCTACTTTAGTTTATCGGAGGAGCATCAGGGGGTGATCAAAAAGGTGTGTGCGAAAAGCTAACGTGAGCATCACATGATCACAAAACTGTGCCCGATCAATAATGTCAGACCAATATCCAAACTTGTAAGAGGAGAATGTACCAAATAATGAACAAATAACTCAAAGTAATGCACGAGCAAATTCTGCTTTTTAACCAACCAAACTTTCAGGTCCTCATTAACCGGGAGTTTGTAAAAATGAGTAGCAGAGAGTGTTAGCACATTAGCATCCACCGCGCCTCTCCTTGAAGGTCTCCTTGAGCTCCGTCAATCCTTTTGGTGCTTTGGGTTGGCACAGAGCAGCAGCAACAACAACAAACCCAGTGGGGTGCTAATTCCGATGCTAACCTTTCCTCTTTCTTCTTCACCCTGGCAGAAAATGTCAGCGCCTGGCTTGAAAAGGTAAATCCTCTCAATCATTCGTCAGCAAGGAAACCTTGTATGTTTACCACATTGATTTTATTGATTGATTCATTTCTTGATGCCTTGCCCTCCAAAAATGTGTAGTGAACCCACTCGATCCGGACAACATACATGCAGGTAACATCTTTATTGACTTTCTATCATGTATCCAGTTCTTCAAATCAGTTTGAATGTAAAAAATATTGTCATAAAAATTACATCCAAAAATATGTAGACTACTATTATTACTACGAGTAGTACCATTGTACTTTTATAATCAATCATTTCCATGACCTGCCTGCAATGTCTGCATGATCTTGTTGTTTTTCTAGCACACCAGCTCCCGATGTGACGAGCACCACGAAGGCTCCTGCCGAAGAAGGTAAGCATCATTTGGAACAAAGATGTGTCGATTTTTATGGTTGAAACAATCACGTTAATGTTATCAACGATGACTTTCTCTGTCCATTTCAACCACACAGAAGATATAGGAGGGAGCGAAAACGTGGTGGAGGCAGCTGTCATTGTGCCAGAAATTGAGGTGAAATATGAAGACTAGTATTTTACCTTATTGCTTATTTTGCTTTTGACATTGGTAGGATTGTATCTACTGCGCGGCTTTGATTCTTGCTCAGTGTATCAATCCACAGCTACTGCCCAAGTCTGGCTAACATCGAGAAGGCCTGAAAAAATGTTTCAAACCAAAACATGCGCAGAAGACAAAAGTCTACTTATTGATGCGTTTGATTTATTTTTCTTTCGCATAGCTGGACAACGACATTCCTGTGGAACCAGTACCAGCAGCCATCTTGGAGCAGGTGGTGGAGCTGAGCATCCTCCTCACGGGAGTCGTGTACGATCATGACCTGGGCGACCCTTACTCGCTACACTATCAGACGCTCAGCAGACAGCTTGCTCAGAAGGTCTTTATCACACACACATTTACACATGTGCGTGCACACATCTCTCTATCTATCTATCTCACTATCTATCTATCTATCTATCTATCTATCTATCTATCTATCTATCTATCTATCTATCTATCTATCTATCTATCTATCTATCTATCTATCTATCTATCTATCTATCTATCTATCTATCTATCTATCTATCTATCTATCTATCTATCTATCTATCTATCTAGCTATCTATCTAGCAACATTTATGTCTGTCTGTTTGTCTATCCATCTATGTAGATATCTATCTAGCTATCCATCTAGCTAGCTATTTAGCCAGGTTGCTAGCTGTCTAGCTAGCAATCTATCTTGCTAGCTATCTAGCTAGCAATCTATTTAGCTAGCAATCTAACAGTTGACATTTTTATTTTGTTATGCTTAGAATATCTTGTTTTCTATCCTTTCACTCCCACCCCAACCCCATCCCTCTTCTATTGCTGCTGTGGACTGCAAATTTCCCCATTGCGGGACGAATAAAGGTATTCTGATTCTGATTCTGATTCTGATAACTAGCAAGCAATCTATCTAGCTCGCTATCTAGCTATTTATCCTACCAATCTATCTAGCTATATAGCTAGCTAGCTATGATGCTATCTAGATAGCTATCTGTCAACCTATCTATCTATCTATCTATCTATCTATCTGTCTGTCTGTCTCGCTAGCTTGCTATCTGTCCAAGAAAAAAAAAAACTTACAACAGCATAATATAATAATGTTTTCTGTCTATTAGGGATTGATTCTATATTTTATACGATTGTGGTTTAAGCATCACACAAATAGTCCTGTCCATGATTTTCTCTTCATCAAAATGATCTATCGTGCTGTACCGTGCCAATAAAGTGTCCAATGTGAAGAAAACATTGTTTCAAACTGATTTTTGTGTAGATTGAAGACGCCCTGTCCGGACTTCCTGGTTTCAAAAGCGTGTCTGTGATGGACTTCAGGTGAGTTTTGTCTCACGTGGCTTCATCCCACCCACCTCATCCCATTTGGGTCACATTTGTGCCACTTTAGGTCGACGTTCATGTTCGCCGGACACAATTGACGCTCTTTTAAAATGTTTTTTTTTTTTCCCTTTTGTTTTTTCATGGAGGCCTCACAAGGATCTGCAAGGGTAAGTCGGCCTGTTTCCACATTGAACTGCAACCTAAAAAAAACAACAACATAGTTCCTCATAAGAGCGCTTGTGCGCGTACACGTACAGTATACGTGATTGTGCGTTTGCAATTGTGTACGTAGCGAGAAGAGTGTGCGCGTGTGCTGCTGGGTCTTCCTTGCTGCTTGTGCTAATGGTCTTAGCAGGGTTCAGTCACCCGTTAAGGTGGATCAGCAGGAGGCGGGTGGGGTGAGAACGGTTATTTGAGCTTTAGCATCTCAGCTTTTGTGTGACTTAGCATCCCAGTACTACTATGCTAAGTCGACCATTGCTACGTGTGGCTAAGGGTGTTTCTGTGTTGTCTAAGCAACAGTCTCACGGAATAGAAGAGGTTGATTTGGATTAAGGAAAAGCAGCTAGCAGATGCCAAAGCTCTGAAGGTGATGACTTGGAAAAAAAAAACATATTTTCCCGTGTATAAGCCAATATAAGCCAAAGAATGGTATATTTTCCAAACCTTTTCCATATACAGTGATACCTTGGCTTACGCTTTTTCTCACAAACTTTTCGCCTCGCGAACATTAAATTCGCGAGAATATAATCTTGGCATATGAACTAGTTTTCGGCAGACACAAAATAAGGTCTATTTTGTGTAGTTTTAAGGCTTATTTAGTAGAAAATGATGTTATATGGGGACCTGGGAACGGATTATTCTCATTTTAATGGTTTCTTATGGGAAATAAGTGTTTGGCAGACAAACTTTTCGCCTTACACACACTTTCTGGGAACCAATTAAGTTTGTGAGCTGAGGTATCACCGCAGTATAAAGCGTGTCATTTACAAATCCCAAACCAGAATCTGGAAGGAATGCCGTCAACATCTCAAATCAAAACAGCCATTACCAAATATTTTGACCCCCCCCCCCCCTTCAGCATCACACCGTGGCCTCTCACGTGAGCTGGCACACGACCCGTTGCCATAAATATGCCCAAAAAAAAAATCAATGTGGCTTCCCACTGAGAAAAATCCCCTCCCATGAGCGCTCTCATCATGTGACTGAAAACTCAAAAGGCCGTTAGAAGACTTGTTCGTCTTTCGGCCATGACGGACGACTCGGCCAATTGACTCCCGCCCGGGAGGCGTTTTAGGCAGAGTCAGCACAGCAATCAATATTGCGCTAATGGCGTCGTTGGACACGTCCAAAAAAGGCTTTGGAGAGGAAAAAAAGTCATCGATCAGCCTACGATGACTACAATGAGCTGGACACTCTGACCTACTTTGCACACACATTGAAATGCTGCTGCTTTACTCTTATATTCTTATGTCAATAACACATACGCACGCACGCACACACACAAAACCATTAGAAATAACTTCTTTTTACACTTGCGTTAATTGGTAACTAAAGACAGTTGATAAATGTTCCAAGATGGCCACACTTTGACTCTGGAAGAGATTATTTTGATGATTTCTCATGTGAAAATGAATGCCAGAGTACCATATTTTCCGGTGTGCACACACATAAATGGACTATGTACACACACACACACACGCACGCACACACACACACACACACACACACACACACACACACACACACACACACACACACACACACACACACACACACACACACACACAAATAAAGACATATAAATAGATACATGAATAAATTTTTTTTTTTTTTTCAATTAGAGATGTAGTTATTTTTTTGTGAATTAGAATAAACCTTGATGGTCAATAAGAATGTCAACTGCTCCAAGCGTAACCTGCATGTCGGCAATTTCTGTGTGTAGTTTTTTCCGGTGTATAAGCCGCACCCAAAAGCCTTGATTTTCTTCCAAAGATGACCCTGCGCCTTATACGCAGGTGCGCCTTATATGTGAAGAACAGGTCTCGCAACTACTGTCAGTAGCCACCGACTGACTCCATTTCCCCCTGTCGTGCGTCAACCCGGCCTCTGCTGTAGAGCCTTATAATGTGGTGTGCCTTATATTTGGAAAACCTTTATATTTCTAAATACTATCAACATTTGGAAAAGTTTTTTCATTCATTGAAGGTGCGCCTTATAAATAGCTAGTTAGATTGCTAGCTAGCTAGCAAGATAGATTGCTAACTCACCAGGTTTTCCTCAATTTGGGATTTTTTTCCCCCCCAGGTACTCCGGTGCACCTCATGCAACGGAAAATACGGCAAATCGAATTTCCGGGAACTAATGACGTTCGTTGTTCACCCAGAAGGGACGGCCTCGTGGTGGACTACGCGGTCACCTTGGTGGTGGATGACGCAGGGATCAGCGGCGACCAACTGGACTACCTTACCCTGCAGTCCAACCAGGTGGAGAACTCATACCGCGAGGTCAAGGAGCACCCGACGCTGGTCTACGCCATCGGCGAGCTCAAGACCTTTGTCACCGAGGACCTCCTGAAAGGCGCCCTGGAGAGCGGTGAGACTGGCCTGCACAAACGGCAAACTGGTTTCGTGGTCCAATGCAAAGTTTCTGGCTTCGCCCGAGACGCTCGGCAAACGTTGCGGCGACGTGACCGCACCGCGCTTTTGCCACATGAGTAAACATTCTCCAGCGCTCATCTGTTTCTTATTGGTCTGCTCTCGTCGTCGTCGTCGGACAGGACAGAAAAACAAAAGCGATCCATATTTAATGAACAAATAACAGTGGCGTGTTTTCTTTGCGACGGCGCTGCGGTTTGGGTCCTTGTCACCGACGGTGCCGCAAAACCAGCGGGACAAGAAATGGGAGACACGGCTGATTTTGACTCGCTTCACTCCAGGATTTTTTTGGGTTTGCCCGTGGCAAGATGGACAAGTTGCATTCATCTGCTTACAAACTAGACCGGGAGACTGTATGCACCTGAAAAATGAACAGCCAATTATTACGGTCGATTGACAATTAATCACTGTTATCATCTGCCAAAAAATTGCATTGATAATTCCTATTCAACATTGGCCTGCGGTTGACTGGTGACCAATTCCCGATTGGATTGGTTTGGCCTTCTTGCAGTGGAAAGATTTACATTTCACAGCAGCAAAGTGAAGAAAGGAAGAAGTAGAAAAACAAAATACACGAGCTGCTGTAAAGGCAGCCATTCTCGCGGCGCCATCTTGAAGTCAAAAACAAAACAAAAAAAACTAAATAACACATAATATGACAACACAGTCAGAGAGAGTCATTCATTCTTCAGCAGGTGCTGGACCCTCTTTGTGACATGAAGCAGTTCTAGATGAAAGAGGAGAGGATCAAATTCTCCTTTTCACCAGTGGATCAGGGGCGTCGTGGTGAAATGTGTACATCTGCTACAAGCTAAATGTTAAAAGCATCCACGGAACTGTAACATCCATTGACGAAAAGTCTCGCATCTCTTGTCCCACGCAAATCCGCTTCAATTCCAAGCTCCGACAGTTTCGCGTCAACGTTCCTCCCAATCAAAAACAGTGCTGGCATATTCATGCTGTCGAAAAAGCGCAAGCGCTCAGCACAGTCTCCTCTTTGATGAATGTCACGGTCAAAAATGCTGAAAAACAATCCGTATCCGTTGCACACGACGCGCAGCAACAACAACAAAGGGACACCAAAAAACAAGCAAAAAAGAGCACTTGCTACTCGAGCGCCATCTTGGACTTGAAATGCACTCATGCATGCGACAAATGCCTTTTTTTGTTTACATTTGCCGAGTGGTGCCTGTGCTTATGCAATGGCCACTCGGGCGCACAGTCAATGTTTTTTTTTCAGTATGCGCCTTAACGTTAACAGGATGAAACATGTTGCATAATTTCTAGACCCGTTACAGTTTAAAAAAACTAATTTTGTATTCATCTTGCTTCCATAGTGCCTGAGAGCCCGGAGACCATCTACGCTACGGGAGAAACCTTGCTGGTGAGTGAGTTGCGATGACCGATTTTCTTTCGATGTGATTGCTTTTAACTCATTCACACATTCGGGTATTGAAAATATGAGCCGCATTCCCGAATTTGTTGGGGTTTTCTTTTTTCTTGTTTCGGTGCCGATAAAGCGCTGAAAGGTTTTTTTTCTTTTCCACAAGGGGGCGGCTTTTCCCTTTTTTCCATGTTAGCGCTCTGTTCCAGCTTCAGCTGTTGTTCAAGCGCTCTATAAAGCAATATGTATGTATCGCATGATATTTTGGACAGCCGCCCGTCATGGGTCAAATGAAACACAGCCGTCAGCCCCCCAGCAAAAAAAGGACAGCAGCATGTGTGACATGAACCTGTAGCACCAGCTCAGCAGGTAACAAGGATAAGCGCGCCGAGGCCAAGGATGAAGCGGATTACTTTGTTTTATTGTCGCAATAATCTGCACCTATTTTCAGGTCAAGCGATGCCATCTAGCTAACCGTCTGACTTGACTTGTGTGGCGAAGCCGTTCGGGGGCTGGCTGCTCTCAATCACGTCTGGTGGTTGACTTCATCGAAAGCCACGATTCCGTGAAGTGAAAAAAAAAAAAACAACATTGTCGGGAAGTAAATAAAAGCTGAAAGCAAATCCTCCATTTAGCTGATTGCCATGCTTTTTTTAGACATTCATTGGAAAATATCATTTGAGTATACTATTGATGCTGCCATCATGTTCCATAAACTTTGGCCTGCTCACCAAAAAAAAAAAAACGGATTCAGTTTGTGGGATGCTGATGGAAATCTCGATATACGCTGCAAACAAAGAAAAACTCACATGCTATTTAGGAACCGTTGAAAGCTTCATAGCAAAGATTTTCAAAGTAACATCGTTAAAGTTGGATTGGATTAGCCTTTATTCGTCTCGCAGTGGAGAAATGTACATTTCACAGCAGCAAAGTGATGAAAGTAAGAGGAAAGGAAAGAAAGAAGTAGAAAAACAAAACACAGGAACTGCTGGAAAGGCAGCCACTCTTGCGGCGCCATCTTAAAGTCAAAAGAACAAAAAAAACAACAACTAAAATAACAAATAATGTGACAACACAAAAGACACAGACAGTCATTCAATCTGAAGCACTTTCTGCACCTTCTTTGTTGCGTGAAGCAGTTCGAGATGAAAGAGGAGAGGATCAAAGCATGCTTTTCACCAGTGCATCAGGGACGTCATGGTGAAATGTGCATGTCTGCCGCAAGCTAAATGTAGAAAGCAAACACGAAGCTGTAGCATTCATTGACGAAAAGAGACTGCCTCACATCTCCCGTCCCACGTAAATCCGCTTCAATTCCAAGCTGCGACAGTTCCACATCGGCATCTGCGCTCATGCTCCTTTCTTTTCATAGTGGGCTCCTCAAGCCATCCATCCAGCTGCAGACTGTCCAACAACGCGATCTTTCCGCTGAACAAAGACAGGCTGTGAAAATGCTGCAAAAATGTGAAATACACAAAAAATGCTTAGATTGTCAAAAAAAAAGTGTAAAAAAAATTATGAAATAAATAATGCTTTTATTGTCCGTAATAACGACAAATCCAATCCAATGTATTTATGTTCTTGTCTCTATATGATTTTTTTCCCCCCATTTTAGCATTTCTATTAGCGTAAGGCTTCGTACTTAGGCATGCTTGACACGTCATCTCAGCAGTTTATATGAGCGAAGGAGCATTTCGAACCCACATTGTGATCACTTTAGAGACCGGCTCAGGTTACAGGTTCACATGTACCCAAAGCAACTTTCATACTACGTTAATGATGTCGCATTTAACGTTTTTCTGGAATTTCCAAGGAGCTTCCTGAAAATGGCATGTAAGCCGAGACCCGTCTGGAGGTCTTGCTGATGCGAAACAGATGTCAAATGCCAACGATAACCTCAAAAGGGGCTTTGAGTTTGAATCATGTTTGTGATGCAGAATGAAGCGACGCATGTTCTCATCCCGGATGACGTCAAGGGCGACCAATTGCTCCCCGAAAACGTTGGGCGGGTGACGCCGGAGTCTTCTGAAAGCGACATTGTTGTACTGCAAGAGAGTCTGGAGATATCCTCCCCTGCTGCGGTTGCGACGGCTGCGCCGGAGACCGCCAGTGAGTCCAAATTGTCCACCCATGTGGAAATCTTGGCCATGTTTCGAACTATTTCAACAACTGTATTTTCCCGTGTATAAGGCCTTCATTTTCTTCAAATGTGACTCTGCGCCTCATACTCAGGTGAGGCTTATATGTGAAGTCATATTGAGCCACAACAGGTCTGGCGACTACTGTCATGTGCGACTACTGTCATTTGCGGTGCATCATGGGATTGTATATAAAACAGCATTTTATTTCAATAATCTCTTAAATTTACTTTTCAATCTGGAATTTTTTTCCTTGATTTCATTTTGCATTTTCGGCATAATGATTAGAAATTTTTGTTTAATGTATTTAGTGTCTCAAGAAAAAACTAAATGTATTTATTTCAGAAAAATTTAGGGTGAAAATAGTCGATGAAAACCTCTGAGGAACGTCGTTTTAAAGAAGGAAGATTTGTAATCTCTGAAAATTATATTTATAATTGTATTGTGATGAACTCCGATAAAAGCCTGGAATATGTTTCAGCTCGTAAAAAACGCAGAAAATAGCACACATTATACCATTCCATTCCATACCATACCATTTCGTGTTTGACAAAATGATGCCAAAGTCTGACTGTTTTGTTGACATTCCCTTTATTAGCGCAGCACCGTCCGTCTACGTTAGCATAACGTAAGCCCAGCCTCGACTGTAGCGCCTTATAATGTTCTGTGACTTAGAAAACGTTTTTAAAAATGTCATTCATTGAAGGTGCGACTGATAGTCTGGTGCGCCTTATATATGGAAAAAGTTTGAAAATACGCCATTCATTGGGGGTGCGCCTTATACGCCGGAAAATACGCTACTTTGGGGTACGGTTAGTCGTAGCTGCTCAGAGATTTTTGTGAAGACTTTTATCAGATTACAAGCTTGCAAAAAATCCATTGAAAAAATGTTGCTCTTGAAAGATCTATTCATCTTTATGGCTAACTCACCAAGTTTGCCTCCATTTTGGATTTTTTTTTTGCCTAGGTATCAGGGAAGAGGATCTTCTTCTGGAGAACACCCCGCTGACCGCCGCCCCAGACAAACCCGCAGACGAAAACCACCAAGCGCCTCCCCGCTCCGAGGATCAAGATAGCGTTACGTTTCCTGAACCGCCAGTGGTGGCGGAGGCCTCGGGCACAGGAGACCTGGACAATCTCCTGTGGCCAGATACAACTCCGGGAGCACAAGACACCCAAAATGTGGTTGTCCTGGAAGAGGAGCATCTGGATGATGGCGTTGACAACGAAGACCTCGTCGTGAGCCAAACCACAGACGATGACTTTGTTCCTGAGGTACTGAGTGAAGCACTCGAGGACTCGAAAAATCCCCAGGAAACTTTAGTTGAAGAACTTGGTGTGGAAGAAGGACACATTCCAGAGGAAGCACTTGGGTCGGCTGCGGTTCCTCCTCCGGAAACTTCAGAAATCGCCAGCGACCACATCGCAGACGATGACATCTTTCTGGTCAACAAAGACGCCCCGCCGACCGCCATGTCCGCCGAGAAGGAGTCACCCTTCACCCGCGTCGCCGTGGAGGCGCAATCTGACGTTGTCATACCGTCACTCGTGGAGGTAAGCTGGAATGTGCCGCCGAGGGCAACAAAATCCACTCACTAGAAACCAATCGTGATTCCCCAGATCCAAAACAGTGATGATAACGATCCTCCCGCGGAAGACCTCGCATACGACGTCTTCCCTTACGGCTTGATCAACCACACGGAAGAAGGCAGCACCGGATTCCCGTTCAGCGTATCTCGCGTCACCGACCCGGCCAGTATCGCCTTGCCGGCCAGCCCCGGTCGAGCTCTCATGGTCTTCTTCAGTTTGAGGGTGACCAACATGATTTTCTCCGAGGATCTCTTCAACAAGAGTTCAGCAGAGTACAAAGCACTGGAGCAACGCTTTCTAGAACTGGTAGGCTCCAAAAGAAAAACCACCTGGGGTGAATCTCCAGTTTCTCTCACACGTGTCCCAATGTTGCCCCCCTGCAGCTTGTACCCTACCTCCAGTCCAATCTGAGTAACTTTGAGAACTTGGAGATCCTCAACTTCCGGAACGGGAGCATAGTGGTCAACAGCCGGATGAAATTTGGCAAGCCCGTCGCTCGGGGCGTCGCCACCACCGTTTATCTGATCCTGGAGGACTTCTGCAACACGGCCTACCAGACCATGAACCTGGCCATCGATAAGTACTCCCTGGACGTGGAGTCAGGTTCGTGTTTTACTGCGCCATTACAACCACCCGTCCGTTTTCTTCGAGGGCTTATTCTCATTTTGCGTACGTGTGAACCAACCATATCAAAATTGAATTGACATTGAAAATTGAAAATTGACACAACTCATTCACTGCCAGACGATGTGCGTTAAACACGTGTCCACGCCAGTGCCAGGGTTTTTGTCATTGTCACTCAAATTGCAGCACCCACAGAATATTGACTTTTAGGGCTACATAAACATTCAATAAAACATGAAAAACCTTAGATTCTCTTCTTTCATCAGAAAAAAAGAGGTAATTCCCAAGTTAACTTCACTTTTTTGGAACAGTTGAACAGAAGTAATTGTTCTTTTGTTGATTGTTGCTATTTTAGAAAGGTTTTTTAAAATGAAGAAAATTGGACGGCTCATTCAGTTAGTTACTCATATACTAATTTCCTGTTCGTCGTTGAGCCTCCAGATGGCAGCACTTAACACATGCTAGTAACTGCGCTACCGCCCAATGTGTTAAATCTACATGCGGGCTAGACGTTATTGATTTTATGACTGAGACTGCGGGCCGGATCAAAATTGCCCAGGGGGTCCGCATTTGGCCCCCGGGCCGGACTTTGGACACGTTGGTTTTAGCGTCTTTGATGTACCTCATTTGCATATACTTAGTAGGATTAATGACGGTGAGGAGGAGGCTTTTCCTCATCTGTGTTCCCTTCTATTTTCCTCGCATGTTTTTATTTCCCCGATTGTTGTTTTTCCTACGTCTGGGGATGCTGCTAATATTTGTCAACCGTGAGTCTGCGAAGCCTCTTTTGACGGGAGGGATTGTGGACAAAATAAACTCGACTTAGCACCCCGATCGTGGCTTGAAAAAAATGTTTGGCAAAGGCTTCGTTAGCAAAATGGAACACGAGTGAGTCGACTAACTCACCATGGATACAACGTGAGATCACGAGTCCCTTTCTTTCGAATATCCCGTGCCTGAAAATGTTCTGTCTGTGTTGTTTTGTCTGCAATGCAGACTGTCAAAGTCTTTCGAAATCAAAAGCTTTGCAACACTGATGAGGTCACCAAAAGAACAGAAACAAAAACATGACAAAGCTCTTTTTTTTGGTCATATGTTCCTCTTTATTGGAACTAATGTTCAAACTGATGAAGGCTTTCTGTTATTGGTGCAATGTGGCTAATGCGCTTATCTCAACAGAAAGCCTTTTTGCTCTCGCAGAAACAGATGACAACTCTTCAGAGTTGTGTCATCACAAAGACTAGTTTGTGTTGTAGAGGGTGGTTAGAATCGAAAAGTAAGTCTTGGTCAGTGTGAGTGGCCTTCCGAAAGACTTCTGTATTTAGCGCTCTGTCCTTTTTTAAAAATCTTAGCGAAAGAAAATAGATGGTTTGAAAGGGGAGTAAAAGAAGCTATTTTTGTAAAACAGCAAAATGCTTCACTAAACCGACATGGTGGTGTGAGGTTCAATTTGGAGCGTTCGTAAAATAGACTGCTTAGGCAACATAGGCTTAGATATGCTGATGACCAGGGCAAATTGGGCAATAAGGCCAGTCGTCTGTCAGGACATTAGAAGCAATCAGTGAAGCCGCAGGGATTAGTCCTCTGCTCCCCCCAACCTGAGAGCATGGACCAATCTTAGCAGACTCCGGCACCGCCACGTCTGGACAGTAAGGATATATATAGGGCCCAAACTACCAGTAAGACTTTAGTTTGCTTCTTGGATAAGAAGCGAAACGTCCGACACCTTCAAAGAAGTAGATGACGGCTGAAGAAACCTTCTCATCGTATGGCAGTGAATGAGTTAAATTGCTGATATGACATGTACCGTATTTTCCGGCGTATAAGGCGCACCCAAAAGCCTTAATTTTCTTCAAAAGATGGCCCTACGCCTTATACGCAGGTGCGCCTTATTTGTGAAGTCATATTGAGCCACAACAGGTCTCACAACTACTGTCAGAAGCCTCTGACTTTATTTTTCCTTGTAGAAGAAGTTGTAAGTGAGCCCAGCCTCTACTGTAGTGCCTTATAATGTGGCGTGCCTTATATTTGAAAAATGTTTATCTGTTTCTATGTTGTATTTTGAAAACGTTTTTATTTGTTGAAGGTGCGCCTTATATATGGAAATGTTTGAAAAGACACCATTCATTGCGGGTGCGCCTTATACACGGGAAAGTACGGTACTGAATGTGTTTCAGGTCATTGACACAATAAGAATTGCTGCCATTCTGTGACTTGTAGGCGACCAGGCGGACCCGTGCAAGTTTCAGGCGTGTAACGAGTACGCCAAGTGCAAAGTCAACAAGTGGTCGGGCGAGGCCGAGTGCGTGTGCAACGCCGGCTACTTCAGCGTGGACGGATTGCCTTGTCAGAGCATTTGTGAGCTACGCAGCGACTTTTGCCTCAACGATGGCAAGTGTGACATCATCCCCGGTCAGGGAGCCATCTGCAGGTGGGTGGAGATTAGGGGCAAATGTGTGTGTGTGTCAAGGCTTAAATCACAGCAGGCGCATCTCGTCTTTTGCATAGAACACGCGAGAGGAAAACAGAACGCTTCCCGCGGGTTATTTATTTGCTACCGGTGTCCAATTATTTCAAACCAGACGAAAAAATACAAAATACAAAAATGTTGTTTTATTATGCTCCTGCGTGAGTTTAACCCGCCAAAGCTAGCATTTGGAACATGTGGCTGTTGTGCTCGCTGCGGTTTTACCCCAAATAATGATGACCAGACACGCTGGAGGCTCTAAGACACTCACAACGTCTTGTTTGACGCCAAATAACACATCATTGAGTACTTCTTGTTGTCTTGGGCACTGGATGAAGTCAACAAATGATGACGCAAGTCACGTTTTTATCTTTAACTACGCCACTCGTAAAACAACCGTCGGTCAAGCTCGGTTGACAGACACCGCAACGTTAAAACACAACTTACATAACACGTTGATTTTGGATCACAAGTCACAACTAGCTGACCAATCGTTGGCTAGCATGATGTTCGCTCGGAAACCGAACAAAGGCTCGAACACGGGATGATTGTTTTTTACTGCCGGCAGGGGACGCAGTCGTTCATGACAGACGCCCAACTTCTGCAGCCCTCTGCTAAGCTATTTATTGAGAGTATATGCAAATTGAAGTGATACATTTGTAAAAAACATAGTCTCCTTGATTTGAATACCAAGCACCATCATCCATAAATCAACAGAACATAGATATTTTAATGGGTTGTCTTTCCATGAACTGATAG
The DNA here is from genome assembly GCF_051943395.1 of Hippocampus bargibanti. Taxonomy (NCBI): domain Eukaryota; kingdom Metazoa; phylum Chordata; class Actinopteri; order Syngnathiformes; family Syngnathidae; genus Hippocampus; species Hippocampus bargibanti. The sequence goes on from NC_142741.1 coordinate 26,069,429, forward strand.
ATTTGTAACCTGGCGAATGAGCTCTTTCTGTGAAGGAGTTTACCAAGTCCTAAATCACGTACAAGGCCTGATCTCCTACATGAAGATAACAGTTTAACAGGCTGTGTCTGTTCACCTCAGATTGACCCCAGATTTTCTGTGCTTCCATTCTGTATTCTAGTCACACATGTTCAACCAACAAAGCATATACCAGCAAGAAACTTTTAAATATGATAACTTGTATTCTGTCGGAGTGACACAGATCGCGCACAATGTCAATCAAAATCCTTGGTTGACCCCAAAATGTGCTCAATACAGACTAAGCAGGTCGATCAAGCTAATTTGAAAGGCAGGAACTCAAAGTGACATACACCGCCCTTCCCAGGTGCCGTGTTGGCGAAAACTGGTGGTACCGAGGAGAGCACTGCGAAGAATACGTATCGGAGCCGCTAGTGGTTGGAATCGCGGTGGCCTCAGTCGCCGGATTCCTCTTAGTGGCGTCTGGAGTGATCTTCTTTCTTGCCAGGACTTTACGAGATCAGTACGATAAGGATGAGTCAGAGGACCCGATACGGTAAGGACGTTTTTTCTTCTTCCCCAGCAAATTACCCTTTGCTGAAGTCGCCATACTTTTTCAGCGATAATACCCTCACACACACTGCCCCCTGCTAGCTGCTTTTCATTAATCCAAATCAACAGACGTTTTTCAACCTCTTCTATTGTCTGAGAGCATCGCTTAGACAACACAGAAACACCCTTTGCCACACGTAGCAATGGTCGACTTAGCATCCTGGTACTGGGACGCTAAGTCACACAGAAGTGTAGCGTTACAAGGTGCCGCGCTTGAACAAATCGCTGCTGTCTAAGAGCCTCCATGGCGCGATTTTGTGCAGGCACGCCGAAAGCATCCCGTCGTTAGAAAGGGCCACCAAGTACAACCCCATGTACGAGAGCGAAGCCACCACCGGCTACAGCCACTACTACCGGCGCTACCCCGAGGCTCCCGTCTACAGCAGCGCCAGCGCCGAGGCCTCCACCGACTTTAGTAGCGAGGAGATCCGACACATCTACCAAAACAGCGAACTGAGCAAGGAGGTGAGTCACCGCGCACTATCGCACCTCCCGCCTGCCCGCTGGATACTTTTATCGCCATGTGATGTCATGTTCTTGTCCGACAGGAAATTCAAGACAGGATACGCATTATCGAGCTCTACGCCAAAGACCGTCAGTTTGCAGACTTTGTGCGGCAGCATCAAGCGTAAATAAACACAGCATACTCCATCGTGTACTTGTTCAGCCTCCGTTCGCAATAGAAGCTTTGAAAATGCATCCACGCATTTTATTGCCGTAAATCGGGGGGTCCCCAACCACCGGTCCCTGGACCATTTGGTACCGGGCTGCACTAAAATAATAAGCAACTTAACACTTCAGACGCTCCCCTACTTACGAACATTCGAGTTACGAACAACGGTACATATGAACATTTTTATAGTAACATATGTAGTATTCTCTCCAGTTGGATTGGATTGGATTTACCTTTATTAGTCTCGCAGTGCAGAAATTCACATTTCACAACGACAAAGTTATGAAAGGAAGGAAAGTAGAAAAACAAAATATATGAGCTGCTGGAATGTACAGTTGTACATGTACATATCTTTATAGGGCATACATTTTATTAAAGGTTTATTTTCCAGTACAAAACAACGCAGGTTACTTATACAAGCCGGAAGCATAATTATATAAACCTTAAACATGTTTATATAAGCCATAAACATTCCATCCAAAAATATAGCACTGAAGCAACTTACGGACAAATTCACCTTACGAACGCCCGTTCGGAACGTATCTCGTTTGTAAATTGGGGAGCGTCTGTACTTCCGTTTGATATATTTTGGAATCTGAAAATTGTTTTATTTTGAAAAAGAACCTTGTTTTTTTTTTAATGACATCCGTTGACGCTATTTTCGGTTACGTAGTAAGTTAGCCCTAAAATGAATCCCAAATCTAGTTAAATATAAAGAAACATGACCATGGCAAACATAGAGTTGCGGCCAAATCGGATGTTTTTCGTGTCATGGTTTGTTATTATGTTTTACAAATCTCAGTTTTCATGCAGGTCATATCATGTTCATTTTGTTGCATTTATCCAATGTAATTATTTTTATCCCTTTTTATTATCTGGCGTTACCTGACATGAAACCGGTCTGTGGGGATAAAAAGGTTGAGGACTGCTGCCTCAGGTCATTCTCAAGTTTGTTTGTTTGTTTGTTTTTCAGTGTCCTGGACACCCGAAGAGAAAGTTCTTCAGCACAAACATGAAACAAAAAGGTATTTCGCATCAATGTGTGTCACCACAACTTTACTAAAGCAACCCAATCAAATATGAACTCAACTAGCCAACCATGCTAACCACCTAGCGATCATGCTACAGATCTGACGTGTGTCTTCTTATACGCAGAATAACGCGTCTGTCTTCCGGAAGGCCTGGTCTGCTCATACAAACCACTCATACACGGTCCGTCAATCCAGGACACTTTCTTCACCTCCTTCCATCTTTGCTTCTGTCGCTACGTGAGAGGCGGGAAGCAGTCGCAGACCGTCTTTTCTACCCGCGTCCTTGCTCTGTGCCTTCTACTGGACATATCCCCTCCGTGGAATATGTATTTCAACTATATTGTCAAAGTGGATTCAAATGAAGAACTTCAAGCATTGCGCACGTAGCCACTGTCACGTAATTTACCGTACTTATTCGAGTATAACGCGCACCCCTAATTTTCGATGAAAAATCGGTATCAAATTTTGTTTTACCAAGCATTGTGGTAAAAATCATTTATTGACAATGTAAACACTGAATGTAAACTCCAGATATTGGTAATTGTGCAAAACAGCATTGCTTAACTCACGTTTCAGTGGGCGAGGAAAGGAAATTAAGCGTAGCTAAAGGAATGCTAATCAACAATCCAAAAAACAGCATTGCGCGTGATCCAGGTCTTTCCGAAAATCAAAACTGAAGGGCGAGAATAGCAATGGAAATGCTGCCCCCTCCTGGGAGGGCATTAAATTATATGATTTTTTTTTTTCCAGGCCTCGTTTATAACGCGCACCCAAACTTTGAGTTCTTTTTTAGGTAGAAAATGTTGCGCGTTATACTCGAATAAATACGGTAGCTAAAAGCGATAGCTATCTACTAAGTTAGCTGCGATGCTAGTGCATGGTGCTCACATTGGTCTGTTTTCTTGATGTTTTAGACGTAGTCCTCCAGCGTGAACGTTGGGATAAACTCTTGTCTCATGGAGTACTTTGCGTCAAGGCGGCCAAATATTCGACTATGAGTTTTCAAGGCTGCGCCAAATCGGATGCTTGGACATGTTTGGACGTGGCGAGGCGAACGCCAAAGACACAAGAGGCATCTAGAAATAAGTCAAAACACATTTTTCCGAAGAAAAGCTGGATTTTTCTAAGCGTGACGTTCCTGCTCAGGAACGGGCTGACAAAAACATTTGAAGGTTAGCAGCAATTTTCTTTTAGAAGGCGACTACCAGTTTGGCCCCGTCGTTGTGTTTTCTTTGGTTTTTGTCTGGCATTCCACCCTTGGACGCACGCGTTGCTCTCCATCAGCGTTCTCGCCGCACCGCAGTGAATCGGAGCTGTCCCATTTGGTTATGATGTTTCGCTCGCTGTAGAAAAGGGCGCAGACACGCAAAACGCAGAGTTGATGAACCGTTTGCAATCAAGCGCTTAATACAGTGGAATCATTTAAGTCCAACCGGGTTGGGCAATTAGGACCTTGACCCAGTTTGAACGGTCGTACGTCAATCGGTGACGGCGGGTAGTACACAAAGGATTGGAATTTTTTTCCCCCCCATTTCAAGATCAGATAACTCCAGAGCCATATAACTTAGAAATTAACTTTTTTTTCCTGATGGATGAAAGAAGCGAGTCTAAGGTTTCTAATGCTATATTGAATGTTGATGTAGTCCTAACACTCAATATTCTATGGGTCCTGCAATTTGAGTGAAAATGACAAAAACCCTGATACTGGAGCGGACACATTTTTGTACATCATCTGGCAGTGCACGAGTTAATATGCTTACATTTATATTTAATAATTTATCTGTAATTTATTCATTACGATTGAAGACTGGGCGGTTCGGTTGTTGAGTGGTTAGCATGGCAAAGTCAACTCCGGCCTCCCTCGCACCACGTGGTCTTCCTGGCCTGGATGGGGTTTTCTTTTAGGAGATATTTAACAATAAACAAATAAATACATAAATAATTGCATGAATACATACATAAACCAAAAACAAATAACTAAAAAATATACTTTTGACTAAATAGTATACAGTGTAAGAGCAAATATTACACAAATGGATGTTTTGCTAATTGTTCACAATTATGACAACCACGATTGTCCCATTGATGGCAGTGCAAAGTGCTCATTGTTGCTAACATTCTGAGCCGTTCCTGATTGTAGAATGTGACGCTTGGTTTGGATTGGATTTGGATTGGATATGCCTTTATTAGTCTCACAGTGGAGAAATTTACATTTCACAGCAGCAAAGTGATGTATGTTTGATGCACTGTGGCGGGTTGCGGAATTAGAATGTAATCCCCCCCCCCCCCCCCCAAACCGGATTAGCCTGAAAGGTGTGGATTAGCGACCGTGACGGCGTGCCGTTAATCAGCCTGCGTCACGCCCTCAGCTGTCGATTGACACAGTGCGGCGCGCGTATGCACGCGTGTTGATGTTGCAAATGTGCAAATGGTTGCAGCTGCCGTTTGCTCATTTTAGAACACGCCGGACAAAAGACAGTGCCGATCAATTCCTCTGCATCCGCGAGAGTCGTCTAATCAGCACTTTAAACCCGATCGGTCGTGATTAGCGATTGTCACAAGTTACCCGGATGGAAAGGAGGAATCCTGCTCCTGTGCGTAAACATCACTAGGCCAATAACTCATTCACACTTCCAGTCACAAATTTATTCGGAAATTGAAAATATGACGTCGAGCGCCATTCCCGAATTTGTTCCTGCTTGGGTGCCGAAAGCGCAGGCCAGACCTCTGCCAATGTTTTTACCCTTCTACAAGGGGGCAGCATTCCCTTTTTTATGTTAGCGCTTTGTTCCAGCTTCAGCTGTTGTTAAAGCGCTATATGAACCAATACGTATGTATTTTGGACAGTTGCCCTCATTTCAAGCTCATATAACTCCAGCCCATATAATTTAGGAATTAACTGTTTTTTTTTTCCTGATGAAAGAAGAGAGTCTCAGGTTTCTTACACAACATTAAATGTTTATGTAGTCCGGAAAGTCAATATTCTGTGGGTCCCGGAATTTAAGTGACAATGACAAAAACCCTGGCACTGGAGTGAGTGGACACATTTTTGCACATCGTCTGGCAACGAATGCGATAAAGAGACTGAAGATGCTCAGAAGTGATTTCCACAAAGTGTTCCGACGAGGAGATGTGGAATGTTTTGATGAAACGCAGAGAACCTCAACGAAGCAAGGCCTTGGAGGCTTCCTGATGATCTTCCAGATCTGCTGTGGTTTTCTGATTGGGCCCTGAGGGACTCCTCCAAATTGACCTGAAGAAGCCTAAAGCTAAAGTTCAGATGAAATCTGCATGATCGGCATTTAGTTTTTTAGACGCCAAAATCCTGCTGGAAAACGAGACCACAGCAGAAGGCCACGCATCCACTTTTTGACTGAAGGCCTCATCAATCTCCCACCATCGACGAGCGTTTCAAGGGCAATGTTGTTTGAAATGCGAGAGCGCGTATCCGTGGCAACGGTGGGGAAAAAAAAGTCCAATAAAAATATGCGGCATCCTAACGAATTTTGTCGCGGATGGTTTGGCTTTGCGGTTGCGCTCGACTTGACAGTAATGAGAGCCTGCAGGGGATTCGCTGAATGTCTCAATGAGCCTGCAAGCAGAAGACGCTCTCGTTAAGTGTCTTATTTATGAGGCTGAACTTGAAATCAAAATCCAATACGCATTTTAGACGCGCAGAAGAGGAGTTGCGTCCATAATTTGTCAAATGACTTCGACTGACTGAGCGCATTGGACAAAGACTGCACCGCACATAGCTAGATTTGACCTTTTAAGACTCTCACTGAATATTCCGGAAGACTTGTTTTCGAGTTAATGACGATGCCTGACGTAACGTCACAGAGAAAGCGACACACAATGCATTTTTTTCATCTGAAAACACCGTGTTGATGGCGAAATTAGAAGGAAAACCAAATAACGCCATGATGAATCGTTGTGTGTGTAAATTGACACAAATTCCCAGCAGACAAATCAGCCCATTGCCAACGGAGATTGGGCGCCATCTTGTGCATTTTCTGGGCGCTACATTACACAAATTGACACGGAAGGACTCCTTTCATTGATTGCAAACATTTATGCTTTTCTCTTCAGAACTATTTTAACCATATTCATAACTAGATGAGTAACAAGAAAGCATCTTCTCCCAATCTGAAGCCATTGTTTGGATTCTGGAGCAAGGCAGTTTGTGAAGGAGTATCCTGGCGTGACGTCACGAATAAATAAAAACGCCTTACTATACATGGTCGTTTTTTATGATAAAAACGCCTGACTATACATGGTCGTTTTTTACGGCTAAAAACGCCTTACTATACATGGTCGTTTTTTGGGCTGAAAACGCCTTACTATACATGGTCGTTTTTTGGGCTAAAAACGCCTTACTATACATGGTCGTTTTTATGTTAAAAACGCCTTACTATACATGGTTGTTTTTTTTCGGCTAAAAACGCCTTACTATACATGGTCGTTTTTTTGTTAAAAACGCCTTACTATACATGGTCGGTTTTTATGATAAAAACGCCTTACTATACATGGTCGTTTTTTTCGGCTAAAAACGCCTTACTATACATGGTCGTTTTTTTCGGCTAAAAACGCCTTACTATACATGGTTGTTTTTTTCGGCTAAAAACGCCTTACTATACATGGTCATTTTTTTTCGGCTAAAAACGCCTTACTATACATGGTCATTTTTTTTCGGCTAAAAACGCCTTATTATACATGGTCGTTTTTTGGGCTGAAAACGCCTTACTATACATGGTCGTTTTTTTGGCTAAAAACGCCTTACTATACATGGTCGTTTTTTTCGGCTAAAAACGCCTTACTATACATGGTCGTTTTTTGGGCTAAAAACGCCTTACTATACATGGTCGGTTTTTATGATAAAAACGCCTTACTATACATGGTCGTTTTTTTATGATAAAAACGCCTTACTATACATGGTCGTTTTTTTCGGCTAAAAACGGCTTAATATACATGGTCGTTTTTTTATGGTAAAAACGCCTTACTATACATGGTGGTTTTTTTTGGCTAAAAACGCCTTACTATACATGGTCGTTTTTATGATAAAAACGCCTTACTATACATGGTTGTTTTTTCCGGCTAAAAACGCCTTACGGTCGTTTTTTATGATAAAAACGCCTGACTATACATCGTCGTTTTTTACGGCAAAAAACGCCTTACTATACATAGTCGTTTTTTACGGCTAAAAACGCCTTACTATACATGGTGGGTTTTTTCGGCTAAAAACGCCTTACTATACATGGTCGTTTTTTTCGGCTAAAAACGCCTTACTATACATGGTCGTTTTTTGGGCTAAAAACGCCTTACTATACATGGTCGTTTTTTTGGCTAAAAACGCCTTACTATACATGGTCGTTTTTTGGGCTGAAAACGCCTTACTATACATGGTCGTTTTTTTGGCTAAAAACGCCTTACTATACATGGTCGTTTTTTATGATAAAAACGCCTGACTATACATCGTCGTTTTTTTGGCTAAAAACGCCTTACTATACATGGTCGTTTTTTATGCTAAAAACGCCTGACTATACATCGTCGTTTTTTACGGCTAAAAACGCCTTACTATACATGGTTGTTTTTTTCAGCTAAAAACGCCTTACTATACATGGTCATTTTTTTTTCGGCTAAAAACGCCTTACTATACATGGTCGTTTTTTGGGCTAAAAACGCCTTACTATACATGGTCATTTTTTCGGCTAAAAATGCTAAACATGGTCGTTTTTTTGGCTAAAAACACCTTACTATACATGGTCGTTTTTTATGGTAAAAACGCCTTACTATACATGGTCGTTTTTTTTCGGCTAAAAACGGCTTAATATACATGGTCGTTTTTTATGGTAAAAACGCCTTACTATACATGGTTGTTTTTTTGGGGCTAAAAACGCCTTACTATACATGGTCGTTTTTTATGATAAAACGCCTTACTATACATGGTCGTTTTTTACGGCTGAAAATGCCTTACTATACATCGTCGTTTTTTTGGCTAAAAACGCCTTACTATACATGGTCGTTTTTTGGGCTGAAAACGCCTGACTATACATCGTCGTTTTTTACGGCTAAAAACGCCTTACTATACATGGTTGTTTTTTTCAGCTAAAAACACCTTACTATACATGGTCATTTTTTTTTCGGCTAAAAACGCCTTACTATACATGGTCGTTTTTTGGGCTGAAAACACCTTACTATACATGGTCATTTTTTCGGCTAAAAACGCTAAACATGGTCGTTTTTTTGGCTAAAAACACCTTACTATACATGGTCGTTTTTTATGGTAAAAACGCCTTACTATACATGGTCGTTTTTTTCGGCTAAAAACGGCTTAATATACATGGTCGTTTTTTATGGTAAAAACGCCTTACTATACATGGTCGTTTTTTATGATAAAACGCCTTACTATACATGGTCGTTTTTTACGGCTGAAAATGCCTTACTATACATAGTTGTTTTTTTTTTCGGCTAAAAACGCCTTGCTATACATCGTCGTTTTTTGGGCTGAAAACGCCTTTCTATACATGGTCGTTTTTTATGGTAAAAACGCCTTACTATACATGGTCGTTTTTTTCGGCTTAAAACAGCTTACTATGCATGGTCGTTTTTTTTATGATAAAAACGCCTTACTATACATGGTCATTTTTTTCCGGCTAAAAACGCCTTACTATACATGGTCGTTTTTTTGGCTGAAAACGCTAAACATGGTCGTTTTTTTTGGCTAAAAACACCTTACTATACATGGTTGTTTTTTTTGGCTAAAAACGCCTTACTATACATGGTCGTTTTTTATGATAAAAACGCCTTACTATACATGGTCGTTTTTTTGGCTAAAAACGCCTTACTATACATGGTCGTTTTTTATGATAAAAACGCCTGACTATACATCGTCGTTTTTTACGGCTAAAAACGCCTTACTATACATGGTTGTTTTTTTCAGCTAAAAACGCCTTACTATACATGGTCATTTTTTTTTCGGCTAAAAACGCCTTACTATACATGGTCGTTTTTATGTTAAAAACGCCTTACTATACATGGTCGGTTTTTATGATAAAAACGCCTTACTATACATGGTCGTTTTTTTGGCTAAAAACGCCTTACTATACATGGTCGTTTTTTGGGCTGAAAACGCCTTAGTATACATGGTCATTTTTTCGGCTAAAAACGCTAAACATGGTCGTTTTTTTGGCTAAAAACACCTTACTATACATGGTCGTTTTTTATGGTAAAAACGCCTTACTATACATAGTCGTTTTTTACGGCTAAAAACGCCTTACTATACATAGTCGTTTTTTACGGCTAAAAACGCCTTACTATACATGGTGGTTTTTTTCGGCTAAAAACGCCTTACTATACATGGTTGTTTTTTTCAGCTAAAAACGCCTTACTATACATGGTCGTTTTTTGGGCTGAAAACGCCTTACTATACATGGTCGTTTTTTTCGGCTAAAAACGGCTTAATATACATGGTCGTTTTTTATGGTAAAAACGCCTTACTATACATGGTTGTTTTTTTGGGGCTAAAAACGCCTTACTATACATGGTCGTTTTTTATGATAAAACGCCTTACTATACATGGTCGTTTTTTACGGCTGAAAATGCCTTACTATACATAGTTGTTTTTTTTTCGGCTAAAAACGCCTTACTATACATGGTTGTTTTTTTCAGCTAAAAACGCCTTACTATACATGGTCGTTTTTTGGGCTAAAAACGCCTTACTATACATGGTCGTTTTTTGGGCTGAAAACGCCTTAGTATACATGGTCATTTTTTCGGCTAAAAACGCTAAACATGGTCGTTTTTTTGGCTAAAAACACCTTACTATACATGGTCGTTTTTTATGGTAAAAACGCCTTACTATACATGGTCGTTTTTTTCGGCTTAAAACAGCTTACTATGCATGGTCGTTTTTTTTATGATAAAAACGCCTTACTATACATGGTCATTTTTTTCCGGCTAAAAACGCCTTACTATACATGGTCGGTTTTTATGATAAAAACGCCTTACTATACATGGTTGTTTTTTTCGGCTAAAAACGCCTTACTATACATGGTCGTTTTTTATGATAAAAACGCCTGACTATACATCGTCGTTTTTTACGGCTAAAAACGCCTTACTATACATGGTGGTTTTTTTCGGCTAAAAACGCCTTACTATACATGGTTGTTTTTTTCAGCTAAAAACGCCTTACTATACATGGTCGTTTTTTATGATAAAAACGCCTTACTATACATGGTCATTTTTTTTTCGGCTAAAAACGCCTTACTATACATGGTCGTTTTTATGTTAAAAACGCCTTACTATACATGGTCGGTTTTTATGATAAAAACGCCTTACTATACATGGTCGTTTTTTGGGCTAAAAACGCCTTACTATACATGGTCGTTTTTTGGGCTGAAAACGCCTGACCATACATCGTCGTTTTTTACGGCTAAAAACGCCTTACTATACATAGTCGTTTTTTACGGCTAAAAACGCCTTCCTCGACATGACCCAAAATGGAAATGCCAAGAATTGAACCGGGAACAACACACATGCAAAACATGCGCTCGACAACTGAGCTAAATGACCATTTCATTTGCTATGAAATGAGTTACCTTACAGAGGAGTTTTTTTCTGGCTAAAAACGCCTCAGTATTAATGGTCTTTGGGGGGCCTAAAAACTAAACATGAACGTTTTTTAATAAGGAAGGCTTAAATAGTCCCAAAATGCAGAAAAGTTTAAATAACCCAAGGGGAAAGGCCCAGGATTGAACCAGGAACATCATAGATGGAAATCACACGCTCTACAGCTGAGCTACATCCCCTTTTTTCAGCTGAAAATGCCTTACTATACATGGTGGTTTTTTTTGGCTAAAAACGCCTTACTATACATGGTGTTTTTTTACGGCGAAAAACGCCTTACTATACATGGTCGTTTT